>NC_141365.1:27754243-28954243 GCF_057382095.1 Aulonocara sp. 'chitande type north' Nkhata Bay
ACAAAAAAGAAATTTCCTTTCTATGATAGTTTCACACTTCATAACAACTGTACAGGGGGGGGGAATTTTAATATAGCTCACCTATTTTTGTTCCATTGCGAACATTAGGACTTAAAGATGGTCTATTTTAGACCTTTCGAGTCAGTGATCTGAACCTCTAGACTCTGCTGGTGCTTTTTGGCAAAGCAATTATCTGACAAACCACATGGATTAGCTTTGTGAATAAGTACAGTTGAGGTCCATCCTAAAAGTCTGTGCGGAACTTTTGGTTAATGAAATGTTAGCATTTGTATTTGTATTCATTCTTACAACTGGAAAGTAGCAAGACGTATCACCCTTAGAGGTAAAAGTATGATAAAAAAAAAAAAAGAAACCCACAAAAACCCAAGAAGATGATGGAAAAAACTTTACATTTGAGGCTCAACCCAACCAACGCAATCACAGGGTTTCCAGTGCAGCATTATTACCTCTGTGGCACCACTTTCACCGGCAACAGCCAGCATCCAACAATTGACCACTCTCTCACTGTATGAGTGAGGCCTTATTTGAGTATGTAAAGGGTAAATGGACCAATGGGTGCATCATGGGCACCTCGAGCCAGGGACTGAACCAGCAGCCTTTTGATTTGTAGACCCGCCCTACCTCCTGAACTCCCCACATGTCTCTTTGACTTTTTCCTCCCCACTGTCGCCAAGGGCTTGCTCAAAGGAGTTCGTCTAATTGTTGAGGTTTTCTCTGCATTATTGTTTACCTTTCACTATAAAGCCCCTTGAGGCGACAATTGTTGTGGTTTGGTACTATATAAAGAAAATTAAACTAAACTGAATTGCCCTAATAGGCTTTACTGGTTCGTGAGACTTTGAGAACAAGTAAGAAATAGCCAGTACCAGAACCCAACATCCAAATGTGTCAGTGGGACACTTAAAAAAAACAATTTAAGTTTCTTAACTCTATGAAGACAAAGTCATTCAGTTTTCGAGAAAGACATTAAAGAAGGGTATGTTTTTTTTTCCACAAAGTTGCTTTTAGTCTGTTTGCCAAGAACCAGGAGAACATATCACTGCCTGGGGTTTGGGGCTAGGCTCATCACCAAAGACCTTTTACTTTAAAACAAACAAACAACAAAAAAAATACAGCACTCTCTCATGAAAAATGTAAAAAACGCTATAATGGAGTAAATATGATCCAAGGAATGCGGTCTGAGTCATGCATTAGTCAGTGTGAGAAGCCAAAAGAGCAACAGCAGGCATAACTGTGTTCACATTCAAGGCTAATCTGCTATAAATGCATGCTGGCACCTTTCTGATTGGTCAGTGTCTTTAAACACTGCACTGGGACTCTGAAAGCTAGAATAAACAGACAGCAAAGCAACAGGTGCAAATAAATCTGAATCATCTGTGATCCTGCAGCCGTTTTGAAAGTGTTGCAGAAACAATAAAACAGGTTATCGAATTTCCCCAGTAACCTCAAATCTGAAAACTTAAACTGAATGATAATGTCCGGCCCGGCACCGAGGTATCCTGTTATTGAATTGTTTTAAATAAGATTGAAACGGGTCTCCCTTGGGGCACAGAAACTGCTGACAAAAGCTCATCCCCGCAGCTCCAGCCTTTGAAACAACCTGCAGGAATTCGAGCGGCCCCTTTGATCTCGGGATGGGATGTTGGGATTCAGCGTGGGTCGTGTTTACACAGCTTGGACTGACTCAGGAGTGGATGAAGGTGCTGTGCGGACAGGCAGACGCGCCGTACGGGTCACGTATGAAAGGAAGTAATCCTGAGCATTGTTTAAACTTTGCAAACAGCCAGGTGGGGAGGACCAGATCAGGGTTATCCACATGAGCTGTCAGTCACAGAGAGAGGAGCTGGGAAGGCTTACTGAGTCTCATCAGAGGACGAGATTAGAAGACACAAATAAAATTTAAAGTGTTTATCTCTTTGGATTTTAATTGGCTAAAGACGGGGTTCACATTGAATGTCACCTCTTTAATGACTTTCATTAATTCAATCATGAAGTTTAGCTGATTTTTAGCTGTATCAGTGGATCCCGTATGGATCCGGTCATTTACCGGATAGCTTCAGGTCCTAAAAGTTACAAGATGTAGCAGTGGTTGATTTGTTGAAACACATCCTGCAACAGGTTTGACCCTGGCTTTCACCTGGGAGTAGGTTTGTGGTGGATTAATAACTACCATGAGATTGTTTAATGCTGTGTAATGTACTTTGCTCAGAAATGAAAATTTAGACTTAGTGTGACTTCGATCAAGTGACTTTGATTGATAATTACAAAATGTTGAAAAAAAATTGAAGCTTGAACTGTGATGCACTCCACGTCTTACCCACCAACCCCCAAAATGAACATGGACACGCGTCATTACAATAGAGAGTGGAAAGATGACAAACTGCATTCACGTGATTATGACATCCATCAGTGGATCAGGGGCTGTGACTATTTCACAAACTGAAAACGTGAGAGAAAATGAGAACAACAGCAAAAAAAGGAAGACAAAAAGGAAGGAAACAAACGGGGGAATTGCAGGGAAAGGTTGGAATAAAGAAGGAGCCTAAATTAAGAAATGTGGAGAAGAAAGAAGAGGAGTAACAGCAAAAGACAAAAATAAATGATACATAACAGACTGAAGATGAGGAAAAACACAAACAAAGTGAAACTGGAAAACCTCATCTGAAAGAGACAAATGTGGCTCTTGAGATGAGAAGGTTAAAGCCATGGAAGATGATCATACAATTTTCTGCAAAAAGCTACAAATCAAATATGTATTGTTAGAAGATGTGTATATATTTTTTAAATTTGGATTAGCAACAGGTGGGCTAAATGCAGGCAGATATGGAGGCAATGGGAAAGGAGTATGAGAAAAACAACAGGCACAGAAAGGGCAGCAGGGTGGAGAGTAAGACTGAAAACAGGAAAATATAAGTTGGGAAAGAAGAGAAGTGCCAAGTGAAATAAAGAGTAAGTAAAGGCAGATAAAAGGCGAAGGGATGAGAAAAGAAGGGAGTGGAAGGAAAAGGGAGCAATAAAACAGCTAGAAAAAGAAGTGCACAACGAGGGACACAAGGGAAGAATGTAAACTATGAAAGTAGGAGGAAAAAAGGAAAACAACAAGGAATGAAGTGGGCTGAAATGAGTAAATGACACAAAGGGAGGGATGAAGGATGAAGAGGAGGCGGTTAAAAAAATGAAGGGAAGAACAAAAGAGGTAGGACAGTAGGCCAAAATATAAGTTAAGATATATTTTTGCAACTACTGAACTGAATGCAGACAATGAAGATGAAAAGATGAAAAGATGCAGAAAATACAAGGATACATAGTTAAGGAAGAAATGAAAAGGAAAGCGTGATTTGTTAAAGAAAGGAACAGAGGGTCACAAAACGGGAGTAAATCAGAGCAGAGGAGCTGTGGACCAAAGTTATCTAAACAAAGAAAGTGGAGAAAGAAAGAAATACAAAAGAAAAAGTGGAAATCTGAAGAAATACACAAAGATTAAGACAATAAAAGAAGGAAATAAAATGAAAGAATGGATAAAAGAGGATGAGAACTAAGGAAATGAAAATTTAAACGTTTTAAGAAGAAAGAAATGAAATAGAAACGGGCTGTAAAAAAGATGGAAGAAGAAAAAATTAAACACTGGACTGAATTAAAGAGCAAATAAATAGACAAGTGACAAAAGAGGTGGAGAAGAATGCTTTGAATGAAAGAAAGAAAATGGGAAAGAGTACAAACAACGCAGAATAAGAATTGAAAGGAATTGAAAGAGAAAAACCAGTGAAAAAAAACATTATAACATGTCCCCCGCAAATTATTTTCACTGAGAATTCACCTTCAAAGTAAGGCACACTGCATTTCCAGTTTGTCACACTTTTTCAACTTTCTCTACCATTTGGTTAGCATTTGGTTACCATTAACCTAGGTTTATATCTGGGACTCTCCACCATTTGACCTTAGAACTGAAGAAGCTTCTCGGATGAGAGGTGAAACGTCTTCAAGCAACTTAAAGAAGTCCAGACGCTTTTCTTTGCAAGCTCCTTTGACCAAGACACCACATATTTTCAAAACCTCTCCGATGTTTTCGGAGACGTCTGTTACCCACCAGCTCGATAGCTAACCAGGGTTAAAAGCTCACTAGAGCCCGTGAGAACACCGGACACCCGGCAAATTGTTTTCAAACCCACCGCCGTCTTTCGCTACTCAGGTTAAACATGATAAATGAGTCACTTAGATAACTTAAAAATGTTATTGTTTGGCTTTTTTCAGTATTTTATTTGTTCCTGAGTGAATCGGTTTGGCTGAGGTCAAAGTTATAGTTTTTACACAGCTGAATAAACGTCAAGCAGACAACTGATTATCAGAAGTGTGAGATGCTCGAGAATTTACTCCGGTGTCCTGTTATATTTTAGATAGCAAGGAGCAGACGGCTGAGTTTATTAAACTTCACCTAAACAATCTGCAAATTTCATTAAAATTTAATAAACTATCATCTTGTCTTTATTTTTAGTTAGCACATACCTTACACACTTAAAGCTGTAAGCTAATGATAGTTATATAAGAGCAGGTGCTGCTGGTGCAATAAGCTGTACGTTTTACGTCCAATTGATGCATGATCTGATTAGTCGACTAATCGCAAAAATAATCGGTGACTAGTCGACTATCAAAATAATAGTTTGTGGCAGCCCTATCACCAACCAGTCTCCAAACCTAGGTGGCTGAGGCTAAGCGCCAAATGAAAACAATGTAAAGACCCGACATTACAAAAGAGAAACCCCAATAATCCAACTGGCCTCTTTGAGCAAGCATTTGGCAAAAGTGGGAAGGAAAAACTCCCTTTTAACAGGAAGAAACCTCAGGCAGAACCAGGCTCAGGTAGGGGCAGCCATCTGCTGTGACCGGTTGGAGGTGAAAGGAGGAAGACAGGACAAAGACATGCTGTGGTAAAGAGCCAGAGAGAGAAAGAAGGAAAAACTAAATCAAAAAGAGGCCATACAATACAAAATATAAAGAAAGAATTAACAGTGTTGAAGGAAGCAAAGATATAAGGCATGCTGATCTAGCTCACACTTAATTTGTTTCCCACCACACTTACTTACACAAACCAATATTTCCTCCATAACTTGGCTCTTAACTACAGAAGTTGGGTGACTAAAAATGGAAAGAGTAATCAAGCTGGTCGGTATGGCAGCTGATATTTGTAAAGTTTGAGCTGCTTCCACTCTGCCAATTTACAGTTATTCCATTTTCTCAAGGACGGCCGGCGTGCCCACCCCGAGCCTTACTTCAGCAGACAAAAGTGCTAACAGCAGATGAATTAAAGGTTACCAACAATATATGATGAATGTCAGGCAAATACAAATTACCACAGGAAGAAGAATAATGAAGAGGCTTTTTTCCCCCGCCAAGCCAGGGGCCAGTCAATAATTAGAGGTGGCGCGGTCGCTGTCACCGGCTTTCTGCAGGCTCGGCGCTTTGTTTCGGCTTTAATTGCTCAGGTTAAGATGGCCGCCCACGCCACGTTTATGAAAAAAAAAAAATTGAGTCGTTTACTGTCGAGATGCTCATTACGAGACGCCCGGATCCAACAGGACGCCCTTCGACAAGTTTCCTTGTCTCGTGCATTTGGTGTTTACTCGGAGCGAAGCATGAGGGGAGTTCGCTTTGATCCCCTCCAAAAAAAAAATTAATTAAAATAAGTCCCAACCGCGCACAGGGAAGATGTGCCACGAGTGGTTGACGGTCGGTGCACATTGAGATTTTTTTTCTTTTTTTTTTGCATTCAGGGAGACATAATCACACAAATAAGACATCAAAGATAGACTGAAAGTTAAAATATGCAGCTGAAAATTTATTCAGATTGTTTTGGGAAGGCAGGGGGAAAAATATTCCCTCAAAGTGTCCGACTGGATGACATCAAAAGTCTGTGATACCGTGAGACACGTGCACGAGCCAGACAGGATGCTTTCAGCTTTTTAGACATGTCTGGTCAGAGGGTTTTTTTTTTGGTTTCAGGGATCTTGGCAGCTTCGGTCCTTCATGTCGTGGTTCCCGTGACTGGAGGGGAATCCCATTTTTTTCCCTCCTCCTCTTGTTTTTCTGGTCACTGGCATGCAGCTCGCCAGTATGTCGCTTCTCAATGTGAACTCCCGTGCCCCGCAGGTTGGCAGAGAGAAAAGTGACACACACACACACGCATGTACAAATAAAACTGGCCGCTGCCTGCAGGTTGAAGCCAAACTGCTGCACCTGCGTCATTTTTTGCTGGCTCCGATAACTCCGACCACCTCTCCACCTGTACGGCAAATCTGGCAACAGTCAAACCTAAAAAAACCCAACCCGTGTTCGAAACAGGAGGATGCGTCAGTGAGTGCGTCATGGAAATTTGTGTCCTGTGAGGAGAAAAGAGTGTAAATAGTGATAACAGGTTCATGTGTCAGGTTCAATTGCTACTTTCACTTTACTTCAGGGGTGTTGGACTCATTTTAATAAACGGGCAATTAAACACATAATCCAGGAGGATCGTTATGTAATAACACAATTGAAGAAAGTTAAACTCTATATTTTCACCTGTGTTTTCAATCTGAAAATACTGACATTTAACAAACCTTAACTACAAAACCTACCCCTGATGACCGACCTAAGAAAAATGAGTACATTTCACTCTCTAAGTGATGCTCTAATGCCCCTTGAGAGTAAAAACATCCTCTGTGTTTGCGGCTGTCGTTTTTGTTAAAGCTCTTAGCATCAATCAGTTTGGTTTGGTTTATGTGAAATGAAAAACCAGAAAATATGATGTCAAAATGACACTTCATCTAAAAAGTAACATCTAGTTGTTGATCGATAGATCCAAATATCAACAATAATGATAACAGTAGCGGTATCGATACTAGCGTGATAGTATCAATAGTAATAAAGAAATTATTATTTTGGAAATGAAACCTTAACCTTAAAGAGACGCTGAGCCAAAGCGTTTCAGAGACCGGCACATTTGCAGGTCTCCACAAACAGCAGTTTCAAAGTGCATAAGAAAAGGTGAAATGTGTGATTTGTTCTGTTAACTAAAGTAAAAATCCCAGCGATTTAGTGCTCAGAGGTGTCAGTATTGGTGTCGGCAGTACTGGCCTTATGTTTACTTGCTATCGGATTGATGTCAAACTTTGTAGTATTGCGCAGCACTAGTAACATGTTCTAGTTTCTAAAGGTTTAGCCAAAGTTAACCCTACTCTGTGAACCCTGATTGGTCACTAGTGGCAGCTTGGATATTAAGATGCAGTGTGATTTTTTTTTTTCAGACAACCTCCTAAACAACGACAACTGCCATTCTCAGCCCCTCCAGCATTTTATTAGTGCCCAGTACATAAATAAAACATGAAAATCTCCCAACATGGAGGGATCTCTCTATGACATTGTATGATCTTTACTGTATTTTGTTTTGGATTTCATCATTTTCCCTGTTTTTAGGGCAGAAATCTGATGATCAGTGTGGTGTGTTTGAGAAATACAACACGCAGTCAGTCACAGCTTGGGTATGTGTCGCACGAGGCTTCACTAAACTGCTGTAACCTTATCAAACTACTCTGTATTTTTACTGCGTGAGGAGAGCTTTGTGCCTCAGAAACAACAACAAGCTGCAAAACGCTGAAGAAGCTGAGAGTTCAGTGATGTTAAGGGACAGAAAGTTTCTCTTTGTCTGAAAGCTCTCAGAAAGCTGAGATTCAAAGCGAGGCCCATCTCTCCTAATTAACACTTTGAAAGATAAAAGCAGTTTATTAAATCAATCAGGATGATGGTTGTTTGTGAATCCCAGCAGATAAGGACATTTGCATATTAACTTTGCAGTTCTAACCTACATTTGAGGATCTTCTGAGATTGTGGCCGGCTTCAATGTAAATATTTTTCCCCCTCACTTCTACTGTACACGTTTTAAAGTTTCATCGCCTCAGATTCTCTGGTGGATTTTCAACTCATTAAAAAATAAAGACACGGATAAATAAGCAAACATATAACGTAAACAGACAAACAAATGAATAAACGAGCACGGATATCACGGCGCCGGAGAGGCTCTGCCAAAATTTCTGGCAAAGACGGGGCAAAACAATCTGGATCTTGACTTTCTGTTAGATATTCCCAGTTCAAAATTCGACTTTAAACGGACATGAAAGCAACAAATAGGCTTTAAAGAAGTATTATGTGTGCCCTGCAGTTAATCTGGCACGTACTAAAGAGCCAAAATCTCACTTTAATGTGAATCATGTATTTTCCTGATAATGTTTTGAGTGGATTTAGTATCTCTGGGCTTTTATTCAACTTGTTCATATTAAAATCTCATTGTTTTGAGTTTTCTACACTGATCGAATGGTGCAGTTCATTGCATGTATTTCTAAGATGTCTCAGTTTTATCTCAGAGTTTGACTTTCCTGGGTCTTAAAGGTAAAAACTGTGTCTTTACGTGGGGTTTTGTTAAGAATAAACACAGAGTATGTACAGTAGTTTGCTCACTGGAGCACAGAGTATGGATTAAAAGCAGCTACCCAGAAATGCACCATTCTCGGTATGTAGTAAATACAATTTCAAAAATTCTTCGGCATGAACAGATTGTCCACAGACAATGGAGGCAAGTGAAAATTAAACTAAATGAAATTTTCCTAGATTTGGAAAAACTTGTGTCAAGCAATTTAGTTCAGTGGGTTTTTTTCTTGTTTTTTTCCGTGGGAAAATCTGGCTGACAGAATATGTAGATAAATGCTAGAACTTGGATTTCCCTTCTTGGGTTTTATCAGCTTTTCTTGATACTACAGTATTAGCTTAAATGGGGTATTTTTGTGGTAAATGTAGGCAATATAAAAGACAGATGTAGCATATGGGGCTGAAGAGTGAAGCCAATTCAGAAAAGCCTAAAACTTAGAACCTTTTTAATGCACACTACAGCGTGATAACTGTTGTTGCCAAAAGATTTCTGGTCCTATCAAAATCTATCCGCTTGAGTGTTGACAATCAGATCAACCACTTGGTTGTGACATTCGGTTTTAAAATACCAAAGGTGGAAAAGCTCATCTCGAGGCTTTCTCTTTTACTCTTTTACTCCTCTTTCAAACCATCTGTCCTCTCTGTCCAAAATGTGAACATTGGACAGAGAGGACAGATGGTTTGAAAGAGCAGTAAAAGAAGTCATTTATCTTCACTCCGAGCGACCATCTTTCAACAAAGGCGGTGGTTTACGACACCAACTGTCTGCCATCTATAATCCAGTTTTGAGATCCCTTCCCAGACGCCTTAATGCCCACTCACATCCTGGGCCTGTTGACCTTAGGAAATCACATGATAGGGTGGGGCTAGGTTTCACAATGAGCTCACCTGAAACCTTGGCTGATTGTGACCCACACCCGTTTTCACACCTTGGCTCATGTGATTAGGTAGGGGATCATTAGGGGGTCCTTTTGTCCCTCTTGGGGGAAACTCCCACATCTGTGACTCTCCACCATTTGACCCTAGAACTGAAGAAGCTTCTCGGATGAGAGGTGAAACGTCTTCAAGCAACTTAAAGAAGTCCAGACGCTTTTCTTTCTAAGCTCCTTAGAATACTGGGCCAAGGTATCTCAATACACATTGGGGGTATCAGAGGGGCTACCAAAAACGATGTTAGGTACTGTAGAACAAGTGCTACAAAGAACTCTACATTTAGGTGCCCAATAGATTTCTGAGTTAATTAAACTACCCTAAAATGTGTTGAGGTGAAGGGTACAGTACACTCCATCTCTGGGCCATCACGTTCAGTCACAGTGCGGTCGCAAGGGTCACCTCGTTGGAGGCAATCTGTCTTCAAACAAATGCAGTATGTCTCAGTCACTGGTTAGACAGACTGGAGAACATTTGCAAACATTTGTTGCCTAATTTAAAATACATACAGAGATTGCCAACAAGGTGTAATCAGTCTGAGTCAGTCTAAAGTGATGAGCACAACCCAACGCGTCATTTTGATTGAGGGTCTTTGATCCAGCTGGTTGCCAACTGGTTGCATTCTGGTTAGATTCCCATATGAACTCAAGGTTGCTCAGTGCCTATGTCAAATCACTGTCCTGCAGCAACTATCTCGCTGTTTGTTAAAGAATTTCTGTGTATTCAGACTATAAGAATATCTTATTTATTGCTATTTTATCATTGTCTCGGTGTTCCAAAGTCAATTCGAAGACAGCAGTTGAATGCAAATGGTCGCAGACCTGATCTCTACCTTCAAAACATCCATTTCAGAGGCAGCGAGATCACAAGTTCATTGCACAGAGTCCGTGATCCACGACATCTGTTTTCCTTAATGTGACTGTTGCATCAGGAACTCTATCTTCAAAGTTATCCTGCTAGTGTTTTCAGCATTTTGTTTAAAATCTGGTTTAAAACAAAAATCAGTCACCAGTAGCTGACTCTAAATTCTATTTCTCACATATCCCACCACCCATAATTTGAAGGATATTTATATTACTGCACTTAATTGCTGGGGGCTAAAATAGAGCGAGCGCCCACTAAATGTTGGGAAACTTTGCTTTCAAGCATCATAAATGAGGTATAAATACCTTAAATAAAGAATTCATGTACAAAAGCCATATTTTTCTTCCTTTTTGCTCAGCGGTGAACCCCCATTGTTACAGAGGTGGATGACACTCATTAAAGGAGACCTAATATTTAAGGAAATGCCAATACTTCCAAACTGCTGGCTATAATGACTATAATCCTTATTTGTGTTTCTTCTTGCTTTGGAACTCCACCCTCAGAGCTATGCCACTATCAAATGCTCCCTGCATTCATTGTGATAACATTAGAGCATCAGTTGAGCGAGAGCCACAAAGAAATCAAACCTTGCAGATATTGACCGGCCTCTCATATGGACAAAGAGGAAGAAAGAAACGGCAGATCAATACCACTCGTTGTTAATCCTGGTACCTACACAACAGCGGCATTGTGTTTCGATGGGTTGGCCGAAGCCTTGTAAAGAAATCACCCGGCACAAGCGGTCCCGGCGCCATTCTTCGCCTCTTGAAAGGGTCACACACACCATGGACTGCTTCACCACTCAATACCTGACTCGCTGATGTGATGAAAGACCCAGTTTGGGCTGCGGATGACCCGACACGCTCGAATCCACAGCTGTAATCAGTCCAATCTGCATTCACACGGACAAGGGTGCGCAGATCTGAGACCGGCTATCAGTCGTCTTATCTCCAGCAGAGAATAGGTGAAGTGCTATTCCAGAGGAGAGTAAAAAAGGCAGAAAAAAGAGAAGTTACTTTAACGACTCTGGAGCCTTTTAATTGCAGAGGCTTGGATATTAGTTCAAAACCACTCACTTCATGCATGAGAACACAGTGCCACGGTGCCTGCGCCCTCACCCAACACTTGTTTTATCTGCTTGCAGATTGAACTCACTTCACAGTAAAGAGAGGCCAATTAGGGTGCAAAGGGATTAAAAACACAGGGAAAAAAGAGGCTTTTTCCATTTCTTCACTTTTGTAGTGCAGGACAGGCTATAGGATGAAAATACAAGAAGGGGAGAAAGCTCAGCACTTTATCATTGGAAATTAAAGAGAAAAACGAAGGTGTGAGCTTATTTCCTGCCACCGGTCCCCTGAGAAGAGAAAAAAAAAGACAAGATTGCATTAGTTTTGGGTATCATTAATCTGTGAAGTTCACAGTATTCAGGCGGCTATTCTGTGATGAAGCGCAGGACTTTAAGGGTTTTGGGAACCCACTTTCTCTTAAGCAACCATGCCAGTTTCTTGTCATGTCAGTCAAAAGAGCCAAAAGAGTTCACATAAATCCAAGTAACCACTCTCTGAACTTCAAGATTGGACCTTAGCACTTTTTCTGGCTCAAAAGAGTTTGGATTATTTTCCTGATTGAACTGATTTTTAGCAAATTAGGTGCTGATGGAGCCACCTCTCCGCAGTCCACAGCTATGTCCCGTCCACCGAACTGCCTGCATGTCACAAGTTTCCTATAGATCGTATAAAAAGGGGACATACCCACCATGACATCGCTCATTGGTTAGCCTAGGCCAGTTATGAAGCCTTGAGCCAAGCATTTTCATTTTCACAATCCTGGCGTTTTCAAACCAGATGTGATAAGCAAAGGGTGGGTCTGGCTGTGAAACCACATGCTTGATAACCATTTCCTAGATAACTGTCCTTTCTGACTTTTAGAATCACCATGAAATACCAAAGGGTTTAAAATGTTTTATCCAATGTGAAACTAGCAAATGAGGAAATAAAGTCATCTGGAAAGTTTTTACTGACATTATAGAAAAGAGGACCAGAAGTCATTTTCCCACAGACTTCTACACAACCAGAAGTCTTTTTGAAAACTGAGGACTTGCCCCCTGCTGGCTAGTAAAGTGGATACACATTTAAGACACTTGCACGCTGACTTTTATTTTCAGATCTGAAAGCTACGTCCTTCTGCCAAGCACAGAATCAGCTAGTTGAGCTGTGTTTTGAAGTCAAATGGCTTTACTCGTGCATAAAGAGCTAACAAGAAGCCAATGCCATAGGCCTAAAATATGGCATAAACTGTGCCAAAGACTAGGCTAATGGCAAAATTATAATTCTATGCTAGTGGCTAAACTAGCAGGCAGCTGCAGAAGATCTGAAAACAGTTGCTGGAAAACCATAGTAGCAAATAGTTTAAGATATGTGTCACTCTATATAAAATCAGTCAAATCTCAGGAAAAGTTCAGAAATCAAAGTTAGAGAAGCAAAGCTAAGATGGACATGCACAGAGGAGGGATAGTAGCTATACCAGGCAAACAAGGAGGTTTGTGGATGTAGTGAAGAAGGACACGCGGAGGGTTGGTGTAACAAAGGCGGATGCTCACGATAGGGTGATATACAGAACGAAGATCTAATGAATCCATGTAAAATTTGACCTTCATACTATGAATATTGTCAGGGTTACAGGCCTGTGGATTGACCCATGTTTTTTTAGTGCACATTGATAATACTTTGATCCTAAGTGGGTCGGACCAGTGAAACTATGTGATAAATGTGTAAAACTACTGAAAAAAGTTGTGGTAGTTCATTGCCGAGACTGTCCCGTGATTTTAAAATACAACCTTTTTGTTCGTTCAAACAAAAAATGGCTTTTTTTTCTGTGAATCCACTGAAAAAAAAACCATAAATGAATATAGTACATAGTGAAAAAATAAACAAAATAATCTGTCTTTTCATTAATTTATTATCATTAATTATTCATTTGTAGTAGTATTAATGAAGGTGTTCTTTATCAATAGGAAAAGACACAAGATGTAATTATTTCACTTACATTTCCCTTGCCTGGCCGGCTCTGTAGTCTCTGGCAGGTTATTAAAAAACATTAAATAATAGAAAAACACATAAATGCTGAAAAATAGTAGAAAATAGTAGTATAATAACGGTGCAGCATGCTTAAAACTTAAAGAATAAAGCATACAAAAACACAAACAATGGAAGAATAACTTAGTCATCACTCCACATTATGACGGCATTTACACAGTAATATGAATAATTAGGAATGAAGAAGCAGAGTTTGAATTAGAGATTTCCTGCCACAACATGTTGTTTGTATGCAACACTTCAATGAATGAAGCAAAGTTATGCTTTATTGTAGGTTTTGGCCCCGAACAAAGCGCGATCGATCGATCCCCACACATGATCCCTGATCCTGTGCTTGTTCGAGTATTTTTCGTAATGCTTCTGAACAGTATCGACATCGAGAACTTATCCAGCATCATTGATATGCACCATAAAACTTTACCTCTGCTTTGAAAGGGACGACCATCAGCATGAATAATGTACGGAAATATATAAATTTATTGACACCCGGGGGATTTATTTATTTATTTAATTATTTTTTAATACATTCACTTCAGACCCCAAGCTGCAGGCTCTCGCAGACCACACTGAGGTTGTCGATTTTGTTTTCCAGAGTTGAAAGAAGATAAACATTCGCCCGTCGAACTCTGCAGATCCAAATACTTGGGGAATATTGTATGTGAGTGCAACATCAAACTCCATCATTACATCAGTAAACACAGGGACGTCTACAACTTATAAATGCAAAACATCTTAGTTTCATAACGCAGGCGTTGAGACCGTGACAAGCCTACATTTGTGGCCTATTCTTTTATACTGGCTTGCGTCATGTAGCTATCAATAATTCTCTTTTAAGACAGAAAGACCCCCGATAAGTTGAGCTATAGAAATTTCCCAAAGGAGTTTTAATCTCTGATTAGTTTTAGGAACCAAAATGCGCGTTTGTATCAAGAACTGCTTTGAAACGGTGAAGTCACACATGACGGTTGGCTTGTTGTGATATTGACTGTGATACTTGGCTGACACGTTGTTTCCTACAACTGTTTCAGTGTTTTCACCTAATATGGACTTTCTGTCTCTGGCTTTCTAACTGAAACATGGCTGCTTGTTTGTAGCTTCACATTACAAATATAGTTGAGCAAGATAGAAATTCAGTTCAGGTTGATGCAATTTGTACATCACCAGTTCACAACAGTAATGAACAAAAACAGTAATTTCGGTAAAGGCCTTACAATCAGCCCAGCCCCTCTGAGCAGCACTCCGACCGTGACTATGGGAAGGAAGCGCTCCCTTAAACAGGAAGCAACCTCCAGCAGAACCAGGCTCAGGTAAGGGCAGCCATCTACTGCGACCAGCTTGGATGTAATTGGAGACAAGAATATAAAAATCTATGCAGATTCCAATTATGTATGTCAAAATGGGTTAAATTTAACCCGATCAGTATGTCAGGGTTAACACATTTGACCATGACATCATATTGCCCACGTCTGATCCGTTATTCACAGATAATCTCAAACAGGGCCATAAATCACAAGAAGGCGTTTTACAGCAGCATTTTAAAGTGAGTTTCTCCTTTTATAAGTGCAAATAATAATTCTGTAGGGCCGTTAAAGGATGCAGGGTGATGTAAAAAGAGATCAGTGCTTTGCTTTGCTGTTTATGTCCATCATATAAACAGCCTGAGAGCATCGGATCCACAGGCTCCACCATTTATCCTGCTCTCCGAGTAGAAGCATGGCTCCTACTTCCTCTAATAAAATGATTACCAATCTCTGGTAGTGGTTCACCTCTGATGCACCGTCCCCAGGAGATGTCCAAGGGATGCTATTAACTAGGGAGGAGGGAGTCGAGGAGAGTTGGAGGAGGGGGGAGGATGGGCTTTCCCTCTTTAACATAAGTGGAGATGAGAGTAACCAGATGGTGGAGGCAAAGGGGTTTCCCCAGGAATGGTAGAGAGCGGCAGGAAATCGATGCGTTGTTTGTTTATTGGTCTGACCTTTGAACCGCTGCAGTTCTTTATCTGTCAGTCCCCACTTCCGTCTCTTTTCCTTCTGTTTCCTCTTTTCCCTTTTCTCATTTTTCTCTCCTCAAATTTAGTTTTTCCCTCCAAGTTTAGTCAGTGCATTTCCACTTAAGTCCATTAGTTCAGTCTGTTCCTGTCAATGAAGCAGCAACAACTAAATCTTCTGGTTCAATAATCTTCACATACTCACCTTTGTTTATATTTTAAGCGAAATGCAGATCTCCTAGCATCTACAAGAGGACCAGCTGCTTGTTACGGTTAGGATCTGTTTTATGCCAAATAGGCCTGTTTTTAAAAACTAGCAGATATAACTCTCAGACATGCTAGCGTCACAGATTTCCTGTTAAACGCTTTTCGAGTTGGGTTTTCCAAACTGAGAAAAAAAATAAGGTGAACTTACCATTAGCTGTAGATGGGGGAGGCTCATTCAAATGTCCTACAGTCAAACACATTTCCAAACGTATCATATATACATACATTTTTAAAAGCAATTGTACAAACAAGACAACCTTTTACAGAGTTCTTGTTTAAACAGGTGCTCGTTATTAATTTGATAATGACAACATTGTTTTGGAACTGGAGCTTTTCAGCTGTTCTTTTAGCAACACCGTCTTCTCAGGGGTCAGGGCTTGACATGTTTTTCATTTCCTAACGCATAAACATGAAAGTCTTAAATGGATGAAAGACTGCACACAGGCCAGTTTAATTCAGTTCAATTCAACTCTATTTAAACTGTGCCAAGTCACAACAACAGTCGCCTCAAGGCCCTACAGTAATACATACAGAGACAAACTCAACAATCATATGACACCCCCCCCCCCCCCCCCCCCCCCCCTCGCCCCCCATGAGCAAGCACTTTGGCGACAGCTGGAAGCAAAAACTCAGTTTTAACAGGAAGAACCAGGCTCAGGGAGGGGTGAGCCTGGTTCAGCTGGACCTACAGTATTGGGGTGAGAGAAGAAAGACAGGACAAAAGACATGGCACTCTAAAACTTTGTCTCTTTTATCATAGAGACATGCTACAGGGATATATGCAGAAAGAGGGAATTGTCTGGATGAAATAAGCAAGTCCTTCTCAGGAGACACCCGCACCTAAATGGCAGCATTATTTGTGCCTTGACAGATAAGCACATTACCCGTAGTATCAGCCATTGGTGCTGATACCAATCTAGATCCTGGAGGACATGGTTTACATTATTTCTTGAAAGAATTTAACATTTTGATCAATCAGACCACAGAATAGTTTGTATTTCTCTTCGTTTCATCTCAGGCCTCAGTCACACAGTCACAGAGACCAGTTGGGAAACCAGCAAGTGAGTGGTTGCTGGAGGTTGCTAGCCAGTTGAAATCTGGCCAAAGGAGGTTGCTGGACTATATCTTGTTTGTGAAATCAGTCCTTGAGATTGCTTTGGATGCGAGCAGATTTAAGCAGTCGTCCATAGTTTGCACAGGAGACATCGACTTGTCTGCGCAGACTGACCATTTACTCTCTGAGCTGTAGTGAAAAGCAGAAGTTTTCTTTTTCTTTTTGTGTTCCACTTTTAACAGTTTGATTACCTCTTGGTGAAAGGCTTGCAGACAAGTCCATGTTTTCCAGGCAAAGTACATGTGAATGCAGCAATCTGCTAGTGAACAAAGCAATCACACGGTTTATGATGCGGCAGGGTAAACCTCTTAGCAACCAAATTCGCCTAGCAACAGCAAGCAACCTACAGCAACTACTAGGCAACTGCTAAGGGAATGTCCAATTTTCCCTAGTAACCAGCAGTTACTGAAAAATCTCTTGGCCTGTGTGAATGAGGCCAGGTTCATGGAAAACATTTTTTGTATCTTCACAACATCTCTGGATACAGCAGTGAACAGTGTTCACCAACAAGGCTTTTGAGAACAGTTTAGTGATTTTCACTGCAGTGCTTGCTGCCAGTGCGGGACCTGGATGTCACGGCCATTCTGTATTGGTTTACAGTCTGGTTTTCTCCAAATTCTCTAGATCTAATAACATATCTAATGACATTATGTTGTTATGTTATTAGGAAATGATGAAATCCCCAAATTCTTTGCAATTTTATGCTAACATTTTTATAAAGTTGTGGAAGCATTTGCCGCAGAGAGGCCCTTCCCATGTTTGCTTTTGAAAGGCTACCAAACTCTCTGGTATACTCGTTTTAAGCACAGACACAATGTGATTTAACTAAGGACCCAATTTCAAGAAAAGAGAGAAGGAAGTTAGGAAAACAAGGATAGGACAGAACAAACACAAAAGCCGGTGTCACCTTTTAGGAGTCAAATCTCTACTTTGAGTTTCATCTCTGCCCTGAATCCAAATGATGGAAGAATGAAAAAAAAAAACAAAAAGAGAGAGCAGACCTTCCCGTCACCTCTGCGAGCGAGGGGAGAGAGAAACTTCGAAGGAACCGAAAAGGTCACCCGAATCTCGCGACTCTCAGTGATGCTAATGGAGCCTAATTTGAAATGGAATTTTATTCACATCTTGAAATCCAACAATGAGATTTCATTCAGATGTAGCAGTCACTTTTAAGTTGCTTTAATGATAAGTAGGTCCGAACGCCGGCAGAGGGAGAAGTGCGGGGGGAGTGAGCGAGGAAAAAAAAATAAAAGATCCCCAAGGTGCTTTGACTCTGTTCTTTTATTAATGACTCGAGCCCTTTTGTGACCGCCGCCGAATCGTTTGATGAATCATTATCGTGGAGAAAATCATCACGACTGATCATATTAAGAGAGGAACACAGTTGTTTTGCGAGGCCTTCTCTCGTGTCCATTGTGAATTATTGTCATTATCATTAGCATGAAATGAATTCTGGCCTTTCAAAAGGGGAGCGCCGCTATGAGTTGATGTATATTCATCCGCCGTCGGGCCACGGGCTTGTTTTGTGTGTTATTGTAGCCGCGGTGTGCCGCTTTGAACCCGCTGATAACTGCGCCTCGGCAGACATCAACCTTGTTTACATTAATGTCTGCAGACTGTTGCAGGTCGACTCGCGATCCATATCAATTGTGCGCCGATGAATAAATTCCGCCGACGAGACATCAATGGGGTCCGGATCCGTATTACAGCAACGCAAACAATACATTTCTCAGCGTCTGCTGCCGGGCGAAGAAATAATAGAGCCGTATTTACTCATATTTCCAGCAATGGAGTCATGTGACTGGTTGCATGGTGAGTTCAGGGGTTTATATTCCTCTCTGTTGGTTTTAATGTCACTCCGACTGTAATGTGTTTGGTCTTCTGGCGCTGGGGACGTTTGGGGGACACAGAGCCCGATTGAGAGCAGCATCTGCAGCCTGCTGACTGAACGAGGCCCCCTCCAGCGCTACCTGAGCCCCGGCTAGGCCAGCAGCCACGAGTCGGGGAGGGTGGATGAAAAGGGAGGGGGGAGCGAGCGAGGCAGACGCCATCACCGTGATCTGATTTATCCCCCGGCCCGAGTCTACAAATGAGTACAGACAGCTTTTTCATAGCCAAAAGACACATTTGCATCCATGTGCGTGTTTGTGGATCGGGGAGGGACGGGGTGGAGCGCAGGACGGAGGGTAGTTTCACAAACAGCCCGGGTTCAGACACTCAGGGGTGACACAAAGGTACAGAGTCATACTGTAATCGACTTGTGCTGCAGAATCATGGAAACAATTCAGATTTTCATAAGAAGGCCTGCACGTTTTTAGAAACACATATCTGTAATCACCGAGCGCTTCAGAGCTGCTGTTTCGTGGCCATTAGGGGTGGATTTAATGTACACCTCATAAGCTTGTACCTCTGCAGCAAGCGCCGCATTACTGCTCCTAGATGAAAGCTCTCATAACTGCAGTTCTGCTCTTATTCGCCCATTTCTGTCTATCAATAAGTTCTGAAACCTTTTTATAGTAAACCGAGAAAAATAACTGACACTGGAAGAAAATTTCAGTATGTTTCCAATAAAAATCGACTTGTTTCATCAATTTTTTTTAAGCAGTGGAGGTTGTTTTAAGAAGCAATACTGAGGCAGTCAGTATTACTGGGGAGCTGTTCTGCTCCCGTGGTTTATTATTTGCAGTTATATCCATGTATTTGTTTACATTGACATTTTTCTTTGTTATTTTGGCTTTTTTGTGTATCACAAGGCATTCGGTTTGATCTCAGGTGAACTCATCGCTGCATCAATGAACTAGAAGACGGGGTTTACTTGCTATTTCAAAAACTGCTCAATTACCTCTGCACCCTTTTTCTATTTAAACATGATACCAACAATTAAACTCCTCTCTCTCTTTTCTCATGTTCTATAAATAAAACATTATATTTATGTATCAGCATTCAGACTTGCACATGCATTTTAAAATTTATGAACACGTATGAGTCTTTGTGTTAGTGTTGGATTGTACACAGGTCTCTCTTGAATAACAGATCCTGATCTCAGTGTATTGGACTGATAGCTAAGAAGATACAGGCCACTTTAAACCACTGTATATGGATCCAGTGTAAAGCTGTTTCGTGAACAGTGTAATTAATTCAGAAATACATCATTTTCTCAGCTGGTAAAAAGGTCTGGAGATAATATGCATTCTCTCTTTAATGCAGGTAAAACAGGCCATCCTTACTCTCCACCATCAAGACAATTCAGAGAGGTAGTGGGGATATTAACAGTGGCCAAATAAACAGTTCGATACAGTGTGAAAAGAAAAGAAGGCAAAATAAAGGGTGTGGATGCCCACTGAAGACAACAGGGGAGGATGATCCCCAGCATCCTTTCTATGGTTTGGCAAAACAACTTTCAGAGCTCCTAGAGAATTATTCCTGAAGACTACTTAGAGAAATGCCTAAGAGAGTTCAGGCTGTGTTAGAGAATAAAGGTGATCACACCAGATATTGACTCTTAAGCTCATTAAAATACTACAAACTCTGTTTTGTTTTGTTTATATACTTATATACTGTATTTATGTGTATGTTTGAACTTTGAACTTTCATGTGGGGTGGATCATGACTTTTGGTCACCATTGAGTTTGTATGTAGATTTGTATTAATGGTGAAAATTTGGTCAGGATCACATCGGACGTAAAAATAAGTAGAAACTTTATATTACCTTCAATTTTTTATGGATCTTTTTAAGCTTCACAATAACATACTAGGCCTTGGTGGACGTGAGTACCTAGCTTGGTTAAGCATTTGGCTTTGAATTTCACTGCTAGCACCCAAGCTCAAAGTTGACCTTGAAAGGAAATATCAAGAAACCATATTGAGTAACATATGATATGAAAGGGCATGATGAGAGCTGTACAACACACCTTTCGTTTTTTCAATACGATGCTGTATGACATCGCAATGACACCATATCAGGCTGACGTTATCATATTGTAATAAAAACAACATAAAAACGACATTTTTACTTTGACCCTTGCCCTTCAGGGGGAGTTGAACTCTCTGAGCGTGCTTGTTTATCAATTGATGGCTTTACGCTTGATCACAGCAGCAATTTTGCATTTGGAAACTGAAATAACCTTCAACTTTGATTCCTTTAACAAAAGAAGGAGACTTTGCTTCAGCTGTGCTGGAAATTAACCAGTTCAAAACCATGCTTAATTACAAAAAGGGTGTGATAAGAAAAGAAGGGTATTTTTTTGTTTTTTTAAATTCCTTTACAAGCTTGTTATTCAACAGGAGCGACATAAAGAGCGACCGGTATATCTCCAGCAGCATGAAATTACTAAAATCAGTGAGACCAGTGATGTGCAGAAACACAATGACAGTTTCATAAACCCAAAAAATTAATATTAAACCTGGATATGAACCTCCAGCACTGCAAGTCTGCTGTTTAAACTCCTTTCACAAAGCATTATTCCTTAAAAAACATCCAACAATGAAATGCCCAGTCTTATTCTTTTTGCTCATTTACTTACATTTACTTACTTACAGTTTTGTTTCATCTCACCACTAATTCTGCAAATTTCTCATCTGTTTCCAGCAGACTGGAGGTGAAGTCAGTCTGCAGACCTGAGAGTACTGAACTTTCCACAAATTATTCAGCGCTCGGGTCAGCTCTGGACAATATGCTAGCCATCTGCCGGCATCTGTGCTTTCTCCCACTAATAGACTGAACCCCCACCACCACCATCATGCCTACACCCACCTTCCCTGTACACCACCACAACCCCACCCCCCACACATGCGCCGGACCATCGCCACCACAGCCTGGAGCAAGCACCGCCGGGAGTAATACGCTAAGCAGGTCACATGTTGTCTTTCAGCCATATTTGGGTCAGGCCTTTGGCATTGGATGAGGAGAAGCTTAATGCACGGAGGCAATGGGTAATAATCCACCCTGTGTGTTGGCTACACACACACACTCAGACATACACATAATGTACCTCATTTGACTTTCCTGGATGCTATTTTGCCTCACGGGGTGTGAAATTCCTCATTTTTCTTTAATACGACCCTAAATCACAGATAGTGCAAATTTCTCAGAAAGGTGCTGAATATTTCCTGGATGCAGAATTCCATTAAGAAATTCCAGGATTGTATATTGGCACAAAGCAGAAGCTAACGGCAGCTTTAGCAGAGCATATGTTGTGTGGAACATATGTTTGGAGCATATGCTTAATGCCAGAGGACAGGGGGCTCACACATGTCGAGGATCACAGGTAGACGGGGATCTTAAATAAGGAGCAGAGAGGCAGTTCGAAGAGAAATGAGAGCAGGAGGGAAACTCTGTGTGTTCATCTACTTTCAGAACTTTTAGGAGCTGTGAGGCCAAACACTTGCATCTAATATTTTGGGTAAAATATATGCAAAACCGGACTGCCAAATTTTCTCCCTCCATTTAGATTAGGACACGGCGCATATATCTTGCTGGCCTTGAATGCTTGGAAATGTGTAAATTTAATACAAAACTTAAAAAAATAAATAAATAAATATGGGAAAATAAACTTTCTTTTATCAGGAATTCATTAGGAGTAAACTCAGGGCGTCGTATGTTTTTTTGATGCTGTGTGAAGTTCCCAGGGCAGAGGCTGAGTGCGCGGGTATGAAATGTGATCAAATTTCAAATACATTCACAGTCGTGGCAATTTGTACATTTGCATCAAACAGTCTGGCGGATGTCTGACGGGAAATGGGATGAGGTTCAGCACATTTGCCGCGGTCTCCTCATCAGCAGCACTGGGCTTCTGCCCTCCTCGGAACGCCACCTAATGAAGGAAACGCTGAATTCTCGACTGGAGAAGATCTGATGATCTCATGAATGGGTGGATGGTGAAAGAAACAAATTCTAGCAGAAGAGAAAGCCACCAAGAACAAGACGCAGCATCTGAGTTAGAGAGCTACGAAATTACAGGAGATAGAAATTTAAGCCCATCAGAAAGTGGCTGGAAGCGATATTTCTCTCCGTCTGCAACACCCATCATAAGGTTCATACCTCCATGTCTGGTCTCCTTAAAGAGTTTCCGCCATGAAAAGCGAGACACTTCTGATGTCTTGAGCTGTGACACATTTGCACTTTTCTCCTTCCTCTTTGCAATCACACTAATTGCTTTCACATATGAGGTTTTGCCGCAGAAAACCTTTAGTGTGATCCTTATCTCAGAGTGCAGTCAGTCAGGCGTCAGATTCGGCTTTTTGAAGCCCCGACATTATGACTTCATTGTGGTTAGAACTCCACCAGGTCTCAAAAGAAGCCATTAGGAAAGACTTTGATTTTCGGGACAGATGTTGCCTTCAAAAGATGAGTGGAAAAAAAATAAAAAATGAAGGTAAGACCTAAATGAACGATTGGAAAAACTAATGAATGGGAGTGCTTCGATTACAGTGTGAAGATGATGTGAAGCATATGTGGTGAGAGGATTTTGATGGATGTTTTAGACCGCACCCAAAACCAACAGCAACATAAAATTCAGGAATAATTTTTTGCCAAAAACATCCCTGCAGGAGAGTTCCTCACACTGGAAACTATATGGTAAATGGCCTGTATTTGTATAGCGCTTTAGTCCCTAAGGACCCCAAAGCGCTTTACACAACCTGTCATCCACCCAATCACACACTGGTGATGGCAGCTACATTGTGGCCACAGCCACCCTGGGGTGCACTGACAGAGGCGAGGCTGCCGGACACTGGCACCGGCCCCTCTGACCACCACCAGTAGTCAGAGGGCCCAGACACCACCAAGGACACAACGACCGAGACTGTCTGAGCCGGGGCTCGAACCGGCAACCTTCTGATTACAAGGCGAACTCCCAACTCTTGAGCCACGACGTGACAGGAGTCACACAAATTCTTCTGGGTGGTTGTGGTAAAGACACTTAAAGTTGTTGTTTTTTAGTTGTGACCAAGTCCTCTGGAAATCATACTTCTTATTGCGATGTAATCTTGTTTTGAAAATGCTGAGAGTTTGTGGGCTCCAGTATTTTTGAAAAACATCAGCCTATGTGGGCCATTCAGTGATGGAAAGACGGAGAGAAAAAGTAGTCAAGCTCATTTTCAGAGAGGTAACAGTTTAGCTTTTGGGAGTGAAACAGAACAGCTACCTCAGCTTTTTCTCCCTGTTTCCCTTTTGACAGCCATCCTTCCACTGAGACCATTCTAGATGCTGTTCATCTGCTATAAATAGTTTTTGGCACTTCTTCTTTTGTCCTCCACTTATCCAGTTTCCTCAATTTGTTTAAGTATGCAATGCACAAAATGTTTAGATATCCAAATCTTTGACCGATAGCTCTTTGAGAATCACCTTGTTGATGCAAAAATACTATTTTATGTCTGTTAAACTGTCTTTGACACTTCCCGAGATTCAGCTAAAGAAACTGGAGCAAATTATTTGTTTATGTGACAGGCTGCTAGTAACAGAGTGCCTAAAGACAGAATTTGAAATTGGTTCATGTTAGGTTGTCTGTTATGTGTAGATAAAATGCTGGTTCATCCCTTGAGTTGGGTGTGGTTTTTTTATGCTTGAATGATTCTGTTCCTCTCAAAATGTTGACGTGCAAGGACCGGACTGAAAGTGAGTGAAAAAGCACTCAATGTCTAAAAAACAAACAAACAGAAAACCCCAACCCAAAAAACAAAGGAAAATAAAATAAAAAAACCCTCTGAAAGACCTTCAGAAAGCCTGGAGAAGCATTGCTCAAGACTAGTTTTAAAAAGTACAAAAAAGTCTGGCTGCTTAGAAGAAATTTTATAGAAATGAGCAGTGGCTCAAGATTCAGTTCTATATATGTTTGGTGTCTGTAGTCTCGATATTTGTATACTTTAGAAGTGCTAATCTCACAGGATAAATTCATGTACACCATATAAAATATAGACTTAGCCAGATTTATGGTCAGCCATTAGTTTTGAAAACTATGTATCACTATATTTAAACAAAATGATATAGCTGGTTAGAGTTAGTGTTAGCAGCTAAAGCTAGCATTTGCTAGCTAGCTAGCTTGGTGTTTGTAGATGTCATTTTGATACTAGATGGGATGCACATCTGGGATGCACATCTTTACACAACCAGTTTTGGTATAAAAAGGTTCCCCTCCTCTAAAGTTGTTGTAAAGGGCAAAATTAGCAAGAGTAATTAAAACATTTTTGTACTTTGATGTGATCCAGACATATAGCTAATAACTTGCAAGTATTGTGATTATCCACTGACACTTCCTAGCAAAATCATCATCACTGCAAGTGAACAGTTAACTGTGACGAAGCGTTCTCTGGGTTGAATAGCATACAATTGTTTCTGTACATGCTGTTGTGCTGAACCAAAAAAACCCCCACAAATTCATAGAAATACAGTCATATAAGCATTAAAAAGGATTGCTATCTTCACTGAAAACCACACACAGTTTTAATTGTGCAGGCAGGTAGAAATCTGAGGCAAGCATTCCCACTCTTGAGTAACCTCTGTGCTGCTCTCACAGCCCTCTCAGTGCTTACATATTTGCATGCAGATAAAGTAGAAAAGAAGAAATGTTCAAGAGGCGAGGTCACGCATATCATCATTATAAAAAAAAAGAGGGGAAAAAAGCACCACATCTCCAAGAAGTTCAAAACCTCTAACTTCTTCCCTCATCTTTCCACCTCCACCTCCTCTACCCTTTTCATTCCCAGTCTCCTAAGCACATTCAAATGTACAGGTTTGTTTTGGGGATAAAGTCCTCCACTTTGATCAGCGCTAATTAGACAGCCTCTGCTTTAGTTCGCTACCTATTAGGGTTGGGTAGGTTATCGCTGCCCTAATCTCTGGCCAGTAGCCAGACGAGGGTGCTGCGATCCTGAAGGAGCCCCCTCAAAGCCGTCTAAGGTGAGAAGGAAGCGTGATGAAAGAGCTGTCTCCTTTCAGCACAGATCAATACACCCCTCTCCTTTGCCTATGGGGGATCAAGAGTTTGAAACACAAAGGAGGTTTTTGCATAAAGAGCCAAACAATGGTTCACAAGACATTTTTTTCTCTTACTTTCTTGCCTTACTCTTTATACTTTCTTTTGCACTTTTTTTTTTTGCCTTTCCCTTCAACTTTCCTCTCCTGGAAGAAGGAGAGGAGCTTCTTAATGAAGCTAGAAATGCCTGCAGGAGCCAAAAAGGGAGGAAAAAAAGGAGAGAGCGAGAGAGGAAAAACAAAGTTACAGTAATTTCTCTTTCAGGATGTTTAGCCTTTACTCACAGCGTTGCACAATATGTGTCTCATATGTAGGGATTCACTTACAGGCTCTCAGATATTGTTGAAAATAAACAAATGTTGAAGCTCTGCCAGATCTGCGTCGTATAGGGAGGTAAACAAATGTATGGATTTTCCGCTCTTGTATCATGCTCTTGCAATACTCCACCACATACATTTAATCCTGCATTATCTATCTGATACTTCATGCATGCATAAGGAGCGCCCAAGTTTTAATTTGTTTGTTCCACTTATCCTGGACAACTGAGCGTGCAGATCCATCATTTCAGACTATTTAAGAGGAAGCAAAACATTCTGAGATACTTTGAATGTGCTTGATTATTTCAAGCTCACACTGGAGCTTTAACAGGCTTCTCCTTCAATCTGATTAACTGATTCATGTTCCCTTCAACATCCTCGGCACATACTCTTGATGATGCTACTGGAACAAATAGATAATATTTGAGAATTAAACGGTGGATATAATGTTAGAAAAACAGATTTCTTGCAATGATCTGACTCAGGGTTGCAAAGGGGCTGGAGTTTATACATGAGGTGGGTACACCCTGGATCGACCGTCAGTCCATTTCAGGGCTAATATATAGAGACAGACATGCTCACGTTCCACCCAGACTCCACACAGAGGAGCAACAGTGCTAACCAGTGCAAACTGCATTTTAAAGACATTTTTCTTTAATTGACTGTGTCAAATTCATTCAGTATCATTTAATCAAGCCAAACCATAGCCTGTATATAAAAGAAGGAAGTTACACTACCCCTTAAGCTTCTGGTCTACAGTTTTAGCGATTCACGTATGGACAGTCGGCCATGTTGCTGTCATTTTTGACAGGAGGTGGTCTGTAATTTAAGGTTTACTAACTGGGATGCTTACTTGGGCTAGCAAAAACTGGTTAAAACAAAATGTGCTCAACACAGAGTCTGAACATGTGACACCCCAGATGCAAAACGATTTTCACGAGTCACTGAATGTGGCGTTGCATCAAACTATGTAAAACACTCAGTTTTAACAAAACCTTATTTCAACACGTCATAAAAGGTTATGTTAGCTACAAAGAGCTAAATAGTTTCTTCTAGGCATGTAAACACATTTATTTGTGCCCTAATATTGAGAATGTTAACATGGACGTCAATGGGGAATGCATTAACAACTGAAACAGGCCGGAACTTATTTAGGATCTTCCTTGTTTTGCTTCGGAGGTTTAGCTGCTTGGAATTAAGGCTCTCTTTTTATATTTAAAAGACATTTTCACTATCCCAAGTGCTTTACTGATATTTTTGATGGAGTGAAAGGAAAGATTTTGAGACTCTAGGTGACCAAGACTTCTAATCCACGTGTTACAATACTTGCATGGTAACAATTAACATTGTGCTGCCTCTTAATGGACACAAATAACCAATATTGGGGTTAAGTTTAATGTGAGAGCTTTATATAATGAAATAAGCACAGAGATCCAAAACAGTAGCTATCAAAACATAAAGGGATCTTAAGGTAATTAATGTAGTTCTGGTCCATTTCTACAGGACATTTCATAAAATTATCAGTAAAATTGTTTTAAAAAGAGTTGAATATCAGCCATCGTTTCACTGTGCTTTGTCTGTAAAGGCATTCAATCGGCAAAAGTAGAGACAAGACGTACTGTATGTCAAATTAACCTACAGTATGTGCAGTCTTTATGTCTTTCAGCAGAAAAGCTCTCATCACTTCACGCCTTCTGTCACTATTTTCACCATGACTATGTGACCCCTTTTTGCAAGTAATTTCCCCTGGATTAGAAAAACAATCAATCCAATCAAGACTGAGAGCGAAAGAGAGAAGGGGGGGGGGGATTTGAGAGGAAATCTCTCCTGAAGTTGTTGGGGTGTTGCGGGAGAAGAGAAGAAGGCGCGATGTAGAGGGCCGGCGTATATTTCCCTCTCAAGTAATTCATTTATGTCTTCAAAACTCTTTCAGAGACCAGAGTTACTGTGCCTTTGTTGTGCTTTAAAAAGCTTAGCTGGTCTCTATGAAGAGAAGCAATGAGAGCACTTTAGAAAAAGCTACAAAGGGAATGGACGGGCGGCGGAAGAAAGAAAAAGTGAATGGCACCACTGATAAAGTTGAGCAAATTAAGTCATTGACCTGCGGTGGAGATTAATAGCAAACAAGGTGCCCCAGCTTCACAAGTAATGAATATTCTTCAAACGGTGTGAAGGGGGGATTGGGGGAGGCGGCAGATAGAGCCGGCTTGATGCGGATGACATTGAAAGTTGCGGAGAACAGAAAAATTCTGTCATTTTTCATTTGTATGCAAATTCGCCTGTTACACAAATTAACCCCTGAACCCCAGTGTCAGTCCTCATCTTGGGTGGAAGCCGGCCCCCCGCTGGGGCCTCACGGCCGCTCTACCCACCCACTCTTTCCCTCTCAGGTCAGCAGCGGCCTTAGACGAGAATCGTCTGAGAAGGCAAAGTTGAGTCCACCTCGTTTGTTTACTGCTTTTCCTCAGAGGCGGGATTGCCTCAAACAAAGCGAGTTAATCTTAGAAGTTGCAGGTTTAATCTCCCGGGACAGCCGCGGAGAGCGACGATAAAAGGGCAGATATCTGTATTTTGCAATTTGTAGCCGCTAATATTTGATGAAATGTTGTCAAGGCTGCTTCCTAGACGCCGTATTACAAGTGGAAGACAGCAGAGGAAACAGATAAAGTCCTAAATTAGCCACACGTCGATCCGTCTGAACCACCACTGGTCCTTTTTCAGCAGTTCCCGTCACCAGGCTGGCATGATTAAAATGCAAAATGCCCGCTGTGCAGCACCCACCTTGGCCGGAGCTGCCGCAGCTAATCGCTTCATGTTGCTTTAAGGTGAACCTCCAGGACAGAGAGCAAATCCTGCTTCACTCTGCAGCTCCTCGAGTTCACAGCATTCGCCTGCAAATGGAAATACCTCTCAGTTCGAGTCAAGTGGGCACGGGAGGACTTTGCCAAAAACCTAAAACATTACATAAACCGCTACTGATTTTTAATCTACGCGCAACTGCTGCCAATATACAATCACACTTGGTGTAGTCAATTATTTTAATTAGGACTTTAATACTACCAGTGATTTATAGTCAGGAAAAATTAGTTTCTGAGGCGTCATTAGACCAAGTGAACTCTCTGATGACCTCTAAAATGATTTTTTTTAAAAAGGACATATTTGTGATGTCACCAAGAAAAAGCTAAAAAAGGCAGACAGTGGGTATTTTTGTTGAAATTTCTGGTCCAGGTTCATCTCACAGAAACAACTAAAAAGACTGCACCGTCTTAAGATGATGAGAGCAAGTGGTGGTGTGAGGTAAAATCAATCTTTTTAACCTCTAGCGATTAGGTCGCTGTGTTTTACATTGTATTTGTTTTTTTGTTGTAGTTTGAATCTAAAACAACCACCAAAACGAAATAATAATGATCAAACGAGGGAGAATCCCCGGTCATTAAACACAACCAAGAAATTTAGTTGTCTGCCAAACAATTCAATTCAGTTCAATTCAATTTTATTTATACACTGCCAAGTCACAACAACAGTCACCTCAAGGTGCATTATATTGTAAGGTAGACCCTACAATAATACATACCAAGAAAAACCCAACAATCATATGACCCCCTATGAGCAGGCACTTTGGCGACAGTGGGAAGGAAAAACTCTCTTTTAACAGGAAGAAACCTCCAGCAGAACCAGGCTCAGGGAAGAAATGTGTTAATTAATTAATACATAAATAACAAATTAAAACAACAACTATAATGACTAGCAATCAAATAAGAATGTCCACCACTACACAAGACAACCCGAGTCTCCTGAAAGTCCATGTGCCTAAACACATCAACGACAGCCACAAAGTATCTTATTGTTATTAATATTAATAATAATAACTAGCACTAACACAATAATAGTAGCCCAGTCTCATGGGTATAATACTAATGCTTATACTGAAAACAAGAAATATATAAAATATTGCTAAAAATAATCACATCTTACACTCATGGAGCCCAACAACAACAAAAATTGTCCAACATTGCACATGAACCTCAGTCTTCTGGGTGAAAGTGCTGGGTTCGATTGCCATACCTTAGTGTTCGTAAACTGGACTTTCTTTGTCTTTTATGCTGCTGTGTGAGCCAGTCAACTTCTATCCATTATAAATGAACGTTTCTGATTTACTTTCATTGTTTTTGTTTTGCCACCACCACTTAATGTGTAATTAGGAGGTCAGGTCATGTGATTCTGTGACACTAAGGGTTAGTGCTCTCACCCAACGAGAGCATTTCCAGGAGATGAGGGTATCCTAATTCTTTTAGGTTGCATATAAACTGAGTGAAACCTCAGTCTGTTGCTCAGGAGCGGAGGAGGTAGCTCTAACCAAATTTCACCATCTGCAGAGGAAGGTGGCAGCCGCGCTGTGATTGACCCTTTTAATTGATGTTGCTTTAATTATGATAATCGCCTGCCAGAGTTGCTGTTGTTTCGTTTTCCCTAGTGCAGACACACACACACACACACGCACACGCGCACACGCTCACATACAAATACACCCTTTATTTTCAGTGGCGTTTCATACCCTGGCATGCGCCAGTGCAGGTGTCCTACAGATGTTTAGTTGCCGTCCCTCTGTGCTGTGCAATTTGTTAGCTGCTAATCAGCAGCCACCTTTGCATTTCTGCAGTGACACGTGCTTAGATGTTGAACCGAATCGAAAGCCGATGTTACAATGGGTCACTGAAAACCTGCAAATGATAGACTGTGGCTTCCAAAATGACTAAAGGATTTCGCTGCAATCAACAAACACTTTCAAAAATGAATTTGCAGCATTTTTGCAAACATTTCATCCAATGGGAGGGTTCTTCCTGGCTCAGAACGGGCCACTGCGGGGTCATTATGGAGGGAAGGAGACTGTTCTGCATACAGCAAAGTCAAAGTCTGCGTTACCTTATTTGATTGTTCACACATTTCCTGTTATTTCTGAGTTTTGGACATTTTATTTGTACTTGTCTAAGATAAACAACAGAATAATGATGCTATTTAGTCATAATAATTTAGGCTTTAGACAAATAGACCTTTGTCCTTTATGCAGTGTTTTTTCAGCTTCCTTTGTGTGCTCAGTTTTGAAAGATGCTAAATAAGCTGGATGTAAGAGAAAATTTGCATTTGATACCACGTAATTGCAGCTAGTCAATCCCTGTATGGTAAAATGATCAACATTCAAAACCATAGAATCACCCTTTAAACCAATACACACTCCAAAATATGTGCATTGCACAAACCAGTCCCTTATAATATCACCAAATGTTTACAGCTTTCACACTGGTTTGCATCTAATTTGCATTAGGAAAAGAAACAAGTGAGTATAAGGGCCCAGGTCCCTATACTTTATGTTTTTTATTCTTTTAACTGACAAAAACTATGAGTGTAATAATGGTCCAAAAGTTGGACTCCAAGGTTAGGGAGATAGATAAGGAGGAAAAATTAAGGGGGCGGGCATTTTTAACCAACATGGGATGAATTGATAATGGCTAACCAGGATATCCCAATTTTATATTTCATACAATAAAAACTTTACAATCCGTGTCCCATTATCAGCGGTGGCAACAACACAGGCAGATTAAATACTGTATATGAAAGATGGATATAAAGCCCCGAGCTGAGCATGATAGTAATCGCTATCTTTGTTAACACAGACGTGCCAAACGTGACTGAGGGACGCTGCACGCTCATACTGCAGCTACTCATAAATCACAAAGTAGGACTGCTCTAAATACTACTCCACTTTGAAGTCTATTTTACCTCAAACTGGAGTTTAAATTCTAAAATTAGCATCATATTGCATTGATAAAGACTTAAAACTAACAACTGAGACCATAAACTCATGCTTCAAGTGTTTACAGGGCTCATAAATCAAGTTATAAATAGGATCCTTTTCTCTTAGACTTCTATACAATCGGATTTATTTTTGCGACCAGAGGAGTCTCCCCCTGCTGGCTTTTATAAATAATGTAGGTGTGAAGTTTGTGGGCTTCCGTTTTCCAAATGGGAAAATATATCAGTTGTTTATGTCAAGTCTGTGGCTTTAACCAGGCATTAATTGATAATCAGGAAATCAATGCATATTAATACACAATATTTCACAATTTATTTGCACACATGATGTTTACAACAACACAAATGTCCCCTTATTATGAATTCCACAATCACTGTTTCACAGAGGCCTCTGTCACTAACCTCAGTCACCACAGATTTCCACGTATGAACATCTCAAACGAGCACCAAAAAAATGAACAAAAAACCCCCCAGAAATTCATTCACGTTTAAATTATCCAAATTTCATCTTACTCACTTTTATTGCCCTCAGTATGATTCGCATTCCAAGATAGATGAATACCAAAAAGATAGACAGCCCGCTCACATGTATGTTGTGCAACAAAACACATCAATATTTGATCAGTTCTTTCAATAACCAGATATCCCTGCTTAAAAAGAAAGTTGGAACTCCATACTCCCCAAGTGCCTTCTGTACTTTTTAGAATAAAACTCTTTAAATTCTGTTTACACTGAAACTTTTGCAGGAGCAAACGCCTCCCAATGCCACAGCATGGTGGCAAGAGCAGTGAGTAAAATGGGTTTAGACAAACAAACACACACACACACACACACACACACACACACATACACACACACACACACTGAGCGGCCACCAGTGGCTCTGCAGTAAGTTTCCCTTCAAAGGATCCCCTCAGGATAGACGTGCGTGAACATAATCCAAGGCCCCTTTGAAGTACGCACTTGAAATGTCTTTTGGCTCGGCTGCTGCAAGTGGCATCTCAGCCCTTTGGGTTATTGGAGAGGAGAAGCGCTCCTCGGACGGCTCGAGGTGGAGAGGCAGCACCTGGTGGTCTCCGCTGCCTCTCCTCGCCATATTTCACACATTTAAAGTACACTGGGTGCTGCTCCCCTCAGCCGCCTCGCTGCCGCAGCCAAGAGGTATAAACGGTGCTCTGGTTTTCTGCCGGATAAAGCACAAGTACATTTTGGAGTGGATTTTAATAAATCCAGTGTGGCTTTGTCGCACAGTGGAGTTTCACTTGTACACATATTTCTCTGCAGGCGGCAGCTCTAAAGGGCAGGAGCAGGGCTAATCTCATTGGAGGAGTTAAGCCCAGATGGGCGGAGTTAGACTTGCCAATGTCAAGAACTTGAAGGAGATAACATAATGGATGTTAGCACTTTGCTACTGACTAAAGTCAGAAGCCCACAGTCCCATGAGTTACATTAATATTGGTCCGCTTTGCAGCTCGTAATTCACTTGTGAGTGTTTAGTGTTAATGCACCAAGTAAGGTGTCCTTAATGTGGTGAAGGTTGGAGTGAAGGTGTGGAGGTAAATGAGCAAATCATGGCTCTTAAGTGTGAAGAACTTAATATAAAGATATAAACCAAAGCCAAGCTCTTTTCTTAACCTGTAGTTGAGTGTTAAGAATCCGTAAATTTAGCCTGAAACAAATCTGAAACTAAAAGTCCACAATGGACAACTTTGGGCTCAAAGCGGGGGATTTTAGCGATTTTTGTCCTTCCTATTTGTACTCTTGTGTGACTAAGCCATCAAGTGAATTCTGAAATACATAAAATGTATAAATATTTTTCCCTTGTGTACCAGTGTCAGTGAATGACTTGCATATAGCAACATAAAGGAGGATTTTTGATGGTCGATACACGTTCACGTCCTAACCTGAAGCCACTAGGCTGCAGGTAGTGGCTGAATAAATGGGATCATGTTTCGGTGTTTCCCCCCCAGGAGAGAAGGAGGCAGTGGCTGGATAGAGGGAGATCTACATGTTCCTCCTGTCCCGTAATCCAAAAAATGGGGGAAGATGGATGAATTTCATAACAAAGATCAGGCTTGCAAGTGTGTGTCAGCGTCTCAAATGTATGACTGTCTGATTATGACCAAAAAATCTAAACATACAGGACAAATTATGTGATCCTATAGTTACCCTGGCCTTTATTTTCCAGTTTCTGTGAACAGTGCAAGACTGTTCTGAAATCAAAATCAGATGTTTAGGTTTGTTCGTGCTGAATATTCTCTCCTTCTGAGGTTAGAGACATGAATTTATCTGCAGTTTGAAGACCTAGCATGCTTCAACGACCCTCGCGCTTGTTCCTTGTAATTTTCCACATTTTGCACTTTGAGCAGGAGCCAAACACCTCAAACATGATTTCGGTGTAAAACAATAGCTTCCAGACATGTGGCAGAAAGCACCCGGGACACGAAAACCAATATATGAGGTGACTGAAAATCCAATGTACCAATTGTGTTTGTCTGTTTCTTTGTGAAACTCATAAGAACATTGTTGGGTTTAGAGTGAGAGGATATTGCGATGCAGTCAAGTTTGGGAGGATAGAATGTGTTTCCTCTTATTTTTGGACATTTGGGGGATTCCCATGGACGTGTCCATCCCCTCCAATCCAAATGACATATTCCAGTTTTTAAAGCTTATACAGATGTTGTGCTGTACTGTACTGTGCCCCTTTGTTATACATTTATGACAGAGTTGTGACACAGTGGCCCTTTTTAAGGAAAGAGTGCTCCTCGTAAACAGTAAAAATGCTCACACAGCAAAGTCAGCGAGTCGAGCAGCTGAGCGGCTCTGTGTTTTACTGCACTTCTTATTAAAAATACAGCAGAGAAGCTGTTTGAGATGGAGAAGAGCAGCAACATTGCGTCTAAGTTTATGGAGTCGTTAGCTTGTTGGCGTCACACAGTTTTAGGACTGTGGTTAACCAATGAAACAAAGATGTGCTTTTATTTACTTTTTCCTTTCTTGCCTTTTAAAAAAGGTTTTAATAGGAAGAATTAACCTTTTTCCTTTGTCTAGCTGTGCTGCCTGTTTGTGTAGGACTGCGACATGAAATATATATGCGAGGAAGAGTTCATTAGAGGTGAGCAGGAATAGGAATTAGAGTTCAAAGTTCCTAATACTTTAAAAGGAACCAGTTTTAAAGCTTTTAGAGCGTGGGGTCAGGTTCTAAACTGGTTATCCTTATATCAAAAAGAGTGGCCTCATCCACAGCTTCCATCAGCTTTGGAATCCCTCAAGGATCCATTTTTGGTCCTCTTTTATTTTAATTATACGTTACTACTCAGGTCTATTTACTACTGTTATACAGATGACACCCAGTTTTATCTACCTGCCACACCTGGTAGTGATTACTCCCTGAAGAACCTCTTTAAATGGTTTTAAAAAGTCTTGTTTTTCATGGATAGTTTTTATGGATATCCACACATTTATCATCTCTCAGCTTCACTACTGCAACTCCTTTTCTTGACTGCAGATGGAGATGCTTCAAATGCAGCTGCTCGACTCGACATTCTGGGTACGTTGAAATAACGAGTTAGTGCTACCAAACAGGAAGCTCAATGAACGAATTTACCTGGAAACAGATGGCGCAGACAAATGGCACTCAAAATCAGGTACTGATGGTGAATATAATAATATCCGTGTATAATAAACATGAACAAATTACTGTTGTGCAGATAATAATGGGATGTGCTTCAGCTAGTACCACAAGGACTTCATCATTTGGAAAACCATGCCTAAAATACGCAGCAGTTTGCTAATTTATGACCAGCAGCTGTAGAACTGGAATCTGATACCTTCCACCTTCTGATGTACCTTCACAGAGCTTCTTGACTGGCAGAGCTAGAAATAGAAAAAGCAATGAGGAGGTGATGAAGTAGCTGCACGCTTGTACGAGATGGAATGAGATCCCATAATATTTGGGAATGCACCTGTCTTTAAACTGTAACGCTAACGTTAAAGTTCAGTCTTAACAAAATCAGACCTTTGTAGTTCCTCCCACACCAGAAGGTGTCTCCAGGGCCTAATTTTGCCATGACAACACACATATAAACACCAGCCCCATTTTCATAATAATAATAATGATAATAATAATGCACTAATAAATAATAAGAAACCATCTACGCCTCTGCGTGCTTACTGGGCTGATAACTTTTGGATGTGCTTGTAGGTGAGCATTTGTGTGTGTGGTGTGCGCGACAGAGTGGGTTTGTGATGCTTTTGTGCGTGCATGTGTGCCGTCTCACCATCTTAAGCCCCCTCTCAGTAAAGGCAAGTTTCCGGGAGGAAGCGAGTCGTGACCCTCGAGTCCATCATGGCAGTGCAGAGATTGAGCAGGTGCCGCGGGCAGCGGAGGCGATCAAGGAAGTCACTTTCATGCTCGGCTCTGCAAGGCTCTCGGAAAAAAAAAGAAAAGAAAAAGGCCAGAAAAAACCCCACAATCGGGCTTGACACAGGAAGAATGCTGAAGAAAATAAGAGAGAAAGATGAAATGGGAATCATTTTATGGTGGGATGAAGAAAATAAAGAAGAATTACAAGAGTAAAAGGCTTAAATTCAGTGGCTTTCAATGCAGCCACAAACTTAGATATAAACACATTAGACCATAAAGGGAATCTACAGAATCTTAAAGTAAGGGACAAGATTTTGGTACTGGAATCTTTCTGGTTTCTGTTTGTCAAAGCTTTTTGGATCGATCAGATTTGGATTTTGCCATATTGCATTTTTTTCCCCCTAAAAGACCAGCACACAGATATCTGTTAATATCCTCAAAGCCCCCATGAATGTCCACTGGCAGGCAGTCTCCAAGCAGTCTCTAGGCCTAGTGACTCTGGCCTAACCTTAAACAAGTTATTATATAATAATTAAAATCAAACACAAAATATTTTTAAAATTGTTTTTAAAAATACTAAAAATGATCTGCATAAATCTGTGACATGTGTAGCTGGTGTTAGTGGTGAAATGATTCAATCTCCCACCATCCCCTCCAACCTCTTAAGTGCTTTCTAAATAGACATAAATCAGTTCACATAAGAGTGGACTGATTAAAAGTCTGCTTAGACACATGAAATAATATTGGGATTTTTGTTGAAGAATTATAAATGTTCATTATTATTTCAAAAACTGCCGTGAGACTGGCTCGCAGAAGAAAAAGAGATTGTGTGTAACTATAAATACACATGTGCCATCAAATTTTGGCTTGCCCTTTGGTGTTCCTTAGGCAAAAGCAAACAAACAAAAATAACAGAGTCATAACATTTTCCTCGTTGTTTATTCCCATTGTGAACTTATAAGTAATAATTTTTCTAGCCTTTTAAATGCCAAACAGTGGTTTATGGAAAAAGTAGGCTAATAAAATAAATCAGCTAACCCAGAGGATGAACTTGGGCCTGAGAAGCCATCGGGCGTATAATACAGTGGCAGAAAAAAGGGATACAGAGTACTTTGCAAATGTTTTCATATGTCGCTTTGCAAATGTGCAAGATACATGGAAATACTGAATATAAGGCAAAAACTGAGTTTATACAGTACTAAACCACCTGAAAGCCCATACATGACCACCTCCATGCTTCAGCACAGTCTGAACTCTCTTAGGCAGCTTTCTTGTCATGTCTTTAAGTCGTCTTCAGGAATAGTTCTCCAGGCTTCTTGAAGGACATTCAAAGCTCTTCTTTGGATGTTTCTGCCTTTTGTTCTGTTCTCTGTCAACATGATCCCACACTGCTTCAATAATGTTGAGGTCCGGGCTCTGGGGAGGCCAATCCATGACTGATAGTGCTCCACTGTGTGTTTTTCTATCCAGGTATGATTTTACTGCTTTGGCAGTGTGTTTGGGATCATTGCCATGATGAAAATGTTGTCGTCAATCAGATGCTTTCCAGATGCCATGGCATGGTTGATCAAAATCTGATGGTACTTTCCAGTTTGACAAAATCTCCAACACCACTTGCTGAAATGCTACGACAGACCATGACCATGTTTTACAGATGGCTGCGAATACTTTCGTACCGCTTTCCTGACCTCCTCTGTAGATATTTCTAATGATTTGAATAAAAGATTATGTATTTTGGTTCATCACTCCATCTGAACTGTTACCTGTAAATGTTCGTACCTCAGCCTTTTCTCCTTGTTTTCCTTCCTTAAGGCAGGCTTCTTGACAACCAGCCTTCCACTGAGACCATTTCTGATGAGACACTTCTTTTGTCCTCCACTTTTTCAGTTTCCTCAAAATTTTTAAGGACACATTGCACACCATGCTGAAATATGTTTCACACTAGTTCTTTGAGAGTCACCTTCTTGATTCAACGATACCATCTAATATCCGTCAAACTGTGTTATCTTTGACAATTTTATAGATTCAACTAAAGAAATGAGAAATGTGTTTTTGTGAAGGAACAATTCAAAAATTGTTTTTGCTGAGATCACTGTTATGTGTAGACACAGCACGGGTTCATCCCTTGACTTAGGCGCCTTGTTTATTCTAGAATGAGTCAAAGGTCAGTGTTAAGTGAGTTACCAAACAAACATTGCTCTGAAAATGGTCAGGTATAAGGACTGGACTAAAAATGGGCCAAAACGCAGCCAAAGAAACACTTTAAAAGATGCTGTTGACAGAGAAGTCTGACATGAAGGAATAAATGGTAGCTTGAGATTTTTGCACAGTACTCTATGTTAGAAAGCAAAGTAACATGTTTCTGTCGATTTTTAAGAAAATAGTGTTTTATGGTATTTCATTTAACATCTCTGTTTCTGCTGCATGGACTAAAGTGAGTTCAGAAGCCACTTCTCTTTAGTGTGATGGTGAAAAAGTCTAGTTAAAAAGCAAAATCACAACTCTCAGTGCACGACTGCTGACATTTGCTGTTCTCTTCTAAGATTGTTTACAGTTCCACATTGACTTTCCCTACTGGATGCTTTTGCCTCTTTATTCCCTCGTTAATCAGCATTTTTCTAAAAGGCAGTGATAAAAAATGATTACTGTGACATATGATTAATATATAAAACAGCGAATACGTGCATTGATTGTTGTAGAAAGCACTATGTGTTTGCAGACTGGCTGAATTTTGGGGTGTGATATCCTCATAAGATGGTGGATAACGTCATCGCATTATATTGTAAGAGTAGGTACCTCTTTTTCTCCGAATGGTGGATATGTGGGTTTGGAACGGAGCTCATGATGACATGTTTTCTGAATCCTCTGCCCTCCCTCGACACAGTTTTGAGGAGAAGTCTGTACAGAGGGAAGAAAGAAAGAGAGACAGTGTATGTGAGTGTGGTCGAGGCAGCCGGTGGGAGATTAGCAGAGTTTTCTGCGAGTGATCCTCGCCGACTGGCCAATCTGTTCAGCCGGGGCCTCGAATTCACGCAGACGGCGCGAGTAGTGACACCAACTGCTGCGACAGAAAGGGAGAGCGAGCAGGAAGTTCCATGGCACGCCGCCCGTCACGTGACCACTTCAGTCTTGGTCCTTGTCCAGCCATCTGTTTTTTTTTTTTCTTCCTCCTTTGGTTTTCTGTCTTTTCCCCTACTGTAAGTTTAGTTCCTCCTCTAAAAATGACCACATGTAGAGAAGTCAAGTCTGGACCTTGGTGGATTGCTTTCATAGGTTGGATCTGGGACTGGACACTCCCTTAAAACTCTTCATTTTTCCTGTCTCATTAAGAAAATAGGCCCTAACTATCTCATTATTTTAATTAAGCTGCTTCACCGTATTCTTTCTGCATGTGATGACAGGTCTCGGTGCAGACGGCCAATTTGTAATACACTGCACCAGAACAGCTTTCACACTTCAGGAGCCTACCAGACTCTCTAAGAAAACATCTCTGAAGGGACTTCTGCAGAGTTCAGACTGAGCAGCAGCAACCACAGCTGGGATGCTGAAGTTAAAGAGGTTGTGAACAGTTATGATCGACGTAACTTTAGTTCTCTGTGTATCTCCTATTAAAAATTGCTGTTCCATTTTATAACAAATATTCAAACATGCTTGCTTGGTCCTCCAGTTTGTTTCCAAGTGTGCCGGAGCAGTGAAACCACTGTATAACGACCAAAAATCCCTTACCCTCTGCAGACCTAAGGTCGCATGGCTCAACAGCAAACTACTGTACCAAGTATGTATTATTTTCTTTCATCAAGACAGCAAGATAATAACTACTCAATGGGCCTAAACATTCAAAGCCATTTATTGATACAAATTAACTTTAGTTGGTCGCATCAAGTGGTTATTTCAGTTACTGTTTTATCAGCAGTCTGACCTAGCGCTCAAACCAGTAACTATGCCACATTTAAAGTCTCTTAAATCACCTTTGTTCCAGAGGTGGGACCAAGTCATTGTTTTGCAAGTCTCAAGTAAGTCTCAAGTCTTTATCCTCAAGTCTCAAGTCAAGTCTCAAGTAATGTCAGGCAAGTCAGAGTCGAGTCTCAAGTCACTGGTGTAAAAGTCCGAGTCAAGTCACAAGTCTGAAACTTTGAATTTCAAGTCCTTTCGAGTCTTTAAAAAAAACAAACGAAAAAATAATGTTGCAGTTATATGTTAAATGTAAATATTAGACCATGTAATTTTAAAATCTGTGTTTTTCTCAACACATACAAAATAGTGAACTTAGAAAATATACACAAATTGTGAAATTGCACCTCTTTAAAATGCAGCTCAATTAAACTTAGCTCCAAGAATAATTTTCACCGACAGTTCTGAGATACGCTGCATGTTATTCTTGGATGCGGTTGTAGGACCAGCTTTAAAATCGCATGACAAAAATATCATACACATTAAAAAAAACTGTATCACCAACGTAGCCTGGACAACATTTGCTAGTTAGATGAAGTCAGCTATCTCATCGTAGCATATTTATATGCATATTTATAATTATACGGTTCTTGGAGTGAGTGCATACACTCATGAAGTTTAGTAACTTCCAGTCACTGCAACAAGCCCAGGTACAGTTTACCGACGGATGGGTACAGGACCTTGAAATGCACCGTGTAGAACGAAAGACCATCGTACGTATCATAAGTTTACCAGTCTCACAAATCGTCTTCATAAATACACATTCGTTAACCGTTTATTAATATAACCTTTGAGCTCAACGGTAATTAGTAGTGGAAATAATTTCTGGTAGCATCACAGAAATGTAGCAGTGACAATAATATTGTATGCTGTAATCGTACTGGGCAATTAGTGATACAAAAAACCTGTTTTATCCTGTGAATAAAAGTATGTGTTTTTGTCAGTGTACCATAATAACAGAAGCGAAACGCAATATTGTGTCAGGACAATTTACTATTTATGCACAATAAATAAAGGAGCATAGCGCGACAATTTCTGTTCAGCGCCAGACTTGCTTGTAACCTATATCACCAATTATGTTAAGAAAAATGACGCATTAACTACAACAGCAGACTGACCTTTGTGTAAATGCTTGGAGCAGACTAACCTGTGAGCTGGAGTGTTCTAGGACGTTATATTTGATCTTTGAATGGCTGCAATCCAGTCGCGTCTTTGTTACTTTGGAAACATGGCTAGAACAATTTCTCTTCAACGACGTAATCCGATAGCAACCGATCTCTTTACCCGTCGGCTTCCCGTGGCTGTCATGCAACCGGCTATTGCAGTTAATAATACAACAGCTTCTTGACATTTTTGTGTTTCTTTTTATCGCTGTGTGACTGATTTTAATTGAAAGCCTGCGTGCGCTAGTAGCGCTTGCCACGAGTTCCCAGAATCCTTTGCGGTTCTACCCGTGAATGACGTCACATTTTCAATCTCCATATAATATGCATGTTAAATTTTATATTTGGGGTAAAATATCAAGTCTTTTCAAGTAAACCGGTTCAAGTCCAATTCAAGTCCCAAGTCATTGGTGTAAAAGTCCAAGTCAAGTCACAAGTCTTAGAACATTTTTTCAAGTCAAGTCTAAAGTCATAAAATTAATGACTCGAGTCTGACTCGAGTCCAAGTCATGTGACTCGAGTCCACACCTCTGCTTTGTTCCCCATTCTGACGCTCACTTTGAACTTCAGCAGGTAGCTTTGATCCTGTGTACATGCCTCGCTGCCATTTGACTGGCTATTACAGGCAGAAAGCATCGACCTCCAACATCTGAGTGTCACATATATCATCTGGGTGGTTACATATATATATCTAAAATCATCAGGGACATTGTGATATATAATAAACTACTGTCTACTATCTACATCATAGGATGGTCTTGAAAATATGTATGGTATAGCAATTTATAAAACTGTCCAAAGCCCAGAAAGGCACTGAGTTCACTGAGTAATTTGCACCGTGTAAAATGAAAATGGGGTCAGCTCCACAGGATCCATATGGAATATCAAAAAGCAAATGATTCAGCAGAGATACAAAGTGTAAGACAACAAACATAATTGCGTTTGGGCGTCAGGCCTCTTTGCGCAGCTTTCATATCCCGGCTCGTTTGCCTGCATCGCTTTGGAACAGAACTTGTTTCAAACGGCTGCCTTTCCCTCCAATATTGTGCTAATGCATTTAATTTAATGTTCGCAGATGCCGTAATTGGTATAATATTGCTCTATAATACTTTGAAGGAAACCTTAGCATTAAGCACTAAATTGAAATTTTGAAACGAACGCTGAAAACGACTGTGGGGGCAAAGAAACCCCATTAAATGTAATTTGTTCTGCATGGCTGTGGGGGTAATGGTTACCGAGACACTCCTTTATTAAGTCGAATAGGTAGCGAGGTAGCTTCGGATTTGCTCTCTCTCTCTCTCTCTCTCTCCCTCTCTCTTACTCACACACACACACACATACACACACACGCACAGGGGTTATGCTGTCGACACACTGTTAGTGGAGGTATTCAGCAAGGTGTAAGCTGTCGGCTGCTGTTATTCAAGCCACAAAGGGAACGTTAAGCAGCCACTGGAGGGCTGCTGATCACACACACACACACACACACACACACACACACACACACACACACACACACACACACACACACACACACACACACACACACACACACACACACCTTATCCTACCAAGCTGTAAGGTGTGAAAGACTGCAGGAGGAAAGAGGAAGGAGAAAGTCTAAAGAAGAAAAGCCAAAGGATCAGTGGGAATGGAGGAAAAAGGAGAGGAATGTGAGAAGCAAAGAGGAAAAAGGACTGGATCATGAAACTTGTAGGAGGATTAGGAAGGTAGATCCAGAGGAAGAGTAAGAAGACGCTGAGAGAAAAAGATAAAAACTACCTACAGCAGATGAACAGTATCTGAAAGTGATGTCATAACTTAAGAATCAAGAGGTAGAGTGGTATTTAGGAAGAAAAGACAAAGAATATGTGGGAGGAGAGGGAGAAGCAAGGAAAGAAGATAAAGGGAAAATGGAGGATTAGATGAGAGAAGGAGGTGAAAAGGAAGCGAGACAAAAGGTGAGACAAACACAGAGGGAAAAGAAGAGTAAGAGAGGAAAAAGAGCAGAGGGGGAGGTGAAAAAGAGGTGGAAAGGGTAACGAAGAAGAGGGAGAAATGAGAGGAGGTACCGGTAAACAAAGGGGAAAAAGAAGAGCAGGCAGAGGAGAAGGAGCTGATGATGAGGTGAATGTGGAATGAGATGAAGAGAATGAAAGCACTGAAAAAAGGAGCTGAGGAAGATTGGGAAGGGTGACAGAGGAATAATAAGAGGAGAAGGTGAAGAGGCAAGAGAGGAGAGAGGAGGAAGATGAGGAGGTCCCTGCGGAGTAGAGGAGATCAAACACAGACTCTAAGTCAAACTCCGCTGAGAGATCTTAAACCTCCTTTGTAATTGGAATTTAAAAAGTTAATACAAAGACGCTCCTCAGTAAGATGTCTTTAGCAGATAGAACGAGAAAAACACAAGGATGACTTTTTTTGTCCCTCTATTGATGTTTAAAGCAGTCGCTTTTCTTCAAGCAGGAAAATTAAAGGAGATTTCTTCCTCTTTGGTGTAAAGATTGTTGAAGCGTTTCAAGAAAGACAGAAAACAACGAATGTTAAAGGTTTGGAGTTTGTCAGCGAGTTTAGGATGGAAGAAAGAGCCAAAACATGTGGCGCTAAAGCACTACACAAATATATTTTGAAGGGCTTTTTGTTTTACTTCCTGCTTATTTTCACTAAAATAAATTAAAGAATTATCAAACTTTTAAGTGGACTGAATGTGGGCTCTTCAGCAGTGGTACAAGTATGTTTACGCTAGTTTATTACTTCCAGGAAGGGCAGTAAAATAAAAACTACCACACTGGTACAAGTCATTTGAAATGTTGTATGTAAACACAGGTTACTTGAAAGAGTTTATGTTTTCTTACTTCAAAGATAAAAACTGTACCATATAGTTGGCAATATGTCATCTTTTTAACTGCTTTAGCAGGTTAGGAGCTCGTAAGCTAGCTTGTTTGTTTTGAAGCTAACTATGTGCAGAGCAGTATATTAAAAATTCACATATAGAAACAGTAAAAGACTAAATTATATACATTATCAACGCAATGTAAATGTCTCTGCATTTGGTAGCAGTCATATAGGGGAGACCGGGGATAGTTGTAACTTGGGTCAGTTGTAACACTTCCAATTTCTCCAATCAGGGCTAAGTTTCAAATGATGTCCTGTGCATGCCCAATTCAGTTCTGCTATCACATGTGAAAAATCAGCACATTTCGTCAAACACAGACAATTTAACACGAAAAAAAGTCATTTGTATGCCAAAAAGTAAGTTTTTCTACTTTATTTCAATTTGTAATAGCATTATCTGCTTTGCAGTTAAACTCATCTTACTTAAATTATGTTATTTGTATGTCTATGGGGATATATTCTGTGTAGATCTTTAGTGCTAATGTTTTAGCCGTTGGCTGTAATGTTAGCGAGTTCATGGCTATAGGAGTCTGGGTCAGTTGTAACAGCAACAGTCTGGGTTAGTTGTAATAATAACGCAGATGTTACAACTTATCACACTATCACTTTAACTTATATTAAACAAGTTGGGGCAACGACATCAGCAGAGAGAGGTTCACTGGTCGCATTTGTATATGTGGTTAATGCCATTGGCAACACAATTCCTCCACTGTTTGTGTTCCCACACATACATTATGCAGACCTCTGTGTCAGAGATGGACCAGTAGGAAATACTGGTAGTGGAAATAAATCAGGATGGGTGCAAGAAACAGATTTCCTCATCTTTCTGAAGCACTTTGCAAACCACACCAAGGTAAGCCATGGTAAAAAGTAATGGAATTGCGATGCTGGTGAACAACTACATTTTTTCAGCTTCATTGTTATGTTCAAAATTGCTGCAAGAGTTGTAGGTTATAATGCCCACTGAGCCAATGAGGCCAAACTCAAGGAAGACCAACCAAAATTAATGAAATATTCAGTTGCAGAAAATTCCATAATTTGTCTTTTTGGGGGGGTTGGAATATGTTCAAAAGCCGGACCAGGCGAGGCTGAAGCCGGGCCAGGCGATGATGAAGCTGTAGCTGAAGCCGGGCCAGGCGAAGCTGACGCTGTAGCCGAAGCTGGGCCAGGTGAGGATGAAGCTGGACCAGAACCAGGCGAGGCTGAAGCCGGGCCAGGCGAGGATGAAGCCGGGCCGGGCGAGGACGAAGCTTCAGGCTGAGGCGTGGCAGTAGCAGCAGGAGAAGCAGCCACAGGTGGCCGGACGGGATCCTCGGGCCCCCCAGCTGATGTGGCAGCCGGTGTGGCATGAGGCTGGACGGGCTCCTCGGGCCCCCCAGCCGAAGAAGCAGGAGGCCGGACGGGCTCCTCGGGCCCCCCAGCAGGCGAAACAGGAGGCTGGACGGGCTCCTCGGGCCCCCCAGCGAAAACAGCCGCAGAACCAGTGGGCACCGGGGCCCCCGGCACACATGAAACAAAACCAGTAGGCACGTGGGCCTCTGGCACATTTGAAACAAAACCAGTAGGCACGTGGGCCTCTGGCACACATACGGAGGGCTGCAGCTGCGCAGAGCACTGACCCTGCTCAGGCAGTGACAGCCCGGTGCAGTTCACAGCTGGCATCTTGGCCTCCAGGGGTCCAGAGTAAGCTGAGGGCAGTAACCCAGCCTCTGGGGAAGCCCCGGAGTGAGCAACAGTCTCTATTGTTGCCAGCTTTTGAGGAACAGGTCTGTTGTAAAACAGTTCATCTCCCTGCTTAGAAACAGCGGTGGAAAAATAGTGTGAATGTTGTGACTCAGCCATTAACTGAACTATGGGTTGTAGCGAGGCTAGCGGTGGTGGTGGCTGAGTGGCTAACTGGAGCGGCGGCAGAACCGGTAATTGTGTCCGTAGGGAGGCTAACGGTTGAGCTGCAGACTGGGAAGCTTGTGGCTGGACACAGAACTGAGCCGGAGAATGGCAATAAAGTCCTGGCTCAGAAGGAGCGGCAGAGAAACAGTCTCTCGGTTTTACAGAGGGTTTGTACACGCCACGCCCACTTGGGAAGGATCTGTTACCACGAAGGTAGGTAAGCGACCCGTACAGTCTCCCATCCCGCTCTGAATAGCCCCAGAAAATAAAGTCCCGGAAACTGGGGAAAGCAATGCATCCCGCTCACTCACCGCATCGGGCTGCTCGAAAGTGAATGCAGACGGGGGGTGTAGTCCAAGGTCCAAAAGGAGAAACTCCCGCTCCCACGAACAGAGCGAGCCCAGAAGCCATGGGAGACCGGTCACCAGACGCTGTAGCCGCCTCTCTATAGCGCGCTGGGACTTGCCACCCGGGCTTTCCAGCCACAGGTCGATCAGCTCCTGTGTGGCATCGATGAGCGTCTCCCGTAGCTCCCTGGACGGGTTAAGCGCTGCTGGGTCCATGTTGTGGTCGCGTCGTACTGTCACGGTCCGGGGCAGCGGCCGTGTGGAGAGCGGAAGGAGGACTCAAAACGCAGCACTTATTCAGGTGTGAGGGTGATTTATTGATAATATCCAATATAAAGTGGGGATGGTAAAACAGAACTAAGGATGAACTAACTGGGAGAAACTACACAAAGAAATAGCAAACCTGAGCATGAAGGGAGAACAGCAGGGAGAGCACGCAGGGGATTACACCAGGTATGAACACAGACGACGCGACGAGGAGCAGAGGAAATCACACACTATAAATACACAAAGAGACACTGGGAAATCACACACAGGTGGGGGAAACAGCTGGACCTGATTAACCTGACGAGACAGGGGAACACTAACACCAGGGACCAACAGAGGGAGCACAAACCCAGAACCCAGTGTCTAAAATCCCAAACACAAACCATCCCAAAACAGCCATGAATAATAATGAAAGTAATAACAATAAAGAACATAAACATAAAGTCACTGAGTCATGGTCGCAGGACCATGACACCAATTTACAGACAGAAATGTCAAAAATGTTACAACTATCCCCGGTCTCCCCTACCTACTAAAGTTAGCATGCTAACATATTAGCCTGGACAATCTCAACTTCTAGTACTGCTCAGAAGGTGTATGCTAGGTTTTGCAGTCACATGAACAATTATTCTTTTATGTCTTGGGGAAAACCTCCTAATATGGTTAATATGGTTAATTAATATGGTTTTACTTTAGCTGTTGTCTTATGCCTGTGAGCTTGGTCAAACATAAACTAAGCAAAGTTAAATGCTTAACTATATGGTGGCACTGCACTTGGAGATCATGAGATGGTGATGTGTTTTTCTTTTTTTTGTCAGAACTGGTCCATTTCTTTGTTCTTACAATAAAGGGTTTTGTCATCAACAATAAATATTTTGGGTAATATGAAACCTCGAAATTCAGTTTTCGATATGTATGACTAATTTGGTCTATCAAATTGTGTGTGACCAATTCAATAGACCAAACTGATTACACAAAAAATGGAAACGTCATGAGTCACTCTTAAATTCTTTATTTCGCTTCTAAGAAGCCCAATTTTCTTGAAATGGAGAGGTCTTCAGCAATAGTTCTCCAGGCTTTCTGAATATCTCTGAAAGGTCTGTTTTGGGCATTGGCTGCTTTTTTACTCCTTTTCAGTCCAGTCCTTGTACCAGACAAACACACAGTGGAACAATAGCAGTCATGGATTGGCCTCCCAACAGCCCGGACCTCAACATTATTGAAGCAGTGTGGGATTATGTGGACAGAGAATAGAACAAAAGGCAGAAACATCCAAAGAAGAGCTTTGAATGTCCTTCAAGAAGCCTGGAGAACTATTCCTGAAGACTACTTAAAGAAAGCTGCCTAAGAGAGCTCAGACTGTGTTGAAGAATAAAGGCGGTCATATCAAATATTGACTTTAAAGCTTGTTACAATTGTACAAACTGTCTTTGCCTCAAGTATTGTGTTTCTATGTATAGTTGCATGTTTCAAAAGGTCACTATTTCCCATTTTCCTCGCACAACATGAAGAAATGAGGGGTAACTTAAGACTTTTGCACTGTACTGTCCTGTACTATTGTACATTCAAATAACTGGTCAATAACTGTCAGTCCTCTTGTGAAAGTAATCTGTTCAAGTCATGTAGCAGTCTAAGGGGAGCATTTAGTATTCTTCTACTTTTGATTCTGTTGACCTTGAGTCCCAATTAAGGAATAAACGGGAAACATTTTGTGTCACAGAACTATCACTTTCACGTAAAAATCCCTGCTGGTTTGGTCTCTTGAAGTTAGTAGTCTGAAAGCCCAAACTGCTACTAAATTATGTAAAAATTCACACTGATATAATATGATTTCCTCTAAGCAGTCCTCAGAGATCCATCCCCCAGAGAAAAGGTGCGAATGTGCCATGCTCGTGCGTATTTTGGCCACAACAATGACCACATTCAGCGCTTTATTAAACAGCTCTCATGCAGCCGAGTTACAGATGACACCAAGCAAACAGGCGCTGAATATTAACAGACCTGTTTCTAAACATTGTTTTTTGGTGAATTTATTTATTTTTGGAGGGTTTTGTCAGTAATGTGGGGAGGACAGCGGGACGGCGTGCAGCAGTGGGAGCTGCAGAGTTTTGCTCAGTGGAGGAACAGATGGGAGAAACTCGCCAGGGGAGGATGAATTCCGGTCAAAAAGAAGGTGACAGCAGAGCGTGACCGCCAACATGTCCGCCACATACATCTCCCTCTCTGTCTCCTCCTCACTCACTACAGTTTTTTGCCCCCTCCTCCCTCTTTCCAATTTGTGTCTGCGCACAATCAGTTCTCCATTTTGACACATTTCCATCGTTTTCTTTCCCCTTCTCTCTGCTCCTTCTTCTTTCTGGTTTTGCGTGTGATTTTTAGACATCCAGGTGCTTTTTGCAGAAACACAGTTCAAAGGTGATCAGCTGGAACAACCATGTATTGATTCTGGCCTCCACAGCATAACAGAGCCACCAAATTCCCTCACTGCAAAGCTCAAGGGTTGAGGTTTTTCTTTTAATTTGTCACTCGTCTGTATGTATAAATGTGTCTGCGAGGGATTTCTGGCTCGGGAATACTTCCAATATTTGCACAGGCCTTTGATGTATGTGCGCGGTTCACCAGAATGTGTCTTTTTCCATCATTTTCTTTCTTTTTTGCTCATTTCTGATGAAGTTGGCTGGTTTCCAAACTCCTGAAAGTCAGATTTGCCGGGCTTTTTTTTTCTTCTCTTTTCTCTCTCTCGTTCTCATTTTGCTTATGAGTCTGTTTAGCAGCTTCGGGCCAAAAACACACACTAAATCCCCCCCGAAAGCAGTGGTAACTCTGGGCGATTAGGAGCCGCCGCAGACCCGAGACGTGCCTTCTTCACCCAGCGAGGTTGTTAGGAGTGAACGACCGAACAGGCGAGCTTTGAAGCAGCCCAACAATTAAAGGATGGTGAAAACAAATTCGCATGAGGCAAGGGAGAAATCCAGCTGCTCGCCATCTGACTTTCCTCGGAATCATTTGGGTTTTCTTCCATCGTTTAAAATGACTGACAGCACCTCCCAATGCTGTGATTAACAGCGTAAAATTATTGCATTATTCTGGTTTTTGTGTGTGTGTATGTGGTTTTTTTAAAGGACAACAGGTAGAAGAGTGACAGACTCTATCTCCAGGAGAAGAATGAAGAAATTGTATGTGTGTTAAGTGGGTGTTGCACACGACAAAGCACAACTCAAGATGAGTTGAAGGCTTTTCATGTCCTACCGACAGGTGTAGCCTGCATAACAAGAAGTCTGCATTAATCAGCTAATGACACGTTTAGTTTAGTTTTTCTAATTTCCATAAATATCTACAGTGTGTCATTTGAATGGTAGAAAGTGTATTTGTTTGTGTGAACAGTGCAGAACATCTGATTTACATTTGGCTTTAAATCAAATCACTTTTTAAATAGTCATTCAAATATAGCAAAAAACAACAACAATAAAAATAAAAAACCTGGTTAACCCCCCAAAAGTCTTTAGATGTCAGAATATGAGAATAAAGTTGTATTATCGTGTCTTATCCATAGACTGTATATCAACGACGGACATAGATAGCTGCAATGACCATCATGTTTTAACCCTTTAAGACCTACCATAGAACCAAGTTCGCCAGATCTTATATTATATTTTTACATGCTGTGGAGCCATTTTTGGGAGCATTTCAAGTTGCTATACATCAAATGTCTGCATTAGGTGCATAGTAATTACATAAATTGCAAAAAAGTGCAATAAACTACAAAAAAATTGAAAATCGTTTTTGTTTTTTTAACATATATTTCTAGTTAGAGAAATTTAAGAGGCTTATCCCTCAAAACTGTAAATACAAAAAAGTTACACAAACTAGTTTCCCACCACAGGAAATTTATTTTGAGTGTCTTCATAGTTTTATTTTTGAAATACACCAATTTTTATATACTGCAGGAAAAACGAAAATAAATATTATAGTGCAAATTTGCAAAATAACAGCATATGCATCAAAATAAACTATTTCCAGCAGTGCAATATGAGTCTTAAGCATCCCAGAAACGACACAGAAAGTCATAAAGTCAAACATAACTTTTTAAAACACATAACAAGTAAAACACAAGCTCATAAGGCCCCGATCGTAAAAAACTAAATTTCCGCAAAATGACGTCACTTCCGGTTTCGGGCAGGTCATGCGGTCATGTGATAGTTCGCGCTGATGGACGTAGGAAGTGTTACAAACAGCTGATGGATCGGCGAAGCGTGTTTCTGGAATATCATGTTTTTGTTGCTGCAAGTGATTTTTATGCAGTTTTTGCAAAGCTATATGTGGAAGGAAACTGTGACCTAGGACAAGCTGATGGCATAAGATGTAAGTACAACTCCTCCAGTTTCATATGCAAAAAAAATTATTGCGCTAGCTTACTTGGTTGCAGAGCTACCGGGATTTAAAAATAGTTACGCAAAACAGAGCGTGCCCGCTCCGATCGGCTGTAAAGGGTTAAGGTTGCGTTAGAAACCAGAAGTTACCAGAGTCAGACTTTGCAGCTGGATCGTCTCCTCGAGGAAGATTATTATAACTAACTAAGACTAGACCAAGACGGCAGTGGCTTATGTACACAAGTCCAGCTCAATGAAACAGTAGAATTTGTAAAATGTACCACCATTGATGAATTTTGTTTCTACCACAAAAAAAAAACCAAAAATTGCCCTCATTAAGTCAAAATGTCAACTTACTTTTTAAATGTCTAACTCAAAATTTCAACTTAGGTCTGCCTTGCAAAAGCAGTTTTCCAGAGGCAGAAATAAGCTTCCATACTACAGCTGTTATTAATCTGCAATTTCCTAAATAAGTCGTATACAGACTACCGACCAGGATACTAGAGGAGCCTAGCAGACGGCTTGATACCCAGAATCCACTCCTGAACCTTAAAACAGTTTTAACTGTTGACCTATATAAAAATTTCTCAATAGAGGCGAAAACGATCTTTTTTCAAGAGTGTAACCATTTTTATTTCCCCCTTTAAACTGGTAATTTTAACATAGGAGCCTATGAGGATTGACTCACTTTTGGAACCAGCCTCAAGTGGGCATTAAATGAACTTAATATTTCAAATCTGCCTCATCAGAAAATGATCACTGGTAGATTTGTATGTCTTGTATGTACTAAATGTGTGCCGTGTTATGATTTTCAGGGGTTTATTACATTTAAAACCCTCAAACAAAAACAATGCTAGCAAAAATTACAGTGTTGAATGGCATTTTAAATAATATGCCTCTGGCCCGGTCTTTTTCACCTCAGTATCATATCTTAACTAACACTTCCTCCAAAATAAACACTATTACAGATCAAAAGAGGCAAAAAAAATCCCCCAAAACAAAAAACAAGAGTTCTTCCAGTGCCCATGTTTGCCCCGCAGTCCTCCACTCTTTACCCATCAAACTACATGCTTGGGTTCAGGCTGCATGTCCTATACTATGACATATGAGGACATTGTGTGGAAAAGAAAAAAGCCTTCCAGTTCTGTTTCTCACTCTGCGTTTCACATGTGAATACCCAGCATGCATTAGGTGGCTGTGGGTAGGTGAGCCTCGGGCGAAATTATGGCTCCATGCTCAATTGTGTAGGAGGACTGTTTTTACCAAGGCACCCAGGGGCCCACATAACCTCAGCTAAGGCCTTTAATACACAGAGTACACTCATAAACCCTGTCCTGCAGACAAACATGTCCAGATGCTCTATGTATGTGCACAAAGCGTGATAATAGAGGACAATAATAGAGTTTCACATGTGAATATATATATATTTTTAAAAATGTCTTCCATCAAAACACCCATGCATGTTTCATTTCATGTTATTTAGGATACACCATGTTTCTGCCATATTTAATCAATCGTTATTATGACTGAAATTGCTTCAGTAAAGAGTTGAAGTAATAACTCTCCCACAAAAAAGAAAATAGACTGCTGTAGTTCACCCAAACTTTTGATGCATGCACTTCTTTTTCCTACAAAAAAAGTAAAACTACATGCACTGATATTGAAAGAAACTTTTAAAGCATAGGAAGATACAATCAATACCGCTGCAAGCACTTAAAGTTTATATAAATTTTAGAACTCGAATTTTGTACCATCTTGCGCTTGCACGCACATTAGGATACACATCCATACGAGCTAAACCTCTCCAACACCCTCGCACTCCCCCGAGCTTTAAATAGGCAAACTGAGCACACAGACTCAGATCCAAGAAAACAGATGCTGCTACACACCAACACATGCAGAAATGAATATCAGTTTTTCAGCGTCACGTTCATCATATGTGCTCTCTCTGTCACTTTCCACACAAGCACATCATCCAATCACCCAGAAACACACATCCATGCTTAAAAAAAAATTATCACTCCATCAGACCTGTTACTGTTCATCTGCTGTTTATAGTTGTTTTGGGTTTTTTTAGGCTTGCTGCTTCTTTTTTCTTCCACTTGTCCAGTTTCCTTAAATTGTTAAGGACACACTGCACGCCATAGTGAGATATGATTTAAAACTGGTTCTTTGCCAAGTTGTCTGTTATGTGTAGACACAACACTGAGGTAGGGGCCTTTTTTAGTTAGACAATTCATAGACAAAGTCAAAATCAAAGCCAGCTTTATTGTCAAACACCATATGTACAGTCTTACACAGGAATTAGAAACTGCAATGCTAGTCACTGTACACTAAAACAATAAAAAGAAAAAGCAAACAAAACTTTGAAAGACCTCAGAAAGCCTGAAAAGATAGACATAACCAAAATGATGGTCACCCACTACATTTAAAAGCAGAAGTGACTATGTTTGAACAAAATCGTATTCTAGGTTCGAGCTAGTAGGCTGCTAACTAAGCTAGCATTAGGATCTCCAGTGTTTTTAACTTCCCCATCGACTTCATACATTTATTTATTCATTTATTTTTCATCGCAGAGACTAGAGGTTCTAGTTCATTTTTCCATACCACACCTTGTATTACTACACCAAGAACAGCTGTTTGAATATTGGGCGGTGCAGAGAGTAGATCCATCTATCCACTTTCTTTGTTCTGGCCTTATGTCACCAATAGCACATTTTTTTCATGGGGGAAGGGGGCAAATAGAGTCACCAGAGACTGCTGCTGCAAGCTAAAAGAAAAATAAAACACACTTTTGAAAGCACAGTGTGTTTGTGTTTGCGTGGCAGCAATGCCACTAATCGCACTGCCTGTCTGTTTCTTTTTCACAACCTCACGCACACGCACAGATTTTACATATTTATACACAAATCAGAACAACTGATCATACGACTGTCAATCTCCGTCTTTCTGTTTGAAACTCACTTTTTCTCCCTCACACACAACACAAACACACAGACACACAAACCAATGATGCTCGGGGCTGTTTGGCGCAGCACCGTCACGCTGCCATACTGAGGAGGCAGGTGTTAATTACCGAGTGAAGCGCGAGTTAAAAAGGTGGACGGCTCGGAACAGAGAAGAAGAAATTGGACACCCTCCTCCCCATGCAGAAACACGCACACGTGCACACACACCTCACACACCCCTGCAGTAGCAGCAGCCGCCACAACAACACACCTTTGTTCCCCAATTAGAGGCCCTACAGCTTGCGACTCCTCATCTATCGCCGCAGTGACAGCGGCTTAATCAACGCGACGCAGGCGTCTCCGAGTGCACCCGAGAAGAAATTCTCTTCACACTGCAGCTTCAGCTGAACCCAGAGCAGAGTTTTCCTTCAATAGTCTCTGAAAGACTTTTATTTAAGAGCCCTTAAGCAAGGCATTTAGCATATGGAGCTTCATTTGCAGTGCTTTAATACTTGGTGGTTTAAATCATTTATTTCACCTCATTTCCTGTACTTCTCCTGGTCTGTAGCGCTAACGTGTCTTTAGATAATTTTCATTATCACCTTCTCAAAAGCAACTGATAGCAGTGGCCCTAAAGACTAACAAAGAGGTAGAAAAGAGGCCTTTTGGGTGGTGGTGGTTTAATTTGTCTTTGTGCTTCTTCGTGCAGTTTAACTTTGATAATGTTCAATAAATTCAATCTGGAAAAATATAATTATCTCAAGTTTGAGCTCAGCATTTTGTTCGAAAATGTAAATATGCTGCAAACTTTTTTACAGCTCTGTAAACTTGTCATCATTATGATTGTGCCATTGTTTCCCTGTTTATGTGTCTTTTTATGTGCGCTTGTTATTCTTCATCTTCTATTGTTGACCTGGGTTTAATCTTTGTATTCCATATTGGAGAGAAATCTGTATATGAACCCTTTGGCTTCCATCCAAATCCATTTCACTTTATTATTTTATGTCTTAAGCTATGATTTTTCTTTCAATAGCAAAAACAGTTTCTGACATAGTTGATTTGGCAGCACTCATCGAGATGTCCCCGACTACACTGATGGCAACAGCATCGTTGCTGATGCCATTGTGGGGTTTTTTGGAGCTAGAAGTGACCTTATTTGGAAGACAGGGTGATGTGAGTCTATAAACTAACTTAGATTTTTGTTAATTAGTGATACAACACAATATTGGAGCACAGACTTCTTAGACATTGTGGTTGTATCACTAACTGCACAGTAATTGATGTTATTTCTCAAATATTTCCATTGACAACCAACTGGGCTAAAAGCACTCGTCCTGAGTGATAAACTTAAAAAAATCATTTGCTGCAAATATAGTTATCATGAAAGAGGAAATCAGTGATAGCGACCAAAACCAAATTCTACTGTAGACTGTAAACTGCTGTAAAGCTGGCATGTTGCAATAATTTTTTACAGTCTCTGTAAGGCAGCCTCAAGTGGCCACCTGTGGAACTGCAGCTCTTGGAACTTCCAGGTCAGGCCCCCATTCACACAATCCTAAAGACCAGTCAGTGAGACTCTGGCAGCCACTGGATTTAAGGGAAAACATGAACTCTTTGACTGGCTGATTAGCGGTTGCTGGCTGTCATTAGGTGTGTTGGTCACAAAGAGATATATGGTGTTGTACCAAAAACCTCCTTGTGATTGATTTGGTTGCTATCAGATTGCCACAGTCACCTGCAGTTTCCATAGAGGATGCCAACTTATCTGCTAACATTCACCAACTGCTTACTGAGCAGTAATGAAACTGAAAAGTGGAACACACTGGAAAAGAAGACTGTTTGTCTTGAAAGTAAAAATTGTTTTTTGTGGCAGTAAGGCAGAACTTTTACTTTGCATCTGCAACCACTGCAATATTTTAGTGACCAAAGCGACACACAAGGTGTATTAATAGCCCCACCCTTCTTTTGTTCTTTTTCAGATTACCTGTGTGTGTTCCCTGCTTGGATTCGGCTTGCTTTCACACTATTTCGGTTGTGTATGGACTTCTGTTTGATTTGGGCTATCCACCTATTGGATTAAAGGTGCTTTTGGGTCTTTATTTGGGTCCTCGTTCTCATCACAAAACTCTGGCCTAAATTAAGTCACTGAATTGGACCTCTTGGCTGTCCAGTGACAACCAGTCACCTCCACCAATACAGGTTTTTCAGAGAGCATGCTCAGAGCAGCTAAAAACAGTGTACAATGTCATGTACAGGTGCACAGTCAAATTAGGCAGAGTACAATTAACAACTTGTCAGTTAACCTTAACTCATAACTCCAGGTTATTCTGTGCGTTCTCGCCATGTGCAAAAAAAGCAACCCCCCACCCCACCCCCCCAAAAAGACACACCCCAAAAACTGAATTTTAGTGACTTTTTTTTTAGATTTAATTTAAAGAAGAACTTCTTGTGAGTACTGCATGGACCCTGTATATCCTCCAACATGTGGGTGGTCTTTTGGAAACTCTCAGGCTTTCATCTTTCATTAGAAAAGAAACCCTCTCCGTATAGTGCTGGTAGCCAAAGAACTTCTCTCCTTTTTTGAGAAAAAAAAGTTTTGGTTTGGGAGTTTTACAACAGCCTGACACCGTTGGTGGTCACTCTGCAAGACCTGAAGCCTTTGCAGGAGTGAAACTGGAGATCATCATGTTCCTGAGTACTCACACCTCAGTGTCATCCACCAAAACGGAGATGGAGGAGGTATGAGGAAGAGGACTAAAAAAAGACCCTGACGATTTCGACCGGAAATTCAATGTGGCATCACATATGGGACACATAAGGTCTGTCTTTTATAGTTTCCTTTTGTGTGTGTGTGTCAGTTTCAAAGTAAGACTCCCAGTGCATTTGAAGGTATGCAAAGCTGGCGACATGTGTAGCCATCATAAGGTCTGTGTCTATCTGTGTTTCATTTTTTTTTCTGGGGGGGGGGGGCGCAGAGAAGAACGGGCGTTTAGAGAGGGTGGAGTGTGTGTGTGTGTGTCTGTGTAAAGGGGGAGGAGGTGGTTGAGGGCGCCACAGGTTTGAGGCAGATGGGCTCTGTGTCAGCCATGACAGGCGGCCAGGCTTCCTCAGCTTCCTCTGCACATATTTGGAGCCCAACACACACACACATACACACACGCACACGCACTGAAACACACACCCCTCCCTCCACATCTCTCTGATCAGGTAAATCTGGGCACCCTGTGGAAAGTTCTGGGGGATGAATTTCGCCCGAGGCTGTGAGTTTTGTGACTCGGCCCCATCTGTCACAGATCTTCACCGGCCTCAGCTGCCAGGAGGGACTGCACCTCCTCCTCCTCCTCCACCACCTCCTGCTCCTCCTCTTCTTCCTCTCTCAGAAAGATAGAGATAGAGGGGCGAGGGGGGGGGGGGGGGGGGGGATAAAGTGGAGGCCCAGAGGGACGTGCGATTAAATACATGGAGATTAAAGTGTGTTATTTCTCATTTGTTGAGTGCTGTTTACCTGTGTTGCTCTGCTGCCACTGCTGCTGAGGCTGCTGCACACAGACAGCAATCAAGGTACTAAATCAAATATTTCAGCAAATGAAACATGAATCAAACCATATTGCGGCGGCAGCAGCTCGGCTTTCAGGAGCTTTTTGAGGTAAAATTGTGTTTGATCGCAACAGTCAAAGGGCCTGAAGCATCAAACAAAAACATGTCAATGAGGAGGAAAGAAACAAAATCAACTAAACATTTTCACCACAGGCGGATATATCCCAGAATTCTGAGGGATAAAAAGGTAATTCAGCCAATTTAAAGAGGAAACAAGTGTTTATATTTGATGCTGCGTTTAGATGAAGAGCGCTGGGAGTTAAGAGGCTGTGCATGACAAAGATATTATGCGATATTAATCTGAAAAGCTTGTTTTCTTGCAGAGACAGTGCAACAGCATTTGTCTTTTTGATTATCTTAAGAGGAGACACTACAGGTGAAGAGCAGGAATTTTATTAAATTAAATATACTGTGTTTAAATATGCAAAGGTATTTATATGCGTGGCTTGTTTTTTTTTTGTTTTTTTTAAAAAGCTGAACATTGGCTAAATGCAGATTCAAGATTCATGTTTCATGTTTTTTTCTTTTTTTTTTCTTTTTTTTTTACATATCTGAGCCAAAGTTTTTCTTGTGGCGGGAGAATTTTAAGTTAATCTTTTTTTATTTTTTAAATGACTGTAATTCCAAAAAAAAAAAAGTTCTTTATGGGTACAATGTTGGAAATAAAATGTCCTAGAATTTGTGTACATCTTTGAAAAATGAAAAACAAAAAAACTGAATATGTTGAGGGAGTTTTTGCTCGAGAGAATGATGAATACATTACATTAATACAGATAATTGATTAAATGTAGATGAGAAATTCACCGATTAAAGAAAAAATATCACCATGCGACTTCCCAAAGTTGTTACTTACTTTAAGACAGCTAAATATACAAAATGTGATGTTTAAACATGCACACGAGGAGCTGTCTTTACACATTAATAGAGTTTTTTGAACTTTATATAAATACAAAAATTTAAGAAATATCGTCAAAGCAAGAAAAAGAGGCAGTTTTACAGATGTTGTATAAAGTTTAGTGTGGGTAAGTGATGATGAAGAGATTTCTAAAAAAAAATCTTCCTCCTTACATGCAGTTTAATTCACTTTAACAGGAAATGACTGTTTATGGGATTATGCATAACAAATGCATTTTTTAAAATCTTGCCTACATATATTTGTAGTATTTTGTCTCAATATTTGCGTATCACTCTTCTCACATATTAGATATGAAGGGTTTTTAACCCTTTAAGACCTACCATAGAACCAAGTCCGCCAGAGCTTATAGTATATTTTTACATGCTGTGGAGCCATTTTTGGGAGCATTTCAAGTTGATATCCATCAATACAACCATTATAGCCCAAATTTTAATAATATGTATGCATTAAGTGCATAGTAATTACATAAATTGAAAAAAAGTGCAATAAACTACCAAAAAATTGAAAATCGCTTTTGCTTTTTTAACATATATTTCTAGTTAGAGAAATTTAAGAGGCTTATTCCTCAAAACTGTAAATACAAAAAAGTTGCACAAAATAGTTTCCCACCACAGGAAATTTCTATAATGCAGGAAAAACGAAAATAAATATTATGATGCAAATTTGCAAAAAAACTGCATATGCATCAAAATAAACTATTTCCAGCAGTGCAATATGAGTCCTAAGCATCCCAGAAACGACACAGAAAGTCATAAAGTCAAAGATAACTTTTAAAAACACCAGTATAGGCTCATAAGGCCCTGATCGTAAAAGAAACTACATTTTCGCAAAATGACGTCACTTCCGGTTTCCGGCGGGTCATGGTGGACATGCGATAGTTCGCGCTGATGGACGTAGGAAGTGTTACAAACAGCTGATCGGATCGGCAAAGCGTGTTTCTGGAATATTATGTTTTTGTTGCTGCAAGTGCTTTATATGCAATTTTTGCAAAGCTATATGTGGAAGGAAACTGTGACCGAGGACAAGCTGATGGCATAAGATGTAAGTACAACTCCTCTGGTTTCATATGCAAAAAAAAAATGATTGCGCTAGCTTACGTGGTTGCAGTGCTACCGGGATTTAAAAATAGTACAGAGCGTGCCCGCTCCCACCGAGGGGATTTTAAAAATGTCTTTATATTCCTTCATAAAACAAAAAATAACTTCAGCAGCTACAAAATCTCAAATTCTGCCATGTTCATGGAGAAAATGAATTCATTGCATAAACTTTCAACAGAAAATATTAAATAAACATCTAAATGTGTGTTTATGAAATTTTCTTTTTATCATTCTCGAAGCAAAGCAGCTCAAAATCTCAAAAGTGAGCAATGCAGGAAAAAAAAGACTTTCCAGGGCGAGAGGTGGGGGCTGCCCGTTTATCACGGGGCTAATAGATAATAAATAAATGATAGTAAAAAATAATGACATTTGTTTCTGTAGAGTCTTTTTAAAACAGAGACGTTTTCACCAAAGGTGATTTAAAGAGAAAGGGAGTATAAAAACATGAAATACACAAAATGAAAGACACCTGTATTCATAAAAGGTGGAAATAGTAAAAGTTTAAGAAGACGACATGAATGTTATACAAAGGCCAGCCCAGTTTTTCGGGTTGTCAGGTTGCACAGTGTTGATGCTAAAACAGTAAAGGGGTCTGTTTTCTGAGCTGAGATCTCAAGCTGACGATACAGAAACACAGAACATTAGTGATACAAAAATATGACCTGCCAGAGAGAATGTGCACATGAAAGATCAGGATTTAACGACTGAGCAGACGGAGCTCATGCTACAACGACCATCAGACTTTATATTTCTATATTACACCAAAAACTATCACGACACAGCATGTATGAGATATCATCCTATATCATCCTCTGCAAACAAACCACAATTAAAATAGCAGCATAGCTTCTGGTCTGCTGAAAAAAGGCCTTAAAAACCACTGATGTCCCTAAAAGTACATCAGTTATCAATAATAAATTGATAACTGAATTGATTTTCAAAGGTAATATGAACGTAGCGGATGCATACATTTGTAATTTGGCAAAACCCTCCAGCAGTACATTGAGGGTTAACAGCGGTCCAGAGGAAATGCCTAATTCATCCACTTTGGTTTGGTTCCTCTCCGAGTTATTTCCTGTTGGAAGAGCCCTACAAAGTGTTGCCAGATCAGCGAGCATGAATCATCTCTATATGAACTCTGTTTTTTACTGCTACACGTCGCTGTTCAGCTGATGCTTTTATCCAGAAAAAGATCAGATGTGAGCAGTGGATGAAGGGGGGTAAAATTCCCCCGGAATGGCGACTGCAAGGAGCCAGTGGTGAGGGGGTCAAAGGTCAGCGCCATAGGCGTGTAGAGAATACATGTATGGGGCATTCCTGGATGTAGTAAGTGACGGGGTGTGACAGAAGTGGTGAATGAGGAAAAAGGAATATGTGCGAGCACAGGGAGGCGAACAGACCACAGGCGAGATAAAGTTTCTGTTCTGGTGTTGTTTCTGGATACGATGCTAATGATGCTTGGGGCTGGATCTGGACGAGTGACCTACAAAATGTGATAGGTAAAATTGGAGGTTTAAAAAAAGAGAAATCTCAAATATTAATGTGTTACAGTGTCCTAAAGGCAGTTAAACTGGTTCATAGACAGATTACTTTATTAGTGAGCCAGGGATACATTCATAGGACTAATTTATGCTTCTTTGTTTGCATTTGCACATGTAAGGTTCAAACATTAACAAAACCTGTAAAAAGACTTATTTACCATCTCATGAAAAAGAAAGAGTCTCACAGGACTCTCTGCAATCCTGTGAAAAACAGTCCACCCTTACTGCTTCCAGAGCTCCTCTATGAAAGCAGAAGTTTTGGCAGTTTGCATGTCTGGAGCATTCCAGTGTTTAACATAATACTACAACCTACAGTCAAAAAACCCAAGAGCTACATCTCAGACTCTACAGACCTCAGTTAGCATGTTATATGTTAAGGATGGTGACAGTACAATTAGATAAAGACTGAACAAGCATGGCTTGTCTGGAAGGATTGCAAGGAGAAACAAAAAGACCTCAGGAACAATGTCCTTTGGACAGATGAGACCAAAGGAGAACATTTTGGTCATAAAACTAAACAGCATATCATACCCTCAGCACGGTGGTGGAGGGATGATGATTTGAGATTGTTTTGCAGCCACAGGCCCTGCGCAACTTGCAGTCATTGAGTAGACCCTGAACTTCTCTCTATAGCAGTATTCTAGAGTGAGATTTGAGGACATCTGTCTGATAACTTGGGTCATGCAACAGGAATAAGGAAAGAATCAAGGTGCTAAAATGGTTCAGTCAAAGACCAGACCTCAGCTTCACTAAAATGCTGTGGGGGGGGGGGGACCTTAAACTGACAGACCTTGTCTTGTGCATAAAATCTAAATGAACTGAAGCAACTCTGTACAGAAGAGTGGGTCAAAGAAATGATCAAAGTTCCTCTAGTGACCACTTGAGAGGGACTAAAATATCTTTTACCTCTGTGATTAGTTTTAATTTGAATTCCTTCATGACTCATTTAAACTTTATAAAGCTTCAAGTTGAGGATGTGGCCGCTTTAACTGACTGGTAGAAGCAGTAATAGATGCCTATAGCTGCTCACCTCTACCTTTTCAAGTCACTGAACTGGACATCTAGATTGTCTCTTTGTGGTTGCTGCTTATTAGAGCACAAACATTTTAGACCAACTTTGTGCTCCAATTTTGGCGATTGGCATCCAAGTCCATGCAAATGCACCCATGCAGTTTGAGCTTTCAAACTAAGCTTGGAAGTGTTAGCAGTTCATCCTTTTATCCAAATATGGTCACTTCTGGTTCCAAAGTAGCTAACGTGATGGCAGCCAAAATGCTAACGTTAAGAGTTCAAAATGCAGAGTCAAAAAGCAACTGAATGACCCCAGTGGTGGTTATGTCTATCTTTTATAATAACGTTTCTGATTAACAGTCTATTAACAGCTGCTGGTGTTTTGTCAGCACATTGTAGAACAGAACAGACAAGAGAAGGATGGAGACAGACACACCTGATGAACTTACACTCTAAAGAGTTGTATCTGCTGGTAGTTGGCACTACGTGATCAAAACATTAAGAACTTAGAATATTGTGGAGATAAATGTCCCTAAGAGAGAAAAAAAACCCTTTCGTATGACTGAATTTTATTTTTGCAAAGATATTGATTCAGTAAGGTGTCTTTTTATTCAAGACTTTAAGACTCTTTCTGCCTTTGTTCTGTTTTCTTAGCCTGACCGAGGTTTTAAGTTCTCTTCCTATTAAAACAGTGTTCTTCCTCCCTACCATTGCCAGCAGGGGACCATCCAATTCGTGTAGTATTTCCACAGTGTATTTTATGTCCTTTCTTCCTCCCCTAGCCCCAACTGGTCATGGAAGATGCCTTTCCCTTCCTGAGCCTGATTCTGGTGCAGGTTTTCTTTTAAAAGCATATTTTTCCTTTTCACTGTCACCAAGTGCTTACTCTTAGTGGAATGATAGCTTGTTGGGTTTTCTCTCTATTATTTCAGGGTCTTTACCTTACAGATGTAAAGCACCTTACGATGACAGTTCATTTGTAATAGCACTATACATAAACCCAAATTAAACTGTACACTCTGTAGTTGTAATTAAGCAACAAATAATTACAACTTTCTACAACAGCAAAATCAAAATTAGACTCAGCCATCAAGACGAGAAAAAAAGCTGTTGATTTAAGGTAAAAATGTGGGGAGCAGCTTGAGTTTTATATTCATGATTTATTTGTTCTCCTTCTCTCTGTATTTGGTGAAAGCTGTCACATCAGCTTCCATTCAGCATCTTAATGCTTGTTGGATTTCTGTTGCTTTCTTTTCCAAACTTCTGCCACTTGCAGTAAAATGTCAACTTTTCCCAGAACTTAAAAAAAAAAAGAAAAAAAAAGCCTTACTTAACTTGACAGCAACACATTTTGGTTCCTGTTTACATAAAACGGTTTGGAAAGGACTTTGCGTTGCCAGACAGTTGTGGACTTTTCTCATCCCCGCTCCCTGCAGAGCAGCGTGTTGTCTTAAAGCTGAAGCTACTTACATGAAATATCACCAGCACTGGAGTAATGAGCTTTTTTCTTTTTTCTTTTCTTTTTTTTTTTTTTTTAAACAGGATGGCAAAAAATATAAATACATTTCTTTAAAAAAAAAAACCCACAACAACGGTGGCTCTCTGTTTTTTTGGAAGAAAACTCCGTAAACGTTCCTTGGAGTGGATGGGATGAGGAGATAACGAAACAGACGGGAGGTTTTACGCGCGACCAAAATCTGCTACGAGGAGCCAAGCAAAAGCAGAAACTACAGCAGAGGCCAGACGAGAAGGAGAAAACATGGGCCTCTTTCAAATCACAAAAAAACCCATACAATTAAAAAAAGAAATGGAGAAAGGCGGAGGATTAAAACTCACCCCCTTCTTTTTTTCTTCTTCTTTTTTTTTTTTTACTAACGAAGAAAGTCTGGGGTTGTTGAGGACAAATCTTACAAAGAATAATAAAAAAAAGTGCACCTTATGAAACATATGGACACTTGGCACATTTTTTGGCACCCTCTTAATAGTTCCACTCCCAAAGTCAGATTCTGTGGTTTTCAAGTGCCGCTGCTGCATATGGAAGTGTTAAACTTTTTGTCACCTTTAATTGACATCATATTGTGTCGGCTGAACTTTTGAAACATTGTGGTAAACACTTTTCCCCCTGCCGCTATGCTACGCTAAGCTACGGATCGACCCAAGCGAAAGAAGGAGTGGAGGAGCCTGATCATCCAGGAAGGTTTTGTTTTTTATTTTTAAATTTGGGGTGCTTTTCCTCTGTGAGGAAAGTAGCTCGCGGTAATGCAAGAGACTTTGGGAAGGAAAAGGAGAAGCTAAGTGCACTGAAACGGCATACGACATCAAAATTTATACTGTGTGTGAAATGGAATGAGTTATCAAAAAAATAAAGCTTGAATTAGGTAGGTTGACTCTCCCTTCTGGGCAGATCTTTGTAGCATGACAGCGGGAAGCAGAAGAAGAAGAAGAAGAAAACGTGGAGTGCAAAACTCTGGTTAGCAGCCGGCTCTCCCTTGGACATTGGTTTATAAAACGAGGGATGTGGGCGGAGTGACAAGACACATGATTGATTAATGACTTACTTTTCCACTTAAAGGCCACAGCTACTTTATGCTCTCGTTCATTTAACTTTAATTTATGAGGGAACGCTAAGGTAAGGCGGGATCGGCACTCGTCGGCTCACTCAGGAGACAAGGTTGGTGTCAGGAGAGCTTTGGTTGTCTTGGTAGAGAAACTCTATCTCGAGCGTGTCTGTGTGTGAGTGTGGAAGGCTTCAGTCTGCGCGTTTGAGGCTGCGTCATAAATAATGCACTCCATCTAAAAAGGGAAGGCTCTCCAATTAATGCACAGACAAATGGGAAACTGTGAAAAAGACAAGTTTGCACATAGCAAAAATTCTCTTTTTTGTCCCTTCTCACCCCCTGTTGTGCAAAAGTAGTCGGCATCACCTCAAGGAAGTCCAAGAAAGACGCTAAATTCTGTTGAGTTTGGAGCCTTTTAAGCACCACTGTGCTACATTTTACTCTCTTATGTGTCTGATATCCAGTTTTGTGTCGACTGAAAATTTTGCCATGAATTCCTTTTGACACCAAACCACCTATAAGAAATCTTATTTTTTGCAAAACATGCCTCAGAGCCTCATTTTGATCACGTTTTGGCTTTTGCACGTCGCCATATGTTGTTGTTTACCTCCCCTCCCGTTTCCAACGTCTTTGCATTTCGTGATACTTGAAAGTGAGAAATGTAAAAGGGACTGTTTGGTTAATTAAAGGTTAAAGAGATAAAAGTAACCCAGGCTCTCTGTGTTCATCTCCAGAGAAACCCTCATCGCTAAGCTGCTTTTTTCTTCGCTGATCAAACGAATTAAAAATAAAGATTTTTAAAGAGGTCAGATCATTTCATTTTACATATGCATGGCTTCCCTTACCCCATCCGTGAAGTACCTGAACACATCGTGTTCCTCCTCGTGTGCTAAAAGCCCGGCGCTCAGGTGTGTGTATCCAGCTCAGCTGCGGGGAACAAAATACAAATGCATATTTTATGGGACAAAAACCTCAAAGCCAAACCTAGATATTAGTCACTTTAGTAATTAAAAATGTATATTGCTCTGCGCCGTCTCACACTGTGCATTATTAAAGACAGAATTTTCTCTCTTTTTTTGTTTTTTTTTTCCCCCTCACAGCCCCCCTCTCCTCCTCCTTCAAACTTACATCGACTCAAAAGGACTTTTAATGCAAAACACTCCCTCGGAGTGGCTGCGCGCACTTCGCTCGACTCCTCCGGGTGACTTAGCAGACGTGTAGCAGATGAGGAAAAAAAAAGAAAAAATACACGGGGAATTTGTATTGGAAAGAGTTCCTGCGCAGGTGCCTCAGACAGGGTGTATTGTAATTACAGCAAATCGCATTTGTTTTAGGGGAATACAGCGCAGACACTCGAACGCAGCACAAATGATGGATGTGGATGTAGGTGAGCAGAATGTGGTTTGTAGTGTGTCAAAAACATGCCTTCATCACTACACAAGATGTGAAAAAAGGGCATGATGATTAGTTTAATGAATAAATGCAAATAATCTCCTGGATATTTAAAAAATAAAAACTGTGTGTGATGACAGAGGTAATTAAAGTCTTTCTTCTGTGCTGTGGAGCCAGTGTTTATTAGTCACCCGAATCACTCAGAAGCTGTGAGAAATAATCGGAGGTTTTTATGAAACAACGCAGAATTTAGGGAGTTCTGGATTCCCAGTGTTTCATCTGTTATAAGGTACACTCACAGAGTTAATAGGCATAGATGACCTCAATTGTGTAGAAATGATTACACTGGATTACACTGAGTGTATGGACAGGCTGAAGGGATATCAGGTGTGGTAGACACAGTTAACAAAACCCCTCTAAACTTAATGCCCCCCCCTCTTTAAGAGCTCACTCTCTTCTGATTGGCTGCCCCTCACCTGGCTTCCACATACAAAGCCCATTTTATTTGGTCATGTTAAAAATGTGACAGACCTCGATCATCATTAATGTTTGGACAGTGACCATTGGTAGTATAAATACTTTTTGCAAGGCAATGTGGGATACTCTGAGTCTACTATACACTGTAAAACATACAAACAAACAAAACCTGTAAAAATACAGTAAAATGTCTATTTTAAAATGGAGGAAGTTTCTGTATTTATTGTTTTAACCACCCTGTGCATTTTATCACAATTTTATCAGCGTTTACAGAAATCCTACTTACGTTAAAAAAACAAACAAATAAACAACAAAACAGTTGAAGATGAACAGTGCATTTTTTAATTGAGTGATTGATTGATTTATTATACTTTATGGAATATGGTAATAACCGTTAAACGTTTGGAAGGCGTGACAAAAAAAATCCACTATATGGTGAGTTTCAGACACAACAAGTAAATCTCAAAACTTACTGGGATTTTTGTACTATTTTTGACACGTCAAAAAATGCTGCTTAGTAAAGCATGACTAATCACATTAATTTGCTTTTACTTGTAAAAAATAGACCTGCAGTATATCATTGTACTACAATATTTATATGTATATATTTTATGAAAATAAAGTATTCAAATATATATACAAAATAATATATCCTGCACAAAATGCATTTAAAAAATATATAAACTTGAAAATGAAGTAGATAGTGATCAAATACACAAAGACACACAAAATATAACAACGGATATAAAAATTGTGAATAATTAATAATAATTCTCAATAGGGAATTTTCTTTCTTTTCTTTAATCTTGGCTGTGATGGACTTCCGTACATCCTACATTCATTTGTTGTTTTAGTCACTTAATCTTTTTTCTTTTTTTTAATAATACATAATACATAAATAAATAATGCATAATATTTTTTTAATAATACAGTATACAATATAAAATATCCTCCACAAAATAAATTTAAAAATATTTTAAAATTTAAAATAAAGTGCATACTTATCCATGCATGCAAATACACAAAGACCCAAAAATATATTATTGATAGAATAATAATTAATAATAATTCTTAGTAACAAATATTCTTTTAAACTTTTCAGGTTGTAATCATCTTGCCCGTTTTGGGCTTCCGTACATCTACCTGCATTTATAGTTCCAGTGAATAATCCATTTTCATTCCACTGAATATTTCACAGGTGATGCATTGAATTGAAAAATGATAAAGTCTGACTAGATGAACCTGTGCTAACATTTCATTCACAGTCCAAACATTGACTTTAGGAAAACACAGATCCACTGAGGTTCATGTGCACTCTTACCACTGCACTTTAAGTCTACTATATAGAATCTAATTACTTCATTACAGCAGGCTGCACGAAGCCCTTCCTATCTTTAATGTGTGTATTCAAATTAAAGTATGGAATTACAAGCTGCTAATGCCTTCAAAAAGACGACCAATTATGCATCAAAGTGAGCCGAGTGGCACCGATGCTCGCCGTGAATCCACTCTCACTTAACAAAGAGGAGGTGATAACGCTCGCGCGCGCGTGCACAGAGCGCACGTATAACTCAGTCACGAGACACACAGCAGTTACTTCTTTCATGGCGTCACATATTAGTCACAAGGAGTCTTCCACATAAAGTTTACCCTGCCTAATCTATTACCCTCTAAATGGGATTTTAATTGAATTGGCGTCAAAACGACAAACAATGACGCCTCTGTTGCAATTAATAAAATCACAGCGCAGAATCTATGAGGCTTGATATGAACCTCCATTCAAATCTAGTTCATTAATGTAAATGCAAGCCATTGAAAGAGCGTCCCAATATTTCAATCACCCCCCCTACCCACTGATGATAGTTTGATTTTGAAAAGGGGGCCCGACAACAGAAAACAGAAAGAGAGGGCGCAAAGGAAGGGGGAGAGAAAAAGCTGTTCTGATAAAGATGAAAAGATCGTGATGACACCTTTTATTCAAGTTAAAATAATGAGGAGTACAGATGCACAAAGGCAGGAGAAAAAAAGCTATGAATGCAGCAGAGGAATTGATGAAATCTTTCAAAAAAAAAGTTAAAACTATTTTTCTTTTTGAACATTTTCTCGCAAATTGCAAATTACTGGTGGGTGAATTTTAATAAACTTGCACTCATCACTTTTAATGCAGAGAAATAAGTACTATTGCTGGTTTTACAAAGCAGTTACACTGTTTTTTGTTTTTTTTTTAAAATGAGAGCCCTTCTGCTACCAGTGGCTGAGTAAATACAATGAGGTGATTAAAAGGGGGGAATGCTTAAAGCGCGGTGCTAATTAAATGGGTATGCTAATGTTGTCATACTTAGCAGATGGAAGAAGAATCACTTAAGTGTAATGCACATGTTATGGTATTTTCGACATGACATGGAGGTCCCTCGTGGGATCGCTCTCTGCCGTCACGTCGTGTTTCACAACTACTGCAAACAGCACGTGTACACACACACACACACACACACACACACGCACACACACACACACACACACACACACACACACACACACACACACACACACACGCACACACACACACACACACACACACACACAAACCTTCAGTGACACTGTTCAGCCTTCAAAGTTGTGAGTGTGTGACTGGAGCCACCCATATGCACACAGTGACACACACTGTACAGATTTCAGTCAAATGTGTCACTTCTGAGGGCTGTTAAAAAAGTTTGTTGAGAAGAAAACCAAGTGTAAATGTTCTTGATATGAAATAATTTTATTTCCCTACCAATATTTTTGCTAGGAAACAAGGAATATGTGCAGTGATGTATTAAAATGTGTGCAAACCTGCATGGAACTACAGCATATAAGGTAAAAAACTTGAGAGTCAATATTTGCATCTTTATTCTTCAGCACAGTCTGAACTCTCTTAGGCAGCTTTCTTGTCATTTCTTTAAGTCGTCTTCAGGAATAGTTCTCCAGGCTTCTTGAAGAACATTCAAAGCTCTTCTTTGGATGTTTCTGCCTTTTGTTCTGTTCTCTGTCAACATGATCCCACACTGCTTCAATCCATGACTGATAGTGCTCCACTGTGTGTTTTTCTATCCAGGTATGATTTTACTGCATTGGCAGTGTGTTTTTATGATCATGGTCTAAAGGACATTTAAGATACTGTTCATCTGCTGTAGATAGTTTTTAATACCTGACACTTCTTTTTTGTCCTCTGCTTGTCCAGTTTCCTCAAATTTGTTAATATTATACCATTTTTTTAAAGATCTAATTGGTTTCCCATCCAGTCCATGTGCTGAACTGTCAACACTTTTTTACTTTTGCTTGTCACCAAAGCAGTTGCAAGGATATTTTGATGCATAATACTCTTTGTGATCAATTTCCAGCCTTAAAAAAGTGGTTAGAGAAAAAGCCGGTTAGAGAATAATTTTTATATTCTAACCGGCTTTTTCTCAACTTTTTTTGATCTGTTAATACCTGTCGGAGTATTATTGTACTAACAAGTTGTGTTATAGTATTGGTGACTGTAGCTCTACTTACTTGCATATTAAATACCACGAGTTAGCACATATTGGTGTCTGAAGAATGTGTCCCGCTAAGCAAGCATGCTAGCATTAGCTGACAACCTCTCACTCCAGCCACTCATCTACATATGGTCACTTCTGGCTCCTAAATAACCCAAAGAGGGGTTGGTCCACCTTAATTAGACAGCGGGACAGCATTCACAAACCGTGTGTAGGCACAAACCTGCATGCAAGCCATTTCATGATGGTAAAACGTGAGTGGATGTCAGGGATGTAGCTAGTTTCACGTATGCTCTTTGTCCACCCATGGATAATGCTTATTTAATAATTCTGAATAGTTTTTACCATAAAGAGATAAAGTACATAAATAACAAAAAACTGTGTTACGTAAATGTTTTAAAAGCTTTCAAAATAAAAGCACAGTTACATTAGCAGAGAACGTGTCAAAAAAGCTGTTGATTAATGAGATTAGCAATTCCCACGCACAAACATTCAGAAGCGACTGTCACATGAATTTACAGCCCGCCTTTCTAAAATAGGTTGTATGCTAATTTCAGTAAAGAATTCAGGCTTCAGATCAGTGATTGCTTTATTATAAGCGGGTGTCTTCTTTTATTATTATTATCTTTTTTTTGATGGATGTCCCACACAATGTGCAGCCCTTCCATCATACCACACAAACACAGATGCAGTGACAATGTCTAAAAGGATGGAGAACAAAGCTAATGGCTAAAAAGAAAAGTTTGGTCTGAAAGAGCCGGGGGTCCATCATCCCACTTTCACTCCAAATTCAAAACGCCTTCATTATATCCGTTCCCCGCCCAGAGACCAGTCCATTCAGCCCGCCACCATCACTGCTCATCTACACGATCTGCATGTTTCCCTAATTATGGCCCATGTTTATTCCCTGGAAGACCAACTTCCAACTGAGATGGCAGGTTGTGTAATCAAAAGTCTTACTCTTGGGGCTCCCAAAATGTAACCGCCTGTAAATGAAAATTGAATATTTTGAAACTTCATCTGGGGAGACACCATTAGCGTCAAAGTGTTCTGACACATTTGTTTATTCCTGGAGCTTCAGAGCGCTTTGTTACTGTCAGATAAAAGCCATCTACATAAAAAAAAGGTATAATACTGTAAGTAAAACACAATACTCAACATGTATGAGAAGTCATTAGGAAAGACAATGCACAAATGACCATGTCAGGCTCAAAGTTGAGAAGTAACAACAGCCAGAGAATTTGCACTTTTGTCACTAATGCCACCAGGAAATATAACTTTACTAGTTAATTATACATTCTGCAATAAATGGAGATGCATGTGATTTCCCTTTTAAAGCATGATCACGATAACCACAGGGCAAACCTCCACAGTCACTACTGTGCAAAGCTGACAAAGAAAAAGTTTTAGGGAAGGTTTCACTCAAAAGTAAAAGCAACTTCCATGAAGCCGTTTCTTTAGCTGAAATGTGAATACAATTTTGGTGCTTGTATCTTGAAGGGTAAATGAAGAAGAAAAGACCTTTTTAGCTCTATACTAAACATTACAACCTTAGAACCTTGAGCTGAGCGTTCTGGGCATAGCTATGTTGTCCAACTTATTTAAAACCAGACATCAGCTCAATCAGAAGGTAGGCATACCCAGCTTTACTGTCAATTTTACTCTAAATGGGATCAAAATTTCGTGTCCTGACACCAAATATGGGAGGAAGTTTCACTCTCTTCCGCAGCATGTCTTTTGTCCTGTCTTCCTTCTCTCACCCCAACAGGTTGCAGCAGATGGCCGCCCCTCTCTGAGCCTGGTTCTGCTGAAGTTTCTTCCTGTTAAAAGGGAGTTTTTCCTTCCCACTGTCACCAAAGTGCTTGCTCATAGGGGGTCATATGATTGTTGGGTTTTTCTCTGTATGTATTATTGTAGGGTCTATAAATAATAATAATATAATAATATAAAACACCTTTAGGCAACTGTTGTTGCAATTTGACCCTTTATAAATAAAATTGATTAAAATTAAATTATGATACTTGAGCTAGCAATACTTCTTTGGAAACCTCAAATTTTCATATGGCATTACTTACTTTTTTATTCAAACGCTCTCCCGAAGTTGAGCCAAATAGCTCCAGCTGCCCTGAAATGATGCAAATAACCTATATCTTTGTCATGCAGGCCATGGTAGTCTCCAGCGCTTTACCAAAATGTTAAAGGTACATGGACTTCTTCTAGAGTTAGACGATTCCAAAAATGAGTTGTCTGGTTGCAGCGTGGTGCAAAGTTGTTTTCCAAAGTAAAGAGTTTGAATGCAATTGTGACGCTTCATACATTCGCTTCACATTTTGTGGTGAATGTGCTGTTATGCATTACCTGCAGTACAGTCCTGTGAAAAACTACAAACACACTTCTGTCATAAATTTATGTCGCAGTCAGGTGCTGCTGATCAAATGCAATTGACTGAGTAGACCACAAACTCCTCTGTGTACCAAAGTAGAGTCAGATATGAGGCTGTTTGTCCGACAGATAAAGCTCGGCTGAAACTGGGTCATGTAAGAGGACAATGATCTGAAGCACAGCAGCTAACCTACAACAGAATGTCTGAAAAAGAAAAGAATCACCGTGTTGCAATCATCCAGTCAAAGTCTAGACCTCAACCTGACTGAAATGCTGCTGGACCTGAAGAGAGCTGTGCCTGAATGACTGCCTGGAAACATCAATGAACTGGAGCAACTTTGTAAAGAAGAGTTTAACAAAATACTTCCACAACAATGTCAATTACTGACAAAGTCAGAAAACTTCAAATTGCTACAAGTTACTGCAGTTTATTCTGCAAGCTGAGGAAAAACCTATCCATCGCACTGACCATCACAGTTAGAAAAGATCAAGCAACAACAACAGTTAGGAAAGTGTTCTTTGAGTCTGAGACACAGCACACACATTTGATTTCTTTGGAGGGGGAGGGAGGGCTTAAAGCTACTAATTAAAGTGTAACCTTCTCACTGTAAAGGTCAGGGCACTGTAGAGGTTTTTGATCGGTTACCAACAGTTTTGGACCGCTGCCAAAAAAGACCCCAAGAAAACTGACCCAAACCCAATCTACACAAAAAAAATTAATTTTCCCAAAATGAGAATCCAAAAGGGACCAGGAGACGGTCTGGCTCTGTCCAAAATAGAACCAAAGATAATTAGAAACTATCCAATTAACACACCACGGTCAAACAGAGTACAAATCAAAGTACATTCTTTGTCTTGCCTTTTCAAAACATTTTTTTTCTTGTGATTATTTGAACAACATGTGGACTTAAATTTCAGACAAAGACGTATGGCAGACAAAGTGGATCATACCTGGGCGATATTAGCAGTTTCCTGTAAGCCAAGCCTGTTTGGTAAAGATTCAATTGAGTCTTCAAACTCCAGTCACAATGAAACCCTAAACCCCGCTAATCCTTTTACTTTAAAAGTCAAAAATGTTGCCGAACTAAATTTGGGAAAAGAGTCCTCAACCCCAGACACTATGACACAAATCAACCCTGCTATTTTTTCATTCCTAGCTCAATTTAATTGTTACTCCTCTTCCCTGGTCAAATATAGATAATATGAGAATTTTCACTGAAGAAAAATTGGCTCAACGAAAAACACTTCATCAAGCGGAACATCACCGACTGATGAGATCAAACAGCGGCTGACAATCTGAGGGTGGATCTTTTCTTTAAACTGTCAAACTCTGGGTGTGCACTTTGTCACAGCGTTCTCTCCCACACGAAGAGAAATAAAAGGGAACAACATGAATCAGTGACGGGAGGCCTCCAGCGCTGTTTTTTGTTGTTGTGATTATTCTCATATTGCAAGTACAACCTGGAACAGAAGCTTGAAACGGCCAGATCTGCCTCTGTGTGTGCGCGATCAAACGAGCACAAGGTGAGGGAACTCCAGTCACCCCGGATTTCCCCCGAAGAAGAATAGCCCGAGGCAATAAAAGGGAAAGGGGAAAAAAATACCCTCGCAAATCGAGGGGGCGATAAAAAGGCTGCGAGGCGCATTAAAAAAATGTCACGTTTTTGAACCATTTGGTAGGGAGAGTTAACCAAATATGAGCGCGGCGTAATGTTCCTTTAAGCTGTCATTTAAACTTATACCTATCATCACTCGTGGCCTTAGCGTGCGCGGGGGTACTGATGATCCAAGAGGAGCGCACAGTTGATTAACTGTGCCTCATCCAAGCGTTGCTTTCTCTATTTCTGTCAGGCCTAATGGCATTAGATCAGTAATTATAAGATTATTCACAGTTCACGCAGGCCTCACTGTTAACTTTTGAGATATGAGACCATTATCTTCTTCTAATCTCTTTTTCTCTGAATTACAGCGCAGATTCATATCGCCGTTTTGACGGCTCGTATGTCGTGCCCGTCCTCAAACTGGCACACTGTGTGTCTGTTCAGGTTCCTTTCACTGCTTTGATCACAGTCAACTTCTCCTTTCTGGAGCCAGCTTTGAAAAGACTTCTAAAGGAGGCTTTTACCTACAGACACAGTGCCACTGTTTGATCGGGCTTCCAGCTTGTTCCAGTAAATCTACTTTTATAGTGCTCACTGTTAACTGTTCCATGCCTCCATGAAGAGATAGTGACACTTAATAACTTTCTAGTTATTCTGATGTATTACTAGAGTTTTATTTGTTGACTGCACAGCAGCAGGGAAAGATAAATAGACACTTTGAAGCTACAATGCATACTGTAACTGTGGACATGAACCAATATCGAAAGCCTGATTTTTTTCTTTTGTAAATCCTGATTTGAACCTCACAATCCACAAACTCTCCCTATTAAATATTTAAGGACAATTTCGACACGGAGTGTTTCTCAATAATTTGGCCATCGTTGCTCCGGGAAAACAAAGAGTTGCACCAAGCTGTGTATATTAATGCAGAAGAAGACAATCTCATTGCAGATTTCTAAACTGGAATTAATGCCTTGTGCTTTTATGCCCCTGCCAACAAGTCATGTTGATTAGGCTGCATGTTAGGGCTGCACGATTTTGCATAAAATGAGAATCACGATTTTTTGGCTTAGAATTGAGATCACAATTTTCTTTTCCAGTATAAATATTTATTGCACTAATTAACGGCACATCAACTTCGTAACAGTTGAGACTGAACATAAAAACAATAAATAAACATAAAAACAACAAATGTCTCACTTTAAACGCATATTAAACGCAGACTACTTTAGGCCCGGAAGTAGGATTCGTCATGTCATCACTTAAGAATCGGATAGAAAAATAGTTGCGGGACGGCACTGTGTAGCGTTTGTCTAGGGTGTTGATCATTTTCCTAAATCCCTCGTTTTGCTCAGTGTTGATGGGAGCCATATCTTTGGTCAGTTGATAAGTAATAGCCTCCGTAATTTCTTTGTGCCTGCGGGAGTTCGACGTGTATAGGGAAGCGCTGTATAAGGTTCCCGTTATTGATGTTTGGGTGGTTGACCGGGACGGATTTTCTCCTGTCACTTTCTCGTCATCCCTGACGTGCTCTCCGTTGTTTTTTCCCTGCTAATTTTAGCATCACACGGCACAGCTTCTGTATCACGTGGTATAAGGCTCCGCCCTTGTCATTTGTTGAGCAGGAAGAGTGAGCGCTTGTTTTCATGCAGATTACGTCCCGGATCAAAATGCGGTACAATCGTCGTCGTCGTCTTTTTTTTAAATTTTTTTTTTTATTGTTGTCATTTGGAAATGAGATCGCACATAAGTATGAATCGAGATCGCGATTTTCTAACGATTAATCGTGCAGCCCTACTGCATGTCTACTTAGACTTTGAAGGAATTTAAAAAGTTGGAAGCAAAGATTTCTGTCACCAATTTATTATTAAAGAAAGCAAAAAGTAAGAATTATGGTGGTAAATAATGGCCAGAAAGCTGTTTTTTTCAGAATGTTATGATGCAAGTCTGACCGTTGACCTTTGTAAACTATCATTGCTTCATCACTTGATCCTTTTAGACATTTTTTTGTGAAATTTTGTGATTATTAGTTAAAATGCTCTCGAGTTATGGCCAAAAACATTTGTCCTAATCAGTTCATTCCTAAACCCAAGCAAGCTTTCATATCAGATTTAAAGGCATTTCTTCTCAACATATAGCAGCTGGGACAGGCCTCAGCCTCCCTGTAATCCTGACCTGGTGATCTTCAAGGCATTTCTAACACCACTTAGCAAGTGGTGTGAATTCTTGAATAGTGCTTTGACAAATTTCCATAAGCTATTCTTAGATTACGCCGTGAGACATACAAATCTTGAATTATGGCCCAGAACATTTCTAGTGATGTCACTAGAAATGTTGAAATGTTGACCAGCAAATTCTAATCAGTTCACTAGCACCGGCACACTTTGAAGACATTTCTTAGATTTCTTAGAAGATGTGCAAATTCATGAGTTTCTGAGCCAAAAAGATTTGGAGTGACCTTAAAACAAATGTTACAACAAACGTTGTACCCTGAGCACCCACAACAATGAGTTCATTATTACCATTTGTCAACATTTGTGTCAGATTTGAAGACATCTCTCATGGTCCTCAACAGATACTAAAGTCACAAGAATGATACCAGCAGCATGGAAATCTAATGCAGGCGACATAAAGATGTGATCTGTACAGAGAACATTTCAAACATTAGTTTGAGAGACAGAAATTAGCCTCTGGGCCATTTTACTGATTGGACTACAGATCTTCACTTGCTCTACCTCATCAAGGTGCATGAGGCTGTCAGGGTTTATCTATATAATCTCACTTTGTCTTTAAGACCTGTTTCTTTGTGACAAATGAAGCAGTCAAGTTGAGTTTAGCCTGAGTCAAACAAGGAAAAACCTACTATGAAATTTCTTTTTTCCAATACAGTGCCTTATGGGATGTATCTGTTCCAGAAGTGACATGGACAGTCGGATTTCTGCATTAATGTCCATATACGGCTGTCAGCAGGCTCATAAATGTTGTGAACTCTGGGCTTGTTTCAGCGTTAAGATACTCATCTCTAGAAAAATTGTCCAAAAAGCTAATTTTTATTGGCTACATTTGCAAGACAGTAGGGTTTGGAAAATCAGTCATAGTAAAAATAACAGAAAAGAATGAGATGGACATATTTTTAGCAGTGGAAATAGTTTAAACATGTAGATGTAACTGGACATGAACCACAACTCTAGTTAAATAAACAATCGTTTTAATTCTTTATTTGTTCTTTTAACCTGACAATAATCTGACTGGAATTGAAGTGTGGTTTGGAGGGAGCAAGAAGACATTTCTTTTTTCACTTACATGATTTTCCTCCAATGCGAACGTCTACAACTTTTTCAACCTCAAGACCACATGGCTGAATCCAAGGTCAACATGGACAAGGCTGCTGAAATCATGACTTTGTTTATGTTTGGAGAGACGCCGCATTGCACTCAAAGCTTGGATCGACATACCATAACAGAAAAAAATGAGGGTGGTGACAAACCCCGGGAACTACTATTTAGTAAAAAAAATAGCCGCATCCTGCATTAATCAGAAGCCACAATCAAGTATTACAGGGGTAAGATCACTTCCTTCAAGCTTCTACCTCCAACTTTCATCCATTCTATCATCTATGGAGTCAGAGTACTCAACCTCCTCTGTAATTAAATACTGATGAGGAGACACTGCAGTGGGAATTGGTAGCTTATCGCTCTCTGAGGTGAAGAAGAGCTGCCACCAAAGAAGAAAAGGAGGAGGTGAAGGAGTGCAGCAGATTTGTCTGACCTCTACTTTTGGTTCATAAGTCCTGTTCAAGAAGGTCTTGATGCTTTCTTAGTCTTCAAGGTAAGGTAAGCCCAGAAAGTTGATTCGCTTCATGTGAATATTGTATTTTCAGTGGGAGATACTGGAAACTGTTATGAAACATCATTCCATTTTTTTTGCATCAATCTGTACATAAGCTGAAAACACAAAATACAGATGAACAGGATCAACTTTCTTGGCTGTTCAAGAACCTTTGAGCAAGCAACAGGACCTCAGCTCTTCATGTGGCCTGCCCCATACCTAGGGATGGGTACCAGTATCCGGTGCCATTATGGCACCGGAACTGACATAAACGGTAGTAACCAGACCGAAAAGCAGCGCACATTTCGGTGCTTTATTTCGGTGCTTTTTTTCCCCTGAGATGTCATACACTTTGGATTCTAGCCAATCATTTTTACCTTTGCAAGCGTAGTAGGCGGGCCCAGGCACGTATGTTCTTTTAGAGCAGAGCTACAGATTAAAAATGCCCAAGGCAAGCGGTCAAAAGTCTGGCTGTACTTCACAGCAAAAGATGCAAACTCAGCAGCCTGCAACAAGTGCTTTAGGGTGATGCTGTGCAAAGGAGGTAACTCCTCGAATCTGATGAAACACCTGTTGACGTATAGCATTTTGTTAAAAGCCGAGAAATGCGCCGTATTTGATAGCTTGCTGCGAGACCTCACATCGAGCACATCTACTGTGGGTGGGTTGCCTGTTATCGGACCCGGAGTTAGCAACATCCCCCAAAAACCCAAAGATTAGAATCCTGGCCCCTAGCCCTGCCAGTGTAGCAGAAGTGATGAGGATGATGATGGCAGCAGCAGCCGTTCTTTCTTGCGTGAGTAGCTTAATGTTGTTTGTGTGTAATTTACGTTGAGTAGGCTAACCACGTTATTAAATTAATGCATGTAAGGTGAACTAGCAAACACTGTCGTAGATGGCAGATACTCCCTTCACCCTGGCCAAAAAGGCGAAAATGACCAAAGAAAAAGTGGGAAACAGCTAAACATGAGAGGTTTTTAGACAAAATTGGTGTTTTTTCCATTGTTTAAGCACTGCTTCCAGCCAAGAGTGATACCATATATGCCCTATAGCTGCAGAAAAGGCTAACATTGTTATCTTTTTACAAAAAAAACAGCTAAACATGAGAGGTTTTTGGACAAAGTTTGTGTTCTTCATTCTTTAAGCACCAGTTCGAGCACCATTTAAGCACCTACACCGTTTCAAAAGTACCGGTTTGGTACTGGTATCGGATAAAACCTAAACGATACCCATCCCTACCCATACCTCTTTTGTTCATACATTAGCATAAGCTTGAAAAAACTGAGATGGTGACCATAATTCCAAACTTGAGGCTTGGAACGTGTTGAAAAAAATTGGGTTACAAATACAGATCAGCCAGGAACCGTTCATCAACCCATTCATGCATACATGCAGACCATACATCAATCTTTTGCAAACTATGTATTTTTGCAGGTAGCTCAGTGCTGCAGTGTGTTGGCTCAGTGTTTAGCACTGTTGCTTTGAAACAAGAGAATACTGGGCCAAAAACCAGTTGCATGTGCTTCCTTCCGGTTTTCGTCAAGTTTCTCCTGCCATTGACAAGCATGCCTGTAAAAAGCTGCCCGCGGCATCCCAAGAGTTTCACTTTCTGCTTGAATTAAATTCTTATTTATAAAAAATAATCAACATTTTCTATCACAGTCTAGAAAAATCACAGCAGTTCATTTTTGTAATTCAATTCAATTTTATTTATATAACGCCAAATCACAATATCAATCATCTCAAGGTGCTTTATATTGTAAGGTAAAGACCCTACAACAATACAGAGAAAACCCCCAAAATTAGATAACCCCCTACAACAGAAGGAAAAGGAAAAACTCCCTTTTAAAAGGAAGAAACCAGTCTCAGGGAGGGGCAACTATCTGCAGCAAATAATTGGGGGTAAAGGGAAGGAAGACTAGACAAAAGACACAGATAACCAATTTATTTTTGTGACATTACTGCTACACCTTTGTAATAGTGACTTCCAAAGAAGAGCTTTGAATGTCCTTCAAGAACCCTGGAGAACTATTCCTGAAGACTACTTAAAGAAATGACAAAAACAGGAATGAGAGAGTTCAGACTGTGCTGAAGAATAATTAATTAATTGTAATAAAACACAGTTTTATGTTTTCTTATACATTGTTTGATGGTGTGTTATTTTTCTTATTGGTTTTGTTTGACCTACCAGGGACTACAGATGAAAAGTAGCTTTGTGGCTAATTTTTGGCACATTTACGTTGATATATTAATTAATATACCACGTCCCTTATAAATAAATACATTTAAATAAAGATGGCTGAATATTGACTTTCAAGCTGCTTAGAATTGCAGAAACTCTGTTTTTGCCTTATACGCTATAGCAGCCTCCCCTCCAAGATGCTGAGTGCCATCAGAGAACATCAAGCAAGAGGAAAGAATCAGCGACCATAGATTATTAAAATAAATATGTCCTCTGTGCAGACCTCGACACGCTAACACGTCTCATCTGTATACTGATACAGAGCAATTAAGCAAATTGCATTAACAAAGGGTTGGAGGGCCATTTTGCTAATGGTGTATCTCACAACCTCGGGGCAGACACGAGACTGATTCACATGTAATTTATGGAGCCACGTCACAGCCTGTATGTGTAACAGGATCACTGTGCTGTTAAACAGTGTTATGAGGATATATATATATATATATATATATATATATATATATATATATATATATATATATAGTACATAAAGGCCAATAGATAGACAGTGTTCCTCTGAGAGACTTGATGGCACCTGCAGCACATTAAAAACAACAAAATGAAAGCAGGAAGTAAACAGCCACTGTGGCCTTGTAAGGCTACTGTACCTTGAAGTAAAGTGTTTACAGCCCAAATGGCAGCAGCTGACTCTCTGTGAGGTTAAACGCCCTCTGAGACAAATTTAGCGAGGGCCCTCGCGAGGAAGCAAAGGAGGTAAAAGACAAGTGAAGGTAAATCTTTAACAGCTCAATCAGCTCCGAACACATGCGGGATGACAGCGCTGGTTTGTCTGAGGGGCTCGGCTTAATTAGCCTGTGCTTTATTGTTAATGAACTCCATGCAGTTGTTTGCTTGTATAATCAAGGCGAAGAAGCAGAACTGCTAGCTAAGGTGCCAAAAATAAGCTGACAAAAGCACCCGGGCCCTCCTCGATTGCACCCTCCCTCCTCTGCCCCCCGCCCCCCCATCCTCAGCCGCTCTCAAATGGAAAAAGCCAACTGCCTGCTTCATAAAACTCGCTTAGCAAGACACTGAGACAAAATGGACTGTAAAGTTCGTTAGATGGAAATATTAAAAAAGAATTAAGCTAATGGAGATAAAATTAAAAGAAATGAGGCAACAAACACTCCGCACCAAAAATGGCATCGCCATGACAGCTAGGATTTCTAATGACTGACTGCATTTGGGGAGGGAAAAAAAAAATTAAATGGCGTCCCGCGCTTAAATTTCTTTGAGGAGTAATGATCCGAGAACGATGCTCACTCCTGGTACTGGTGGGGAAGAGGGAGGGAGGGGGGAGGAAGGAAGGAAGGAAGGGGGAACATAACAAAGGAGAATGTCCTGCAGTGAGGTTTAGGTAGCACATGTAATATTACATTGTGATGAAAGACTCCAGATACCCTTCCCTGAGTGAGTCTGAGAGAGGAGGCGGCACATCAGCTGAGAGCTGCCAGAGCCGAAGCAGACCAGCCTGTGTTTGTGAATTATCAGCGATGGACAAAGAAGATACCGAACCTGAGAATAAAAATACAAGATTGTATCAGAGGGGCTTTGAGTGGGTCTCAGCGTGGAGTTTAAGGTCCCCCGAAAGGAGATGGAGAAAGAGCTCAGAATTAATCCAAAGTAGAGACGGCATAAGACCATCTATTATAGTCTTAAACACCACTATGAGCCATAAAACTACATTTCTATAATTATCACTCTGTGAACAGTACAGCTCTTCAATTAGTAATTAACAAAAGGTAAAATCTTCCCACATAGGCCTCATGGGGAGGAAAAAAGACTAGTTTTATAATCTGTCAGTTCTTTCTCAGTCCTTATGAAGCCAAAGCAGGCTCACTGATCTGATACAACAAGTATAAACTCAGTAAAGTCCTAATATTTTTAACTCAGATTTTCACATTTTGACTGACAATGCTTTTAAAGCAGTCTGCGCTATACACTCATTAGCCACTTTATTAAGTATACCTGTTTAGTTGCTCTATGGGGAAAATATCTGATCAGCCCATCACACGGTTGTGATTCAGACATATATACGTGGTCAGGATGGTCCAGTGAAGTCCAAAGGTGTTTTAAGTGACTTTGAATGGGGCGTATTAGTATTACAAAAACTGCTTAGTGGGATTTTCCCACATCTCTGGGTTTACAGAGAATGGTCTGAAAAAGAGAAAATACCAAATTCTATAGGGGAAAAAATTACTTATTGAAGTCAGACCTCAGAGGAAAATGGCCAGAGTGCTTTGAATTAATAGGAAGGCAATAGTAGCTCAAATAACCACTTGTTATAAACCAAGGTATGCAGAAGAGCATCTCAACAGCAGCACAAGACCACAATAGTTACCGCTGCAGCCAGCTAAGAAAAGGAAACTGAGCTTTCAGTTCACAAAGGAACCCCAAAACTGGACAACAGAAGACTTTGGTGCCAGAATTTGGTGTAATCAACATGACATCATAGATTTATCCTACCTTCTATGAACAGTTCAGGCTACTAGTAGTGTAATGGTGTGGGGGATATTTTCTTGGCACACTTTGGACCCCTTAGTACCAACTGTGCATAATTTAAACACCACATCCTACCTGAGTATTGTTGCTAACATGTCCATCCCTTTATGACCACAGTACTATCTTCTGATGGCTGCTTCCAGCAGGAGAACACACCATGTCACAAAGCTCAGATCATCTCAGACTGGTTTCTTGAACATGACAATTAGATTATTATACTCAAATGGCCTCAATGGAAAAAAACAATGGATACAAAGACCACTGCCTCTGTGTGAAGTGATCATTATGTAGGAATCCTATAAGATTTCTGATCTTATAGACGTGTGTGCAAATGTATCAGTGTTAGGAATCAATCAGTCAGGAAGGATGTAGGTTACGGTGTGTTACTCTTATTACATATTTAGTTTTGGCTTCATAAGGGACCAAAACCTAATAAGGTCATCCTTGAGTTCAAATAAATGCACCAAATTTGTTTTAGTGTGTGTTGTATATTGTTAAGCTTTGCTCTGGTTCTCTTAGAGCTAAGGTATGATTGCCTTTGTTTAGCAAAACAGCCAGACTGGCACATCAATTCGATGTCTGAGCATTTCTTTTCATAATAAAAACCGCAAAAACATCCAAACACAAATATAATGGTCTAGGCACCTCCGAATTAAGCTCTAAGATTCTGACCACTGTTTTAAGGTGACTTCCTGCTCACAGCAAACGCTTGAATAATGCTCCTTTGTGAGTTTGAAAGCAACTCTCTCTTGCGCGCGCACACACACACACACACACACACACACACACACACACACACACACACACACACACACACACACACACACACACTCATATGCAAAAGCCTCCAGCATTCAGGGGCCAGTCAGGAAAACTGCGAGGAGAACATGAGAAGCCAGAGATTTCTGCTTTTTTCCTTGCACAACTACTCCCAACTTTCTGCAAGTTGCTGTCACCGTCTCTCCGCATGAATTTGCATACGAGGAAACAGAGGAGCTTCCCAGGGAGGCCGTCCTTCTGCCGTCACAGCGCTACTTTCCCAGTCTCTATTAAAACAGGCCAAATTTATTACCAAAGTTTCTGAAACAGGATTTCTGCAGTACAGCAGAGGATTAGGCCACTCCTGCTTTAGGATCAAATTGCAATAATTAGGTAGAACATGAAGCCAAAATACGTGAAACACGTTGGAACTTGACATGCACACAGACGTACAACACACACACACACTCGCAGAAATCAAGAAAAATATTTCATTTCAGGCAGATTCTCGCAATGAGCAAAATCCCGGATACTGTGAGGCCTTTTCAGCATTGCCAGTTAATCTCCTCAAGGAGAAATGCAAGATGACAATGGCAAAGCACCTCCAATAATTGGTTCCAACAGGCTTACCGTATTAAAACCTGAAATGAGTTCTTCCCCTTTTAAGTATGAGCCATTATTTCAATCCGGGGGAGAAAATTCTGTCTTAGAGAATATTAATAACTCCCAACCACGCACTAACATGAACAAAAAAATAGACCCTTCCTCCTCACCCCTCCCCTCCTAAAAGCTGTGTACCTGGCATCACGGCAAAGGTCCCACCAAGGACGGGCACTTGAAAGCTTTGGTCCTCCCTCTTTCCCCTTCTCCCACTTCCCAACCCCACCCCACACCTCCTCTTTTTTCTCCCCACTTTTTATTTTTTTCTCCTCTCAGGCTTCAGAGCCATCTTGAAGAAGACCTTGAGGCCCCCTTTGTCGTCTTCCCTTGAAACAAAACAAATAGAATTCAGGTCTTTTGATTGGCTTTAGCGAGCAGATCTCGCCACGTCTCCCTCCCATCATGTGAGCCAGAAGTTGCGACTTCAGAGGAGAGCCCCGGCGCTCCTTTGCCTGCATCGAAATGAGACCGGCAGGTCTTGAGAGGATGTCTGCTAACTTTCTTCCCACATCCAACCTTGTTACAAAATACAGAGTGTTAAAAACTTAATGCCAGCGCTCCTTTTGCTTTGAGGCGGCAGGAGTGGCGGTCGGCTTATTATAATCGTCCTAGAAAATACACCTTTTCTGAGGGATTGTTGTCTTTTCCTCGCCCCCTTCCCTCCCAACTGACTGAAGACTATTTGAATATTTTTGATTACGTCTCTGCATACCGCAGCTCTCTCTTTGCCATCCCCGAGGGAAATTTGCAAGTCCAGGACGGAGACGGAGGCTGACACGTTCCTTTTTCCGTTTTCTGTGCATGAATTTGAGGCCGTCCTTTTACTGTGCACCTCTGCAGGAGCAAAAAACACAAAGTTCCCCCATTCTCTCTCTGTGCTCAGATCCAAAACAATGAAGGAAACGAAAGAGGGAAAAAAAAACACCCGGTGAAAAGAAGAAGGGAAAACATTAATAAAAACATCAAGCGCAGGCATTTGTTGTGTGACTGCTGTGTACATCTTTACACAAGCTTGCATCATTATGGTTTGTTTAGTCTGCAGATCAAGCCAGAAATTGTTCAGATCACCAGGCGTCTGAAAAGCTTTTAAGCACTTTATTCGGATAAGCCCTCTTTGATAGAAGATCCATGCATGAGTGAAGGAAAACCGCCGAGATAAACACAACAACTGACATCTGCTAACCAACTTCTCTCGCCTTTTTTGAGGCGATGTTGCCAGCAGAAATTGTCTGTTTTGTTTGTGTCGGGGCACCATTGAGCACCGGCACCAACAACGGTGTGCACCGTTTATTTTGTTCCTCCGACAGGAAGATTAGCGTGCTTCACCATTTGATCTGATCTCGGTGTAATGTAGAGTACCTATAGGGGGTGGAATGACACGGAAGCTAATTATTGGCTTCAGAGTGAAGCCATGTTTGGCAGGAGCTGAAAAAGAAAGTGGACTTTAAAGCCTCTGATGATGGTATTTGATATCCTCCGATATATTATTGGTACATATGTCACTAACAAGGTTTCTAATGCTTTTGATGATATTTATATGACAAAAGTGTTCAAAGTTTTAGCTTTTTGCTTGCTACTTGGGACATCCAGGCATTTCCAAGAATCTGAGCATGCCCTTGTCGCTCCCTGGGGTCGCCTCCTTGTTGAACTCCTCAGCTAGGTGAGTCCAGGTGACATCTTCACATGCTCAAAGCACCTTAATTAAGATGTGAACTTGTTTCCTTTAATCTGATGCTATCTAAACAGTGGGGCTTCATATCTGCAAAGGACGCAACATCAGTTCTACTCTTTGCACGTTCAGCTCGGCTTAAAGTGCAAGAAGACAAAAGAAGCTCTAGAGTAATTTGATATTAGTCTGATCTGTCTGTTCTTTTTAGTGTGTCATGTTCTGATCATGATCTGTCATTTTTCCTGTCTTGAGTATATTTCCATTCCTCCATTCATCACTGCACCTTAGTTAGTTCTGGGGCTTTTAAAATGCACATAGTGACATCAACCATTAAACAAATTAAAAAATTAAAAGCCTGTTTCTTTTGTTTGTTTGTTTTTGTTTTTGTTTTTTTGCAAAAACTGCAAGGAAAGATTGCAAACTCCTTCTTTCCAAAATGAGGTGTAACAATTCTCCGTATTGTTACAAAAAAGCACACCAGTCATCAAATGCAGGTGTACGAACAAGTACAAAACTTGCTAAACCTCTTGAGACCCACCAGGTCGCCGGACACTCTTTTAGGGTTAGAGGTAGTGTTAGGGTCGTGGTCTTTTTTAGTGACACGTTAAAGAGGATTCAACATTTTCACAGATCAGGACCAGTTGAAGTTAGAAGATTTCAAATGTAGTCGGTTAGATGTATTTTGACATTCATCGGGATTTGGTATTCCAAATCCAGGAATTGGTGTAGAACACATCCTCCATCAGCGGGTCAAGCTTCACACTCAGTACCTCTGCTGCCTTGCATATCAGTTCATTGAGTCAACTGCCCAAGCACATCCACAGCAGATATCAGGGTGTTAAACTGAAATCGCAGGGGCCGAAATCATCCCAGTAAAGCCTCCAATTTGGCTCATTGAACAGCTTTGGAAAATCTGAACTTTACACTTAACTGAATCTTTATAACGTTTACAGCTTGTCCTACTGATAAAGACTTCCCCCATGGTCATTCAAATTACCCTAAAGTAATTAAGAAAGAGATAAACAATTGAGCAACAGAAAAATCCCGTTTTTTTTTCTTTTCACTACTGACCATAGAAATGCATGTGTTTTCTTTAAACAGACCCACAGTTTTAAAATAGATCCACCACTTTTTTACTTCTGGGCAACGAGCTACTAATTTTACACATTAATTTTTTATAATTTAAGCCCAAAGAGTCCGACTGACAGATTTCTTTCATTTACTCCAGCACCATTTCACTATCATGTAGAAAAACTGAGATGTGCTTTTGAAATTGCACTTTTATAATTAGATATCTCAAGGATTAAGTGTGTAGTTAAACTTCTTTACACTGATAGAAAGAGGAGTTGGTCTGGTCCACTTAAGATCCAAATGGACCTTATTCGCACAGCTGTTTGTCATCCCTGGCATAGAGTCCAGTTTACTGTTAGTGTGAGGTATCTGTGATCCTGAACCATCTCCACGCAGATACCATGGATGGAAATGGTAGCCACTGGTGCTCTGGTCAAGTTTAAGATATTAAACAGTCACCACAAAGGTGAGCCCACGTACCAGTAGTGTCCCGGCCGTTATCTACAATCCTTCCTGCCATGTCTGTTAGTTAATATCCTGGTTTAGCCCATATTTACATTGATGCACTGGATTTCTACAGCGCCAGTATGGTAATGAGAGCCTAATAGGAGAGAGCCGGTACTGCTACACTGAAAGGCAGAATTGTGACATGAGGACGTGGATGTTTGTGTTGTGATTTCTATCTCATTTTCAGCCCATTACACCCCCGCTTTCTATTGTTACAGTCCAACATTACCACTGATTACTGTTTTACTGCCTATGACTATGCCTTTGTGGTAAACATTCACATTACCAGGTGGTAAATGGAAGACTTGTAGGTAAGATTTCCTGCATTTGGCAGCAGAGAGGCTGGAGCTGGCTTGTATAAACCTAAATGTATTATCTTCACTTAGAATTACACCACAGGTGTATAGAACCGATAAACCCCTCTTTAAATACAAAGATATCTCTCTCAGCTCCCCAAAGCACAACTCAACTCTGGGTGCCAGCCGGCTGGTTAACACACCGCTGAATGTAAACAGGTAATTTCAGCTGGTGTCTCATATAGAAAAACAGCAGGACGCCTTTTCGCGCTCCAGCGAATTGCAGGTTTTCCACAACCACGGCGATTTTATCCAACTGTTATAAACTGGCAGCCGACGATCTGCTTATCATTACGCCAGGCAGGCGAAAATTAAACACTCAAAACACAAGTGCATATTAACGCCCAGAGAGCAATTAAACACAATGTGGTTGCGTGCGCTATTCCCTGCCTTGCACCAGGTAGGGGATGTAACAGAGCTCGGCGGCTGCACACTCCAGAGGGTAATCGGCCATGTTAACTGCAAAAAAACACAGGGGCTCCAATATGCACAGGTGCTGTCCTCAGCTGTGCTATGTTGGTTAATTGAGCAAATCTCTTATTTCCAACCCTCCTATAGCTGCAATTACGGCCTGGCATGAAAGCACAGTCGGCTGCTTATGGCCTACGCGGGATATGACATGCAAGGTGAGTGCAGCTCAGGTTGAGTGATTTGTTTTGTGTATTAACAGCAGCAGTGCTTAACACTTCATTGGATTATCAAAGCAGCACAATGAGATGCTTGTTTTCAAACCGGTTTAACTCGAGGAAACAAAAAATGCTTGAAGGTGAGCTCCAAAAGTGTTGGTAGAGACTATAGTCTCTAAGGGTTGCCAGCACTTGGGAGCCACTTTGGCTCCACTTCTCTGGTGAAACACTTGAATGAAAATGAAGCGAGGAAATGTCCCATTCACTAATGTACAAAGAAAACTCCATACTGTGTTTCAAGATGGCAGCCTTTTGTGCTTGCTGGATGAGTGCGGCAGTAAAGGTTCTGCAGTTCTTCCACATTTTTGGGGGTTACACAGCAAACCTGGGAACCTGAGCAGCGCAAACAATAATATCCTAATTGACCTCTTCATAAGATTTAAAGGCTCAAATTAGAACACGCGTGTTTTGGTTGCAGTACAATCTTTGTCAATGTTTACATCCACTGATCATGTGTATGTCATGGTCATTTTAGGTTTTTAATTTTGCTGTTTTTGTTGTTTTGTGGAATGATTGTACTGCAAACACCTTTAATGCCTTAAAAAAGAATTTAGTTAGAAAGTTAGAATTTATTTTGGGATTTCTCAAATACACTCAGAGTCAAAATACATATAGGCCTATAATATCCTTGTTCCAGAATCAAATTAGATTTAAATTTCCTCTGATGGAGAATCTCAAAATCTAGAATGTTCCAGAACCTCAGGAATCTGGAACATTCTAATAGAATTCTGTTCAGGTATAGATGGTTAATACACGGGTTAATGGTAAACGAGTGATAGAATCTCCATCTGAGATACATTTGATTGTACTTTTTGACATATAGTTCTGTATGATTTCCACCATACGTGTGGTTGTGCCCAGAATCCAATGAGTTTAAGACGTCTTGTCCAGACTGACAGTTATACCTCTGGGTATCTTCACCAGAGGTACTTCCAGGAATTTTGGCAAGGTCAGATAGTGGTCATCATGGACAAACGTCTGACTAAATTCAGGTTTTGATTATGTTTTCTGCAGGTCAGCCTCAGTCTCAGTATTTTTCTGGTAATACAGGAGACTGGTGAGCTTGAAAACAAGGCTTTTTATTTACAATCTATATGAAATTCATGCACACAAGGAACACCATGCTCACACTGTGGAGGATCTGTGAGGAGAAGGAACTCCAGTCTGGACCAGAAGGAACCAAAGTATAAACAATGCAGTGCATTATTTATTAGGAACACAGTATCACATACTTATATTTCTGTTATGGGAAAAACAAGTGTTTTGTGTCATTTTGTGATCCAATTTGATCACAAAATGACACATTTCCAAAGATTGTTGATCTACGTTTAACTCTTTTTTACTGTGCTTGTGTATCAGCCAGTATCACATGTATTTTCTCCAGTGGATGTCTGTGTTTTCACCACCAAGACGACAGAAACTCACTTGGCGTTTAAAGTGGCTTTGATTGCACGGAGCGAATTCTCCACCACCTTTCTCTCCAAAGTGCAGCACCGCTGCGCCGGCAGGGAGGAGGGAGGCGCAGCGGCCGAGCTGTCATATCATATCAGGTCGTTGCAGGAGCGAGATAATATGTCAGATTAAATATGTATGGGTGAATTAGGGCTATCTCAAGTATTATATCATTTAAATTCAAATCGCTCCATCACTCGGTACCGTCTCATTATGACGCTTGAGAAATTAGCAGATAAAAACACTGTCACATGGGCCTGATATTAAGTCTAATTTACCCCCCTCTTGAATTTCTCTTTTTCACACTCCTAACACTTTATTGTAGGAAATGAAAGACGGGTTACCTTTCAAAGTCGCTTGATATTAGAGTTTTGTACAAAATTGAGATGTCCACCTTTTGAAATATCACAACACCTACTCCTGCCCAAATTAAACTTCAAAGTGAAAAGCCTGTAGAGAACATTAGTGAGGCTGTTATATCTGAAGACCTTTGTGTCTCTTGTTCAAAGGCGCACACAGACTCCTACTCAGCATGTCTCCTGGCTTTGGTTGATCACTGGCTACGCACTTGTCTTTTTCATCCAAAATCCAGATAATGTTTGACATTTACCCCCCTACAGGAGGAAATACACAGAGCTAACCTCACAGAGTCTTTGGCAGCATGTTTATCCTGCATGGTTCATGCCCCAAACTGTTGTTAGTAGATGATGTATTATGACAAAACAGCTTTTGTTTAAAAAAATAAATAAACGAAAAACTTTATTGTCATTCATTAATAATTATTCTTACATGAATCATGCCTTCAGTTGCAAGAAAAGGTCAAAGAAAGAAATAAGACTAGCTCGCAGATGGTGTTACACAATTAAAGAGACTGAAGGAAGTGAACAAAACCAAAGCCTAATATTTTTTGGGTGTCATGAAGTTTGGGCACAGGCTACACCAAGCTTTGGGGCCAAATTATGTTGATACACACTGTGCACACTGTTTTAAGTGGTTTTACATTGCCTACTGACTCTACAAGCTGCTTTGGAACCCACCTCTTCATTTCAGGGCTTCTATCTGGTCTAATCAAGTCGTTTCTATTGTCATTGGCTGTTCAGTTCGGTGCTGGGACCTTGCTACTGCTCTCCGTGGCTTTATACCTTACATGCATGCACATGGAAGGATGTCCCAGAACAGAGCCATACATCCAAATATAAATGACCACAGATGCATTACCATCTCCTTATAGCTAAAGTGGTCCTGACTGAAATTAGTTATTTGCATTTCAAGTTTAATTGGGATTTCGGCAGAACACTTAGACTGCTAGCTGTAAGCTAGACATTCTTTTGGGTGATTACCACCTATGTTGGATGTCTGCATGGGTTCTCTCCAAGTATCCCAGCTTCCTCTCATAGTCAAAAGACATGCATGGTTTTAATTCACTACAAATGCGAATATGGATGGTTATCTCTCTCTATGTGTTAGCCATGCTAATATTGTTGAGAGCACTATATTATCCTACAGTCACACTAGGGAAAAATATTTGGAGACCACGGCATGATGACAATTACTGTGACCACGTGCAGTGAATCTGCGATCTTGTGGACTTTGAAATGGTTGCTTTAATGACTGAGGCGAGGTCTGCAGTCACTTGCAGTTACTTCCCATCTTCAAAGTGACTTTGTTGCAATAAAAAGACATTAAAATGGAGTCAGCCTGGTTGCAGTAGTTAATAGACTCTGTTGTGGTCAGTTGGCAATTACATTTTTGTAAGAATATGACAATAAACTGATAAATCAATGAAAACTGCAGTCTACATACATGTAAATTCACATGAAGTACTTACATTCATAGTCCAGTCAGAACCTCACAGATTAAAAAACAGATATTCAGAAGTTCCTCCACAAATAGTGACGTAATTTCTGCAGGATGGCAATTTAACTCTAAAAGGACAGAGGTGCAGAACACAACCAGGTGGCAACTACTAAAGTCAACTTCCAACTGCAAAGAGACACATCGAAGTCCAATTGATTGCAATATGATGGCAATCTGTCTTCATTTATAAACTCGATGACAGTTATTTGCAAACTTTCACCAATGAGTTTGAGAGTGATTGCAGTCCTTCTGCGTCAGATTGCGACTACCACCTATGCAATCACTTTGACATCAAATGTTGTTGCCCAGAAGTTGGTGGTATTTCGTGTTCAACCTCTGGGAAAATCGCTGGTCGCAACAAGGCTGTTGCCCTATTTTTACTGTAGTCACTCATTTTCAGTGCAATCAAACCAGTCATTGATCCCTTTGCATAGCATGAATTGGGAGTATTGCCATTCCGAAGTAGAATACTTAATAAAAACTTAGAGGTAAGTGTCAGTATAAACCAGTACTAAGGTTAAACTTAACCTTAGTACGCTCATTCTTGATGGTCCGGACACCCTTCATGACGCAACCCCATTTATCTGGGTTCTGGACCTGACACAAGGGGTACATGGGCTTGTGCCCCCCACCCCGATGTCTTGGTTAAATGGGTTTCCAATGGAATTCTTACAAATGTTGAGTTTTTCAGCCTGCAAAGCAATCTAGCAATCTCAAAATGTAAGGATATACATAGTGCTTTAGGCAGAAATTAGAAAGAGCCAAAGCTGCATTTAAATTTATTATTTAATGCATGTATTTGTCCAAGACAAAGTTTACCAATCACAAAACAGTCTTTTTTCTTTTGCTAATGGCTTCAGCCTCAACAAATAGCAAACACATCTCTAAGTAACAGCACGATTTTACCCATCACAAACTATCAACTAACAGGGAAAATCGCTGAAGCACTGTTTTCCTCATTTTCAGCTCAGTGAATCATTGCCACAGCTCAGTTACAAACAAAAACCACCTGATCGTCCTGGTTGGTCAACTGCCGCAACGGGAGTCTTTTACCGCGTTAACACAGAGAACAGTTACTTGAAAAAGCCCCCCCTTTGCCCACCAGCTCTCCTTACTGAAGGTCAAACAGCCTGTGTAGAGCTTAATAACAAAGTCCACAAACAAATTACCGGCAAACAGCAGCGGTTCAGCTGGGTACAGCTCTGCGCTCCTTAAGGTGAGGTATTAGCAAAGCTTATTTATTTTCATTTCCGTGGCTTTTATTTGCTCCTTTCCCCTGTGGTAAAGCAAAGGCTGATTTCTGCCATGATTCCCCTCCTTAATTTTAATACCCTTTTTACTCATCATACAGACATTAGACACCCCCACCACCCCACCACCCCACCACCAGCCCCTCCTACCCTTCATCTTTCTGAAATAATGTAACATGGGCTCACACAGGAACACAGGGCGACCACAGGGAGGACTGTAAACTAGCTCCCCCCCTTCTCTGCAATTAATTGGTGTACAGCCATGTGCATATATGATAACAGGGGATTTTTTTTCCTCAAGCTCCCCCTATCCACCACCACCCTACCCCACCTTCACATACACACACACACACACACACCTCCCCAACAAGGAAAAAGGGAGGTTAATTAATGTAAGGGGCCGCGTGTTCACCGAGATGCAGAGTTTACTACATCGCTTCCACCCCTCCACCTCCTCTTCCTCCTCCTGCTCCTCTCCATCAACCTCCCCCCCAACACCTCCACCCCACATCCCCTGCCGCCTTAAGAGCCTTGATTCTTCACTAATGACCTAGTTCTTTTAATGAGCGGTATTAACCCCTGGCTACAGTCGCCCAGGTCTTAATTGTCAAGCCAGGCTGAGACGCAAGAGACGAGTCCCTCACCCCGTCCGCAGGTAGAGGCGGTGCAGGCGGCGGTGGCGTTACATTAGCACGCCTCATCACCGGGGCCCCGAGAATAAATAATGACAAAATAAATAAAATAAGGAGGAAAAGAAGGAAAAAAAAGAAAAGAAAAAGGTTGCCGAGGCAACTGGCGGCCACTATCATCAACCACGTTACCCTCCTCCTCCTCTTCCTCCCACTAGCATCCATCTTTTTACCCCTTGTGATGATGGCGATGATGATCACCTACCCCCTTGTCCCCCCTCAGCTCCCACCTCAAACCGCCCCCAACGCTTCCCTTCACCCATCTCTCGTTTTTGGACTCCGTCTCCTGCTGTGACCCGAGTGGGGAGGAGACGACACACAGTGAATACGCACATTGGAAAATATATATATAAATAATCAGAGCGTGTATCTGGTTAAGAAACCTGCAAACTCATTAAGACACATTTAGAAAAAAATTGAAGGGAAAAAAAAAATCAGTCCGGGTCCTTTCATTTACAGAAAACGTGATTAAAAATTCCCCTTTATGTTGCACCCATGAGGTGTGTTTTAAAATTCAAACACTATTTACTATTAAGCACAATATAAAATAAATCCAATAACGAGATATAGAAATATAGACACCTAATTAGTGCGAGGACGCTGCGGAGCCTCATGAAACACTAATGAAGAAAAAGTCCAAAATAGCAAGAGATTCGTTCAGATGCGGGAATGTGTCAGCCATGCAGCCGCTCTTGCATGACTGCAGTAAGAAAGCTTCAGTTTGCCTGCAGAAAACATGTTTAATAAGTGGGAAATATGAGATTTTTATTTTTTTATTACAGCTTTTAACCTCTTAAGAGCCAACTGGTCATCGGTTAGCCCAGTTAAAGGCTAGGCTTAGGCTTAAATCTACCCCCTTTGTATGGTATAATCACTTATATGCCATAACCAAATGAAAATCTTATAGCAAAAGAACTGTGAGGTCACAATTCATGTAACAAACCTGAAGGGCGAAATCTTCTAGTTTTTGACACTATGCTTTGTTAGCCTAGCGCCACCACCTAACTGGTTCATTAGCAATGTTTTATAATGCACCTTTTTAGACTTACTGCCCACTCAGACCTTATTCAGCGCTTTGTCTACCTCGCATTTAAACCTACAGCCAGTTTTAGAAAAATCTAAGAAGCTCACATGGATGTTTCTTCAGAATTAATTTATAGAAGAAAGAAATAAACCCTCATCTTCTGAAAATTTTAGCTTACACTTTGCCTCTAAAAGAAAAAAAATGTCCAAAATGTAAGTAGGTTTGGTTTTTGGCTTGGATTTTTTTGACCTGGTGGCAATAAACAGGGCTTGAGTAGACAAAATTCTTACATGGCCTGTATTTAAGAGTTAAAAATTGAGTTTTGACTGGTGGTGGTTATAACAGGTGGTGGAATTTTCTTTTTTTTTTTTTTAAACTGGGGGTTTGAGTGATTCTTTACCTCTAAATGCTAAACTTTGTATGTTTTGGGGGTTAAAAATACACCAGTGTTGACATCTCCTGTATTTTGGAGATTTAAAATTTCAATTTTGAGCTACTTATCTGAGTGAGAAAGGATATGTGCCAAAATGTAAACATGTTGATTTTTAGCTTTCATTTCTTGACCTGAAACTTTCAGTTTATGCTCAAAAATGTAAATAATTTTGGTTTGGTTTCAATTGTTTTGTCCTGGTGGATATAAATGGTTTTAAAAGGCATAATTCTCACAAGTCCTGCATTTTGAGGATGACAATTTGGATTTTAGGGTCATTTTGTTGTCCTCTAAAGCCCTTTTTCCATTAGTATCTACTCGGATCAACTTGTGACGGTTTTCAGGGTTTTCCATTAGGTCATAATACCTGCTTGGCGGCAACGGGAGAAATGGCTACAAAAAAAAGTCTGTGGTCTCAGAGTCTGATGAAAAGCCACAGACCAAGCAGAAGGCACATCATCTCCTCGACCTTCACCTTTTTTGTAGCATTCTGTCTGCATACCAAATACGTCACAGGATGCTCAGTTGAGGTGCTAAAACGACAACCACGCACATAAGGTCGTACTCTATTCTAGTGGAAAACTAGTCGATCCGAGTGGAGTCATGGTGAGTCGGTAAAAAGGCTAAAGACACAGAAAATGGGCCAAAATGTGAATAATTCTGTTGTTTAGGCTTTGGTTTTTCAACCGAGTGGCAGGAAACAGGGCTTAAATAGTCAACATTCTTGCATGGCCTGTATTTTAGTTAAAAATTGCATTTTGATTAACTTTTTTGCCTTTAAAAGAGAAGAAAATAAGGCAGAATGTAAATAATTTTCTTCTTTGATTGTGTTTTTTCTTCTTCTTTTTTTTAACTTGGTGGATGTAGAAGGGTTTTAGAAGAGTTTTGAGTGATTCTCTACCTCTAAATGAAAAAATGTAAATGTTTTGCTTCTTTACACCAATTCCTTCATCTGCTGATAGTAAACAGTTTAAAAACACACACAAAAAGTTTATATCTTGTACATTTTATACATTTTTCAGTGACTTATACCTCTAAGAGAGAAAAACATTAAAAATAATTCTGTTTTTTTTTTTATTCAATGTTATTCTGCCCAGTGGATGTAAAAGGGTATAAACGTCAACACTGTGACACTTACTTTGTTTTGGGAATGACAGTTTTGAGTTTTGGGGAAATTTGTTGTCGCTAAAAGACAAAATAAAGAAACAAAATGTAAATAATTCTGTTTTTGGCTTCAACTTTTTGACCTTCAGCTCTCCAGTTTGTCTTCATCAGACTTCCCACTCAGAATCAGATCAGAATCCTTTCTGTGGTCTCTAAATTTGTGTTTTTTTTTCTTTGAATATATTACAAAAACACAAATACAACATGAAATGTAGACTATGAATAAAATGTTGCATATACAATGGCAGCTTTATTATTTTAAAAAAAAGGCTCTGTGTGCAACATCTCACACACAAGATGAGGGTGGATGTGTGATCATGTGTTTTCCTTTAATGTCTCCTCCCTAGGTGGCGCTCTCTTACTCTTTTGTCCACTTCTATATAGTCCAAGGACAACTCATCTCACTTTGCACGCAGCAAAGAAGAACAAGCTGTTAGACAGAAATGGTGACAAAACTTTCATAAAGCAGACACTGGACGCTCCACCTTTGGACCAATAGAGAGGAAATCAGTCGGATTAAACGCCCCCGTTGACCAAATATGGGCGTTTGCCGCACCCTTGCTCTCATCGTGTTAGGAAATGAGTCCATTTCCCATTAGGATGCTGCAGCTCTGCCTTTGCAGCTGGGAGTATTAGCAGCAATAAACCTTACTGTCAATCTACACCAGGGTGGAGGCCTCAGTGTGTGTGAATATATGTGTGTGCGCCTGCACAGATACACTGTGCTGTCAGTTCATTTGTGTGTGCATATCAGATGGTGTGCACACGCAACTGACTGCTTACTCAAGCGCGTGCACGCGAGGAGGAGCCCGCAGACTCGGCCAGCGGTCGGCGTGTTGACGTGACAGCCCGTCGGTCACATCAGGGGAGGGGAGACCTTGACCTGAGCTGTCCAACCAGCAAAGAGCCCCGCAGCACTGGGACCAGTATGACAAGGGCAGTGGGAAGGGCAGCTGAACACACACACATGCACGTACACACGTTCACGGGCATGCACTTGCAGATAGGGCACACCAGTGGCGTACACACATGTAACAGAAATGCCTCAAAATACGAGTTGTCAGTTCTTTTAGAGACAACTGGAGAAAACAACCCCAAAACAGAGGGAATCACGGGTTGAACGAGACGAGACCGGTCTGTCCTAACGCTCTGTGCTGTAATAGCAAAACTTCAGTAAAGCCAGGCCTGTTTGTTCAAAGTCTGATGTGAGGATGTTCCTGCTTGCTCCTCGTGAATGTTTCTCCGGCCTGCGGGATGGGGGAGGTGGAAAGGTCTGACTCAGCCATAGCCACGGGACTGGACGCATCATCCTTTGGTGAAGAAAGTAGATGCCTTGGCCTCTTCTAGCTGTCAAGCCCTTTTCTTTTCATGCAAGCAGTCAAAGTAGAGTTAAAAGGTGTTTTAAAAGTCTCCCCCCCAATAAAAAAAGAAACTTTGTTGTTTGGTATATCTCAGCGTCTCTACATCTACTCGTCAAACATGAGTCACACCGGTTTGTCTTTTGTGTGATGTTAGCGCTGACCTTCAAACCTCTTCCTGCTAAAAATCTTGCATCTCCGATGGAAACACAAAGAATGAGTCACTCACTTCATGCAGACTCACTGGACAGCTCTTCTTAAAATCTCCTACCATGGGTAGGGGCTTGAAGGTCTTTCGATGGCTGAACTCGTCTTTCGGCTGTTTTGCTGGCAGGGAATAAGCAACATCTTGTGTGTGTGTGTGTCAATGCCCCTGCAAACAAATTTGTACTCTCGCCATGCTGAATCTGACATTACAGTGTTATGAGTGCACTAAATCTGTAGGCAAAGGGCAAAAGTTTGGTACTGGAAGCTTTTATAGTCCACTTATCGTTCTACTTCTGCTGACCAGTCACATTTGAGACTTTGATGGCATGCAGGTAAACAGTCCTTTGTAACTGCCATTCTTATTAACTTTAAAAAAACAACAACAATTCTGTCTGAAACTTTGTAGAGCGTACGACGCTACCTATGCAACTGGCTGTTGTTGTTGGTGAAATTTATGCTTCTGCTGGTGCATTGTGTTTTAATAGCCTGTGTTTTGCATGCAGTGCAATGTTTTTCCCCCTCGTTGTTCTGGTCAGCTTGTTTTTTCAATGGCAAACAGTTTTTCCACGTCTTTGCACAATCCCTCACATCCATTCCGATAGTTCAAACAATCTCTATCCAGGAGTCCTTATATTGATGCTATTCTTACGGCTTATGCTGACTGTTACTCTCTCACTGATAAATTCAGAAACTTCCAATGAAAAAAAAAGTAGCTGGAAATGCATCGAATCAGTGATAGACTCTAGATTTTACTGTAATAAACTGTAAAATTGAAAGCCTTTAAAGAGTTTGTAACAATAATTTTTTGGAAGGTTTGAGTCCCGTTACATCTGACATAAAGCTAACAGCATTTCATAAAAAGAACTAGTCAAACATGGTGTGATGGGCTGGGGGTGCCTTGCTGCTTCAGGATGACTTGCTGTAACTGATGGAACCATGAATTCTGCAATCCTGAAGGAGGATGTCGGACCAGAGTTCATGACAGTGATCCACAAGACATCAAAGTCACGACTTTAATCAGATTGAGAAGCTTTGGCGTGACCTTAAATGGGCGTTCATGCTGGAAAACCCTCCAGTGTTTTTGTATTAAAACAATTCTGAAAAGAAGAGTGGGACAAAATTCCTCCACGGTTTTGTGAAACTTGATTGCAGTTTTTGCTGCCTCAGTTAAAGCATATATTTATTCTAAATTCTACAAACAAAATTCAGAAAGCTCCCTGGTGCCAAAACTTGTGTCTTTCCTCTACGATTTCTATGTATCCACATGAAGAATCTGTTTTCATACATTAGAGTGCCCATAACTTTTATTTGTAAGTCACACATGCCGTTAACGGCTGTTGGCAGGTTTTTGATGGGGACTATCCCAGAGGTGCACTTCTGTGTTCTGCCTCTATACCTAAACCAACTAGCCGATGGCGTTAAGGTGCAAATTAATTACTTTTAATAGCATTTTTAATAAATTGCATTAAATTTTGCTCTTTGGTGTCGGGCTCTTACCCTAGATTCTAAGAACACAAAGCACCTTAAGAAACCTGCAATGCTTTCCGTGTCATATCGTACATAATTCATGGGAGAAGATGGAGAAAAAAGGGGCCTTTTCTGCGGCACAGTATTCTTCCAGGGCACTACTCTCCAGAAGCAATGACACTGTACTTTTGTGAGGTTTGTCTTCTAAAGCAATAAACGAAAATATCCTGCCTGAATAGAGAGTCTAAGAACCTTCACGGTAAATTTAAGGAGGGGAGATCCGTGGATGCCTCAGGAGCCACCAAATGCCTTTCCTTAAGCCCTCGGCATTCGGGGGAAGGGGGCAGGGAGGGGGTGAGGAGTAAAAGAAGACACTATTTCCTTTCAACCCCCCACACCCACTACTCCCTACCTCTCCCTCCTTCCTTCCTTCATTCTTCAGTACCACTGCCTTTTCATTTCTGTTTGAAGCAACGCAAGATGAAACCATGCGAGTGCCGTCATTACAGCCATCATCACCGCTACTACTATCATCATCATCATCACCGCCGCCACCGCCGACATCACCACCATCATCATTGAGACCCCTCCAAGTGTCGCCGCGATATTGCCCGTCATTTTTCCCCCTGTTGTCAGCGCAGGTTACAATCTGTAATCCATGACTGCCTCAGAATTAGAATGTCCCCCATGAGTTTTATTTTTTGGCTCGTTTCTCTTCCTACGTCCCCTCCACCACCACCACCTCCTCCTCCTCCTTACTTCTTGTGTTTTTCTTGTTGATGCCCTGAAGGCTTTACCGATGCTCTACGGCCCCGACGTTTATTCCTCCTAATCTCAGTCTCATCTCCAGGCTAGCTGTGACAGATGGTTATAGGCACACAATAGTATTAAGGGTTTGATTTTTTTTTTCACCCCCCTTTTTGTTTCGTCCCCTTCATCACCTTATTTTCTTCTTCTTCTGTACAACAAATAGCGATCAGACTCCTGTGTAGGTAAACTCAGCTTTAAAAGTCTTTTGGTGCGTCGTCTGTCAAATACCTCCCCCACCCACCGCCTCCTCATGCTGCTGTCGGCACTCTAAGGTAAGCTGCATTAACCTCGCTGACTGTTATTAAAAAGATGTATTTCCCCAGGTTTTCCCTGCGCCTCCTCTCTTTCTCTCGTCTTCTTCTTCTTCTTCTCTGATATACACACACACACACACACACACACACACACACACACACACACACATACATATCGAACAAACAAATACCAGGGTGGTGTCATAAATTCTCAACGCCAGCCACACTCGGTCTAATTTCAATCCCACCGTCACTCGTGTCAGACGAGAGCTGCCGGATGATGCATAGGGGTAAATAAGGCGGGTAAAATTAGCCCCTCCTGTCATCCCCTACCTTTTTCCACCCTTGAGGCATCCTGGGAAATTGACTGCACGCTAGATTTTGAAAATTAGCCCCTTAATGTTAGCCAGACAAACGGGGGGTTGAGCAGGGCCTGGGTAAAGCCTTGCCAGTGTCACCCAGAGTGGATTAATTACAAATTTTTCACCTCATTGTGTATTTATGTCGCTCCCCATCCATAAAGGAGAAGCTGGAATTCCTGCATGGTAAAATATGCAGGTAACGCATGAACCTTTATCCTCTTTTTCTAATGTGTTCACGGTTTCAGCCTCACTTGCACAAAACTTGCAGTAAACCTCGGTTTACTGTTAAATCTGTGTAGGACTGAGACATATATACAAATGGAAAGCAGTTCAATAAAGTCAGTTTACTTTGCGCGATCATGACTGCAGCATCAAGCGTCATCGTGGCTGCAAACAAAGCGAGTTACCGGTTGTGGGTTCTCAGAGGTAGGGAGCCGATTCAGCACGTAAGCGGGGAGAGTTAATTCTTTAACCACATCATTACAGCTGAACGGCCTCCAGGTTTCAGTTTGGGTGCTGTTCAGGGTTCAGTGAAGGCCGAGGCAGAGCTTTGTTTAGGCTCAGAGCGGAGACGAATGAGTGGAAAAGTCCAAGTCTCGAGGAACGGGCCAAAAGCAGACACGATGGAGTCATCGATCTCTGCAGCGCAACCAAAGCTGATGACTTGTTCTAAATGAGGGCTTTCAAGTTAACACGACATAAAAGAGGAAAATGTTTAAAGCCCCTTCAGGTGATTCTGGATGTAGCCAGCAGAACATGTGGAAGGTGATGACAGCGAACTGCACACAGAGGAAAAAAAGATCAGACGTTGGCACAGTTGTATGCAGTGTGGATTTCACGCTCAAAGGAGCGTACCAAATTGTGTATATTCAACAATACTACTGATCATTTTCCAAAGATTACAATCACAAGACCGATCTCCCACCTTCCAGGAACGCATCGGTTTGAGTGTACTTTAGTGTTTTCTCCATCACGCTGAACATTCAGACACATTTATTGTAGAAGGAGTTTTATTCAGTCCATCAAAAAATTTCAACAAGAAGATCAAAACACCAAACCTGGCCTAAATTTAAAAGACCAGACATCCCTTTAAAGTCATCTCCTTGGACAGCAGTGCCACTAAGGTGACCAGATCCCTGACACATCATTCTGAGATACACATTTGTTACAAGACCCAAAATGAACCAAAAAAGACAGGGAAAAACTAAGAATCACCTTCCAGTAGCTTTACCCAGGTTCCCAGGCTTTACTGTAAGTGACTCTTTCATTTTGTTTGTGGTAGTTTTCATTATATCCTAGAAAATGCTGCACAGCTTGTGACTTTGTGCAGAAAGACTGCCATCATGGGTATCCTGCAGGATAAGACCTTGATTATCCAGACCTTGATGTCTTGTCTGGAGATGGCTGGAACCAATTGGAAAACGCTCCATCACCTGTGGAGTTTTTGAAATCAGAATTAGTCGGACCCAAACATTCCTAGCCGAGTTGTGGATGTGGAAAGTATAATCCCAGCTTAAAACGTCTGCATCATTTGCTGTCAGTGCTAACCACAGCTCTTTAATAAAAGCAAGACTTCGCAAAAAGCGTCTGTGTTACACTGTTGACACCGTCCTCTGTAACCTCAGTAAATTATTATAATTATCGTTCATCTTATCTGGTCCCAAAAAAAAAAAAAACAAGATGGTAAAGGCAAAACCTCCCAGGCTTCATTAACCAATGGTGACAGGTCTGTGTTCTCGATCCAAAGCACCAGTGGTCCAGTGGTGCACGAGAAGAACATCTTAAGAGCATCTGGAGAGTTGAATCTGACAAGCCCTACGACTTTTTTGGGGCAAAATTCACGACTGCTTGTCATGCACAGGTGTGAATATTGCTCTCAAGTAGTTTGTATAAAACCAACAGCATCTGTGCTTCCAGCCACCTCCTCTCAGATAAAAATATTTATAGAGGTGCTGAGTCTCTTTAGAGAGAGGGTAGGATGGATTTTTGGTCACACCACTTGAGAGCTTCAGCAGCAACTCCTGCAAACCCACGATCACATGATGCAAACAGAAGCCAGACAAACAACGAAATGAAATGCTCACAGTGATGGATGGATTATCTTTGGCAAGTAATAACTCTCCTCACCTTAATTCTACATAGAAAATAGATTATTTTGAGCTTCAGTTTGAAGGCTGAGCTCCTGTGTGATGGATACACCCGCCCGGTGGAAGCAGACAGAGAGGTTGGAGGAGGTAGGAAGGGGGTGTACAGAGGTCGTAGAGTCGGATGTGGGCCTGCCGGGACCTGCGGAGGATTAACACAAGCGCTGTGCTCAGGACATATGGCATTTGTCATCTCCCACTGGGAAAAAGACTCTCCCTTGGCTCCGCCGCTGCCCCCCCCCCCCCCCCAACTCTCTCATCACATCTCTCTCTATCCGACTTTCCCTTCCTCTCTCTCCTCCTGTCGGGATTTAAAGGCTTGAAGTGCTTTAGTTGTTTACTGTGCATTAAATGTCCCTTTCGTTCACCCGTCCTCCCCTCCGCCCGCCCTCCCCCTAAACTTCGCAGTGTTAAGAGAAAAATGGCTCAGCGGAGGAGAGGGTGCTGACGCTGTGAAGCCTTCGCGGAGAGAGGCTGGAGTCATCACAGGAAGGTGTTCGTGTTTAATTCTATGTGAGGAAGTCAAGCGGGCAGGCGTTGAGAAGAAAGTGACACCTGCTACAGGCAAACTGGGTCGCATTGTTTTGCTTTTATGACACAAAAACAACAAAGCATCTATGCGCTTTATTAATTCGAATTTTTTTAGCTTTGTCTCTGTGCCAGCTAATTGCTGCTTAACCCACCTAATGAGCTCCTTCTATTCCTAAATGGGAAATTCTGGAGACAATCTCCTCATCTAATAACTATCGGACATGATAACATCTTATTCAGCACTTGAGATTTTCAAGTGCTTCTTGATTCTCAGATTTGAGTCACTTTGTAGACCAATTAGCCACAACTGTAAGTGTCTCATTATTGTACAGGAGAAGTCCATTGCTGGTAATCACTGTATTTTTGCCATTTAGAAACTTCCACAGGCAAACCATCTCACCACCTCTGATCTCACCAGCGTGAATCGAGCAGGTAAATGACAGCTGTAGGGACTTGCTGGATAAACATCTGTTCGTTCTTTGGATTTTTTGTGGTACATTTGTTTTTAATCTAGACACCATTCACAAGGTCAGTTTTTTGAAAACATTGCCATCTGACAGTAAGAAATACCACACAAAGTGAACAACAAGTACACCCCATGATTCAGTGTCATATAGAACTAACTTCAGCAGCAATAACTTGAAGTAATCATTCATGACTTTATCAGTTTCTCACACCGGTGTGGAGGGATGTTACTTAGGATCCCATCACAGCATTTTAAGCAGGGTCACTTTGACTGGACCATTAACCAACACCTTGACGATTTTACATATTTTAAGTTATTATATAGGTTTGAGGTAAAAAGGCTGGAGGTCTGTTTTAGTGTGTTTACAGGAAGTCTGTCGGAGGCAGTCAGCACTGAAGTTTAACCTACAGGAGATGATGAAGCCCCCTGTAATATCTCTTATTGTCACAGAGGAAATAAATTCATGACGAGCAGGGAGAAGCTCGGCTGTCAAGATTGATGAACTGCCTCCTCAGTCTTGACGAAAAGAGACAAAGGCAGCTTTGGTTTGTGCAATTTTACGAGCATAAGTTACACGGCCGATTTTAACGGTCAATTTAAGTTAATTGTGAATATGTTGCACTCATTTTTAGGCTTTTTTTTTTGCAGTATACTCAAGGGTTAGAGCCGAGAAAAACTGCAAAAGTCACAGTTACACTTAAATATCACGTGCTGCTTATCAGCTTATCATAGTTTAATCCAGCAGAATCACTGAAATGCTTATCACATGTAACTGGGAGGGCTTCTTTGGTCTCAGACTTCATATTTTAAGTCCATCGGGTTGCTGCTGAGAACCAGTTCAGTGCCACAAAACTTAGCGCCCTCCCAGTTTGGGTCAAAGAGTTTAAACTGAACAGCAGTTTTCCACATAAGGCAGCTAATTAGCAGCGCCTCATCCATGCTGTCCCTTCCCTGGGCATGAATACTATCATTCAGCCTCACGCTCACAGGCAGGTATGCTCTTGTCATCCTCCATCTTCATAAACAGGCATGTTATTATAAGAAGATGGAGTACTGTGCTTTTTTCTTTCCCCCGCTACCTTTTTTTTTATGGGACACCGTAATATGCCGGAAATCAAAGCTTGTAATTCGTCGGTTGATGTTTATTGTGCGCCTCCTGTGTCTAGAGACATTTGATAAACAGCGTGTTGCAACAGCAGAAAAAGGTGTTGGAGTATCTTGTGGGAGCTTGCCAAAATAATACCCCATTCAGCGCAGCTACCGTGTGAAAATGCCTCCCCGCACTGACTCATATTTCACCGCCAGAACGAGCGCTTTGCCGTATGGGCCCGGTGATGAATTACACCAAAGCACATTCCTTATGGGAAATCTGGATGGTGCAGAAGAGAAGGGGGAGTGAGCTCCAGCGACAAATTGCCTTCACTGCCAGTTAGTCCATGTTCCTTTCTTCTCTCTGTTGTTGTTGTTGTTGGAGAGAGAGGCTGGGGGTTTTATTTTGTTAGGTAGAGGTTATTTCGTCTTCTGCGAGACATTTGGAAATCCCTCCAGGTACTGCAGTCTCTGGAACTGAGGCCGCCATAACGGGAATGCTTAAAGCGCCTTGGGAGTAAAAACCAAGCAACACAGCAAGGAAAACAAAAAAAAGAAATCTCTCTCAGATGATGATCTGCCCCATCAGTTCCGTCGATACACGTTAGCAGCAGTGAATAAGCAGCAGTGGGCTGGAGGCCAGACAAGCTGCCCGGTTGGCTGGTTGGACGGTTGCCAGTTTGAATCCCTGAGATGCTTCTGAAAGAAAGCGGAGCTCACCAGCTCTCATCCTGCAGGGCTGGAGCACCAACGAGAGGCTGAGGGCCATGAGAATGACCCGCAGTCTGGAGGATGAACTCCGCCTCTGAGCTGGGCTCAAGAGGAGATAACACAGGAGGGATGGAAGGGTTCAATCCCCTCCAAAACCTGCTCAAGTGTCCTTGTGCGAGACAGCTCCAGACCCTGACCTTTGACCTCTGTGTAAGATGGTTTTAAAAAAAAAGCAAGGGCATCCTTCATTTGCAAGTCAAAAATAACTTCGGCTGCTCAATGCAGCACAAGAACATGAGAGACGTTAAATGTTGAGTTATTATTTGGTGAGAATGGTCCGAGTGTCCTTGCTTCTGCGCAATGAAAAAACCCAGATGTTAAAATTTTAGCATCACAGCCGATGCACACTCTGTCTTTCTCTAAGAAGGTCCTTCTTGATAAACATGCAAGGAGTGATTTTCGGGGTTAATTTGTTTGTTTCCAACTTTGCAGGAACACTTTGGGAAGACCTGTTATCAAAAGGTTTTCTGGTACACGAGTTCGTATCACTTCATCTACATGCATTTTTAGAATTGTAGAAGAAATCCAGAGTTATGTAGTTATGTATATGCAACTGTGTCAAAAATGACTACAAAGAAAAAACATGCAGGCCAACACCGCACCGCGACATTGAGTAGTCGATCTAACTCTGAATCCAAATAATTTGCTCGCCCCATAACTAATCACCACTTGACTTAAGCCTGGTTGCCAACCCTCTGGCAACCACAGGTTGCAAGGAAAAATGTGCAATCCCCAACAGGTTGGTGAATGGTTGGTGGCTTTCACTAGGTGAAGAGTGCTCCACTAAAAACCTTGTGATTAATTTGGCTGCTAGTAGATTGTTATGGCCACCTATTTTTTTGTTTTCTTTTTTAACGAAAGGTGCTGACTTGTTGCTAACTAACTACCGAACAATAACACAACTTGAAAAATTAACTAGATGATGCAAACCTTCAGAGTAAGAGATGTGCCTCATCACTTCAACCAACATGCTTTAAAAGGTGCAACTTTTACTTTGAAGGCGAACGGTCTTGATTTCCAGTTTCTGCCACTTGATGAATAATTAGGCGGTGTTTGCAGACGAGATACCAACTAAAGCGATCCTAAGGAGGTTTGTGGGGCAACATCGCATGTATATCTCTTCAACTAATTTTACCTGGCAATTGCAAGCAATCTCTAGCAACCACTAACCAGCCAGTCGAGGAACGCTGGATTTTCCTTGGGTGAACATTTTGTTATTGAAGCCAAAATCCCAACATAGAACTGTATATGGCATGTATGTTGTAGCCATACAGTCAGGCATGTTGTTTAAAAGCCAGAACACTGTCTAAACAGATATTCGATCTACAATTAAGAGCCATTTGAAACAATTAATAACATTCTTCATTAGGTGATTGTGGTTTTAAATGTCACTTACGTGTCTGGCACTTTGCAGAGTGCTAAACTTTGCACACGTGTTAGCAGTATTAGCAGCAGTGCCTTCTTTCTTTGCAGGTTAACTTAAACATGCTGAAATTACATATCCGTTAACTCTGATAGAGCCGGCATTGGAGCCTTCATTTTTTTCAGCAAAGCACTGTCCTGGTCAGCCAGGCCGATTTCCTGTCACAAAGAGCTAGTACTGGCTCAAACCCAAATACTTAACTGGCATGACTCATTAAAAAAGCAGGAATACTTAGGCTAACTGACCAGTATTCCTGACGTAGTAACATATGAACATCTCAGGCAGCGCAGTGGCACGAGGGCTTCCTCCAACAGTGCAAAGACATGCATGCTAGGCTATGTGGTCCATGTTAGGTACTTTAGGTGTGAATGTGAGCATGGCTGGTTGTCTGTTTTTCTGTATTAAACCCTGTGATAGACTGCTGCTCTGTCCAGGGTTTAGCCTGCCTCTTACCCAGTGACAGCTGGCTCTTGCCCTCCCGCATCCCTGAACTGGATAATCAGTTAATAAAACAAACCAGCGGGTGCAGCAACCTTTGAACATCTAGTCAACTAGTCACTAACATCCCTCAAATACATACCTGCCAAAGTACTAGGAACTCAGAATAAATTACTCCTTTTGAGGTAGTTCCCTTTGCAGCAGTTGTCTTCAGGACCCCATTTTGTCACATTTTTCTACGGTGACACAAACATAGGCTCACAAGGTGAAAACAATGCCAGCCAAGCTGTTCCGTCCAGATGTCCAGATATTACACACATCTCTGAGAGAAGATAAAAGGCTGCAGCACTGACCCGGTCAGAGTTGCACACAAACTGCAGCATTAGCCATGCTGGAGGAGCTCAGGTGTCTTTTGGGTGAAGTGAACCTGCCCTCTGACCTTTCCAAAGACCATTTTTCAATACAGCATGCACCACACTCACTAAAATCTGGCTTGAGCATTGGTATTAGTGTTTCCGTTTGACCTCACATGGTGTAAACTTTGGTCTTTGGTAAGTTATTTCCTCACATCACATATTTCCTCCCCAGCCGAGAGAAAGTCAGTCCCAATTTACCTTTGAATACATCCCAAATTAACAAGCACATTAGCGGGCATAATCCACCCTCGATTTGCTCATTTCGAGCACAGAGGGAGACAGTGAGAGAGAAAGGGAGATTACCAACTAGGATAGCTGTTGTCGTCGCCAGCGCCAGAGTAGGTGGCCAACAAAAGCCAGAGAAACACAAAAACATGCGACAACCCTGTGACGGCGTCTCAGGCGAGGCTGATGTAGGAGGCGAAATAGGTGGTCTCCGCTCCTGTTGGTTTGTCTGATTTATTGATATCCCTCACTGGGGAGCTTTGTCTTTCATCAGACTGTCAGGGCGCGCGGGTGGCGACGCGAAGAGCGGGGGGCGGGAGGGGGGAGATGGTGGGCTGCGGGAGAACGAGAAGGGAAAAAAAAGTGGTTCTTTCTGCTGATAGGGCATATTTTCTGTCAACAGTCTCTGGCAGATGAGCGTATGTGATAATACCGCTGCCAAGGAAAGTCTCTCAGCTCTTCAGCCTCCGGAAGAATATTTCTGTCTCAGCTCGGGGCCGTGGCTCTTCTCTCCCCTCCTTCTCAGCTTTTATAATTCAGTAAACTGAAGTAATTACCACAGAGGCATGCTCAATAATTACAAAACGCTCTGTCACGGTCATGTAGGTAATGGCATCTCTTGCTCTGCTGCCAGTGATAACACAGGTGAGACGAATTGGAGAAAACAGATCTGATAGCATTGTTATGGTAAAGAAATGACATTATGATCAAGGACAGCACCGCAGCTGTGGGGGTGGGGGTGGGTATCGACTCATATGTTCATGCACGTGTCCTCTCTTCTCACCACAGGTGCAAAGAGATACCGAATAACTGGTGCTGGCATTCTGCTGGACGCACAAGAACATCCAGACTTCCAGCTTCATCGTCTATCCTGCTGATGTATCGTCGCTCTTTCGGCAAATCAGCGTGAAATCTGCTTAATTATCAGCCGCAAATCGACAAAACATTAGGAGTTGTTTACTGTAATCCCATTTTGCTTAGTATAATTTCCTCAACTCTTCTCCTGGTGGCGTGTTTACCCTGGATTGGACATGGTGGCGTCCTGGAGATCCCGCGGCTTCCGCAAGACAGCCACGAGAATGCGCCACGTAATTAGGAAAATGCGGCCCTAATGCTCGTCTCCTTGAGAGTTTGACCCTATTTGTTTGTGCCGAGGTAATTTCATTACGCCTGTGCGATTCCCAGGAGCTACCGCGAGTTAACGCTAAATGCTCACCAGAGAGGGGATAAGTATTTGGCAAGGCATCAGCAAAGAGAAGAGAGGGAGCTGCGGAGCTCAATAACACTTCTTTCATGTTGACAAATTCCATTAGTGCGCAAAGGCTGGTGTTTGTGCTCTATTTTATTTATGATAATGCTCAGGCATCGGGGGGGGAGCAGTATTCATCACCCATGCCACCTATGTAGTGTGATGGTGTGCAGCAGAAGCGTCTGTGATTTGCACAGCATGCTCACGGTCGCCTTCACTCCCACAGGCCTGCGGGAAAGTGAAGGTGGCCTCCTGTGTGACAGTTTGAAGCGCCTGTTTTAGCTCCCAAGTTCTCAGCCATAAAGATCGAGAACTTCTTACCCTTTTTTCTTCAGCTCGTCTTGTTGCCTGTCATATAGGATGTCAGAAACTACATGCTAAACATGAAAGGCTATGAACTGTCTGAGGACACATTTGTTGCTTCTCCACAGTTTTAAAGCTAAATTCTCACCAATCACATGGCTGAAGTCCAGTTTTTATCATCCAAAAATCTCCTTGTCCAAGATCTTAATCTTCAATTAGAATCAGAAAAGACAAAATAATATCTGCCCCTGACCAACCTGTAAACTCTAACTCTGATGTCTATTTTTAATATTTTAGGTGAACTAATTTTTTGGTTACACTTTATAACATGGCCTGCCCTCCCCTGTGTTTAAATGGACTTTTAATATAATTTATTTGAAATAACAATGTAACTATATTTGACTTTAAATACTTAAGGTAGTGAAGGTTTAGTAAGTAAATAAATTTAAGCGCTGTGTGAGAAATGTTACGTGTCTCAAAGAAAAACAAACAATATTTCTCCTTCTTACATCGTCAATACGCTGAACTTTCAGGGTGCAGGCCATTATATGCAGTGGATTAATCTGCCCTTTTTATATGTTGTGATGTAATATTGATTATGTTGATGTTCTATTTTTTTAACTGCCCCTTAATTTTACTAATATAAATGTGATAAGGACTGTTCAAACCTACCAGCCTAGACGAAGAAACAAGGAGCATGAAGTGACTTATTTCTCTCTTTCACAGTCACTATCAAACAATTAAACGTAACTCTGGAAAGGAGCGGCTTCTTTCCTGTACAATATCTGGAAGTTAGCCAAGTGGTTAGGCGCCTCATGATATGGCCCACACCCCAAAAAGTACAGAGTACTTATAATGTAAGATAGTTAAATGTTGTTTGTTTTCACACAAAATTACCCCCCAAAAATAACACCGTACTTAAAATTACTCTCTGGTGTTTATTTCGTCTCAGCTTTTCCCCATCAGATTGTCTCTGCTATCCTGAAAACATCCTCCTCAGTTAATGATTTTTGTGATCATTTTTGTTGGTCTTTTCCTGCATGTCTCCCTTTTTCAGTCTCTTTCCTGACATTTTACGACCTCCTCTGTACCCTGCATAACGGGTTTTGACACCTGAGTATATGTCAATGAAGTTGTGGCACAAACTGTCATTTAGTTCAATTAGCATGGCCTGAAATATGACAGAAACCGCTCTGTTCAGAGAAAAGCTTAAAGGGTTTCTCCTACTTAAGTTTCAAGGGGTACAGAGTAAAGACATTTTTTTTTTGAAAAGGTGTGTGAGTGTGACAGCCGATGGTTGCTGATCATTCACGGCTAATTAACATGTCCTATAAAGCAGCTCAGTGGGATGTCTCTGCTCTCAACAGGCAAAGTTTCTATTCCAGTACATGATCACCTTGCCTGCATGTGTTTCTGCATGCATGTGGCTTTATGTGACTGTAAGTGTGCTTTCAGATGCCTGTGTGTGTGTGTGTTTTCTCTAAATGTATGTGTGTAATTATGTAAGTGTCCCATGTATGTGAACGTGTGTGTGTTTTAGATGTTTCGGGGGGTACAAGCACACATAAAACACTGAGGTTGGAACATTCTGATGTCAACAGCGAAGCAAGAAATAGGAAACAGATTTAAATCTTTGGCGTTGAGGACGCTGTTCGGGAGCCAGGCGAAATCTCCACGCCGAGCCCGGCATCGCGTGTGACAGGGGCGCATAGTGGGATAGCCCTTTATTCTATACCCACAAAACAGAAATCGAGAGAGGTGCGTCCCATCTGAGGACAGAGAGTCCGTGCAGTTTGCACCTATTAGAACAGCTTAGTAACTCAAGAAGCAGCAATTTAAGAGCAAAAGAAGCAGAGGGAGGAGGGTGGATTGAGGAAGAAAGCTAAACTAATGCCATAACCCAGGGGGCTCCCAAAAGACAGCTTTGAGGATTGGACTGGATGACAGAAACGCTCGTCATCACAGAGGTGGGTACGAGTAATGAGAGGACTCGCTCCATGCCAGACATTATCGTGGAAGAAGAGGCCTCCTTTTGTCTTTTGAAACTTGCGTTGGCTCAGGGTAGAAATAAAGAAACAAATCCTGGAACATGCATGGGTGATAGTTGGCAACAGAGAGCTCCAGTTTCTAGAAATTTCAAAGCATTGTTCGATAAAAAAAACACAACAACAAAAAAATACCACAATTTTCTATTGTGTTAAGACAGTGAAAAGGGGCACGGGACATGACAGGGGAGAATGTACCAACCTCCTGCAGTCCCCCCCCCCCCGCCTCAGTTTTCAATCTTTTGCGGTTGGCAGCAGGGACAGAGCCCAGGAAACTGAATCCTATCACTTAAATGGTTAAGTATTTTATGAGTAAAATGCTTCCAAATGCCTCTGAAAAACCTTCCAGACCACACCAAAGACAAAATGAGGTAATATTACGTTTCTGAAAAGTCCCCAGTATGATACCCCAACTCTGCTGTAATTACATCAGAAAAATGGTGCGCAAGTCTCTCTGTTACATGTCAGGCCATTTGACTTGGCAAAAGCTGTGCTCATTAAGAGTGTGGGAGAGAAAACTTCTCAAATTTTTCCCAGCTGAAGACTTGTCTGCATACAGACAAGAGCACAACATGCAGATGTACAGTATCGCAAAATATCATCTATAAGTATGAAACTTGTGCAAAATCTCCTCACAGATTGTGTAAGAGCAACAACAATACAGACAGTAGATGTGAACATATAAATACGTCACACTAGCTCTAGAAAAGGAAAAGCCAGTGTACCCCCACACACAGACCTCACTTTGTTGTCCCACCTAACATTTTTAGTTTTTCATTCTTCCAAGTGATCAATCAACATCCCTACCCTCATCTACAGTCACGAGCTCTAGCAGTGACCAACAGAATGAGGTCACAGATACAAGAGGCAGAAATAAGCTTTCTTCAATGGGTGGCCGGGCTCATCCTTAGACAGAAGATGATGAGCTTGGTCATTCAAAAGTAACCAGTTAAGGTTTGCTTGGGGATCTGACTAGGGTGCTTCCCAGGTGAGGTGTTTTGGGCGTATTTAACCAGTCCCAGGGTAGACCCAGGACTCGCTAGAGAGATTATAACTCTCGGTTGACTTGGGAATGACTCAGTTTCCCACCCAGATGAGCTGGAAGTGGTGGCCCAGACTTGGACTGCTTGAACTGTTACCCTTCAGACCCAAACCCAGATAAACATTAGAAAATGTACTCATTTTGAAGACATCTGGTGAGTCTCTCCTCCCACAGTCGGACTAGCGAGGGTTGTGCTCGTCTGTTCTCTGGTAGATCTTCAGCAAGTGGTGGGCTCGTCTAACCAGAACCCGGTTCATGTGTTGCTACAGAGCAACACATCTGTCAGCTAAGAGACATATTCTCTCTAGCTGCATCTGCTCTGGATCCTCTTCCCCTTTGGACATCCCTAAAACACTTCACCTGTGGGGCTTTTGGGAGGAATCCTTGTCAGATACCTTAACCACCTCACTGGTTCTTTTTCAGTGTGGGGGAGAGCTCTGTGCCTCTCTCAGTTATCTAATTTCAATCGCATGTACCATAATCTTATTCTTTCAGTCCCTACCCATGGTGAAGGTAGGAACAAGGATCAACCAATAAATTGACAGCTTGACAGCACAAGAGGTTGGTACAGGGGAAGGGGTAAGAACACTTAATTCCAAGGAGATCTTGGAGTCTAACAACCTTGTCAGGCGCAGGGACATAGGAGACTCTCCCTCGAGCCAGTTCTAGAAAAGGCCCATGTGGGTCCTGGTGTGGGCCTTGGTGGTCCTGTCCCAACTCAATATAGTGTTCTGATATTTATTAACAGATTTCTGATTTCAAAGGGCTATATTTTTTTAAATAATGGACACAGACACTGCAGTTTAAAAGACATGGCTGAAAATAAAGTTGTACTGCAAGTCAACTATATGTGCATACGATATTCAATCTTGTCCCACACTTTTGCAAGCGTGTCTGCAGCTACTGCTGTTGCTATGCTACCTACCAGGAACCACGTGAAACTCACGAATCTGCTCTTTCTAACAGTGCACGTTTTGATTGTCACCGTTGAATTGGCTGCAGAATTAAAGCATTTTGATAGCAGATGATTCTTCTTGATACACCCTGTACTTTCAGAGAAGCCCCTTATATGCACCAATTAACAATATCATTACTTATTACTTCTATTACTACTACTACTGATGGATTGCAAACACCTGGGAATGTATGTACGGAAAAGAAAAAAAAAGATTCTTAATGATGAATTAAACTGTGCTGCAGCCGAGGAAGGAATCACATCTTTTTTCCTGTGGCCTCATCCTGGGATTACACAATAACTTAATCACTGTCAAAACTCATGGGCAGAAGAAATAAAAACACCTTCCCCCTAAAAAAGAAAAAGCTCTGCAGGGATTTTGAGTGTGTTGGCCCTTTCCAGCTGTGGGCCCCTTAACCATCATCAGCCTTTCAGCACACACTGGATGATGATTACTGCAAATCGTGTAAGTGACACTAAAAAGATGCACTGGGACCACATTTCAGTTACAGTGTGAACACAGCCTAATTCACAAGTCGCTTAGAGGGGGCTCTTTACTCGCCGACTGTCACTAAAACGCCATGTTACAATATTTGAATCTTTAAAAAAAAACAAAGAAAACAAAAATCCTCAATGAGTCAGAGGCCCCGCCCCCCTCCTTTGTGGTCTCTTTGGCAGCCTAATCTACTGAACATAAAAAATGAAGGGAAAAAAAAGGCTATCATGAAGCAGGCTTCCCCTGTAAGTAATCCCCTCCTCTCTGAAAGGAGAATGGTGGGAGAGAGGTGTTGGGAGGGGAGGTTTTTTTTTTTTTGCTTCTAGTTATGTCAGGCTGTATATTAAACAGTGCTAATCATATACCTTTGTGGACACTTAATTAAAATTACAAAACCAATTTTAATCGGTGGTCCAATTAATATGTAAATGTATGCAAATGTAGTAAAACAAGGTGGTGATTAAGTTAAGGACACTCTATTTCATATCTTCCTTAAGTGTGAAAACAAACCGTCTCTTTTTCCCCTAGCAAACCCCCCACACACACACCCACCCCACCAGCAAGACACCCAAGACTGATGGATCGTCATGTTTATGGGCCGCATGCTGAGTTAAGAAAATATCCTCTGTGGTATAATTTTTTTCAAAAAAGAAAAGACGCAAAAGAAGAGCTGCTAATCCACATTTTTTTAATATAATTGACTCCCCAACACACACACCCACACAGACACAAAAAGAGACACACAGAACCTGGCGTACACGTACATTAATGTTCATTTACCTAAGGTCACGGCAAAGTTATATCGTGTACGTTATCTCACAGTGCGACAGAGGTGGGGGGAGGTGTGTGTTTGAAATGCAAGCCAAAGTTTTCCAGGCTTGAGGTGAGAGTTGACAATTCCAAACGAGCAGACTTTCAATTCTAATTAGGCCTCGGAGATACGGTGGTCTTTCAAAGCTGTATCTGGAAGGTGGGGAAGTGGAGGGGTGGTGGTGGGGGTCTAGCAGGTAATAATGAATCAGAATCTGAGTGGATATTAAATAACTTTGGGCACAGAGAGGGACAGAGAGAGAGGGAGCGAGGAGAAAATTAATTTAACCTGCAAGTGAGACCTGCAGCGCCGGCCAGCACGAGGTGAGCGCAGGTCATTAAACTTTGTTGCCTCTGAATTTATAGCCTCCGATAGTTTTATGAAAACAATAAAATGATCCCAAATGTGCTGTAATTTAATCATATGTGTTATTAAAACTACTGAGGCTGGATATTTTCATATATTACTATATTATTATATTTGTCTGTGGACATGCAGCTGCTGTTACGTACACTGTCCTTTTAAAGGCCTGAGCTGGTACGAGTTGCTGCATGAATGACAGAAAAAGGCTAAATGAAAAAGATTTGATGACGCTTTTGTTTAAGTATATCGGTCAGCTGGGGCTGAATCTCTTCACACTGTGTTCTGGCCTCGTGTACGGCTGCCAGATTTGGTTAGGTTTTAGGGCTGTGGACTTTTGCCAATTTCTGCTGGAAGTCAAGTCCAATTAGAGGGCTAACTCGGGATAGTTCGGGGCCTGTATCAGCACCGGGAATCGGGATCATTGTGTTGTGTCATTTGTCACAAGTTTGACATAAATCTGGCGAGGTGACATACAGGGTTTGGACATAAGTTTACATAAGCAACATCCAAAGATATATGCTACGGCTTTTGATGCAAATTCCTGTGATGCATTAAGGCTTTTACCAACTGTTCCCAAACGTAAAGAGTGAATTACACCATCCATTATCACAAGCATCATTTATGTACTGACTCCAGCTGCTCCTCTGTTAACAACAAAGATTCCAGCAAGATGATTAGACTAATACTGCATTTACTTTTAGAGACAAAGTACTTACTAAGAAGGGACAGAAGAGGAGAAGAAGGTGACGCAATCACAATTTTTACCCCATTCCATTCCCTTACTTTACTTTATTATATTATATAAATACATTTATGTCAGACTTATTTATACTGAATTGTGTGCGCTCATGCAACATTTTTCTTTCTGCATTTGACCTCGCGGGGCCACCGTTGAATGTGCAGCAGGCAGGTCAAACTAAAACTTTAACAAGGGTGAACCTGACAGGAACACACAAAGACCAGCAATGAGAAAAACAAAGCAGGACATGGCAAGACTAAATCAACATCACGACAGAGAGGTTGAAATCTAACATTTCTCGCAGTAACGTGGATCATCTGAAACCCAGTGATGATAAAAAGAAGTCATTATAAACACGCAGACCGTCGCAGCGTGTGCTAGAGTCATACCGTGATTCTAGTAGTGAGATGAGCCTTGCTGTTATCATGTATGTGAGCTAACCGGGGCTGTGTTTCTGCATGCATGCACGCTTGCCTTCTTCCATTCATGCATGTAAACATGAGTCCAATTTTATGTCGCGTACAAGCTTGTGTTGCCTCTGTGTGTGTGTCACACTGTACTTGTTCACTCACGCTTGCCTGCTTGTTTTCTTCCTTCCAACTCAAATACAATTTTATGAGTTTGTCTATTCGTCCTGTGCGTGTGTGTGTGTGTGTGTGTGTGTGTGTGTGCGTGCATGCATGTATACAGCAAAGCCAGCAATTTTCACTTCATGAGAAGGATAAGGTGTGTGTTAGTGTGTGTGTGTGTGTGTGTGTGTGTGTGTGCGTGGGTTCAACGCCCGTGAACGGCATCTTCACATGGGTTACGTGTGTTTCTGTGTGCGTTGAACCTGCAAGTTAAGTCTTTAGCACACAAGGTGGGTGAGATGCTGAAAACAGCTTGTGTCATCAAGTGTTAGCAACCTGTAATCCCATCTGAGTCATGAGAATGTGCAACCCCACACACACACACACACATACACACGTAGCACGGCGGCTCCCTGGGGCTCAGAGTGCAACCTGCGCCCTGCTGATACCGCCGCTACACGAGGTTTCCAGGTGACTTACACGCATAAACACCAGGAGGGGGGTCTCAGCTGTTAGCGAGGTGAAGCTAGTCCCAGAGCGGAGGGAGATGATACTGACAGTCACAGAGCAGGAGCAGGTAGCTTTGCTGGTGGCAATTTACTCTGCATCGCAAGGCTGTGAAGACACAGCTGCCTGAGCTAGAGCTAAGAAAAGACTAGCAGTGATACTGAATGGTTTTCACAGTGACAGCTCGGTCGGATGCAATCAGTACCTTACTTTGGGAAATGTTTGCTGCTGCTGCTGATAATGCATCTTTAATTTAATAAATGTTTCATGGTCTCTTTGTGGGTTGCTTATATTATTCCCATCAAGGTCTTTAAAAAAATGACTTAATAGAATTCTGGTAGAAAAATTAAGTTGCCTTCATCCTATAATTGCCTCTTGTGGTTATAACGGCCACCATCTATCCATTCATCCATTATCTACCACTTATCTGGGTCTGTGTCACAGGGGCAGCAGGCACCACTACAGCTTTTCTGTAGAGGAAACCAAGAAGAGTCCATGTACATGTCTGTATCTATGAGTGTGAATGTTATAGAAGGCGCTGAGGTATAGAGAGAAAAGGCGTATAAGTGTGTTTGACTGGGTGAATGAGGCTCGCTTTGGGTGTCAGAGTAGAAAAGTATGAGGGCTTTTACCATTTACTCTTCAAAGTGGACACCTGTCCACAACAAGGTCCAACTGGTCATAGTTTAACCATATAAAGCACTAAATATCATCACATGACCTCTAAACTCTGCAAGTGCCAATCCACTGGGAAGATAGGTTAGACTATGAAGACTCCACAAAGGACCCAAAGGATCCACTGACTCAGGGCCAGGCCCCAAATGGTCACCAATGCACTGGAGCTACTTCAGTTGCAAAGAGCGTTTTGAATACTCATTTAATTTTCCATGATAACTTTCCATGAGACATCAAACATCACTGGAGATTCATTTTAGTAAAATAAATCTAGTAAAGGATAACTACAGCGTCTGTGTATGTTAACTTCGCCTACAATTTCATTTGCTCTGAATGAAACGTGACAACGCGGCCAAGAAAAAGAAAAATGTGTCCAAGTTTGTTCCCTGAACAAACCGTCTAGATGCAGCAGTGATTTACAGTAACTGTGTGAGTAAAAATTAAGTGGAGGAGTTGTCAACACTGAAGGATTTCCAACTTTTCAGTCAGCAGTGAAATGAACTCACATTTACACCTCAAAAAGCCTTGCATGAAATGGATATAAAATACCTATATTTTGATAGGTATTTACATAAAAACAAAAGAGAAAAGGCAGGATGGCTCCTTCGCACACACGATAACAGAAGCACTGTTAAATGTGATTGTGTTTGAAAGGGTCAATTGGATGTTTTCTTTCTTTCCAGACAGCTTTCGAACAAAATCCAAGATACGCATCACAGCTGGACTTGGTCCGGATTGGCTCCGCTTGCTGGAGAATGACTGAAATCTGTCCAGTCAGTCAGGCCAGTTTGCAGCAGCTAAACTGGAAAGCCTCCACTCAGCGGGGTTACCTCATTTGAATCAGTGGTGTATGGGGGAGGGTTACTGCTGTTGGCCAAACCTGGTTTATCCTTGTGTAGAGCAAATATTTTGATCTGAACGAGACTGGAATATGACCTTCTGGCTTGTCATAAGTACTGCTGATAAGTGAGCTGCATTTAACATCAGAAAACTGACCCTTGGTTTGTGGGATTATCTTTTTTTTCCATATATCCAAAAAAAAAAAAAATTCCCCCCCAAAAAAACACAGTGACTCTACAGCACATTTAAGAGTAACAAATTATAGATGCTCTAGAGTAAGTTTACACAAAGTGTTTTTTGATTTCAAATCCATTGTTTGCTATTTAGACATCTGCAGTGTGATTATACGCTTTCTGTGGACAAATGCGATCTAATCTGAGGTGACGCTTCACCCAACACCGACATCAAACGCACGTCTCGGAGACAAAATTATCACCTGCAAAGAGATACGCCGTGGTGAGAAAAATGCTGCGGTACGAATCACAAACAGCAGGATTGTCGGTTATCTCGAGTGACAAGTGTTGAAAGGTATTATTCTGCCTTTGAAAATTAAATGTAAAAGAAATAAATAACTAAAAATGACAACACTTCTTAAAATTAGGCAGGAGTGGTTTTTCACACCAGAGGAAAGCACCTGACTGCAGGGACATGAGCATGAGTTAACTGTAAATTTGAGGTGGGTGGCTTTAACGTATTAATTTTCATTAAATTTAGAAGAGTTTTTATTTACTGAGATGCTTTTATCGCCTGTTATCCTTGGCTTCCAATGGATTTTACAACCTTGGGGGTCCACGATCTGTATCTTGAGACAATTAAATTACATGGGCTGCACAGTGCAAATACCCTAAAACATTTCCCTACCAAAAAAAAAAAAACAGGCTGCATGAAGGTGATACTAATGGTAGGGCTGGCAAGTCCACAGAGATATCCACTCAATAGGCAATTTAAAAATGGAAGGAGGTGGTTTGACTAAGCAATAAAAGTGTTGGACTGCCAGCAAGGGCAGACACACAGAGAGTGGAGTGAGGTATAGAGCGGGTGGTGGGGGACCAATTAGCTTATTTATGAATCAACAGCAATTCCGCTGATGACTTGATCTTGAATTTGATCGGACTGCAGGTTTTGAAGTCCCCTAACAAAAAGAAAAAGAAAATCATTTATCGAATTCACTTTATTGGTAATAATCATGAGTCTCCCTTTGGCCTGCACTAATCAGAATCCCATTGATTTCCTCTGGACTCAAGGACTGCGATAAAGCAGCCTGAGCTGGCTGACTTCAGAATTTACAGTGTAAAGGATAAGCATGGAATTATGTGGCCCTGAAGCTTAATTGTTCATACTGAAGATGTAACTGAGTGCTCGATAAGAAAAGGCCAACTGACCGTGTCACCTTGGTGGAGAGACTCTACGATACTAGCTCAGTTGGTGTGCTCCAAGTTGGTTTTCAGGTTACATATCAGCTAGAACCTAATGGGTCCGCTTCATTGGGTCATCTTATTTGTTCCTTTAAATATCCAAAGTTGTGCCCCAGGGTTCCATTTTAGGGCTACTGCTCTTTTCCCCAAATATGAAAGTCTAAATTTTATTTTACAAACCTCTATGCTGGATTTAAATTAAACAATCAATATGTGATGGAAGCATTAATTCAATTCAGCTTTATTTATATAGCCTCAAGGCACTGTATATTGTAAGGTAAAGACCCTACAAATAATACAGAGAAACCAACCAACTATCAGACGACCTCCTGTGAGCAAGCACTTTGGTGACAGTGGGAAGGAAACACTTCCTTTTGATAGGAAGAAACCTCTAGCAGAACCAATGTATCAATTACTGCTTTTTTATTTCAAATTACACAGTCCTCCCAAATTAATTAGAAAATTTAGCCATCAGTTTCACAGCTAGGTGAGGCCTGTTCCTTTGTTATTTCTTGATAAATGAAGCCAACATGATATAAGGTCTTTATGGCTCTATGGCTTTATGAAGTATAAGGCCTGCTCCAGCTAGGGCAGCAATCAAATATAATCACATACAAACTATGCAGGTTATATATTTGTAATTGAGCTTATGAAGGAAAAATACACCGTATTTTATGTTAATGCAATGTTTCAAACATCCTATAAACATGAACTGAGAGTTTGTTTCTATGGTCTTCATTTCAGCTGCTGTACTGTCCGGTATGCATCTTTGGGTTCCAGGAGGGATGCATCCATAGATAAGCACATCTCTTTTAGAAGCACATATTTCTGCTGAGCCATGCACTGACTTGTGTAAACTTGGGTCAGTCAAAATGTGGAACAGAGAAGGGATAAAACCACTGTACAGTCTCACATAAAGTGGGACACCTGGTCACTCCAGTTGAGACCTTGAAGGTTAAACTTCGTGGGGCACTTTTTGCCATGATCTTGGTGCTGGTTTTTAATTTTGTGGCTGATTTTAAAATTGTGGCTAAAGTAAAGTGAATAAAAAAAACATTGCAAGACTTTGAGGTAAAGCTTTGATTAGCCGAGTTAAATAGCATCAGACTGTTGGGAGTAAAGACACTAATTCATTCTTTCTTCTTGTTTGCCTTCACTTTACATGGCATTAGGATTAAAATTTCTGTCTAAAAATGTGATAAAAGTGCTGTTTGCCGATAACAGTATCAAATAAGACAGCCAAATGCTCCCTGTTTTCTCTCGGCAAAATCAAAGCGTTTAAGATTATGCATTAATGATGGCATAACTAACCCCGTTCGCGTTGTTAAACAAGGTTACCAGGTTAGCGAGTGCATTATTATACAGCGGCAGTCACTTTGCACATCATCACCATCCTCATTATCGTGTTCACTTTTACAGGTGATGCTGCTGGAAGAGGACGCCATGATTCCAAGGCAAGCGCAACGCAAATGAAGACAAACAAAAGATCATTAGAGCACATTAAAATCCACATTACAGCTTTTACTGCCTCCTCGGGAGTCAAATGCAGTGGTTGAGTCATAAGCAGGCCTGCTAACTCACCGCACTGTGGCCCAGTGGCAGCTCATGTGGACGCCTGCCCACTATTTGCAATTTGGCAGCAACACGATCAGAAGCTCACAGAGGTATATGATGTTACTGTATGTGGGCAAACACACATCAGCTCAACCACAGTGAGCGTTTAAGCCAAGAGGGGGCCAAGTGTGCAGCTTGAATTGACCCTGGCTTGCAAGTAAAAGATGAGAACGCAGTCATCCGCTGAAATAAATGACCTCCACTTATTCAGCTGGAATCTCTGGGGACGTTTTAGCATACAAGGAAAGGTTGCAACACGTGGGAGAAGTACCGGACAAAGTTAACATTAAAAAAAAGTTTTTTAAAGAATCCTCAAAGAAGTTTTCAGCCTGTATTGTGTTGTAATGCTCGTACATGTGAGCGCTAGCAATCAATTCTTATCTAAGATACATGGAAAATCAGTGAGTTTGAACTTTTTGAAAGGAAACAGACGGATGTCTGGGAGCAAAAACTAAATCAGAATGATAAGAAAGAGATATGAGACTGAGCAAAAACATATACTGGATATAGAAAAAGGACATGGCTCGTGTGATATGGTGTTCATGTGGGTAACACCATAGCTCCTTATTTATTTGGAATAACAAACCCAACGTTGTATTGGCTTCATTTTGTAATCTAATGTAATGTAACTTATTTCAAGCACAGTGCAAAAGCTCATGACAGCATGTTTTCTGAACTAACAATCAATGAATGATCTTAAATATCAAACAAAAGCAGAAACACGACTGGCCCCAAAGCCTCCATTTCCACCCGTACCTATTTCTAGCAGAAACTGTGGCCACAATGTTTTTCTGTGAAGTCCTCTTTGGGCTAGTTTTTAAATTCGCTGCTGGCTCTGTGTCCACAGACTAAAACAAAGATCTTCTGTGCGTCCTCATTAGTGTGTGGGATTGTAGCTTGAGGTATCCAGTATATTGTTAACAGGTAATTATACATTTCAGTGCAGGCTGTGTTATAGACTAATGCAAAAGGAATGCAGTGATTATTGTGACAAATTACTTTCAACAGGGAACAACTAAGTAATGTAATGGATTACCTTAAAAGAAGAATTAATGTGTAAGACATTACTTCTTTAGAGTAAACACTCGTGATAGAAGGTTAAAAACACGTTAACCCAGACTCAATGTTATTTAAGAGAAAAAATGAAGGTGAACGTCAAGGTTCCCTGTTTGATAAACTGTAACCCGTAACAGCCTAAAGACTCCGTTTATCCAGCTGTACTTAAATCTCTGAGCTCAGCCTCATGTGTGCTAAACCCCCTCGGTGTTTTGCCGAGGGTGACTCCTACAGCGACAATCAGCGGATCAGAGAGAGAGAGGATCCACAGCAGCACAGCTCCACCATGATAAATGAGTTTGTATTGTCTGTCAGGCCGGCTTCCTGCCAGCCCAGGTCACTGGTTATTAAATTACCACTTGTCAATGTCCTAAATACTGATTGATGGATGAGCATGGCAAATGAAGGACTCCTATGACTTTTGTTACCCTCTCCCAGTTTTCTCTGTGCAAGGCGAAACCTATACCAGATTGTTATTGGCATGTATTGAATGCATGCTGGCGGCTTTCTTCCTGAAACAGTTTTATTAATGCTCATTTCAGAACAATGTTTCTAGCCCCTGTGGGTTCTTAGGCTTATTACAAAGAAGGGTTTGGACCTTTTTTTTCTTTTCTTTTTTTTAGCACACTCATCCAATTCTGCAGATGCCAAGAAATTTAATCAAAAGCACAGCAATAGTTTGCCTTATCTAAAAGCAAAAGACACATATTGCTTCGTTTGTTTCCCTTTTTTTTTTTTTTTTACTTTCTTGAAGCACAAAAGTACAATGTCCTTTTCTAAAACAAAAAAACAAAAAAAAAACACACACCTATGAACAGGCACCTTTTAAAGTTTCAATGCTACCCAAGGATTGCACTGCATTGAAACTTATTTGCCTCTTTAGAAGTGTGAAACTGTAAAAAAAAAAAAAGTTTCCTGGGTTTTTCTACATTTTGTAGCTAATATGTGCCTGTTAACAAAATAAAAGTTTAATATTCGATTTAATCAATTAGTGTTTTGTGACAGGAAAAGGTGAGTTTTATCCTTGATAAAATAATTATCTATATGGCTTTGGAATCAATTTGGGAGTTTTTGCTTTTTTTTAAAAAAAATGTGGAAGTAAATACCATCTCAGCTTGGGTGCCTGACATCCCTCTCACGCACAGCAGGTATCATCACGCTTCAGTTCAACTCACTGATGCCAAGACATTAATCTCTGTAAAAATGATATATGAATTTGCAGAATCTGTAGGCATGGGGCTACAAGGCTTTCTGTTTTCTGCTTGTTGTTCACTTGTGGTCCGAGTTCTGTTGAGCAGTCCAAATTGAGCATGTTTTGATGGAGTGCAGGTAAATGCCAAAACCATCGGCTTACCCTTTTAAAAAAAACTTTCTGCATTCAGAAACACCAACAATGTGGCAACCAGAGACCATCAACTATCAATGGCATCCAGCAACTTCAAGTAGTGACAGAGTAAATAACAGCTTTCAGTGTGTAATGGGCAGGTCCCATCAACTCTGAGATGAGCTACTCAAGTGATGAGGGCAAAGGATACCACTCATTGGCACATGAAGGGGTAATAACCACCTCACTGGAGCCTGGAATATCTGCCAGCAACCAACCATTAGCTACCATTGAATCACTTTATCTGTTTACTGGGCTTCAGACTGGCCAATGCAACTTTGTTGCTACATTCAGCAGTTCTTTATATATTTTAGCATCAGTTCTTTCAAAGAGTGGCCAATGAAACAGTTGCCAGTCTTGCCCCACAGAAAGGACTCGTTCAACCATAGCAGGAACAAGTACCGAGTGATAGAAAGGGCAAACTGCAGCCGCTGTGACTGAACTTTTTTCACATTTGCAGTGTCACTCTTGTAGTTTTCTTACCAAGATGGAGGCTGTTCGTGTACAAAGTGGGAAAGAAAAGAATGAAATGCACAGTAACATTGCTTGTATATAGGAATGTGACCAGAACACAACCAGCTTGTTGTGTGCATTGTGGTCTGAAACAATGCAACCCTTTCACTTGCAAAGCAAGCAGGAAAAGCAAAACAAAAGTCTGCACGTGCAGTAGTTTTAATCACGACCTCCTGAGCAGTCAGTTGCCGCAGTTTGGGAGTGAATTTGTGATGGAAACTGGAAAAGAACCATCTAAGAGAATGCTGAGAGGACAGGGTGTATGCTCGCTATACTTCAGTGAGCATACACAAATGTCTCTCAGTCCATTTACTTAATAAAGCCTTTTAATCTCATGTCAAGTTCACTTGTTCTTTTCCTGACTTACAACATACACATCTAATGGTGGTATATGTGTAACATTATTAGCTACTATTAGCACTGTAATACCCTGAATCTGATAGAAACAGTTCAAAACAAATCTCAGTAGTATTTGCTTCCAGATACCTTCAAAATTCTTAAACCAATGGCAAACTCTGCATTCACCAAGGAAATAGACTGTGCGCATCACTCTCAAGTGCATAGAAATAAACGTGTAGCAAATAATTTTGTCAGCTACTGTTTTAACACACATAAACAACTTATGAACTTTTAAACACTTTTAAATGAACTTTTAGCTATTTAAGCATTTTAAACTACTTACTCATTTGCCACTTATGGGCTGGGCTACACTTGCAAAACAAGTCAACTCCGTTTAATGCAAACTACGGGCAGCAATGGGAATCTCCCAGCAATTGCATGGAGATTTTTGGTGCTTGTCTTTTCGACTGATTATATCTAGTGACAACCAGAAACCTCCACCAGACAGTCATGACGTGCCTTGTATTCCAAAAACATACCTAAGCACTTTTTTATGTCTAAAATATTACAGCATGCACAGATATAAGTATATCTTAGAGATGTAAGAGTAACAAGCCAGTATTAAGTATCCCCTTTCAGAAGATAGAAACTAAATCAGCTTTAGAAATGCAGTTCAAAACAAAAATATTGTTCAATATTTGTTTGATTTAATCTGTCATAGAAAGAGGCAGTTCTAGAAAATCCATCTTCTGCTGTATCCTCGTGCCTTGTTTTCTCCGGTCCCTGATGTGATGCTGGTGTGTAGTCATGTGGGCCGTGTGCTGAGTGTGTGTCTCAGGGGTATGCTCAGGGTTAGGGGCATTGATGAGTCTGTGGCTGACATTTGAGTGTGATTGAGGGGGAGTGCAGATACTAAATCACCACATTGTACTGCTGTCAGTGCGTCCTGTCGTTACTGCACTTTACCGGCCAACATGATGCCTCTAATGGGATAATAACCAATTAAACTGCAGCACAGAAAACTTGGCTCTTTGATAGAAACCCAAAGCCTGGAGGTGCTCAAAACCAAAACCCAAGAAAGTTAGAGCAAAAAAGATTGCCAAAAAGTGAAAAAAGTAGCAGTTAAAAAAAAATCATCAACTGTGTCTTTATTCAACAATCACAAAGAAGATTTTTTTTTCTTCATAAGCCTTCATCAGACTTATGAAGAAGTACTGGCTGGCTGTGCTTTTCCTTTTTTCACTCACTGTTAACTATGCCACATTTGTGTCTAATGATAAGGTAAATGAAAGGATATTTCAAAGAGAACTGGCCCTCCCTGAGTATTTTTTTTCTTTCAAAGACTGGACAAACTGGAGCAGTTTGGAAAAAGACCGCAGGCGAGCCGAATGATTGTCAGCCATGCAAATAATCACTTACTTACACTCAGTGAGTTTGCTTCGGATAAGGCAAATTACCATTTGAAAATGAGCTCAAAAACACTCTGGGCGAAAAGCTTGCATCATGATTCTCAGTTATATTATAACAGATACGTAACCACTCGCACACACACACACAAATGCGGACAAACATGCATAAACACGCTGCTCTGAACAAGCTGCAGGGATGGAAGGTTTGTCTTGCTTCTGCATCTAACTCGAATTGGTTTTAAGCCAATCAGATGCCCCTTCTGCTTTATTTTCCAGTTAGTGATGTTTAAAGACATTTCTGCAGCATTATACACAGTTAGAAATGTTGGACGTTGCAGGAGCAAAAGAGGTAAGTTGTCTAATACACGCTGAAAACATCAGCACACTTAAACACACATCCATGCAGACGTTTTTTCTTTGCGCTACGGGAACCTGAGTTACTCAGTTATAGAAATAATCATGATCATGATGAAATTATTCATTATCTTTGGGAATATCACACATTTATTAATCGTTACAAAATAGATACAATATAAAAATGAGATTGCCCAGATGGTAGTTAGGCCAAAACTAGGAGTGGTTTTTTTTTGGGGGGGGGGGGGGGGGGGACCCAGCTTGCAAGGCTAACTCAAGGAAGATGACAAGGAGCCACAGAGCATGGATGCTGCAGGAAGAACAACAAAGTTATAGCTGCAAGGAAGATAAGGAATCCAGCAACCCACCATCAGGAAAGCAATGGTGGAAGTGGACTCGACAGGAAGCTTCCTGTGATCCAATGCAAGAGACATTTATTGCTTCCTGTGGATGAGTGTTTTCCAAAGTGGACATATATGTGCTCTCATATTGCACCCCAAATGTTTTCTCCATCTGACGGGTGGTTCTGGTGGATCTCCTCTATATCAGAGGTCCTCAGTCAATTAGATCTCATGGGTGGCTTTAAATTTGGTTTGATATTAAAAGACATCTCCAAATGTTTCACTTTATTTTAGTATAAAGCACAACATTTAGTCCCTGATCACCCAAACTAAGAGACTGGTTGGTGCTTCATGAGCAACAACAGGAGTTTGTTGGCAGTTGTTGCGTGAAAGTGGTCACAAACGTCCTTGTGATTGCTTTGGTTGGAAGCAGTTTGCCTGGAGGTTGTTGACTTGTCTGCAAACACTCTCCAACTGCCCATCAAGTGGTAGTAAAGATCATTTGCCATCCATCCATCAGGGTTGCAGGAAAGCTAGAGTCTATCCCAGCTATCATAAAGTGAAAGGCAGGACATATTTTGGACAAGTCCCCAATCTGTTGCAAGACTAACAAAGAGACAACCATTAGTACTTACGCTCACACCTGTGGTTATTTTAGAATCACCAATTAAGACTGGTCTGCAACCCCCTGGCAACCTCACTGAGGCCTGATTGGCCATCTTCAAAATAAAAGTTGTGCCTTATTACTACAACCAATACATTTCAAACAGTGCCACTTTTACTTTGAAGATTGTCCAAGAGTTTGCGACACACTTTTTGCTACAGCTTGACAAGTGTTTACAGACAAATCACCATTTTTCCACGCAAAGTAAGAAGTGACCGCAGCACTCTGCTCGAGACAGAAGCAATTGACAGTTGCAGCACCCTCTTCGCAAGTGATTTCACCCAGTGACACCCAGCAAACCTCTGCTACAACACACCAACAGGTTGGTAAATTCACATTTTTCCGTAGGAACTGGAGTTTGCATACTGGTATCTTTTATAACCATTGCAACTATTTACAAACCAGATCTCTAAAGAGAATTCCTATTGTGACATCTCAGCTGGAGATTATTCACAGGTGCTACCTTGGTGTTGATCGGTGAGAAACCAGTAAGTGGTTAGCAACTCAATCATCCTCTCACCATTTTCTACTAAATTAGCCTTGAAACTCACAAAAGAGACCATAAATGTGTAAAGAAAGTCTCACAGAGATCTTAAATTAAAAAAGGAAGACTGATAATTTCTTAAAAACTTTTATACAATCTGTAAACGTAGCCCCCTGCTGGCCATTAGAAAGAATGCAGAGTAAAAGCACTTCTACACTGGCTTCACTTTTCAGACCCGGATGCTACATTCATTATTTATATACAGTCTATGGAGTTGAACAGCTGAAAATGCTTTGAAATAGAACAATGCTGTATCATGATGAGGTAACATTAGGAGAAAACAACATGTGCAGATGTTCTGATTCACATCTGTGTTGACATTTCGCCTTCTTTTGAACAACAAAAGCATTCGCCAAGCCTTTCCCATCACCTGACACCCATTACAGTCACACAGGCAGCATTAAGAGAAGAGTACACTTCCATAGCTCGCATGAAAGCGCAATCAACAGTCAATAAACCTGCAAGTAATTAATTTGAAATGCTTCCTCTGCCCGGGCTAAAAGCGTCGTGGACTTCCAGCCAGGTGTTTGAGCCGATGTGTCCTTTGGACTGACAGTGTTTCAGGATGAATAGAAAGGTTATAAAAAGCCCTTTAAGCCCATCTTATCCTTTTAGTTGCTGAGTCTATAGCTGAATTCAAAGCTACTGTCAACAATATGAAGTTCCCGGACAGGATTGGAAGGTAAGCAAAGTTTAAGCTACAGTGCCAAGCTAATGCCAGTTTGATTAAATGCTCTGGATACAAACAGCAGGGGTTTCTGATCCCTTCACCATTATAGTTTTCAGAGCTTATAGTGCCTCCCCTCATTGTACTGCTCTCTTTCTGACCTTCTTCAGCTGAGGCCAATCTATTATATCATCAGATATAGTGTGTCACTCTAACCATGTAAAAAAAAGAAGAAGAAGAAATACAGCGGGCGTTAATGGGTGTCGTTTTGGTTGAAAGCGCTGCGACACTTTTTCTGAAGCCCGGCTTTATTTCTAGCAGATGCGTGGCGGTGAATGAACATTTGTTTACATCCCCAGATACATTAAGTGTTTATTTGATAGCAAACACAGCCCAAATTGTCACTTAGCGATGCCAGCTCCAAGTCCAATAAGCCACGGGTCTTTAAAAGTCACAAAGTGCTGCCATGTTTAACAGGGTTAAATACACAAACAAAGATGGATTGAATGTGTAATTTGGAGCATTCAAATTTGGTGGAAGGGAGAGAGAGAGAGAGAGAAAGGGGAAAAACACAATATTTCTCGGGGTGCATGCAGTACTGCATATTAATTCTTATCGTTGGTGATGAATAATCATGCTTCTTATGAGGAAGAGTCAGTAGAATACAGCAGCACTTTGAGCTGTCATAATTAACAGACTCACTCAACAATGGGCACATTCTCAAAGAGATTTCTTATTAACACAGACATAATGGGCAAAGTGCATATTAGAATGGGTATTTAGAGTGGAAGGGATCACAACTGCCAATGAAAACCCAGTTTTTATGGTCGACGCGTTTCATTGTTTCAGCGTCAACTGAATGTCAGGCGACAGCCGAGGTCTGGGCCGAACTGTATCGTTGCCCTCGGGTGTCTAAAAGCTTTGGCGTGACACCACCATTACCCACGGGGCCCGTGCACACCTCATTAACACAGAGTATCCTTTGGCCACCCATGGGCGAGACTCAGTCCCTTGGTGGCTTAACAAGATCACATTTAAATCTGCGGCGAGATGGGGGGAAATCGCTTCCTGATGAACATTCAGCAACGGCGCACACAATTATTTCTAGGCTGCTTGAATTTCTGATCCAGTGTGGAGAGGAAGTGATGAAGATTGTGATTGATTTCTTGGTGAAAATTTGCATCACAATGGTTACACCTAATTTACGTTAAAGACGTTTTTTGATCTTCCTTACTTTTCTTCTATTTATCTGTGATTTGAGATCATATTTCAATCTGTTCTCTGTTTCCTGGTCTCTTTTCATTCCCAGGACGTCAATTGCTCTGGTCTAAAAGATGCAAGCGTGGCATTGATTTTGGACACACCAAGCAGACATATTATGGTTCTATATTTTCTTATTAGTATTTATTTTACTTTAAGCTTCATGTTTTCATTTTATTTTAATTTTATTTGGTTTCCAGAGTGTTTTTTGCCATCCATATGTCAAAATTCTGAGTTATTATCTCAAAATTTCTTTTCTATAGCCTGAAATTATGAGATTGAGGTATTTTTCACAACAAGGTTGAGTTAGCAAGTCAAACTTTTAAGATAGTAACTTGAAATATTTACTCATTGATGTCGAAAAATGCCACAAGCTTCCATTCAGTTTGCTCATTACAGATGAGCTTTTCTTTTTTTTTTTTGAAGGAAAAGCAAAATATTAGAGTACAAACACAGCTGACTCACAGTCATGATTCAGAAGGTTGTAGCACTAATTTTATCAGCAGTGACTTGAAGAAATATTTTTTGGATAATTTTACATTGTTGTGGCAGAATTTTGTTAAACTCTTCTTTACAGCATTGTTTAAGTTCATTGAGATTCATCTGCAGCTCTCATAAGGTCCCACCACAGCATTTCAATCATGTTGAGGTATGGACTTTGCTTTTACAGAGATGCTCACATTTGCTGATGTTCAGTTAATCAATTGCATTTAATTGTTTTAATTTAAGTTTTTGTTTTGTTAGTTCACATTTCTTTGTTTTTTTACAGTGTTTTTTTCTATCACTTTGTTAAAATCTTTTGACACACTTATAATTAGGTTTTAGTTTAGCTTGACTGGAGTGAGACTCGTCTCTTGCTCCAAGTATGGATGCTTGTTAACCATGTGATGTAATAATTATTGGTTATCATCTCAAACATTATCCTATGCAATCAGAATATTTTTGTTTGCTTGTTTTATTTAATTCATTTATTTATTTATGTATTTTTCCCAATTCTTGGCAACCAGGTAATGAAAGACTGTTATTTTAACTGATCTGCATGAGAGACTAATAACAGTTTTTATCATCAATGATGACTTTTGACCTCAGAAATTTTGTGATTTAATTTATTAAAGAATAACTGACTTTTCTTACTTATCAAATGGGAATAGCAAGAAGAACGAATTAGCAAGAAAATGCACATTTCTTCAGCATGAAGTTTAAAAGTAGGTTGACTGATTGTACTACCCTATTCTGAATGGGGAAAAAATCCCATTCACTTTGTGAATTGTGTATATTTTAACCCAAACTCATTATTTTCCTAAAGCTAGACTAGATTTGGATGCCTAACCTTAACCAGCAGGGTGAAGAAGCAAGATTGGTACAATCTAGCATTTTTGGGGGATTTAAACTTCTGCCACATCTCCAACCTCCAATCTCGGAATTGCAATCTAATATTGGTTTGGCATTGAACAAAGTGACAGAATTTGATACTTTGGGATGATGATATGTTGGAATATCCCTTTAAGGCTTAATGTGAACGCTCTCTACCATTAAAACAGGCTGATGGAGATACCAATGCCTGAATCAAAGCATGCAGCTTTTGAAACGTGTTTTTCATGGGTCACATGAAAGTCACGGCATGGCTGGACAGGCCTTTGAATGTGAATGAATAACCCTTTGTCCTATCTGAAGGTGCCCTTGAGCAAAAACATCAACACTACCTCCCTTTTTTTTCTGTGGAGACTCAACAAAACCCTCACGCTGACTCAACCAGGAGACAATCTCCACTAATGAAGGTAACTCCATCTCAGCAGCAGAAACCTACACCAAACAAATTCAGCAAAAAGTGATCAAACAAAGAGCCTCCATCTTCCAAACGTCCCTTATATCATGGTTTAGGCTCCATAATTCAGTGATGAGCCCCGAATTCCTACTGAATAGCCTGTTCCACAGTGTGCCTGTCAAGGGTGATTACAAGCTTAGCAAGAAAAATGAGATACTGGTTGACCTATTTCTGAGCACTTTGTTTCATACCGTCCCCCCACGATCTCCCCTTCCTCCATTCCAACCCTTTCTCCCAACCAAGTTAGCCTCTTCCTTTCTTTTTTTTAAATTTTGCCTTTCTCTTTTCTTTTTTACTTCAGCCTCTCTGCCCACCGGTTCTCCCAGAGTAGAGGTCAGGTCAGAGGCCACCTGGCTCGTCCACATCGCTGAGCGTGAGCAACCTGGCAACAAAGGAGCCCACTGTTGGGGATCTGTTGCCCGGTGCCAAACTTTCACCTTCACCCCCCACCTCTAGCCCCCACTGTGAAGAAAACCCCTGCAGGGATGCTTCAATGGAGGGCTGTGAGCGCTCGGGGCCCGTGCGGCAGCAAAGTTTGGATGCTGTCACGAGGAGAGTCACACTGGGAACTCATCGGTGAGAAAAAGGTGGGAAATAAAGGAGGGTGACGCACCTCTGCCTTGGCCCGCGGACAAAGACGCTCACAAGAGGCGAAGCGGGCAACCTTTTGCGCGGTCGAAATTTTCTCGCCGCCGTCGCCTGACGAGGAGCCTCGTTAGGCTGTCAAGATTTATTTTACGATTGTGCCTGAGAGGCAAACTCGAACGGCAATTTTATTGTTTCAAAAACAGATTTTCAAATCGACAAGCGTTTGGGGAGGGGGGGAGACAAAAAGAAGAAAACAAATGAGAGAGGCCTAATTGAAACAATGTGCTCTGTAATTAGATGAAAGAGTATTGGTTTCTTAGTGCAACTGATGTCCAGAAAAATCCTGCGTGTTGAGTTGTGCAGATAAGAGTTGAGAGGCCCCTTTGCCTCTCAGATCCTCAGCAAAGCAGCATGGGAGACCAGGGGTTTGGTCTTAAGAAGGAGTAAGTAGAGTTTGTTATTTCACCGCCTTTGACTAAGGTCATATCAAATTAACAGACGACTGACTGAATAAAAATAGCATACCATTAATTCTTTTTTTTCTTCTCCACTCTGCTCATAAATCTTAAAGGTTGACCTGATTTTTTTTTTTTTTTTAACGTTAAACTATGTGGAGAAATTAAAAAAGGAGGAGGAAAAGTGAGAAGGGAGGGGGGCATTAAAAATAAGCCACATGGACTAATTTTAACCATGTCGCCAGCTCAGGTTTCATGTGGGATCCGTGGGAACTAAAAATACTTTCTGGTCTTTTGTGAAGGCGGGAGGGGGTGTGTGGTTTAAAACCGAAACAATGCCCAGTCACCGCAATAGAGCCGGCATTTTCAATTACGCCCGCAGACATTCAGAAACTTTATGGTCAAGCAAATGCAGAGAATTATAATCAATTTGCAGGTGATAAAAAAACATAAACAGTAAGGAGGCGGACGAGGAAGGGGGAGGGGGGGGGGATGAGCCATTTAATTGCCACCACATTCGTTAACAAGCTTAGCTCTTGTCTCAGCACTGTGCACCACTTTCAGCATTCAAATAGATCCTAATTATTTCTAGTTGAAGGTCTTAAGATTGCCAACTCTTGTGTTGGCCGATGATAAAACATGGCTCTTTCAAACTTAATCATTACAAGTACATTCGACTAAGCATAAATGGCTCAGAGGTTAGAGCTGCATTAACTCTCGTGTCCATTTTGGTTGAATGGCCTGGCATCCGCAAAAGCAGATTACATCCTCAAATCAAACCCTAACTGATGATCGCGCTCCTAAACAGTCAATTATGGAATGTTTACTGTGGTGTTTTGTTTTTTTGAGGCATTTATTTCTTTTCTGTTCGCTTGATAACACGCTAGGCCGACTTTAGATTGACAAGGATTTATGGAACGGAGTAAAAAAGCCAATCACGTAAACACCAATTACAAGACCGCTGAGGAGAATTAAAGCAGCTAAATCGAGATGTCTTTTATTTATATATTTTTTTGCATTCTTTTCTCTAAAAAAAAAAAATTCACACACACAAAAAGAAGGCAAGATACCCGATGTTTAATGAGGAGAAGGGATGATGATGGGCAGTGCTCGCATCGCAATATGCAAATCAGCAATCTCTGAAATAGTTCCTGATGCACTTCTGTACAGCGGCAGTGATGAATGAAGGCCGCGGCTGGAAAATTAGGATGATAATTGAAGAGTTTTGGGAGACAGAGCCAAACTCATGTAAATGTAAGAAGAAAAATCAAAGTATTTTGCTATGAGTTAATCCTCCAGACTGAAACTAAAACCACATGCATTACATGAGGAGGTGATTGCCCCACCTTTTTCCCTCTAAAGAGCCACTTGACAGTGGTTCGACTCCATGTTGAGCTGTTTCTATTGGTCCCTCCGAAAAATAATAAAGACATATTATGTTATGATGTTGCATAGAGGCCTAGTGAAACTATCTGTTGTGCGTAACCTGTTGAAAAAATGCCTTTTTTTTAAAGTTAAATTGCTGCAAAGTACAGAAACGTACCAGATACTACTGAGGTTTTGAGTTGTAAAACACGGTGGAGGCTCTGTCATGGTTTGTGGCTGCATTTCAGTCAGCGGTATTGAAGAGCTTATACAAATTGAGGAATTATGAACACAGAAAAGTACCTTCAGAATTTGATTGGCAGCAGCTTCATTTTTCAGTATGACATTAACCTCAAACACACAGTCAGTGCAGTAAAAGCATACCAGGATAGAAAAACACAGTGGAACACTATCAGTCATAGATCGGCCTCTCCAGAGCTCGGACCTCAACAGCAGTGTGGGATCATGTTGACAGAGAACAGAATAAAAGGCAGAAACATCCAAAGAAGAGCTTTGAATGTCCTTCAAGGCAGGAACTCAAAGACAGTTGAGCTTTCTTTAGAGGTTTGGATCGATTGGTGCTGAAAATCAATCATAATCAATTTTTCAGATTTACACCAAAAACTGGATGTGCAGTTGTACACTCTGATCACTCAAGCACATTCCCCATGTTTATTCATTTAGAGGCTGCAAATGAGGCTTTAATCAGTAACTGCGTTTTTAAGATCTTTTGACTTGCTTGTTGCGGCTTTGTCCGGCTTTTAACCAAAACCCTTCCAAAAAGGTTGATTCTTTTTAATTACAAGTTCTTTCATGATTGCATTTACTGAAAACAGCATTAAGGAAGTTGGGAATCCCCCCACTTCTTACTTTGCAAATGCTGCAAAAACACTTTGGTGAATCAATCTCAACCACAACTGTGTTTGTTAGAAGATGGCCATTTAAATTAATTTTTTTCTGTTCTTTTCTTTTTCTTTCTTTTTTTTTTTTACCATGGTAAAAAGACTCAATGCCACAATCTTCCCAGGAGTGGACATCCTAGCAAATTCGCCCCAAAGTCAGACAAACCAGTGCTTAAAGAAACTGCAAAAGACCCAAGAACAACATCTCAGACTCTACATGGCTTCCTTGGAAGGGCTGGGGGGCTCTTCTCTCTAAAAAGAACATGGCAGCATGGCTTAGTTCTGCAAAGTTGCATCTAAAAAAAACCCCACAAGACGTCTGGAACAATGTCCTTTGGACAGACGAGACCAAAATGATGATGTTTAGTCATAATGCACAAAACCAAACTGAGTACATCAGCACAAACGCCTCATACCCACAAGGTAATGGAGGGGTGTTGATTTTGGCTTGCTTTGCAGCCACAGGACCTGGACACCTTGAAGTCATTGGCTGGACCATGAACTCCTCTGTAAACCAAAGTATTCTAGAGTAGGTGTGAGGCCATCCGTCTGACAGGGTCATGTAACAGGACAATGATCCTAAGCACAGCAGCAAATCTACAACAGAATAACTGAAAAAGAAAAGGATCAAAGTATTGCAATGGTCCCATTAATGTCCAGACCTCAACCTGATTGAAATGCTGTGGTGCGACCATAAGAGAGCTTTGGATAAATGAATGTGCGCAAATCTAAATGAAGGACGGATAAAGCCACAGAGAAAATGAGGTATCTACATGACTGTGAATCAGCTGTTTTCATATTGCACTGTTTGTTCTGATTTCCTAAATCTTGCCCCTGACATCTTGCCCTCAGTATTATAATCATTAAAAACACAATGAATCATGGGATCTGTACTGTTACACACATAGATGACTATTCTTGTGACTCCAGTTCCTCCAAAGAATTTAACAATGCTCAGACAGATTTGCTTGCTTTCCCTGCCAACACTGCTCGCTTACTGAGTTGCTTGATCCATGCAGGAAAATAACAACAAAACAATTCATGTGGAAAGAAATTTCCAGAACAAGCAGGATATCATTGTGTTTACAGAGGGTCAGAGGCTTGACTGTTATTTGTACTTGAAGACAATAGAACTGGACTTTTTTTTAATTAAGTTGAAACCATTTTATTAGCTCTTGGGCTGTTATGTGTTATATTTATTATCAAAGTAAGCAGATTTTAATTTGATTAACTTGCCCATACACAGGTAAGACTGAACGCGGCCTTCAAAACCTTACTTTTAGGCTTTTGGAGGCCCTAAGAAGGGTCTTTGAAGTTTTAAAGAAAGAATGGTGTTACCAGTGTTTTCATTCTGTAAAGCTTTAAATTCAAACATTTTAAAGGGATAAACACTATGATTAAAAACAAAACAGCTTTTCTAAGTGGCTCCCGCATGTCATGGAAAATGTCTGCACATACTTGCTATGAGTAAATAACTGTACAATCTGACTGTATACTCAACCTTGTTAAAAGCTTATAGTATATGGTTTTAATGAGGTGATAAAGGGCCTAAAATTAGACTAAAACAAGCCGTGTCAAACAGTCACAAACAGTAAATCCTTCAACTGCCTCCCTCGCGTGTAATCAAGGTGTAATTTGCTCTACGGCTTTCAAACGACTCCTTTCAGTCTGTCTCCACGTTGGCGTGATTGTAGGAACAATGGAACAAGCTGAGAGCAGAAACAAGAAACTCTGGTGAATGCTATTAATAAAAGACACATCTCGTCACTCTCAATTGGGAAGGCGAACCTAGCAGGCTTTGAAGTCTTCTCCTCTTGCTTAACTTAACCCAGTCTCCACTCATCTCGCGCTCAAATGCTGCCTTTAATGTGGCGAGCTGGCCAGCCTCCTTCTACCGTCCCAACAATCACGTCACTGGACGTCTTCAGAAATGGGATTATTTGCATTTCCTGGTCCGTTTGAGCTTCAATCACACACAAGGGCCCAGGACCGCTGAACAAAAAAAGAAAAAAAAGGAAAAGAGCAGGAAAGAAACCACCCCTAAAGTAATGTGGTGCCGCAGAACTCAAACCAGATGAATCTTCTCTATTTTTACCTTTTCCTTTGCCAAGGAAACATCAGGCACATCCTGTACGCTTCAGTGAAGACGGGCTGGCTAAAGCTTTCTAAAGAGCAGACGGAACAAAGATGTTTAACCCCCCCCCAACCAACCCCAGACGCATCTCTCCTTTCAATGTTTGCTTGATTCGTTTGTGTGTGATCTTAGAGATGTGGATATTGAAAAGGATATGACACAAACACAGACTCGCATATGAATCCTTTGGGGATTGAGCCAGGTACAAGGCACTCAAACTGTTTTCATGTGGCATGAAAGCAAAGCAAAAAAAGGAGGAAACCTGAGCGTTTTGGACAGATGCAGCTGACGCCAAGTAAGCACTTGGAGGCAGTAAATACTTTAAACTTGTTGCTGAACACCTGATTTCAGATGTTGTTCGTGTTGTGGAAGGCGAGCAGCAATGTCTGGAATAAAACAAGACGCACTTTGAGAGAGATTACTTTATGTCCTGCCAGTTCTCCGTGACATGACAGCACAATACGAGAGATTCATCATCAAGACTACCAACAGAAGTTTGAAAAATAGCAGATTTCATCTCATTAATCCGCAAATTTGTATTGCAAGGTTTCCATTGCATGCATTGAACGTGAGATGTAAGTATGAAATTCCTACCCTGTGTGGGTCTACAAAGAGGCCCAAACTACTACAACATAATATATGTCCTAATAACATATGTCCTGCATGTTTTCTAGCATCAGCTTTAGTCATGAAAAAGACTGATGCTAACAATGTGATGAATTTTAGGGAACACCTTGAACTGCAGCAGCATCTGATACTGGCAATCACAAAGCAACAAACTGACCAATAAAAGCTAAAGTTAATCCAGATATGTCATCTCTCATTAGTCAAGTTATTGGTTGTTCTAATCCACAATTAGAATTGCAACACAGAACTTCTGACTGATACTAAACAGCACTATAGCTCAGCCAAGAAAGCCGAATGGAGGAGTTATAAAAATCAAAAAAGTGGATCGTTAAGGTTAGCCATGTTCAGTGAACAATAAAATGTTTTGTGTTTCAAACGCAGACCAACAAGTCCGATCGTTTGGGATGGGCTCTGCTAGAGGAGGATGTTAAGGCCTTAATCACACAGGTCTAGAGAGCAATCGGCAATGCTTTGGTAACTACAGGTTCGAGGGAATGTGAATTTCCCAACTTGCTGGTGAGTGGTTGCTGGAATTCACTGGATGGTATGAATGTGCTGCACCGAATACTTCCTGGTGATTGCTTTGATCGCTAGCAGATTGCTAGGAGTTTACATGGGATTATCCAATTTATCTACAAACACACCCTTACTAACACAAAGCAGTAGTGAAATTTTCAAAAGTGTAATGCAAACTCAAACCTGGGAATATTTACCTTCAAACTAAAATGTGGAAAAGTGTTGTCTCTTTGTGACTGATTTCATCCAGCAACTGTCACTAACCTTCAGCAACACAACATCTTTTTCCCTATCAACTGGTGGTCACCATGGGGTCTATGGTCAGTCGTTTTAGGCCTGTGTGACTGGAGCTTAACAATAAATTTCCGAATTACTGTCAGAAACCACTAGCAGTGGATAAGTACATATTTTCCCCCGAGCGACAGGTGGTTACTGTGTTGTCACTGAACAGTTTCTAGGCCATCCTGACTAAAGCCTTAGGCATGTGACTGAGCTTCAATCAAGGGTTGCCCCGTGGACACCTTGTAGATGGTATATCTAAACAGACTTTATAAATGGCAGAGAGACCAACACATCAATCTGCAATCAATCTGAGTCAATCTTTGTCTCTCTGCAACTGGTTGCCAACTGGTTGCATTCTGGTTATATTGCCATATGACAGTAAGGTTGCAGAAAGATAAGATTGCAAGTTCATATTACAGTGGTAATAATTTTAGTCCTGCCTCGGTCGCTGACCACTGTTTTCCCTAGTGTGACTGTAGCATATGCTAAATGTCAAAACAGATAACTGCCAGTCTGGTTTAACTCTGCTAATGAGAATATCGCTGCCTTTATAAAATGTTTGTGTAACTAAATCTCTGATCTCCTAATAGCATAAAACAGCATTTCATTTTGTGTGCTCTCTTCCTGCACAAAGAAGAGTGAAAAAAAAAAAATCAAAAGCACTCCAGCTATTTCGCAGCAAGTCAGCTTGATTCAAACAACATGGCACCTGTGACTATTCAACAAGGGTACTTTCAAATTGCCCGTCATCAGTAAAAGCTGCAATTTCTGCCACAAAAAAAAGTAATAAAGATGCACAGCCGCTGAAAACAGATATGAGCCTTGATCATTGTAATCAGGTGGAAATTGTAAGGCCTGCGCACACATGCCTTCTGCTGCTGCTCCTGCTGCAGTCCGGAGTGCTGATATACAGCCGGGCTGCACACTTTGAGTTTATTATGATCCCAATAATTATTGATTCTCATCTTTGCCTTATCACTTTTAGATTAAGCTGATAGCACAGACAAACATCCCTTTACAGATTTAAAATGTTACTTTTTCACATTTTACTCACGATATCAGTGAGCGCTTCTCTGTGCACACACTCATTTTTGTAATTGCTTTTTCATATTTTGGTTAATGGCGATGGCTGCTTCTGTCCAGAAACGCACACACGCACACTTACTCGGATCCATAAATGTGCGAGCGAGCAGCAGAGATTAATGTGTTGTGTTTAAACCTAACCTTTTTCTGTAAGTCAAGCGTTCTGCCGGGTTATTTCTAATTTAAAACTGGAGCTATAGCGGCCCGTTAACATCCTCATCCTTATTAAAGACATTTCAGGACACGCTGTAGCCAGGAGGCACAGTTCAAATATATATGATTCAGTGTCATTTGCAGAGGAAATCTGGGTTTTAGAGGAAGTTAATTCTGCCTTTTGCGACAGTTGCTGTGACAGATGTAGTCTTTGGTCCTAGGATCTTTTTAAACTGTACAGTAAGGCTGCTATAGAGTGTCTCTAATTACTCCATAACTGCACTTAATTCAGATTATTCTCTTATCATGATTTTCTTTCTCTCCTAATCAAACCATTTGACTATCAGATCAGCTGACATAGCCACTTTTATTCCCCTATCAGCATAAACATTTTAGGAGGTATTGACAAAAAAGTGCGGCAGTGGAAAAAAACAGCAAAGTCAGATCAGAAAATGCTGGAAGGGAAAGATAAGTAACCTATTTTGTCATTTTGGTTCTGGAGGACTTGTTGACGATTGCGGTGACATTTTACTCTGCAGAGAAACCACTTTGCTAATTTATGTCCTCTGCTTCTTGCAAACAACTGGCAGCCATCCATCCGTGACCAAACTTTACTCGCAAAAAAGATTCATAATTTAAACTTCTTAGAGAACCCATTGGGTGGAGTGTCTCACTCTGAAGGATTCAGAAATCCACTTTTGCAGTGGCTAGAGAAGGGAGTAACCTTTTTGTTTCTTTCTGTAAAAATACCACGATGATAAAATGTTCCATTACGGTGAGTAAATCTAAAAAAAAGGAGTCCTTAAAGCTGTGCTAATCGATATTTTCATATCAAGCTTGATGTTGTGTAGTTCTAGAGTATCTATGAAGCCTTTAAGCAGGTTTTAGGTAATTGTTTGGATTTAGCTTAGTCTCATTGTTCACTCAGTAGTGTCAATTCCAGCAGCAGCACCCACCATCTACCTGCCATGCATTTTCGCATGTGCTCCCAACCAGCATATGCCGGAGCTTAGTTAGAACTTTTAGGAGTTCCCTATTAGTGTCGTTTTCCAGTGTGCAGGGTGTTCCAGATGACTTCAATAGAATTCCCTAAATGTCTGAAGTAAACATCTGTTCTGCAGGTGGTAACAAAGAAAATGGCAGTTAAGCTTGTTGGAAGTTAGCCTCTTCCTGTTTGATTGTGAGATGGTATGTTTTAACTTAAATTATCATCTATCATATATATTTTATATGTCTGTATCGACAGCTGACAGCCCCATAAATGTGGACCAACAGGTGTGAGCTTCATGATACAGCATTAGCGTTTCATGTGCAGTTGATGGTTTGCCTCAGTTGTAGTTTGATAGGCTAGCAATTAACAGAAAAGGATAAATGTTAATGCAACAGTCACAGATAGGACTCAAACCATGTGCTGATTGTGTGTTTGTGCCAAAAAGAAGGTTGTGGAAGAGCGAATCAACACTAACACTTTTATTTGACTTAAGTACTTACACAAACCACTGAACTGCTTTCTGTTAGATAAATGCAAGAGAGTAAAGAGAACAACATTTGAATTTTTTTTAAGAAAGAGCATGTATTTTGAGCTGCTCCACAAAGTCAAGTTCAGTCACAATCTATCAGATCAGCTGATCTCAGTGCCAGTCCACATCAGCTGATGGCCTTCTATGTCCCACGCCGCTGACTTTGAGTCCATTGATCAGCGGTTTCCGCTAATTCCAACCTTCAGACTGGCTTCAACAGTTGCAACTCAGAAACTCTGGACTGATCTCCCACTTCACATTAGGTAATCTTCCTCAGTAACAGTCTTGAAATCATAAGACACTCTTAACTTTTTCAGCTTTTTAATTTACTGTCACTTCCCCCAGTGCATTTCTTTTTATTATTATTTTTGCTTTTGTATTATTATTTATTATTTATCACTCAGTTCCTTACTTAATAAGCTTTTTTTCCTCAAATCATTTTTATAGTTTCTTTGATAATTTAACTTGATTTGATGATTGTACTTCCTGTTCAGCGCTTTAGTCAGTGCCTGCTGTGCTTAAAGTTGCTATGTAGATAACCTCTGTCCATCTATGCATCCCAGTCACACCTGGAAACCAGCAGATGTAGAGGAAAATTTAATGTTTCCTGAATGGCAGAGTAGCTTCTGCCAGTCAGTGGGAGAAATTGGTCACAAATTTAGTGCTGTACCAAAATCAGCCGTTGTGATTATTGGTTGCTCAAAGTTGCATGGAAGACACCAACTTGTCTACAAATACTCGCTAACTAACCACTGACTGGTAGTTAAACTTTAAAAAGTGTAAAGCAAACCAGAAACGGAGGCCTTCAAATTAAAAACTGGAAATATATTTGGTTTCATTGTTTTCACCCATATGGAAAAGAAATAGTAAAAACTTATATGTGATTACTCATGAAAGTGGCCACTTTCTCATTACTTTCATACATTGTTTTAGTAAGTATCCAAAACATACAAGTTTCATTATATAATTTTTCAAGGGATCTTATATCTGTTTTCACTCTTATATGCTTTTCATACAAGTTTCACACAAGACAGATACAAACTTTATAAGATTTATATATATCTTTTCCATATGGGCAGTGGTGAAAGGTTTGAAAAGCTGCAGTCTTTACTTTGAAGGTAAACAGTCTCTGTTTCTGGTTTGGATTGCACTCTTTACTGTTTCACAACTGCTCAGTGAGGAGTTGAATATTTGCAGACAAACAAATTGCAGGCAACCGAAGGATTCTGCTAGCAACCAAAGCAACTACAAGATGGTTTTTGGTGCACCTTCTTTGTAACTGTTTCATCCAGCAGCTGCTACCAACCTCCACCAACCACTCACCAATTGGTTGGGAGTACATCTTTTTCCCTAGTGACTGGTTGTTACCATGTCATGACTGGTTTTTAGGCCTGCATATCTATGTGTAGGCAAACAATTTCACAACAACTACCAGCAACCTCCAGAAAAAAATCCTCCAGAAATCTTATGGAAAATGATTTCCCCCTGAAAACGGAGCTTGTTGTTTGCCAACAGGTTCTGTGTGGCTTAATGTGCAGTGTCCTGTTAAAGCCTCTTTATCTTCAGGTGTTGCGACCTTTGTAAGCTGCTTCGCAACCCACTGATGTTCTTCCTATTCCATTTGTGGGTCTTACCCTGTGACACAGGACCCACACACACACGGGTTATGCTTAGTGTCTTTTTATTTTGAAAGTAATCTGCGGTTTTATGGCACCCGCCTCGGACGCAGCCACTCCTTCTCACTGCCAGCATCGTCTGCTCCATCTCACTGTGGGAACACAAAAAGACATCTCCCTCATTAACACAGTCCTGTACACCTGTTGCCTCTGAACTAAGGAGCAAAACTCTTTCTCCAGATGTTTAAAGCAATGGTGTCTAGGGTCTTTTTGTAATTAACATCATGGGCTTTTGTTGTGATATGCGAGTTTTGTAAGAATATGATTTTCCATCGATGTACTTGTGGCTCTTATCTTTGCATCTTTTGCATTACAGTCTATCAACCTGCTGGGACTGCAGATGAAACTGAACCTGCATGTCTACATCTGGCATATTTACTGTGCATTATTTACCTAAATGTTCACAGTATGAACGTGCAATGACCCTTTAAATAAATAAAAAAGTTAATATAAATAACAATCTTAGTTTGGCTGGCGAGCTGCCCAAGTATACCTTTTGCCTTACCTGCCAGAACCTGAAACAGCCACATAGGAAACTCCGCCTATCTGGCAACGGGACCAGTTTAGAACAAATGCTATGAATTATTTAGAGCTTCTACTTCACCCTGTACTAGTATACATACCCAGTGTGTTTATTTGAAGTGAAAGGGTGTGGCAAAAGCCGGGTAATGAAACCCAGCTGCAGGCAGCAAAAGACACTGGATGGCTTCCTTGACAGCATGGGCCGGAGAGAGGGCCGTTTCAGAGCGTAACACAACAAGAAAATTGAAAAAATACAAACAAAACGAGTGATTTGCACACAAAAGAAAACTGAATCAAGTGCGGCCCGTCCGCTGGAGAGAGGTTCTTGTAAACAAGTGGCCGTGCTAAAACAATACAGCTGGATTTCCTCTCGGTACGCGACGATAATCATCACTCACTGTTTACCACAGCAGAGAGAGGTTCCAGCCTCAAACAGCCTCAGGTTCCTCAGTAACACAAACTAAGCTGGATTCACTAACTCTATCTCTATGATGATGCATTTCCACACGAAAATTTGGCACCAAGCATCTCGCTACTGTCCAAACACATCAGGAGAAATGTGAATCATGTGTCCTTTCTGTGCACAGAGAGAAAGTTTAGCCTTAGTCCTGTTTTTTTAATCAGAAAACCTGAGTTTCAACATAATTTTGGCATAACTTACCTCCTAACTATGACAAAATTTCTCTCTTTTTTTTAATGTATTCTAAATGTCCTTAATATCTGAGAGCCCAGAACACTTTTTCCCCAGCAACATTTCCTAACCATTCCAAAACTAATCATTTCTCTTTATGGAAAAAGAGCTTATCATATGCAAAGTGCTCAACATCAATGTCTTCATATTCTCGTTTGAGAAATTCATTGCGCGGTGAATTCCCTCGGGAACGCTGCCGCCAAGTTTCTGCCTCGCAAAAGTTTTTTTTTTTTTTTTTTTTTTTTATTCTCTTACTTTAATTCAACTTGGCACGTTATTTCTCAGAAATACCGTCGGGCTCCGGGGAGAAACATAGACGTGGTCTCACTTGTTAGTGCGGGTTTTAGTGCTGAATAAGGATCAGACAATGGCTGAGGGGAGAGGGGGCTGCAGTCTAGCGAGGTATTGACACAGGAGATATTGCCTGAACAAAGTGGATCCGTGAGAAAAGAGAGCGAGCGAGCGTGAAGGAAGAGGGGGGGAAAAAGAGAAAGATTATCTTAATTATCATTCAGGAGCTGCTTAGTGCAGCACCTGTGCATGAATAATGTCATTTATAGGCACATTGAGATGTGCATAATTCCCCCTTAAATCATACACATTAGCGGCATAACAAGGGATGAACAAGTCGGCCTCTCACAGGCTCAACTAGGAGCGAGGGGGTTCATTGTCAGCCCTTCACCTCCCCAATAAGAGTGTATTTCTTTATTCAAAGACTCCACTCTTCTCTCATTCAACACTTGCTATTTGGTCCAAGAGAGCTGTGAGGGTACATATCCTGCTTCATATTAACGTGCTGGATTTCATTTGTGCACTGCGTGACTTCAAAATAGAGGATATTTCAGGGCTCACGGTGTGATTTAACAGGCGAGAGGTATGATCACACTTGTTCGCAAGAAAAAAATAGAAGAAGAAGGCGGGAGCTTCTGCCAGTGCACACGAACCAGTGTAAAGCTCCTCAGGGTCAGAGCCTGTATGTAGAAATGAAGTTTAGATGTTTAACAATGGTTGTTACAGATGTTTTGTGTTTTGAGCTTCTTCCTCTAACACACAGAGAAAGAAAAAGAAACACATTGTAATTTCTAACCTAAAAACATGCTTTACAAATCCCACGTGCACACGCTACATATCACAAACCAGAACCTCATCGATGAAGGGCCACGTGTCTCTAGCAATGTTGGCAAGTAACTACACTCACAGGCCAATTTTTTAGAGCCAACTACATGTTAATGCAAATATCTAATGAGCCAATCACACAGCAGGAACTTACTTAGACATCTAGACATGGTGAAGGTGACATGCTGAAATTCAAACTGAGCATCAGAAAAGCGATTTAAGTGACTTTGACTGTGTCATGATTGTTGGTCTGAGCATTTCAGAAAGTCTGATCTGTTGGGATTTTTCCACACAACCATCTCCAGGGTTTATAGGAAATGGTCTGAAAAAGAAAAAAAATATCCACTGAGCAGCAGTTGAATGGGTGAAAATGCCTACTTCTACCTTACTGGTTGCAACAGTAACTCAAAGAGTCACTTGTTACAACCACGGTATGCAGAAGAGCATCTCTGAATGCACAACACACTGAACCTTGAAGCTGGTAGCAGAAGACCACACCTGGTGCCACAAACGTCAGCTAAGAACAGGAAACCATGGCTAAAGTTGACACTGGCTCAACAAACCTGGACATCAGAAAAGTCCCTGGCGAAGTCTGTGGTCCCCACATGTTTCAAAAGATCCACCATCATCCCTGTGCCCAAGAACCGCAAACCCTCATCCCTGAACGATTACTGGCCAGTTGCACTGACCTCGGTAGTAATGAAAGTGTTTGAGAGGCTCCTGAAGAACATCATCTCCTCCTCCATCCCAGACACCACAGATCCGCTGCAGTTTGCCTACAGATCCAACAGATCCACAGAGGATGCCATTGCCCACGTCCTACACACCACTCTCAGCCATGTGGACAAGAAACAGGGTAACTATGTGCGAATGCTGTTTGTTGATTACAGTTCAGCGTTTAACACAATAGTGCCCTGCAGACTGTTCACAAAGCTGAGGGATCTGGGACTTAACAGCCGTCTGTGTGCATGGGTGCTGGACTTCCTCACTGGCAGAACTCAGGTGGTGAGGGTGGGCAGGTGCTTCTCCAACAGCATCACCATCAACACAGGAGCACCTCAGGGATGTGTCCTCTCGCCACTGCTCTACTCCCTCTACACTTCAGACTGTGTGGCCACTCATGGCTCCAACACCATTGTGAAGTTTGATGACGACACAGTGGTGTTGGGTGCCATCTCCAACAACGATGAGGCGGCCTACATGGATGAAGTGAAGAATCTGGCATCGTGGTGCCAGGACAACCACCTCCAGCTGAACGTCGGCAAGACCAAGGAGCTGGTGGTGGACTTCAGAAGGAGTCAGCACAGAGACTACAAGCCCATTATCATCAATGGAGCTCCAGTGGAGAGGGTGCAGTCCTTCAAGTATCTTGGTGTCCACATCTCCTCAGACCTGACATGGGCTGCCCACATTCAGGTCCAGACCAAAAAGGCTAGGCAGCGCCTGTATCACCTACGACAACTGAGGAAGTTCAGGGTCTCTCCAAAGATCCTCAGGATTTTCTATACAGGCGCTGTGGAGAACATCCTCACACAGAACATGACATCGTGGTTTGGGAACAGCTGTGTGAAGGACCAAAAAGCTCTCCAGAGAGTGATCCGTACAGCAGAATGCTGCTGCAGGATTGCTCTTCCCCCGCTTCAGGACACTTACACCAGGAGATGCCGGACTAGAGCAGCGCAGATACTGAAGGACCCGTCCCATCCTGGCAACAAACTGTTCCAACTTCTGCAATCTGGTAGAAGGTTCTGCATCATCCGGGCAAGGACAGAGAGACTCAAGAGGAGCTTCTATCCCCAAGCCATCCGGGCCCTAAACACACACACCCGCCCGCTCACATCATCTCACATCATCTATAATTGACTGAGACAGGACTCTTCCAGACACTAAACCAAGGCACAATGTACATTTCAATTCCTTTAATTTTAAATATTTTATATCGTCTATCCTGTAAAATAGTCAGATGTCTATCCATATTAATGTACAGAATTCACCTGCTTGCTGCTACTACTGCACATTCACCCAGTGTATATACTATATATATATATATATATATATATATATATATATATATATATATATATATATATATATATATATATATATAATGTTCTTCCCCTACACCCCCCCCCCCCCCCCCCCCCCAATTTTTTTGCACATGTCGAGGAGCGTGTCAGGCTACATTTCACTGTGTGTTATACTTGTATAACTATACATGTGACAAATAAAGAACCTTGAACCTTGAACCTTGAGTTACCTGAGCGTTGTTCCAGACCATGTCTACCCCTTTATGAACACAGTGTTCCAATCTTCTGATGACTGCTTCCAGGATAACACAACATGTCACAAAGCTCAAATCATCTCACTGCACTTCAACGGCCTCCACAGTCAACAGATTTCTGTCCAATAGAGCACCTTTTGTAGATGTGGTGGAACATGAAGTTCTCATCATGGATGTGCAGGAGACAAATCTGCAGCAAAAGTGTGACGCTGTCATGTCAATATTTACCAAAATCTCTGAAGAATGTTTCCAGCCCCTTGTTGAATATATGCCACGAAGAAGTAACTCAGCTTTAAAAGTAAACCAAGGTTGGAAGTACTTAATAAAGTGACTGGTGCATGTGTAGAATTTATAAAGAACTTTAAATTTGCATTTTTCTAATGGCTAGTAGAAGTTGTCAACTCTGGTTATAAAGGGTTAGGCTATGAGAAAATGACCTAGTCTACAATTCGTGCATGTCACGGAGACCTTAGCCTTGGTGGATGAACCCAGTGTCGCACTATTTGCGTTTTTTTCTGAAAGTGGGCACTGAGCCAGTTCACTGACGCCGTGGCCACTCTACACAACGGCCCTCATCTGCATCAGCGCTGAATGTTCACATTGAGATCAAAACCACATTTCTCCTAAATGTCACCCTGAATAACAGCCTTGTTGCGCCACAGCGTACACTCATTCCATTTTAGAGAAAGTGGAGGACTTCAGATCACTACAGCTGGATGGTATTCGTGATGACGGGGATGTGAATAATTACACACAAGGTGCTGTTGTTGGTGCACCACTTGTGTGAATTAAAAAGGAGTCCCCTGAGAATAGATTCACGCCCAGCATATGTCAAACAACCCTTGAAAATAGCTGCTGAGGCTTCACTGGGTGGAGTTCGCCAAAACAGTCCAGAGCCGGAAAGTATTTGTCATCCAGATCAGATTTTTCTGTTGCCAGGGGAGACGTGGGTCCACATAGAGAGGATGCATACAGCACAAAACGAGAGTAGCAACAAGGCTGTCATCACGGAGAAATGTCAAATATTCCACCCCGCTGCCGACTCCTGAGCGGTCCGCTGCTGTCGAGGCCCGGCCCACGCAGTCAAAAGTTCACATCAACAACAGAGGGCATTGTGGGTTCTCTCTAATCAGAGGGGCCTCCCCGTTACAGCCAAGCACTTCTGAATTCTAACTATGCCAACAGAGATATGGAGTAGGATTAAACTCGGAGTGTGTGGACCTCCTCCACGCTGGGGTCAAACTGCAATTTTAAAACACTTTGAGCGCTCGCTTGTAGCCCGGGTGGAGGATGGGGTGGGTGCGCTTCGTCATTTTGGGAAAATGTCAGTCGGTCACTGAGAGAGTTGTGATTGGATCTCGGAGTGAACTCTGGGGGAGCAAAGCATGCATTCCCTCACATACAATTATCAAAACAGAGGGCCGCTTCAGCCGTCGTTAAACGTGAAACAACACCGTCCCGCAGCCAAGACCCGCAAAACTGAAAACAAGGCAAAAAGGCGAATCGCAGCAAACGTGAAGAAGAAGAAGAAGAAGAAGTGTCAGACACCAGTGAGTCATCGCCGTATTCATTTTCAGAAATGAGTGAAAACATACAAAACCGCTGTGGCAAAAACAAACTGACCACACAGGCCCGAACGCTTCCCTCCTCAAAGGGGAAAATGAAGAGTTGCTCGAAGCTGCAGGAAGAATGCAAATGACTCAGACTGCAAACACGATTTGAAATGTTTTCTGAGGAAGTGATAAAATACGTTTTCTGAATTAAACTCACAACACAATTTAAAACAAACCCCCCTCCCATTTGTACAAAATGAAACAGCCCTGAAAAGAACAATAGTTGTAGCTTTTGAATATTTTGAAAGTAAAAAAAGTATCACCTTTATTCATTGTGGACCCTGTAGCTACATGAAATTTCCTGTAGGTCTGCTATTATAAGGCTTTCACCCACATTGTCTGTGGTCACAGTTTGTGGTGGTTAGCCCAACCTTAATCTGAACCCTGTTTTTATTAAATTGTTCTTCGAAGTACTTCTAAAAAACAGGATGAGGGACAGGGATAGCAGCCATCATGGCTTATAGGACGGCTTTGTGGCTTTGGAGGAATAACACTTTCACTCTACAGGGTGGACCATTTATATGGATACACCGTAATAACATGGGAATGGTTGGTGATATTAAAGTCCTGTTTGTGGCACATTAGTATATGTGAGGGGGCAAACTCCTCAAGATGGGTGGTGACCATGGTGGCCATTTAGAAGTCGGCCATCTTGGATACAACTTTTGTTTTTCCAATAGGAAGAGGGCCATGTGACACATCAAACTTATTGGTAATGTCACAAGAAAAACAATGGTGTGCTTGGTTTCAACGTAACTTTTTTCTTTCATGAGTTATTTACAAGTTTCTCTTTGTTCACATGTCGAAGAGGTTAACATGTGAGGAGCGGATCGAAATTGTGTTGATATCTGGTGAACGCAGTAACCAGGTCATTGCAGCAGATTTCAATGCAAGACACCCTACGAGACCACCCATCTCCCATGCTACAGTTAGCAAACTGCTTGCTAAGTTTTGTGAAACTGGTTCAGTGTTGGATTTGCCAAAATGTGGACGCAAAAAAACTGTCACTAATGAAGAAACATCAGTGGCTGTCCTAGCTTCATTCAACAAGAGCCCACAGCGTAGCACTCGCCGCATGTCACTGGAGAGTGGCATTAGTCGAACATCCCTTCAGTGGATATTAGCTACTCACAAATGGCACCCTTAGAAACTCCAGCTACTGCAGCATCTCAACGAGGATGACCCAGATCGGCACGCAGAATCTGCAGAATGGGCAAAACAAAAATTGGAACAGGACCCTCAGTTCACACAGAAGATTTTGTTCAGTGATCAGGCAAACTTTTATGTGAATGGTAAAGTTAACAAACAAAACCACCGCTATTGGTCTGACACTAACCCACATTGGATGGATCCCTCCAAGACTGTTGGAACAACAAAAGTGATGGTTTGGTGTGGTATTTGGGGTACAACGATAGTGGGTCCATTCTTCATCAATGGAAACCTCCAGGCCACTGGATATTTGATACTGCTACACGATGATGTGTTTCCCTCTTTATGCACTGAAGTTGGCACGTTCCCTTAGTTTTTCCAGCAAGATGGTGCACCACCACGTTATGGGTGCCAGGTCCGAGCATTCCTAGATGAACAGTTTCCTGGAAAGGGGATTGGTCGTCGTGGGCCAGTTGAATGGCCCCCAAGGTCTCCCGATCTGACCCCCTTAGACTTTTATCTTTGGGGTCATCTGAAGGCAATTGTCTATGGTGTGAAGATGCGAGATGTGCAGCACCTGAAACTACGGATACTGGATGCCTGTGCTGGCATTTCTCCTGCGGTGTTGCTATTAGTATGTGACAAGTGGGAGAAGAAGGTTGCATTGACAATCCAACACAATGGGCAGCACACTGAACACATTTTAGAAGTGGTCAGAAACTTGTAACTAACTCAGGAAATAATAAAGTTACGTTGAAACCAAGCACACCATTGTTATATTGTGACATTACCAATAAGTTTAATGTGTCACATGGCCCTCTTCCTATTGGAAAAACAAAAGTTGTATCCAAGATGGCCGACTTCTAAATGGCCACCATGGTCACCACCCATTTTGAGGAGTTTGCCCCCTCACATATACTAATGTGCCACAAACAGGACTTTAATATCACCAACCATTCCCATGTTATTACGGTGTATCCATATAAATGGCCCACCCTGTAGTTCAAAGCAAGTTATTTAGAGCATGTTAATAAGTACAGACACATGAATAAATTCTGATGGTTTTAACATGCAGGACAAGCGATCCCGATCAAATCCTCTGCTATGCTAATCTTCAGATTTATAGATGTAGACACTTTAGTGAGTTTAAGGATCCTGAATTTATTAACATATGGACAAAGAAATGCAGAATAAACAATTCAATTAACAGAGAGGCATTGCTACTCGGTCCTGCTTGCCACACAACAACATTCAATATTTAGTATTTACTGCTGTTTACACTTAGCTAGATTAACGTGATGGTGTTGTGTTTAGTATATTGCTCTGGGTTTTTTTTTTGCTTGTTTTCTCTTCTTTTTCTCTCAACAGGTGATCCAGGAGATTTTTTTCTCTTCTTTCTCTTTTTAAGTGCCCTTTCTCACTGTCCCTCTTCCCTTCTGTTTTTCTTTTCCTTCATCTTTCTTTCTCCCTTTCCCATCCCTCAGTCATGTCTGTCCCGTCTGTAACAACTGAAAATAAAATAAAATAAATAATAACAACAAAGGCTGATCGAATGGACCAATACGGCAAGGCCATGATGATCCATTTGGCAAAGTAAATCCATTGGGTCTCCTTGTTGGCCTTCAGACAACAATTCTGACAGCTAAAGAACCAAATGGGACAGGGGGAAAAAAAATAGAGAGAGGCATTATTATAATTTTACATTTTCAAATTATTATTTTTTGGGGTTTGGATGTAAAGGGTATACGAAATGCCATGAAGGAAAAAAACTGCACAAAGAAATTTTCTAATTTTTAAGGTTTAATTAACAGCATATACAAGCAAAAAAAATCAACTTTTCTTAAATGCAAAATATGATTTTTATCAATAAAAAATTATTTAACTTTTTATTTCCCCCTAAACTGTAGAAATTGACGTTATCTTTTGTCACTGAACCACAGAAAATAAAATGTTCTGCTACTTCAAAGAGGCACCAATAACTGACCTGACTTATTTTACCTCACAAAAGCAGCAAATGTCAGGTACTTTTGTCATAATCCAGTATGTTTTTAACCTTATCAAATAACAGGACATCAAGCCTTTTAATTTTTTCACTCCTCTTTATAATTTTGAGTTATTTTCTCAAGATTTGAAGTTAATGACTCCTTTAGTCAATTTCGATTTATTTCTCAGCATTTTGAATTAAGTAAGTAAGAATTAGTAACCCTGATTTAGATAAGTTGAAATTTCAAGATGATGACCCTGTATTTTGACTAAATGATGGCAAAAACACATTTTTATCAGTGAGTCCATGGTAATCTTGTCAGATAGATAGTAATCTATCTTGATCATGTCTTCAACTCTGAAGTTAAACCTCCACATGATGATCTGTCTATCAATCTATTCATCTATCTAGAGACTTTTAACAGGTAAAACTTGAAATTTTAAATAAATAATCAAAGGGCTGTGGAAGTCATATATCCCACGCCGCCAGCTTCTAGCTATTTCATCCATTTACCTGATGACATGGCAGGTTTACCTCTCCATTCTCTAGCCTTGTGCCCCCATTCCCACCATCCCAGACCTCAGGAGCAACACAATCATTCATATTCAGATTATTACTCTTAATACCTCTGAGTATTCTGGTAATATCTGATAATTGCAGTGGAGTGACCTTAGGACAAACGCCATTATTAGTTTAAAGGATGACAACTAATCTGAAAGATGTAATTCCCTCTGAATATTCGGTAGACGCTCGATGTGATGTTTGAACTCAAGTTTTATTTATCCGCCATTATTTCAGATATTTAAGATAGGGCAATACAAATAAATTATTCATGTCAATTAGCTTTTCATCTTCCAAGATATGAAGTTGTGTGATCCCTATAACAACTATTTATTTCATGCTAAAACAGAGCTCTCTCTGGAAGCCCACTGTTATCGCCTGAGGACATGTCTTTTAAATAAAAGCATCAGAGCTTTGCATACCTACAATTTGCATATTAAAGGCACTGGGAGACAGATGATAGAAGAATTGGGTGAAGCAATCTAATCATCACTCAAGTCTGACTGGAATCACAAACTCTTTTGGGTTTGGCCCTCAGAGACACAGCAGAAGCAAAGAAATGCTCACAAATTAGCAAAAAAAACCGTTTCAAATTGTTATTACTGGAACTCAGTGGTTGCTCCTGGAAGCGATGGGCCGTGGTGGTGTTTTCTTTGTGTTTGACAGTATTTCTGACGACTCAATTCCTCCAACTGCTTGAGCTTTCAAGGCTCACAACGGAGGATGAAAAGAGCAGACATAAATTTAGAACATGTCTAAGGATAATTTCTATTACAGCTTTTTCCCGTCACAATGTTTGCAGTACCCTTTCTTTGTTGCTTATGCCGTCGTTGCACTTGCACATGTACAGATCTGGAAACACAGAAGAGACGTTACGTTACAGATTAGCTAAACTGACGATGAGACTTAATGTGACTTAATGTTATGATCGCACGAACAACAGCCCTGGGACCTGTAACTGTGGTAGTTGTTTGGTTTTCTTTTGATTTATCCTTTCTGGTCCTAAAGGTTGGGTCTTCCCACCTCATTTACTTCTTTTATGGCAACATAGGCAGTTCTAACACATTTCCTAAAAGGTAAAGGCCAGATCTTCACTTTACACATGACATCATGTAGAAGAAATTTGGCTCATTTTAAGGGGAAGAAAGCAGTGGTTGTATCTGCCAATTATTGGTCAACTTCCTGCATCAGCCTTGTTCATATCTACCAATATCAGGGGTTCCAACTCTTGGTCGAGCCAGCTTTTTGGCATGAAGGAATTCCCTGGACCCAGTTCCAGATTAACTACCAGCACCAGTCAAAGTAAAAGAGGATATTAATGAACTCTATTCCCCAACTAAAAACACTTAAATGGAAGGAGAACTCCTTTAAAGCACCCACCCTGATTGGTATTCAACTCAGTTTGATAGAGTTGCTTTAACGCTTGTATGGTGTTCGGGTCTGTGAGACCCGTGTTCAGTTTTTTTCAAAAGAAAAATTAAACAATTAATTATTTTTTCACGTGTAAATGTGTTGTGTCTTTCCACTCACTCCACTTGATTATAACTGATTTATTTATAACATTTTATATAAAAGAAAAACGAGAAGCACATTAATTCATAAATGTGATCTAACAAAGGTAAAGGGAAAAAATTAACCATGTTTGCTGTTCATATGTCTTGTAATTGGGATGAAGTAAACATCTGTTGAGTAATTTAACATAAAATTGTTTGATAGTGTTAATTTGGAAAGCCAAAACTCTAGCGGGTCCACCAGACCCATGAACACTGGCTGAGTAACAAAAATACGAACACCACACAAGGGTTAAGATAAGATTAGCTATAATGATCAAACCTGTCTTTGTAGCAGGCTGCAAACATATTTATTTCTGTTGCAAAGTTGGACAGTTTAACATGAGAGTCTACGGGCACCGACTGGTTTTTGGAGCCAACTTCAAGTGCCCACCAAAGGAACTGCAGTTTCCACGTTATGGCCAGTTTACACTTGCTGCCCTCGCCTTCACGAACAACAAAAGTGACCGGGGTCCGCTTCCAGTTTTGACTTCTTCTACTTCTCTACTAGTACCGAGGCTGGGTCCAAGTGGCGGTGGTTCAGGAGAATACTGCAGCGAGTCTACGCACCATCAGCACTGGTATAAATGATATGACACTGCGGTGACGCCACTGTTTGACTGGTAAGCAGTGAACGGGCACTCACTTTCATTTTCCCGCCCTGGAGGTTTCTGTATGTAAGTAACTGATGTTCACTGTGACAGATTGCTGAGATCCAACAGTGTGTAAAACATAAACAGTTTCTTTTTTTAATATCAGCGCTTTTACATCAGACAGAGATGCGTTTGCGTGTCTCCGGAGGTCGTGGAGTTGGAACTGAATTTGAGTGCAACTCTGCAACAGATCCAAAGTAAAGCTGAGTGTGTGTGTGTGTGTGTGTGTGTGTGTGTGTGTGTGTGTCTTCTCAGCCTGCATCATCCTGATCACCTCTGATATGCTGCTGCCCCGTGGCTACACATGCCCTGTTTAGTCAGAGACAAGAAGACACCAGCTTATATCATGGTCAAAGACTTACAGGGCTGCAGTTTTAGACTGAATCCAACACGCAATTTGGCTGCATGTGGAGTAAACTGATACTGAACTCATGCAGATATGAGTTTCATGCTATGCGTGTTCGGTTTAGGGAGTATCAGAGTAGGCAAAGGAGCTCTGAACGGAAAATCTGCATGCTGGTGTTAATTAAAAAAATCTTGGACTGAAGCATCTCAAAAAGAAATGTATGGCTAGATGAAAGAAGATGGTAAATCTAGCGAGAGGAAATCAAATAACTGAATTGTAAATTAATAGGACCTTGAAGTCTGATTTTTTTTTATTCACAGAAGCTACAGAAAGAAGGGAGTCAGGAGTGGATGGAAGAAAGTGAAACTTTAAAGGATTCAAGAATTAATGCCAGAAATATAGAAAAAGAAAGCAGGAATAGAAGATGAGGAGGGAAGGCAGACCTAAAGAGGAAAATAAAAGAGAAGCCAAATGAAATAATTATCGGATCGAAACGTCTAATTCTTTTGAGAAATTTGCTGCGGAGCTGCGGCACCAGTTTCAGAGAGTGGAGATGAAGTGCAACGAAGTGCAGGGTAGTAAACTCAACCAGCGTCACCCTGACTTCCTCTGATTTGATTGCCCCGTGGCTACCGGCGTCCTGCATCGGCCTGGACAGCCAGGACGAGAGCTGCCCTCGAGTCCCTCCACGCCACCGCTAATGGGTCACATCACACGCCGGTGTCACTCGCATGTCCGCTCGCTTCGGACCTGACCCACTTCACCAAGTCCACTCCAGCCACCGCAGTCATCATTGTCATCTACCCCGGATCAGCCGATAGGCCCTGACACCCTGCAATCTGAGCAGAGCGGCTAATTAAAGCCTTCAGAGGCAGTAGCCCCCCATATCACAGACATCGTCACCGACAGCAGATTGATGCTTGGCGAGATCACGCAAATGAGGGTGGCAGGGCGTTTATGAGAAACAGACCGATGTAATAAAGAAAAGTTCTCTGACAAACTTCCGGGATGGAGAAAGGGCATCAATGAAGGAGGAGAATCAAGTACTATCGGACTCACACGTGTATACCTTTTAGCTTTTTACGGTAACAGATCGAGCCAATCTTGTTGTTTGAGTTTGATGCCAAAAAAGCCCACCATGAACATTTAAAATGAACAAAACTCCAGTAAAGGAAACAAAATCTTCATCCATCTCATTGTCACGTCTCGTGTGACACATCGGCCAGACGCCCTGGCTGCACGGCGAGGTCCGAGTGGCGCGCAGACTTCCTCAGCACACATGGCGGCCATCGCTGCCACCCTCACTCCTCGGCGGCGTCCATTTAGAGCCTCTTTCCTGGAAGGTTGCACCTCGCTTTGCCCAGGGGACAAATGTGAAGCGTTTTACAGTCAGACGGGCTTTTGTTACAAACACTACAGTCTCACTGCTAGCATGCCGGCTGGGCCCTGCTGATAGCTAGTGCCACTGCCAAGGTGGGCTCCAACACACACACATACACACACACACAGTTACACTAGCGAGTGCCACAAACTCCTCCAAGCTGCCCAAGAGCACACAAGGCCTGAATGGAGACGTGCAGAAGGAAGCCAAGTACATGTCGACCCTAACGAGAACATTGCTTTTAAAAATCTGAACCAGTGTCCAATTTGGTTTTTAAAACGGAATCAGAAAACAGCTTTGGCACATAAATACAATGTTCAGTGTTTTAAAAGGAGGAACGACAAAGAGAGCGGAATTAAAAATTATCTACTCTGGTCTAATTTGCTTTGCAGGCATTGATAGGAAAGAACAAAAAAGGCAATTCAATGCAAGGTAATTAATCTTTCAGAAAAGAACATAACAGTGTAATTGGTCTGCAGAGATAGTAGCAGAAAATGGAGATGAAACACGAGTTAAAGAGGTGCAAAGTAAAGAAAAAAGAAAGAATCAAGCAACGGAGCATGTGTGTTTAAAATGGAAGTTCGATATGTTTGGATTGCAATGGCAGCTGCAAAATACTCTGAAAATATAAACACAGGAGATGTAACAAGATTAGATTTATACTAATATACATCATTTTTTCCCCTACCTCTCATTACAGATGCCATGATAACACAAATATTTCCAATAACAATACTTTCAGGATATGTAGAGGGGGAAAAAGCAATAGTGCTGTCAGTCAACATCACCTAAAATTTGTGTTTGTTGTGTTTTTTGCACATAAAGTTGTACGGTGATGTGAAAAAGTGTTTCCCTCTTTCTGATTTCTTATTTGTTTTTGTATTTTTGTCACACTTACATGTTTCAGATCATCACACAAATCTTTATATGAGACAAAGATATAAAAAATATAGTTTTTAAATGAATGTTTGATTTATTAAGGGAAAAATCCAAACCTACTTGGCCCTTGTGTAGAAGAAGTAACTGCCCCTCTTGTTAAATCATGAATTACCTGTGACTAATTGCAGTTTTTGGAAAGCTGAGTTCGGTTTTATTCGTCACACTCAGACCTATTGAATCAATAAATCACTTGAATAGAACCTGTCTGACAAAGTCAAGCAGGCTAAAAGATCTCAAACACCAACACCTCATGCCACAATTTAAATAAACAGCTGAGAAAAAAGGTCACTGACATCTACCACTTTGGAGGGTTACAAAGCCATTTCTGAGTCTTTGGGACTCCAGTGAAAACTTGAAACAGTAGTAAAAGGTTCCCAGGAGGCCAAAATTACTCCAAGAGTGCACTGGTGACTCATCAAGGAGGTCACAAAAGAACACAGAAAAACATTAAAGAACCACAGGCTTCACATCTTTCAGTTAAGGTCAGAGTTCATGATTCAACAGGAAGACAGAGACTGGGCAAAAATGACATGAGTCCAAAGAGAAAACCACTCCTGACCAAAGACGTCACAAAGGCTTGTCTCACAGTTACCAAAAACATCTTAATAATCCCGAAGACTCTTGGGAAAATATTCTGTGGACTGACGAGACAAAAATTGAACTTTCTGGAAGGTTCGAGTCCCATTACATCTGACATAAAACTAACATAGCGTTTCATAAAAAGATCATCATACCAACAGTCAAACATGGTGGATCCAAGAGCAGAAAAACCTGTGAAACTGAGTGTTTAGAGTAGCCTGAAGTCAAACTTTTGACTGGTATTAGATGTAGATACACTTATTATGATATGAAATTACGCCACCTATCCAGTCCCAGGTTGTGGAGGTAGCAGTATAAGCAAACACGGCCAAGACCTCCCTCTCTGGATGTTCAATGACCCTCCAAAGGCCCTCCCAAGCCACATAATCTCTCCACTATATCCTGGTCTCCCCCCAATAGCACTTCCCTGAAACCGTCACCTAGGAGGAATCCTAGTCAGGTACCCAAACCTGGGCCTCTGACCATCTACAACTGTACATATAATAGTACACCTAAGACAAAGAAAAACAGGATAGATCCACTCTGAACAAACTAAGTGAAGTCTACCTAACATTTCTTCCAGCAAACTCTTGTTTTCAATGGTGTATAATTTGGTGGAGACGTGTCCCAAACAATATCCAGCAGCTATCTTATTGTCTGCAGCAATAATTTTAATATTACAATTACAATTAAAATATTGCAGTGAGTGGTGACTCACTCTCTCTTGAGATCAGAGATATAACGTCTCTATTGTTATTTGGGCATTTTGTTTTTATTGAACAGTGAAAATTAAAAAGGAGAGAAAATGCGAGGGGAGAGGGAGCAGGGTAACCACATGTCAACATCCAACCAACCAGGGCCTGAACCAAGAGATCAGCGCTGATGGTAGCTTGGCTATCAGCTCTATCTGAAGACTACACAAAAAACATCTGGTTTTAATAATGTGGTAATGGTTATTAACAGCAACCCACTGCACACATAGTGTCAGAAGTTGCTGACACGCCGACACAGGATACCACAGAAAAACCACTGTTTTAGTGAATTAAAACAAATGATGATGAATGTGTGATGTGGTACGGACCATTTGCTATTTTTTACGTACAACTTTGTTGTATTTATGTTGATGACTGTTGATGACTCACCTACTACAAACCGAAATGATCTCCCAGTCCAAATCAAGTAACCTGAACCCGAACACCATCTCTAGAATGATGTTCTGTTTTGTATTGTACACTATACAGAAACAGGGGGGAAAAGGCTCATGACAAATTACACATGAACTGGACTGAAAACCAGTGGCTACAGGTCAGATGGAGTAATGAATCCACCTGAGTGTCTATAGCCAGCTGTAAAACATGGTGGAGGCACTGTCATGGTTTGGAGCGGTGTTTCATCGAGCGGTGTTGAAGATTCAGAAAAGTATCATCAGATTTGGATTGACTATGGTATACCATCTGGAAAGCATCTGATTGGCTTGTTAGAAATGTAACTGTTTTTCTTATATACCGTATACTATCCTTATATACTGCACATTCAGGTATGTTTGTTAATGTGTCAATAAATCGCTGCACCTATTTCCCATTTTCTCAGCAAAATGTAAATAAATTAGGGTTGGCCACTACTAAGTCACAATTGATACAATCTTTAACCCTTTAAGACCTACCATAGAACCAAGTCCACCAGAGCTTATATTATATTTTTACATGGTGTGGTGCCATTTTTGGGAGCATTTCAAGTTGCTATACATCAATACAACAATTATAGCCCAGATTTTAATAATATGTATTCATTAAGTGCATAGTAATTACATAAATTGCAAAAAAGTGCAATAAACTACAAAAAAATTGAAAATCGTTTTTGCTTTTTTAACATATATTTCTAGTTAGAGAAATTTAAGAGGCTTATCCCTCAAAACTGTAAATACAAAAAAGTTGCACAAAATAGTTTCCTACCACAGGAAATTTATTTTGAGTGTCTTCATAGTTTTATTTTTGAAATACACCAATTTTTATACACTGCAGGAAAAACGAAAATAAATATTATACTGTAAATTTGCAAAAAAGCAGCAAATGCATCAAAATAAACTATTTCCAGCAGTGCAATATTAGTCCTAAGCATCCCAGAAACGACACAGAAAGTCATAAAGTCAAACATAACTTTTAAAAAGACCAGTATAGGCCCTGAGGCCCTGAAGGTAAAAAAGACTACATTTCCGCGAAAATGACGTCACTTCCGGTTTCGGGCAGGTAATGGCGGACATGCAAAAGTTCGCGCTGACGTCTATTCCAACATAGGAAGTCTTATGAACAGCTGATCGGATCGGCAAAGCGTGTTTCTGGAATATTATGTTTTTGTTCCTGCAAGTGCTTTTTATGCAGTTTTTGCAAAGCTTTATGTTGAAGGAAACTGTGACCTAGGACAAGCTGATGGCATAAGATGTAAGTACAACTCCTCCGATTTCATATGCAAAAAAAATTATTGCGCTAGCTTACGTGGTTGCAGAGCTACCGGGATTTAAAAATAGTTACGTAAAACAGAGCGTGCCCGCTCCGACCAGCTTTAAAGGGTTAATACTGTGTTGGTTTATTTTAAAATTCTGTTTGTAACTACATTATTTTTTGAAGTAACACGCAACTAAGTCCAAACATGAGGTGACATGGATGTTTAAAAAGTTAAGTGAGTTTCAATCAAAAATAGATGCTAGAAATTGTTCAAGTCTGGCAGATCTGCCAATCAGCAAAGAAGAAATACCCCGGAAAAGCTTAAATTATTTTGAATTTACTTGTAATTTATTTGTAAACTTTAATGTAGGTTTCTTGTCATTGCTTGTTTTTTTTCTGTTTTGTAAGGACAAATTGATCACGATTAATCCATTACGTGCTTAAATTTGGGCTCACCTGTTAAAGACTTGACTGGTACACCCTCATACGCTGGTGAAAATTAGCAAAATATATTCAGATAAAACAGCATAAACAGCTGCCGGAGGAATTCATTCAAATATTTCTGGATATTCTCTGCAACCTCTTCTTCCTTCAAGCCGTTCAACTTGTTTTTATCAATTACCTTCAAGGCTTTCTACCAGCGAGGACTTCTCCCTGCATTCTTTACATTTATAGTTTATGTACTTGTTATCTGGCAGAGACAGCCTTCCTCTTTCCCCGAACAAATCTTCACTTTCAGTTGGAAAAAAGGACAGAGAGGAAAATGTTTTTCGAGCTCCGTGTTTGAAAGTTTGAAAGGCTTCAGAAGGTGATTTGGATCTCGGGCGTCTGAGATCGGCGGTAATCAGAAGCGGGTTTTGTAAGAAAAAACAAAAAAACCAAAAAAACCCCCAGAAAACACCCACACAAGTTCACATGGCTCTCCCCTTCCCCCTGCCTTCCTGTGCAAATTTGGACATGATTACAAGTGAGAAAAGCTGAGGGGGGTCTGGCTTCACGGCGGAGATGGAAGATACCGCGCCGAGTGTGCGTTTTTGTGTATGCAGAGTTTTGCATGCAAGTGTGTGTGAGAGAAAAAGATCCCCATGCACACACAAATACACACACACACATGCACTTCAGCCACGCAGAACAGACAGTCCCAGCAACATGAAATTCCAAGTAGATTTAATATGCACAGTTGCACAAATGGCATGACTCGGAAAGCCTCCAAACCTCTCTTTCTGAGGTGAAAAACCTCCTGTAAGTACTTTAACAATGGCATTTTGCTGGTTTAACATACCAGTTATGATTGAATAATACTTTCTCGTGAGTCTTTGATCTGGAAAAGGCAAGGCAAACCTAAATTTTGTACAGATTAAGGGTTGTTCAAAGCAGCAGAATGACGGCGGTTTCTCTTTTTTCCTTTTTTCCACCTTTTAAGTCGCCTGAGTGGAGAATCATTACACTTCAAAAAATGTACTGGCCCTTACTGTAAAAGCCAATCATTAAATAAAAACTTGGGGAAGAAATACACCTAATTACAGGCAGACAAATGCACATAATTCCCCGTTTTTTGGGGTTTTTTTTACCCTCCCTCCTCCTGGAAGGAGCTCAGAAATGCTTAAAAAATGCACGTCGTCAACCGTTTGGGGGATTAAAACATACAACAGCTCAAGTACTTTTCACTTTACGTGTTTCACCAGCTTGAAGACGGGAGAGAAAGAAAACTAATTCCACGGAGGACAGGAGTTGTAGCCGAGCGAGCGGAGGCGTTGGGAAAAGTGTCTCTGCAACACAGACGGTGAGACTCACTGCAGCATGGTGCGGCCAACTCATCTCCTCGTGCAATTGTGAATGTACTACAAGCATGTCATGATGGATAAACGCTGTCACAGGGAAAGGTTCGGTGGATCAGAATCTACACTTCCAAGGATCCTTTTCCATAGTTACTGCCCAACTACAGAAAGAAATGTATAGACCTGTAGAGTTTGACCTAAAGCCTAAGGTTAACGTGATTTCACGACATAAAATATATACATTTCTACCACAGACTGAGTGCTCCGCTTTGGCTCTATAGCTGTCACCATCTTGATATCATGATTCCCTGCAGAGCAAGTCATTTTGTCTCTCAGATAATACCATTAAAATGCTCCTCCAGTGGATGTGAGGCCTAGCAGATAGCTAATGGCTACAGCTAACCGCACCCCTAAATTCTAATCATCTAACTCATCCTGCGTAAATACGTGGTCGGTGTGAACGGCTGGGTTAAGAATAGGTGAGTCTGAAACGTTTTTTTAATGCACAAAATGTTTGCATGAATTTAAAGGCCTTTAGTGTAAATCTGTTCACTGTTCACAGAAGGTGTTAGCTAACATGTTGATTTTCAGGTCTGGTAGTCGTGGCTGTTTGGTGGCCACACTTTTGCCATCAAGCCTCTCAGATTGAGTCCCCGCCTTCAAATCACTCACACTTGCTTGTATTGTATGCATGTAGATTCATCCTTTATCGCCTATTTTTTTTATTATCTTTTTAGTCTTTTACTGGTGTTTATGATTCATGTTCTGTTTTGAACCCCATACGTATGTTTTTGCGATTTTCTGTTTTAGTTTACTGTCTGAGTATTCTGGTCATGATTGTCCAAGAATGTTATTATTATTATTCATATTATTGTAGTAGTACTGTTATAAGTAGCTACATGAGATTATAGTTGTCAGAGACATCATGATATCACATAACCGTGATGCTCTTGATTACTAAGTCATTTAGGCATAAAGAAACCTGTAAAGTGCCATTAAATTATTAAGGAAAGAATAAAAAGCACACAGCCATCATAAACACATTTCTTCGCTGTAGAGTTTCTTTACTTATTATCTTTTTTCAAAAACCAGAGCAGTGCGGACTTTTCCCCTCGTTTGCACAAGCAAAGATGGAGACGGACCCCTCCACTGTGAACGCTTCTCTCTGCCTGGTGCTCTCAAAAGCTGTTGAAACACTTCCATAGTAAATTGTTCCCCTTTCATGTGTGCAACTGACCAAAATACTGACCACACAAAAGCGCCACAACTGCCCCCACGTTCCCACAATACCGCAATCTGAATATCACATTACTGATTTTACCCACAGACCATTAACCGCTGAACTCCGAAAAGTTGTCTTCACCCATTACTCCTGTCCCACATGTTCATTTTCTTAAGATATTAGGCAATTTAATTACAGTTAAGAGCATTAAGGAGCAATTTTAAGTATAATTTGCAGTTCATGAACTGTTTTTGAAAATTACTCTTAATATAATTAACTTCTGTCATTAGGCCTAATCCCTGCAGGCTACAGAGAGAATGCTTCCTTTAAGAAATTACATACATGTAACGCCACATTCATTCCTTTTCACCAGGAAGGTTGGACTGCAAAAGGTTTGTCTCCTCAATGGAGTAATTATCTATTTCCAGCGAGAGAGTGCAAAACAGTGCTAAGTCCATTAATGGCTGGGAGTCTCTCTAGCATGAATAATCATAAACCAAGCTAAAAAAAAAGTAATTGGACTGTTCGCAAGGCAAAAGAAAAATAAAAAAATACACAAAGAAAAAGGGCGTTTGAAGCTTGAGAATTTGGGGTGGAAATGCCCCCTAAAAAAGGAGGGCAAAGGGTAAGATATCATGGATTTTTTATGACCACATTAACCCAGCGTTGAATTGCACTGTCTGGGCTTTCTCTGGTGAAGTATACTGCTTAATTAGAGCAGATATTTCCTTGTCAAAAATAGTGGGGGCCAACGTCTAATTAAATCAAGAGGACAGTGGCGTATTAGTGATGGGAACGCCCAAGCAGGCAGCCATCCACCATCGGCCATGATGCCTTCATAAAAAATGCATGGAGCACCCTGTGAAGAAAGCTCTAATTTACAAAAAAAAGGAAAGGAAGAGGATGAAAATTCATTCAGGGCTGAGGGTCTCGGCGGGTGAGCCTCGCACCTTGACGGGTAAGTGATGGTTTGCTTAACGTCTCCTCTGATGAGGTTAAGGACGTGTCACTTTGTCTTTGGCCGAGCTTTAATCAGGCTCCAGCCGGCCCTCTGGCACGAGCCGAGGCTTTGCCGGTGCGTAACTGACCGGTGATTTAGAATGATATGATTACACCTACACCGGCATGCTGCGCAGCCGTGTGAATTAGCCTTCCCCCTTCTAGAAAATGTGTAATGAGCGATGTTCCCCGCGCCCAGCTGGGGCCCCACAGATTCAGCCATGAGCCGGCATCCTAATCAGCCGTCAGCCAAAAAGCCTGCTATTGCAGGCGCATTAGAATCTGTGTTTGTGCATATCAAAAGATTTCCACAAACGCATTGGCAAAACACATAATCACTTATCCCTCAGAGGGAGGGCAGGCGGAGGGTGGATGGACGACGGACACGCCGACAGAGATCGTTTCCTTTGAGTGTTGGAGGAAATCGCTGTTCTCATGTGACGAGCCTGCAATAACTGCTGGCCGTGCGTGTATGTGTGTGTGTTCAATTGGAGGGCCCGGATATTCCGGAATATCTGAGCAGAGGAAATACACTGAGCTCATGAAAGTTCAGGAATTCCAAAAGCACAAAATAATCAAATCAGAGCTGCACTTCGACTCATTGTTCCTGACATAACCTACAAATTCGTGCCATTCCCTAACAGCTGCTTTTCTTTTAATAAAAAGAAATGTGATTGGTAGATTACAGCCTATCACTCACTCCCAGCCTTCATGTAAACAATAAGATGCAATACAAGAGAGCAACAAATAAAAAATACACATTTTGAAAGTGGTATTTTGTAACCTAGCAATGAGATATCAGCCCCAAGATAAATAGAGAGGGCTGGGTCAGAAAGAGTTCAATACCTGATCAGATGAGGCCCAGGTTCAATATTGGCCATTGGTACTGCAAGGTGCTGGTGGATATAATACAATTCTCTTTCAGTTCAGTGTTATTTATATAGCTGGGGTGGGCAGATCTATCCAACTATCGATATTATCGACATTAATGCTAGTATCGGTACTGAATCACTAGTAGCACTATAGGATCCATACTACGTATGTTCAGTATGTCCCCTATATAAGCTGCCTTTACAGGTATCAGTATTGGCATCCAGGATACTGGTCCTGTATTTACTTGGTATCGGACTGACGCTAAAATTTGCAGTATTGCACAGCACTATTACATAGCACCAAATCACAAGCAAGGTGCTTTATTATTGTAGGTTAAAGGACCTGCAATAACAGAGAGAAAAGCCCAACAATCAGCCAAAACCCCTTTGAGCAAACACTTGGTGACAGTCTGTAGGAAAAACTGCCTTTTAACAGGAACCAGAAGCAGCCTCAGAGAGGAAAAAGAGCCAGAGTTTAATTATGAAATATGTTAAATAACCAACTATTCAACTGAAATATAATAGGTCATGCATGTACGTTCAAACATTACTGTGTCAACTGCAAAATGAGCTGCATTCCACCAACCAACAGTAAACTATTTACAACTAAACGTACTGTGTTTCACCCACCTACTGGTACCAAAAGAAGCACCTCTCAATTTTAAATACACTTAGACATTGAGGGCTATCAGGAGGGACCATGCGCTTACCTGCTGCTCTCTGGCAGGTAGCTCCATGCCCTCCTGGGTTTTAATTGCACCTTAGAACACACATGCATCAACACTACAATGAGCGGGTGGAGGGAGGTTTGGAGTCTTCTCCCACCCCCATTCTCTGCGGCCTGCTGGAGCGGGAGGGCTAGGAGGAGTTGGCCGTCCGACTGCGGTCTGGAGTGTGGGGCCTCCCTGCTGCTACGGAGTCGGGGCGGTCTGCCTCTCCCCACCGCAGGGAAAAGGGTAACACCACCTGGGTCTGGGTGCAGTTCCCCCCTCCAGGGGCAAGGGTACCTAGACCCGGTTTGTAGAGTACGCTTGGGGAGTGTGATCGTGTGTACAGCGTCTCTTTATGTCTGTCTCCACGTTGGTTGAGTGTGGAGTGAGTGCATATGAGAGCATGAGGGGGGGAATGGATGTTTGTGTCTGTGTGTGCCTGTATGTCTGTGTCTATATGTCAGGTTGGGTATCAGACACCACCTCTCTGGGGACACCTCAGGCCCTCCAAGGTTTGGAGGCCTATCTCCACCCCTCCACCACTTCCCCTGCCGGTGGCGGACTCCCTCAGGTGTCGGTGCGTTGGTGGTTCTTTGTGTCTGGGGGTGGGCGTCCAGGTACACACCGGCTCACTCCTTGGCGGCCGCTTATCGGGGCCTGGAACCTGGGGCTCGCTCGGGCCACTTCGGAGGTGGGGTGCCCCCGGCCTCTCGGCCTGGGGCTCGGACACTCAGGCACAGCTGGCTGCCGGCGGAGCTCACGGGCGCGTCACTGCAACTCCCCCTGGCTTCTGCTCCGCGGCAGCTGAGTGAGCCCTCATCTGGGACTCTCCTCAGCTCTTACTGGAACAGTGGCGCGGCTGCCCCTCTGTTGGTCTTCTATGGTCTCTTGTGTTCTGGGGGCCTCTGGATGTCTGGAGTTTTGATCTCCTCCATACCTGCTTCATACCCTGGAGGACGGGGCTGTGCCCCCCCCCACACTCCCTAGCAGATCGTTACATGGAGAAACCTTTGGAATACAAGCACGCTGATCCACACAGGTATGCACACGGGTGTTCACTGCTCGTAGACTTAAATTACACCTTTCTTAGCTACTACTTCGAAGCACATCTGTCCTGCGTACTGCACAACAACATTGAATATTTAGTATTTACTGCTGTTTACACTTAGCTAGATTAATGCGATGGTGTTGTGTTTAGTATGTTGCTTTGTTTTTTTTTTGTTTTTTTGCTTGTTTTCTATTCTTCTCTCAACAGGTGATCCAAGAGATTCTTATTTTTTTTCTCCCCCCCCTTTCTCACTGTCCCTCTCCCCTTCTGTTTTTCCTTTCCTTCCTCTTTCTTTCTCCCTTTCCTATCCCTCACTCATGTCTGTCCCATCTGTAACATCTGAAAATAAAATATAATAAATAATAAAAACAAAGATCGACCAAATGGACCAATACGGCAATGCCACGAAGATCCATTTGGCAAAGTAAATCCATTGGGTATCCTTGTTGGTCTTCAGACAACAATTCTGATGGCTAAAGAACCAAATGGGACAGGCAAAAAAAAAAAAAAAAAAAGAAGCAAATTATTGTGGAAAAGACCACCGAGTTCAAACCACGCAAGTGATCTCCTCCATACCTGCTTCATGGACGGGGCTGTGGCTCCCCACACCCTCTACCGATCATTACATGAAGGAACCTTTTAAATACAAGTGCGCTCATGCTCACAGGTGTACACACGTGTCCTCACACACACAAACTACACCCTTTTTGGCTCCTACCTCAAAGCACACTGTGCGCTGTTGATCTTATGTGCTGCACAATAATGTTTAATATTTAGTATTTACTGTTATATTCCCATAGATCATCGTGATGTTGTTTATTATGTTGCTCTTTTTTTTTCTTCTGCTTGTTTTCTCTTTTTTCTTTCTCAACAGGTGATCCAGATGATCGATAGATGTATTTTTGTCTGCTTATTTTGTTGGTTTTTTTCCCTTTATCCCCATCCCTCTTCCCCGCTGTTTTTCTTTCCCTCTTTCTTTCTCCCCTTTCTTTTCCCCAGCCAAATCTGTCATGTATTTAGCAAGTGAAAATAAAATAAAATAAACAATAAAAGGTGAATCAAATAGACCAATACGGCAAGGCTGGGATGGTCCATTTGGTAAAGTAAATCCGTTGGGCATCTTTCTTCGCCTTTAGACAATCATTCTGATGGCAAAAGAGCCAAACGGGACAGGCAAAAAAAAAAAAAAAGTAACACACATAAACATTTGTCACTGTCACTGCTTAGGAGCTCTAGACAATGTAACTGCCACCACAATGCCCAAACCTTTTATGGTATTTAGTGTACTGAATATCTGACTAATAGGACTGTAATAATAGCAACTTAAAACACTTTCTCTACAAAAGCAGTTGCATTACTACTAGCTTTATGTGTCTGCTCCCACCCCCACAACCTCACCTGCAGTCAGCCTGGAATCCAGAGCCACACCACTGTGCCAGCCTCTCTCTTCACATGTTGCCTCCTGTGAGATTCCTGACACCCCTCCCCCACCCATCACCTTCACTCAATACCAGGTTGAGATGCAAATGAGGAGACTTCACTCAGGCAAGTCTGCTGGACCAGACGGAGTGAGTCCCCTTGTCCTCAAGGCCTGTGCCCCCCAGCTGTGTGGAGTCTTTCATAAACTGTTTATGCTGAGTCTGAGTCTGCAGAGGGTCCCGGTGATGTGGAAGACATCATGCCTCGTCCCTGTACCAAAGACGCCTCGTCCCAGTGGCCCCCAGGATTACAGGCCCGTGGCACTGACCTCCCACATCATGAAGACCCTGGAAAGGCTCATCCTGGACCAGCTGCGACCCATAGTAAGACCACATCTGGATCCCCTTCAGTTCGCTTATCAGCCTCGTCTCGGAACAGAGGACGCCATCATCTACCTGCTCAATCGTGTCTACACCCATCTGGACCAGCCGGCGAGCACTGTGAGGGTCATGTTTTTTGACTTTTCCAGTGCTTTCAACACCATCAGGCCGACCCTCCTGGGTGATGAGTTAGCAGCGATGCAGGTGGATGCTTCTCTGGTGTCCTGGATTGTTGATTACCTGACAGGAAGACCACAATATGTACGTCTCCCACAGTGTGTGTCTGACAAGGTGATTAGCAACACAGGGGCACCACAGGGGACTGTCCTCTCCCCCTTCCTCTTCACCCTCTACACCACAGACTTCAGCCACTGCACAGAGACCTGCCATCTTCAGAAGTTTTCTGATGACTCTGCGGTGGTTGGATGCATCAGCAGGGATGATGAGACAGAGTACCGGGCTGTGGTCGACTCCTTTGTCACGTGGTGTGAGCAGAATCATCTGCAGCTCAACGTGGCAAAGACCAAGGAACTGATCGTGGACTTCAGGAAGACCAGGAAACACTTGACCCCTGTTTCAATCCAGGGGGTCAGTGTTGACATTGTGAAGGACTATAAATACCTTGGAGTACACATTGACAATAAACTGGACTGGGCTAAAAACACCACAGCACTTTACAGGAAGGGCCAGAGTCGTCTCTATTTTTTGAGGCGACTGAGGTCCTTCAACATCTGCCAGAAAATGCTGAGGATTTTCTATGAGTCTGTTGTGGCCAGTGCGATCCTCTATGCTGTTGCATGCTGGGGGAGCAGGCTGAGGGTCGCAGATGCCAACAGACTTAATAAACTGATCCGTAAGGCCAGCAATGTTGTGGGGATGGAGCTGGACTCCCTCAAGGTGGTGTCGGAGAGGCGGATGCTGTCCAAGATAAAGACAATGTTGGATAACACCTCCCACCCACTCCATGACATGTTGGTCAGTCACAGGAGCTCGTTCAGTGAGAGACTGAGATTACCGAAAAGCACCACTGAACGACACAGGAAATCATTCCTGCCTGTGGCCATCTCCCTGTACAACGCATCCACTTAACACACTGTTTGCTGCTACAACTACACATGTTTCTTTCCAAATATTTATTTATAAGTGACTTATGTATGTATGTATGTATATATATGTATATATTGTACTATTCTTAGTTAGCGTATTGTCTGTCTTGTCTTAATGTTGGTTTAAAATGGAGCACTGTAACAAAAAATAATTTCCCCCAGGGATCAATAAAGTATTCTGATTCTGATTCTGATTTATTTTAACTCTTATTCTAACTGTACCTTAACTCGTACAGCTTCTACTTGCTCCATTTCCTAGACGGTAATTAAAGTTCTTCCCAAATGTGACCCACATTACCAATGTTCCATGGGCCACATCTGACCTTAAGTCTGGCTGCCACAAACCATCCACAGGTGCACCTTATATTGCCCAGATGTCGCATGTATTGCAACATTGGGGCAACATCTGGCCCACACAACACTTGCCAGAATCCAAATCAATGCCAGCTCACGAGTATTAGGCCCGTACTTCAGCCGCAAGTGCCAAAATAAGCCCAGATCTGGCTCAAATGGGTTTTCCTTGTACTCCTATAGTTTTTGCCACATGTTCAATATGAGATGTATCAGTGACCCTAAAGCAACTCACTAGTTTTTGTGGTGGCAGACCTTTTTTCACTTTTCACTGAAATTTCCTCAGTTTTATATCCAAAACTGCCTCAAAATAAAAAAAAAATCTTGGTTTCCAATAAACTCCATCGGAGAAGAATTTTACAGGAGCACCAGCAGCAGAGAAGCTATTCCAGATCTCGGCAGGAGCGCTGCCATACCATGACTCCGCTGTGCCAAACATGGTGTTTCGGTGGGAGTGAGAGGATAAAACGATAAATGCAAATTAATAAAATTCCACGCGGGGGGTCCTTGCAGAGCTGTCCAACATCACCGCAGTGCACCGAACCCCCTCTGATGGTGAGAGCATTGTTGTCTTTGTGGACGCTCTGCAGCTGCTGTATTCACTGGACGAGGCAGCGATAGCACTCTATTCCCCTCATGCTCACACGGTCACCTCCAGCTCGCATGCAGTTCTGCAGAAAATAACTCCAGCACATCCTAAACAGACACATATATGTCTAAAGGATTTATGTGTAGCGCTTGTGATGGTCCACACTGTATAGTAAAGACTGAAGCTACCTAGTCACTAAGCATTCTGGGAAACGTGGGACATCAACACTTTAAAAATGAGTATTTGAAGATGTCTTTGCCCCTTACACCGCAGGAACACATTTTTTTAAATTAATGTTTGATCAACAACAAGATCAAGAACAGTGACTTGGAGATGTTAATCACTACAGGAGCATCGGTCTTTAAAGATAAAATTAAAACAGCAGTTCACAACTTTTTTTAACCCTGTCAGCGGGAACCCCCGACTCAAATCTGCTCATTTAAATTAATTTTTAAAAAGGATCTGGATCATGTTCAGCTTACCATTTACTCTTGCTGATTATACTCAACTCAGTATTTACTATTATTATGTTAAGCTACACTGTCAGCTAATGTATTTAACAATACGTTTAAACCATTAGTGGTTTTTCTACTATTTAGGCATGCTTTTAGCTAAATATTTAAAGTTTAAAGTGGTTTTTTTAATATATTTTAGTAATGATTTTAGTTAACCATTTGTCCGGTCTGCTTAGCTAACATTTGGGGGTTTTTTTTTGTTAATTTATACTGCTGGTTAATAACAGTTTCAACAATTTAAACATGGTTTTTACTACGTTTAAATATTTTATTACTTAAATCATTTTATTTTTCTATTCAGATAGTTCTGGGTTTATTACTTTTACTGTAGTTTTAGTGAAACATTTTAACATATACCTATAAAAGTTTCACATTATACTTTCCAGCAATAATGTTGTTATTTTAGCTGGGTTTAATCAGTTAGCCAAGAATTTCAACTGTGTATCTACACTCACCTGTGACTTTGTTTGGTTCACTTGCTGAACTGCTGGTTGATGTAATTATCTAACCAGCCATGTGATTGGTGCATTAGGCATGTAGACATGCTCAAGACGACCTGCTGAAGTTCAAACCGAGCATCAGAATTGGGAAAAAAGGTGATTTTAATGACTTTAAATGTGGCCTGGTTGTTTGTCTGGGTGTTTCAGAAGCTGCTGATCTGCTGGGATTTTCTCACAGAGCATCTCTGAATGCACAAACTTGTCCAGCTTTGAAGCAGATGGGATATAGTGGCAGCAGAAGACTTAGACATGGATACCAAACTTGTCAGCTAAGAACAGGAAACTGAGGCTTTAATTCCCACGGGCTCACCAAAACTGGACAATATATTCAATATTCAGATGGTGTCAGCTGGTGATCAGCTGATCACGGGGCCGGGTTTAAAAGAGACGCCACCCACCTGTTCGCCGCTCAGACATCGTTCTCTTCATGTCAGGAGCTCCAAAACTTTGCCGACATCAGTCTCCGCCTGATTCAGCAACTGTGAGTGTTTTTCCCTTCGATTCTTTTTCTCATCCCGGCTCCGCTCGCTCTCCGTCTGTAATGCCAGTTCCGAAGCCACGCTTCGTGCACTGATCGTTACTAGAATAACTGTGTGTCTGTTCCAACCCACCGCTAGCCTTCGCCGCGTTTGGGTCTAGCCAGCACGCCACACGGGCACGCCGAATTACTGTGTGTAATTCGCCCGATCGTGACAGGATGTCTGAGCCACATATAGACCCAGCGGAATTCGAACGGCTGAAAGCTGAAGTACTATATCTTTGCGGTGTGGTGAATCGGATGAGCACAAAAATGGAGTCTCTCAACGAAACTGTCCTCCAACTTTCCACTTCCGTCACCTCGCTGCAACGTCAGCCAGCGCCAGTGAGCGCGGAGCCCCGGATCGGACTACCAGATAAGTGGAACGGAGTTGATGGCCGGCCTGATGGTTTGCTCGCCACTTTAGACATGAATGGGCCGCGGCTCTCTACAACAATAAATCTGCAGCTTGCAATGACTATGCCCTGTTTGTGGAGGAATTAAAAAAGACGTTTGTTCCCCTGAGCAGTGAAGTGGAAGTGGAGTCACAGCTGCTTCATTTACGCCAGGGCAGTCGACCCGTCTGTCACTTTGCCTCCCAATTCCATACCCTGGCTGCTAAGCTAAAGTGGGGAGGCGCTTCTCCATTTTTCTGGAGGGACTGGCTGATTACATCCGAGATGAGATGACCGGCCGTGAGACCCCAAAAACTCTGGATGAGGCCGTGGACCTCGCCCTGAAGATCGACCAACGAGTGATGTCGCGGCCTCGCCACACCCCTCGGGCCTTCAAACCCTTCCAGCCTCAGAGGGCCACGTCTTCGCAGCCTCCTCCCCCCTCTGAAGGAGCCACTGCTAACCCAAGCAGTACATCCAGCGAGGAGCCCATGCAGCTGGGTAGACTCTCCAAAGAGGAGAGAGAGAGACGCTGGCGTGAGGGTCTCTGCGCCTACTGTGGATCAGCTCGACACCGTCGTCCCCAGTGCCCGCTACGTCCGGGAAACGACGACGCCAGGTAGTCCCACCTGGCCCTTCCCACTCCTCTGACCCCTCTCGTTTTCTGTTACCAGTAATATTTCACCTGAAACACCAACAGTTCTCATCTAAAGCCCTCCTGGACACCGGAGCCGCTGAGAACTTCATGGACCAAAAACTAGCCTCTCGACTTCGCATTCCGTTAACTTCTGTTGATCAATTTCTCCCGGTGACCTCAGTAGATGGGCGACCCCTCCAACCCTACCCGATCCAGTTCCAGACCCAGCCGGTTCGCATGTCTATTGGGGATCATCAGGAGGAGGTCCGGTTTCTAGTAGTCTCGGCCACTTCCTCTCCTCTCATCCTTGGATACCCCTGGTTCCGTCAACATGACCCCCACATCTCCTGGTCTTCCTGCCAGATCCTGGATTGGGGTCCCCAGTGTCCACGCCGCTGCCTTCTCTCTCGGACCCAAAAGACCTCAAAGTCAGAAGAGGCCTCACCCCCGGAGCCCATTGATCTGGATAAGATCCCTCCGGCTTACCACGACCTATCTGAGGTCTTCAGTAAGAGGCGAGCCTCATCTACTCTACCTCCTCATCGCTCCTACGACATGGCCATCGAGCTCCTCCCGGGAGCGGTCCCTCCTCGTGGTCGCCCGCAGAGAATAAGGCCATGGAGGAGTACGTTGCTGAGGCTCTCCAACAGGGCTTTATTCGCCCTTCTACCTCTCCTGCTGCTGCTGGATTCTTCTTTGTCAAGAAGAAAGATGGCGGGCTCCGCCCCTGTATAGATTATCGGGGCTTGAATAAAGTCACTGTCAAGAACCGCCATCCTCTTCCTCTGCTATCCACCGCGCTCGATTCCCTCTCCCAGGCCTGCATCTTCACCAAACTAGACCTAGGCAGCGCCTACAAATTGGTGCGCATTAGGGAAGGGGACGAATGGAAGACGGCCTTCATCACCCCTAACGGGCACTGGGAGTACCTGGTGATGCCCTTCGGCCTCTGCAACAGCCCTGCTGTCTTCCAACATCTGATCAACGATGTCTTGCGGGATAATCTAGGCCGGTGGGTGTTTGCTTATCTAGACGACATCTTGATCTACTCCCGCACCGAAGTGGACCATATTCGCCATGTGAGGGCCGTGCTGAGCAGGCTGCTTGAGTACCAGCTGTTCTGCAAACTGGAGAAGTGTGCTTTCCATCAGCGGTCCACCACCTTCCTAGGTTTCACCATCTCCTCCGATGGCCTGACCATGGACCCGCAAAAGGTCCAAGCCGTGACCCAGTGGCCTCAGCCCTCCAGCCTTAAGCAGCTACAGAGCTTCCTGGGCTTTGCCAATTTCTATCGGCGCTTTATCCGTAACTTCAGCACCGTTGTCGCCCCACTGACATCCCTCACCAAACCAGCTAACCTGCCTAAGTCCTTCTGCCTCTCCCCAGGTGCAAAACAGGCATTCCAAGACTTTATCCACCGGTTCACTACGGCCCCCGTCCTGCTCCACCCTGATCCTGCCAGAGATTTTGTGGTGGAGGTGGATGCCTCCGATGTTGGCGCTGGCGCCGTCCTTTCTCAACACGGCCCGGATGGAAAACTTCACCCATGCTGCAATTTCTCAAGGAAATTTTCTCCCACGCAGCAACGGTATGGTGTCGGAGACCGAGAACTCCTGGCCATCAAGTGGGCCTTAGAAGAGTGGCGGAATTGGCTCCTGGGAGCGAAAGACCCTTTTCTGATCTGGACTGATCATCAGAACCTGATCCATATTCGTTCTGCCAAGCAGCTCAACCCAAGGCAGGCCCATTGGGCCTTATTCTTTGAGCCTTACAATTTCCACCTCGCCTACCGCCCTGGTTCCAAAAACGCTAAGGCGGACGCTCTCTCCAGACAGTTCGCCCAGGATGGCCTCACGTCAGACCCTGGACCTATCCTACCTTCTCATTGCTTCGCTGCCCCCCTTCGGTGGCCCTTGGAGGACTCTATCCGGGATGCCCTGAACGCCGAACCACCTCCGCCTGACACCCCTGCTGGGAGGCTCTATGTACCATCCCGGTGCCGTCAGGAGGCCTTGCTCTGGGCTCACTCCTCCCCACCCTCTGGTCACCCGGGGCCTGACAGGACCCTCCAACTCCTCCGTCGTGGCCCTCCATGACTCGGGACGTCCGTGAATTCGTTTCCGCCTGTGACACCTGTGCTCGGGCCAAGTCCTCCACTCAGCCTCCCGCTGGCGACCTTCGCCCTCTCCCTGTGCCAGGACGTCCCTGGTCCCATGTCGGCCTTGACTTTGTTACCGCCCTCCCATCCGTGGACGGTCTTGACACCATCCTCACCTTTGTAGACCGGTTTTCAAAGGCGGTGCACCTGGTCGCCCTGGCCGGTCTCCCTTCCGCCAAACAGATGGCCAAGCTCCTCTTGAACCATGTCGTCCGGCTTCACGGTTCCCCAAGGACATAGTCTCCGACAGGGGGCCTCAGTTCACCGCCAGGTTCTGGAAAGCCTTTTGCCGCCTGATTGGAGCGTCTCCCAGCCTCTCGTCCGGCTATCACCCTCAGACCAATGGACAGGTTGAACGGACCAATCAACAGCTGGGGCGCTTCTTGAGGTGCTTCATCTCCGCCCAACCGTCACTTTGGCCTCGTTACCTGTTGTGGGCTGAGCTGTCTCATAACCTTCACGTCTCTTCTGCCACCGGTCTCTCGCCCTTTGAAGTTTGTCATGGTTTTCATCCTCCTATCTTCAGCCATCAGGAGGCAGAGGTCGACGTGCCTGCTGCTGAACGGATGGTCTGCCGCTGTCGTCTGGCCTGGATCAAGGCGCAGGTTGCCATTTCCCGAGCCAACGCTCTGTACACCAAGCAGCATCGTCGCCGCCACCGCCCGGGTCATCCATTCCAGCCGGGGGATCGCATCTGGCTCTCCACAAGGCACCTGCGGCTCCGCACCGAGTCCAAGAAGCTCACTCCCAGGTTCGTTGGCCCGTACGAGATCGCTGCCCGGCTCAACCCCGTGACTTATCGTCTCCGGCTTCCACCCGCCATGAAGGTCCATCCGGTTTTCCACGTCTCGCAGCTTAAACGGCGCGTTACTTCCCCGCTGGCACCCCCCTCCCCGGCCCTGCCTCCGCCCAGGTTCGTCGATGGGGGTCTTGTCTACACTGTCCGGCGGATCTTGGACTTCCGTCCCCGGGGTTGAGGGGTCCAGTATCTGGTGGACTGGGCTGGCTACGGTCCTGAGGAGCGCTCCTGGGTGCCGTCCCACTTCGTCTTGGATCCTTCCCTCATTTCGGATTTCCGTCGCCGCCGTCCTGGACCGTCGGGTGCCGGTCTTCGGGGGGGAGGCCTGTCAGCTGGTGATCAGCTGATCACGGGGCCGGGTTTAAAAGAGACGCCACCCACCTGTTCGCCGCTCAGACATCGTTCTCTTCATGTCAGGAGCTCCAAAACTTTGCCGACATCAGTCTCCGCCTGATTCAGCAACTGTGAGTGTTTTTCCCTTCGATTCTTTTTCTCATCCCGGCTCCGCTCGCTCTCCGTCTGTAACGCCAGTTCCGAAGCCACGTTTCGTGCACTGATCGTTACTAGAATAACTGCGTGTCTGTTCCAACCCACCGCTAGCCTTCGCCGCGTTTGGGTCTAGCCAGCACGCCACACGGGCATGCCGAATTACTGTGTGTAATTCGCCCAAGTTGTGACAGATGGTAGAATTTGAAACATTTATGATTATATTTTAGCATTCCTTTTACTTTTAGTTAACTCATTAGTTTCCATTTATTCAAATCTGGTAATTTCTTTAATCAAATGTAAACTCGTTTCAGTTTTATCAGCTTTATGTAATGACCTTTTTATTTTACATTTGTAGACTATGCATGACTCCTGACTCACTTTTACCTTTGCTGTCTTTTACTTAATTGCTTTTTCGTTTATGCTTTGTGAAGCATTTTGGACCCATTTCCCAAAATGGCCCATAAATAGCTGAGATATTCTTATGTCCCTGGAATATTTATGCATAATAATCGCAGGCAAAGGAAGCACCAGGCAGCCAAAAAAAAAGAAGACACCAAGTCCAAAAGTAATGCATTAACAGCTCTGCATTAGGCAAGGATGGGTTTCTTTTATCGTCCTCTTCTTCTTCTTCACCTCCTTTTTTCCCCTCCTCTGTAGCACCGCTGGCACCGGACTGCACCACCTGCTCCACAGCTCTTTTCACTCCAGCCAGAATGAACAGCTGGCTGCTCTTCTGAAGCTCTGATTGGCTAATCCCTGCTGGTCACTTGCGCTTTTCCTCCCTGCGTGTCATTGAACTTTCTCTCGCCGAGTGCCAGGTCCGAGGAGTGTTTTCTCTCTCCCGTCTTTGCCCAGGCCCGTCCTTCATGTGCCCTGCGAATGGTCCGGGTGGCATATGGGGATATGTAAATAATTTAATGAGGTCAAAAGTGTGAGAGTCTCCTCTTTTTTCCCTTCATTCAAACCTTTTTCATGGCATCGATGGTTAAATATGAAACGTGCTTGCTGGGTTGTCAGGAACACCACCTTTACACCTGCTATAACATGCATCTGCATTCACTGGATACTTAATGAAAGCTGCGCATGAATGCAAGACCTCCCCCTTCCTCGGCCAGGAAAGTTTCAGATAAAAACAGTGTTCAATGCACCTCAAAACACCTCTGAGTTCAGTTGTTTCTAACTTTTTCCATTCAGAGACAAATACAACTCCAATTCCAAAAAAGTTAGGATGCCATTTAAAAGAGCTCGGGATCAAACAACTAACCATCTGGTAAATAGATCACCTCACTCCACCTCCAAAGACACAGCTACCCTCTACTTTACAGCACCTGTTGTTGCCTGAAACTCTCCCATCCAGGTATAAACCAGACCTGACACTGGTTAGTGTCTGAGATCTGGAGTGCTCAGGGTGATGTGGTTACTCTCCATTGTGGACATTGATAGCTGGAGAGCCGATGGCCGAGTAGTCATTATTGTTGTACTTCTTTGAAGTTCGCCAACTGTCCATGTGGTCACAAAAACAGGCAAGCACCCAGACAGCCACACGGATCCTCGCACTCACCGTCTAATGATGTATGTCCTTTACACAGGAAGTTGTCATCAGCCTCATGCCGATTACGTCCGATCTCTGTTTCTTTACTTGTCAGGCTCACTTGATTTTAACCCCAATAAAACATGATTCAGACTCTTTAATGTTCTGTGCCTCGCCAGATTTGAACTTTTACACCTCAGCAATGCTCCACAGAAAATAAAAAGCTATTTTTTTAGTGCGTGTGTTCTGAAAGTTTGCTCACAGTTTGCTCAAACTTAAACGAGCTAATCTGACATGGATGCACCTAATTTGGAGCTTTGGGGACTACACAGCCACATTTTCATACTAGTTCTTCTTTACTTGAATTTCAGGTGCATTTCTACTCTTCTTAAGTCTGGATAAATAAAATGACTTAAAACTGTTCTGGACACACCACCGGCTCCAAGAACAGGTCTAGGATCAGCATTAAAAAAGACAAGAGGAGGAGATCACATGTAACTTACACAGTTCTAGATTGTTCCACTGAGGGTGGAAAAACTACAAGAAAGGAAGTTGAACCTGTTTACATGGATGCTAAACCTCTCAGTATCCTTTGCTTCACTTATTGGATTGGCTGGTCTTGTACAGCCTCCTCTTCTCCTCATCAAATGCAAAGCTAGCACTGAGTCATATACTCTGAATATTTCAGGGACTAATCTGTTCTCCAGTGGAGCCCAGACTGACTTCAAAATGGAAAAAATGCCCCTCAAATCCTCAGTTGCAACCAAACCTCAAACCTATTTTCATTCACTGGCCTCCGACGTGTTCTGTCATGCTCTATCAGTCATATTTTGTGCATTAAAGCGTGATCTTTTTTTCCCTTACGACTTCATTTCGCTGTTGATGTTTCATGCTCTGGCTCCCTTTTTCCATAATGTAACCCCTCGGCTTCTTAAAGCACATGTATGCGCCGGTTTTGTATTTATAAGCTGGTGTATAAATAGAGTTGATTGACAATCACCTACGGTATTTGACAAATGACCTTTGTGTCTCTCTGAGGATGAGAAATGCAGGTAAAGGAGTGAAGACGATGAATAATACAAGACGGACAAGCATTTTTTAAATGCAAAACGAGTCGATTTTACTACTAAGTGTATCTGTGGAGGCAGCAGAGTAGCCCGAGGCAAAATGTACACTTAGCTTTGGTCTATACAAGGCCCAGCACTGAATCATCAGAGCTCAGCTGTCCAAAATACACCACCAATCTGGCCGAGGCATATGGCTGCATGACACTCATATGAATTACTACTACACGCTTGTGTTGTTGTTTTTCCTCCCTTTTAAATGTTCTATGAGCCGGGTAGTGCTCCCACCACCGTTTTACATGAGAACAGATCAAAATCGCTGCCCCGATGCCCGAGAAGAGCGGCCAGACAGGTCTGCTTTTTCAGCTTCTTAACACCAGAGAGAGAGACATGCGATCAGGCTCAAGGTTTTCACAGATCAGTCTGAAAGATGTGAAAATGAATATTTGTTGGTGATAAAACTGCATTTAAAGCAGCAGACTTCAAATTTGCCTTGATAACAATAGGCCATCTTCAGTGACTTATTTTGGGATTTTTAGGCTCTCTTCATAATTCGTAACTCTGAAGGTCTTTCAATGTTTTTCTCTGCTTTTTTACTCATTTTCAGTCCAGTCCTGACCATCCTCGTGTGGATGGTTTTGTTTTTGTTTGTTTGTTAAGCTATTTTACACTGACCTAAAATTCAAGCATAAGAAAGGCTGATGAACCAGTGTTGTGTCTACACATGACTGAAATATTAGCAAAGAACCAAGCAGGTACAATAAGGAAGATCTCACTGGGCTGCCTGCTTTTCTAGCTGTTGTCTACTCTTTACATCTCATGGTATCAAACTCACTGCTGTAGTCCAGTCATCTTCATTCCCACCTTCTACTTCTTACTGTCTGTGGTTGGCATCCACGGTCACACCCCTACTACTGCATAATTTTAAGTCCTGAAACAATTGAAATGGGTAAGTTATTAAAAAACTCAAAACCTGTGCAGTTTTCACAAATTTGGGCTTCAGGTATAGAGATTAAAACTGTTTTCATAACCCTATATAATTGTGTTTATTTCTGCTGTAAAGTTGGACCTTTTAACATGGGAGTCTATGTGGAGAGACTCACTGTAGGAGCCAGCCTCTAGTGGCTGCCAGAGGGACTGCAGCTACTGGAATTATTTTCCTCTCTTATTTTTGATTTATTTGTTTTATGTATTTTTTTCTGTGTGATGTGCAGCTTAAAAATTTTAAAGGAGCAAATTTCAATTTTCTGTCAAAACATATTTATAGAAAACACACACACACAAACATACAGAAACACACAGACAGAAAAAAAATCAATTCAGGGCACCATCATGCAGCTTGATTGCAATTAAAAGCTGTCCTCCTCTGGGCCCAGGGCTAATAGTATGAGACAGTATTGATCAGTAAATGTAAGAGTAGACTGGATCAACATCAGTGTCAGTCAATATTTAAGAGTGACAGCGGGAATTCATACAGAAGGAAGAAACGCGCAGGAGCTGGATGGCAGACACACTTCAGAAATCAGCAGATTCTAATGTAAACAGAAGTGGAAAACTCATCTTCTGCCTTTTGCACCTTTTCCCTGTTTTATTTTCCTCTACACCATCTAATAAGTTGAAATCCTGTCATTTCTTTCCTCTGTTTCCAATTCACTCTCTGCCTCCTTTACTTTAGGGTTGCAGGAATGTTTCATCACTCCCATCTCGACCTTTGACCTTCCCCATTAGTGGCTTGTAAAGTTAGAGAGTGGCGAACGCAGTCTTGTATGCAAGTCTAATAGATGTAAAATGCAGAAGTAGAGGAAGGTTGAAAATTTCTCCCTTAATGATAGTGATATACTCCAGAGGATTCCCTCCTCACCCGCTCATTTTTCCGCATGCGTAATTGTCCAGGCGGTTCACGGCACATTATCAAATTCATCAGCTAATCATTTAAGACCCCCTCTTTTATCTGCGAGAAGGTCCGCGCATGATCCGATGGCGTGCCGATCGATAGGAAAATCGAGATATGCAAAGCGCGTTCTGATGTTTGGCATCGCTCAACCTTTGGCGCTTTTATCTCTGCCTTTTGATGTTGCTTTTAATCTGCATAATGCCGCGTGAGTGGATGATAGAAGCGAGCGTCTTCTCCACTGGAGAGGACTCCTCCGATGGAGTCCACCTGTCAGGGCAGAGGGAAGTTTCAAAAAAAGAGATTCAGGAAATGAGGAGCTGATTTTTGGTTAGGGGAGAAAAAAAATGTCAGAAAACGGTGAAAAAATGCAGGTCACGGGTTCAACATGAAACCTTCAGATGTCTTCTTCAGTCTCGCCACAAGTCCAAACCCAAGAAATCTTTAATGTCATGATAGAAAAGAAACAAATGCTTACATTTGGCATCCTTGAACCATAATTGCAGTGTTTGTTTTTGTTATATTTAATTATAATGTTGAATAGATACTTGCAAATGCTTTAATTTGAAATTGGTAGCTTTATTTTGAAAGGAGAAATTGAGTCAATCCTTGTTTACAGATCTTTGTAATGTGCCTGAAAAGGTAAAGCCATTTCTTATGCTAGACACGAAATAACCTAGTTGGAAAATGGTAGCTCCACACATTTGATTTGGCAGGTTTTTAAATGTAAATTTTTTTAACACGAGATATCATTCCAGACGCAGTCCCAAAGGGATTTGCATCTCTCTTCCTGGATCAAACCAGGATCTTTCACTTATTAGGTGACAAGGAAGACCACCCTGCAATGAACCCTCGGCTAACGAACCACATTAAGACAGTTAAAATTTGTTGGCAGCTCTGATTTGGACACACGATTTCACAAACTTGTACTTTAATTGTTCAAGCAGATTGCAGGATTGCTCAAGTTTTGACAATCAAGAACGTATAATTAATAGAAGATTATGTAATTTCACAACTTTTATATACTCACACACATTCAAGAAGCTTTAAAAGAGCTTCTGATTAACCCCGTCCATTGTCTCCATTAAAAATAAATGCTGTCTTGTGCAGACAAATAAATATTAATTGAATAAGTCAGGTAAAAACACACAGTTTCATCAAAGAAAAAGTTTAGTAATTTACCAAAACAGCTGATCACTGTAGTTTACACTTAATCAAAATGAAGTAGTGCATTTGGACTATTTATAAGTACTATTTTCAGTAGCAGATTAATACATGTGTTATTCTGTAGGCAGTGAATTTCATTATTAGTAGTTTTTTGGTCTTTCTGTTGGATATTATCAGTTTGATAGGGTTTAAACCCCAGGTGTCAAAAATAAGGCCTGGGGGCCAGAGTCAGCCCAGCAAAGGCTTTGGAAAATGGGATAAATTTTAAATTTTTATTCTATTTTCTAAGGTTTTACAACTTTTATCTTCTTATAAACACTTCCTTCATGTCCATTCAGACTACACTGAAGTAAACAATTGATAGATAAACAATTAAAAGGCAGAAAGTTCCTTTTTTTTCACTAGCTGTTATAAAAATGTTCAATTTTTAGAGATGTTTCACTGTGAAACTTTATAAAAAATCGAGGTCACATGTTTCATGTCCAATGTGACACTTTTAAATCTGAATGACATTTATTGTTTAATGCTGGTAGAACAAAAGCAGCAGAGAATTTTAGTCATCAGCTCCTAACATTTTATATTTGAAATAATCCTCACAAAACCATAAAAATCGCAGGTCCCAGGATCTCAGATAGTTGAACCTAACCTAAAGATGATACTTTCTTCCCTAAATGTACTTTCAGCAACTCAGATCAGCTGAAGGTGCTTTAATGTTATGTTGTCATACTTCAAAATAAAAATCACAAAAAAGTTTCTTTACATTTAAAAGCTTCTGCTCTTTTTATCTAGTGTTATTTCACTGATTTTGACAGTTTTGTGAAGCCTTTAAAGTAATCTGGGAATGCAGTTGCATTTGCTTGTTTTTTTTTTAATATTGGTTTTTAATTGAAAATCACATATAGAATATATAGAACTACCCTTTACTTCAAAAATGTGGAGAAACAGCAAAAGATGCCTTTAAATCACACATCTATTCTAGCTGAAAGCAATATAAAGAATATAGTTAAAGGCTCAATAAACACCATATTTTAATACTTTAATACAAAAACTTCCAAATGTGTTTTTATTTAAACTATTCGTGCTTTTTCAATAATCAGTGTTGATATTGAATGATACATGCAGCATTTTTATTACTGTCATCACTGTAGCTTCTCAGCTGCTTCACTATAACGGGAGGAAGAGGGGGGTTTATTATGAACTATTAAATATTATCATACAATCTCATACTTCAAAACGAGCTTTAAATAAAACCTTTAAGGGTTTTAAATCCTTTAAATGTGTCTTGAGTTTTCTTGTAGTAGCTTTTAATCAGTTATTAAGCGGAGGTGGTGTATTTATTTAGAATTATCAGGGATAAGTTGGATCGGTGCATGTTAGATCCTTCAGTTAGTCGGATCAATTCAGTGAAACAACAAGGAGTTTATCAAAATTGTCATGCGTCAAAATAAAAGCTTCAAATATGCTTTAAAAACCTTTAAATGTGTCTTCGCCTTGTGTTTTCTTGCCTTAAACCAGCCTTTAAATAAGTAGTAGTCGTAGGTTTGCTCTGGTGTACATTTGGTCCTCCAATCAGCGGGAGTAACTCAGTGAAACAAAGCAAATCATTTTGATTCTTAAACCTGCTGACAGCTACATAAGTATGTTATCTGCTTACAGCAATTTGCTCAAGATGCTTTAATTAAAGCGTTAAAATGTCATTTGTTTCAAAAGAAAAGCTTCCAAATATGATTTTAATATTTTTTAGAGGTTTTAAAAAGCTTCACTTTGTGTTTTCTTGTCTAAATTAATAATTTGTTTTATATGTACAGCATTTTTTAACCTGTAAAAGAACACTTCCAGAACAGCTGGACACAGCACATTTCAGCAAATTCAGTAAAAACAGGATGAGACTATTTTCATTGGCAGATTGATTCACATTCACACATTCCAGTGACTGGAATCCAAGTTTTAGTCATTTAATGTGATTTACTAAGAAACTAATACAGAATATTTTTGGCTTTATTGTTTAAAACTTTGGTCGTGGCATTTATGTTGTTTTCTCATCTTAAAATAGTGATAATCAGCAGGAGGGCTGGGCTCAGTTGACTTTAATCCATCTGAAAAGAAAGAGTTCATTGTGACGAAGCCAAGCACACCTCACCGTTTGTGAACAAACACGAAGCCCCGAGGGTTTGGTACTCTGTAATTTGGCTACTTTTATTCGAGCAGGGTCATTTTCAAGAGAAATTACAAATTAAGAATTCAATAATACTTTTACAAAGACATTTCAGGAAAGATTCTTCTTCAGTCATGATATCATACATAGTATTTAACAGTCCCTCTTCATTTTTTTTAGCTTAAAAAAAGAAACAAAGATGAAGAAAGTGGAATTTTTCAGTCGAAAATACAGTGTTTTCACAATTGTATAAAAGTTCCCAAATTTGGAATTTTCCAGTAGCTGGAAAATAAAGGAAAAAAAAATAAAAATAAAATAAGATTAAACTTCGCATTTCACAATGTTTCAAAACACAATAAATGCTCTCTTTACGTAAAATTTGCCCCTATGATCGACACCATGTTCCTTTTTACTAAAATATATCTATATATTGAAGAACTATAGTACTGTACACAACAGTATGAAATAAATAAAATTAGGAAATATAAAATGGGCCACATAAATAATGTTTTCTTTTCAACCTACAAATAAATGAAATGCAATTTGTTGTTTTCAAAAAAAAAAGAAGAAAAAATGGTTTGGTGTAATACTGACAAAGAAAAGAGGTGAGAAAACATTGCACAACATAATGTAAACTAAGGAACTGCTGCCTATAATACTGACACGGGTGCTTCAAAGAACAACGGTGAACCATTTCATCAATACTGAAGCTGGTGAAAAAAAGTAACCTTCCTTTTACACAATACGAGGGTGGCACTTGCAGAAAACACACAGGTTAAAAGGTTTGCATATAAGGCTTCTTTTTTCTTATCAAAAACACCTTACAAAGGCTTCGTCCTTCTTTTTTTTTTTTGACCCTCCCCAAAAAACAACATCTGTCCGTAAAACTGTATTTTCCCTTAAAATGAAGGTCTCTTTTAAAAAAAATAATAAAGAAACAAACAAAAAAATAAACGGGGGGGAAAGCTCCTTCACACAGTCTTTGAATTTTAATTCCTTCATTTGATTCAAGAGGCCTAAAACAGTGTGGCTGGAGATGAAAACTAAAGACGACACCGTAGGTAGGTTGGTGATAACAAAGGTAATACTGAAGGACTGTAGTAGTGCAGATACTACTGCTCTTTTTCCAACACTGTATAAATATATACATAGGCAATACTTTTTATTATTTTTGTTCATGATTATAGAAGCGGAGTGCAATTTGTACAAGTCACTAGTTGTGCTATAAATACTATGGAACACAGGGGTTTTTATTTGAGGAGGTTAGCACCACACATATTTTTAGGCCTTAGTACTGTACATTTTTTGAAATGTATTCATTTATTCATTGTTCGGTTTGCATAATGCAGCTTATTTCACAAACCCAAGCCTCCCCCTTCCCCCTTCAATGCCTCCTTCTTCCTCCTCCTCCTCTTCCGGATTGATATTTGAGTCCACGTTGAGGAGTCCGTCAAGCTTCCCGGAAGCTTCAGGCACGTGCACGTACAGCTTAAAACACGGCGTTTTAAACCGAGCAGGTAAGAATACTTGAACCGAAAAGAGAGAAACTTAAAAACTTTTTTTCTTTTCTTTTCTTTTGTTTTTTTTTTCATTAGTTTTTCTTTTTTTAAACTTCTAAAGATGGGAAGCTTCTGAAGTGTCGCCGCCGATTACACGCCATCCTCCATCGCGTCCTCGTGATCCGATTTGGTTTCCGTTTTGCCGTCCAGCGAGCTATCGTCCATCGAGTGCTCTCCGTTCTCCTCCTCGTCCCTCAACGTGTCCGGGTCCGTGTCCATGCTCTTGCTCTCCTCCTCCTCCTCCTCAAACTCGTCGTCCCTCCGTCCAATCTTTGCGTACGTTCCATCCACTTCCTTTCGCCCTGCATCTCTGATCCCTCCGTTCACCACGTCATGCCTCAGAATAGCCTCTCGCTCCGCCAGCTCTGGGTAACCCTGAGGAGTCATGCCCTGCAAGTACGCCCTGCTCATGAGCAGCTCGGTGGGCTCCAGGTGGCCCTTCTCGCGGGCCTCCCTCTCTGCGGCCTCCCGCTCCTCGGCCTCACGCTTGCAGTAGGAGTAGCGGTGGTTCATGTGCTGCGAGTATGAGCCCGAGTGCGAGAACCTCTTCCCGCACTTGTCGCATTGGTAAGGTTTCTCCCCCGAGTGCAGTCTGGAGTGCTCGATGAGATGGTGTTTGTGTTTGAAGGCTTTCTTGCAGATCTGGCACTGGTGCGGCCTCTTGCCTGCGGAGACACAAAGCAGAGAAAAAACGAAAGGGACGTGAGAGGCGTCCTGCAGCCACAGCAAATCAAACACACACACACACACACACACAAGTCAGAATCAAAGCAAAATATTGAGGAAAAACTCTGATGAACTGGATGGCATGGAGTAAAAATGACATCACCGAGCATTAAATCCAACTTACGACTTTGGGCTATTTGTTTATTCAAATTGGGAGCACGATGAGAAAAGCGTGCTCGCATTCACAGACCTACATTATGGAAATTCCCCTCCTGTGGTTGAAGCATGAAGAAACTCAACCGCAACTACTTATTTTAGGCCCTGCGTGCCACACTGATGAATGCAACATAAATAAACTACTGCTAAAGCAAACAAACAGAGAAGGCGACAAAGGGGTAAACAAACCCGAGATGGGGCTGTGGGGTGGGGAAGGCTCCGAGGGGTAACCCTGCTCATCTCCAATTGCAATTCGAGTTCATGGCGAGGCCTGGGACTATATTAGGTTTTGAGCTGGAGCTCCTTCCCTACCAAATATGACGGCGCGGCTCAGATGCCAAGGCTCAAAATGAGAAACCCGAGCTGTCCAAGAGTGCAGGGTGAGATAGTTTTATGGCTGGCTAAATGGCACTTTTTCCCCACACTCCTTCACCTAAAATATACCTGGATTCTTTTTAAAAAGCTACAAAGAAGCCTCTAATTTTGGCATTTCCCTAACTGCTGCTCACCACGTGTGGAAATATGGCTTCCTGCCTCGCACAAATCACATGACTCCCCCCTCTGACAGCTCCGAAACTGCACTCCAGGTCCAACATCTGGCACGATATTGTTAAAAACACACAGCGACGCATCAGGAGTGGAGATAACGCATCCCCGCGCCCCACCCCATATTTTCTCTTTTAAATGAAGAGGAGATCTGACGGTGGAGCCTCCCTCCCTTTTATGTCCAACCAGATAACACGAAGGCTGCGTAAAGCACAGAGCGCTTCTCTACAGATAGTGGATAAAATAAATGATGCAACTTGGTGAAAGAGGATCTCTGTATAATAACTATAATGAAAGACTTGTTATCGGTGCTCTGAAGCTTCTAAGCACTACTCCGCTGATGTGATCTATCGTCAATAATAGGGCCGATAAAGGCATTAGGGGGCCTTTTGCTGGCTTTACATATCTAGGTGAATTGATGTGTGTCTTTAAAGATAGCAAAGTGGTTCATACAGGAAGACATGATTGGGAAATAAATGGTACAATCCTGCCTATACCTGCAAAATTACAGAAAAAGAACACACAAAGCCTTTACTCATTCGCTGGATTTCAACCCTGTCAATGAAGAAGCAAGTTAGGTGTGGGTTTACATATATACAACTTAAGGGTTAAACAGAGAAGGAAAGAAGGAGGGAAAAGGGGGATAACATAAAAAAATATTTATATATATTAAAATATATTCATACTGATAGGATTTGGCAACACAAACATTTAAAACATAAAAAAAGCATGGGGTTTAAAATAAGGGTCTAGAACAGTATATACCTGTGTGTTCATATTTGTGTCTTAGAAGGGAACTGCTCTTCTGGAATGTTTTGTCGCACAAGTCACACGCGTACATACCACTTTCGGTCTTCTTAATCTTCTTCCGCGACAGACAGGAGTCGGGGTCTGTCATGTCGTCCAGCCCTGACATGTAATCTGGTGTACCGTCGAGCAGGTCCCCCTAAAAAGAAAAAAAATCACAAACAAAAAAAAGGGAGAAAGGATAACACAATAATGAATTTAGTGTGATGATGAGATGTTGTATATTCTTTTAAAAGTGAGAAAACAGTGAGGTGGTCACTGTGTGTGTGGCAAATAACATGACTCTAGCTTAAGCTAGCTTCATGTAAATGTTGCTAATATCTGTTGCTGACATTATTCCACATGTAATCCCTTTAAATTTTTACTTAAATTATGAGTTTATGTTCTTAATGTGACTCAAACAAAAATGTATTTATTTATAGTTATGTTTAACCAGAAGACACCCTTTTCTGAAGTGTAAATTGCTAAGCTAACTGTAAATTAAGAGTAAATATCAAAATGCTACACATTGCTCAAAGAGCGTTCGTGTTATAATCTCAAAAGGTGTGACAAATTTTTTTTTAGCAAACACAATAAATATTTTCTGAGCTGCTGGGAGTTTTTAACCCCTTTAGAAGGGTATTTACCTTAAGCCGCTGTAGCAAAAAAGCTAATATTTGTTAACCCACTATCTGGTTTTAATGAAAAGTGGAGTTTATTTTATCTATAAAGCTATAAAACCTATAAGCTCTTTATAAGCAGTGCATACTTTTTTAAATGTGAAAAAAGTTTATTAGTTGTTTATTTTTTTAGAATATGTATGTTAGAAATGCTAAAGTTTATTTTTCCTGCTAACTTTGTCTTGCTAGAAAAACAACCTTGTACTAGTAGTTACATTTTCAAGCTATATAATCTTTTAAGGTGACAGTTAATTATAACTAAATTAAGGAAAAATAAGGTGCCTGTGTTCATGTGCCGGTTTATTAACTCCTAATACTAATTTGAGAGAAAGCTAATGTTTATAATTTTAGTTGCAATTTCTTATATTTAGGTTTGCTATGATATATCTTGAAAAATTGTATGAAGTTTGACAAAAAGTTAGCAATTAGGTGTCATGCTAATTGCTATATTAACAGCTAAGTGTTTGTTAGCTAATTAGTATGCTTTGAGAGTGTCATTTAGCAAAACTACAAACACTTTGTAGCTCAATCTACGTTGGTGGAAAAGCTCATACTTGATACTTATATTATTTTAAATTACATTGATTTACATTATTAGCTGATTTTTGTGAGTTTAGGTCATAACTGCTTCATATTACATTAATATAAAGTTACTGATAGCATGCTAATTTCTAAACTAACTGTTAAATTTTAAAGGAAAGTCCAGAAGATCAACGCAAAAAAAGGAAGTTATTTAGTTGTGAATATCCTCTTTTCTTTAAACAATAGCTGGTGAAAGATCATAAAAATATCTAGCCAGACACCATTTGTCCACATAGGATCATTACACTGAAGCGTTCCTCCCAAACAATCACACAACGCTACATGTTCTCATGCATTTTTGATTACCAGCACATACCGGCGTTTATTTCTTATAAAACTTTCAGCTCTGCAGTAATATCACCCATCTATAACTGACAGTCTCCTCATTATGAAACACCGCTATAATGGTGTATTCAGTGTGGTCTAATTTTGTACACGAGCGTTAATTCTGCACATTCCTTTAAAATTCTCTTTTATGATGAAGATTAGTCTTAAATATGAATTGATGGAGAACAATATTATAACATTAGAGGAGGCACAGTGAGCCATTCTTGACATTGCAAACTCATATAATGATTAAAATCAGAAGGTGCACCTTAATGGCCAATATTGAGCCACTGAAGCTTTCCTTAATGAATATGTGTGTGATAATGTGGGGACAGCACTGCACTGTGTTTTAAGAAGGGACCACTATCACTCTGCAATCAATTTGAACTAAACGCCTGTAGCTGTATTTTTAAAATCTAATTTAATAACTTAGAATAGGAAACATTATTAATACTTTTTTTCATCAAAATGGCTCCCTCTATGTTAAACAGCCTTCAGCATTCACTGGTAATGAACATGGAGACTGTGCATTATTAATCCACATGTAGAAGCTCATTTTGGCTTTGGCTCTCTTTAAAATGCAGCAAAGTTGCAATGGGAAATTTCAGAGAAGTGCACAGCTCCGGGGCTCACCTTTGTCATTTTTACAAAGGCCTTTCACCCATATTTAATAACAAAATATGTGAGTTCAGGCCAGCTCTGGAGGAGGACTGGAGTCGAGAGCATTAATGTACTCCAGCGGGTAAAATTTACTGTGCAGAGTGGTAACAATTAGAGCTTTAACGAGATTAAACTTTAGGGCCAATATGGGTCCTGTCATATATTTTAACCTGATGCTGTTTGATATTTTGTGCCAGTGTTTTTTTGAGGGTAAAAATTAAAACACCACTAACATTCATAAATCTGCAAATGAAACTCTGGTAGAAGGGCTGGAGGCTCATTAAGACGGGATGAGATAATCCAGTTAAAATGAAGTCAAGGAAGTAGAAGCAATCCTCAAAGCTTTTTCTTTTTCATCACTGAATGATATTACTGCTAAAACAGCTGAACACAGGCTGCACAGGCCCTCCTTTCCTCCCACTAATGACGCCTCACTTTTTCCACCCCGTGGTAGTGTCACAGCTGTTTATCTCCATCGCCTATGCCAGTTCAGTCTACCTCAGGTGAGCGTTTCACTCTCCTAACTCCTGAGTGGTTTTTTAATTAGTACAGAAATGAGTTCAGATCATTTCAGAGAATCTGAGTGAGCCTGGGGCTTTCACAAAACCACAGGTGGCTTATTTACCTGGAAACCTGGTTTCCGCTGGTACTTTCTCCTCTGCTGCATCTCGGCAAGGGTAGCTGCCCCTGCTGCATAAGTGTAGGCCATGTGTGGTAGGAAGCCCATTTGATCCATGCCCGGATAGGGCCTAAGACCTGGTATGCTGGCCTGCATCGGGGGCATGAATGTGGCGGGTGGGAAAGCGCTCTGAGGTGGAAGCGACGTGTACAAGGGTTTGGCCGCAAACGGGTTAATGCCGAAGATGGGGCTAGTGCTTTTTTCTAAGTTTCCATTGTTGGTAGAGCCTGAGAAATCCTTTTTGAGATAGGCCAAGTTCAAAGGCTCTTCGAAGTGCTCTCGGGGAGAAGGGATGCTGTTATGGTCAATGGTAATACTGTTGACTTTAGGTCTGCTTTTGACAGTCAGTGCATGCTTGGGTTCCTTCATGAGTCTCGGCAGAGACAGGTCCAGCGGCTCAGCCTGCAGGTCTTCTGAAGTCAAGCTGTTTGGAGTGTAGGAGCTGCTGTGAGAGTTTTTGGAAGAAGTGGAGGACAGATTTAGCGGGGAAGGGGTGTTGCTGCGGGAGTGGTCCAACTTTTCACCTGTGGGTTTGGTTTGGCTGCCGCTGAACTGGTGGTTTTTCAAATGTCTGAGCGAGTTGTCACAGTTGTTCACGTTGTTATGGAGCTCTGCTATGGAGGGTGATGTGATGCGGTCAGTAGGCTTGATTAGAGACAGTGGCGACCTAGCTGCCAAAGAGTCTTTTGGTGGAGTGTGGTGGTTATTTGTTCCGACAACCATATCCATGTTGTTCCTGTGCTCTAGTGGTGGGGTCCTGTTAGTGCCGTACTCGTACATCTTTCGCTGCTCAAACCACTCCTTGACAAATTCCTGAGGAAGACCGACCGCTATGGAAATCTTGAGCAGCTCCTCCGAGTTGGGCTCCATGTTCATGGCAGAGTATGCCTTCAACACAGACATGTGGTCCCTGTAAGGGTTAAGAGGCCCAGTGAGTACCTTCTCAGACAACACGGAGGAGGGTAAGTGAGTGTTCTTCTCCATGAATATCCCTGGTTTATTGGGCATCAAATTCTCACTGGGCTGCAGCACAGCTTTGATCTCCTCGTTCATTTTACACAGGTAGCGTTCGTGCTGATGCAAAGGTATTGGCCCGGGGAAGGTTTCTTTGCAGTATTGGCAAGCGTAAGGTGTAAACATGTTGTTTTCCTGCACCTTCTCATCCACACCTCCTTCAAGCATGTGGTTGGGTTTCTCTCGTTTGATATTGCTAATCTGTCTCTTTGAGTCTGTAGTCAAGCTCTGGAGGCAGGCTTTGGCTTCGTTCACTTTTTCTAATGTGTAGTCGATGATGCTTTTGGTGGCGCCGTTGTGATTGACAAGTGGAAGACCGACCTGAGCCGTTGTCAGCGCTTGTTTCTGCTCCTCTATCTGGGATCCCAGCTCCTTCATGTGGGCTTTGAGCTTGGAGAGCTCTTCTGGCTTGCAGTCCATTTTCTGCCTGCACACAGTGTTGTCCACGATCTGGAGAACCTTCTGTACTTCGCTCAGGTTATTCCCCAGTGGACCCGGGTAGCTCAGGAGCTGCGCTTCAAGTCCGGCCATCCCAAGATGCTGCAAGGGGCTCTGGGCCGAGCTGTGGTGGATCCCAAGTGGGCTGTTTCCCCCCACTCCTCCATTCATGAAAGGCCCAGGAGCGGCAAATCCATGAGAAGCCATCATCAGCTTGTAGTCGAAGTCCAGCGGCTCCGTCTTGATGTTCAGGTGGTTGTTGTGCTCGGCGAGGCTGAGTGGCTTTCCGTTCTCAAGCTTTTGTCGCAGCTGGGTGATGGCAGTGTTAGTGGGGGAGGCGGAGGCAGAGGTAGGGGAGGAGCCTGTCTTCATGTTGCTGCGCATCCTGCCATTGACTGCAATCAAGCCAATACACTTTTTGCTGCTGATGTGGGAACTGTAGGAGCCCGAGTGAGAGAAGCGCTTCTTGCAGTTGGGGCACTCATAAGGTTTTTCACCTGAAACAAGAAATATAGATGGTTAGCCAAGACCAGTAAACAACCAATTGGCTCAAAGGGGGGTCATGCAATTTTGCTTTTTCTCTCATATTATTTTACGGTCTATACTTTACAATATAAAATGCCTTGAGGTGGCTGTTGCTGTGAACTGGTGCTATGTAAATAAAACAGAATTGAAATTAACTGAATTGTGCCAAGATGTGCGATATGCGCTAGAGCCGGTAATCTTCCAGTATAGTGTCTGCGTTTTCTTTATTTTCTGCCAAACTGAATTGGTTTAGAGATCTTTGCTCTTTTTTTGTACTTACATGTTTTGAGTGAAAGTAAACCATTCTTTAACATTTATTAGCTTTAACATTTTCTGCTCAGCTCAGTGAGCACACAAAGACACTAAACACAAAGGCATGGAAACCTCACTGACTACTTTTGTTTTGGACATTTTAAGCATGTTCAAACAAGTGTGATGGACATGAAATTATTTTTATTTGATTTTATTTGTAGGGAAAAAGGCTCCCATCCAATAAACTGTAGGAATTAATTGAAAAAACAAATTCCTTAAGAGTTGGGGCACTGTTAAGAAAATGTAAAAGTTATTTAATTCTTCATGTTTTGCTTTGAACCTAAAGTCAATATAATCTGAAAAAACTGCATTAAAATTAAATTAAATTATATAAAATAATAAATTATAGTTGAGCAATAGGGCTTCCTAGGTAAGGATACTATTTGTTTCATGCTTGTATTACCAGAATAACAGCTCCACAGTACATGAAGTTTTGAAGTAAGTTTAATGTACACATCTGAACTCTGCAACAAAATACTCTTTGTTTAAGGCTGATAAAAAGGAAAGTTTGCAACAAGTAAACAAATAAATTCAATTCAATTTAAAAGCTTCACACACATAAGCAAATATTGCACACCCCGAGGACTTCAGTGTCCATTAACAGCCGACGAGTGTCCAAAATAAACCAAAAGGAATATCTGTGGATCCTTAAATCACCGTTATGAATATTCAAAGAGCAGGGCAGCGTTCTTCCTGCAACTCACCGCTATGAATCCGGAGGTGTTCCTTCAGATGGTGCTTGTATTTGAAGGCCTTGCCGCACTCGGTGCATTTGAACTTGCGGTTGCCGGCCGCTTGGTTGAGCAGTTGGTGCTGTGAGAGAGAGAAAAAAAAAGAGCGAGAGAGAGAGAAAGAGATTTAAAAAAAAGAAAAATGTACAAACATGGAGGGGGTAAGAGTTCAGTTCACGCTACAAGCCAAATGGCTCCTGTCGCAAACGAAGCATCTTGGCTTTCTACTCCCACCTCCATTGAGCAACTACAGGCAGCGGCGGCGATAACAGAGAGAATCACATACCTTTTAATTTCCTGGCTGCACAGCCAAAGGAGGCCTGCCTTTAGAATTTGGCAGCCCAGAAAATAGAATAAATGAAAAGAGTCTTTTTTTAGAGCGTTTCTCCTTCATTAGAGGTGCCGATGTGATCTACTTTTCATTAATTTGGGGTCTAATCAGTCCAAAATGTATTCAGAATAATCTGTGAGCTCTCTCTCGCCAGCATACCTGTATTCACACCATCTCTGAATTTCACTTTTTTTTCTTTCCTCCCCTCTGCAAATGTGTTGCAGTAATTAGGTCCCCCCCCCAAAAAAAAAAAAACAAAAAACCCTCAAATGTCTCTTTAATAATCTTGGGATAAAGAAGCCAGCACATGGGCCCGGCCTTGATTTTGCTGTTCAAAAAAAAGGTAAACATCAGTTGCAATCCATCACATTTGCAATTCAAACAGAGCCTTCCTCTCTTAAAAAAAGGGAAAGAAAAATCAAAATATAATAATACTCAGCAACAACAACACGGGGTGTGTAAACCTGGCTCGTCACTCACAAAACAATTAATTCCAAGTGGGAGGTAGGGATGTTAAATGGTTAGTAAATATGGATAAAAGAAAAAAAGAGAGAGAGACACATTTTCTCTGAGCTTGCTAGGGGGAAAAGCAGAGCGACTCCCTCCTCCCAATTCAGCCTTGACAAATGCTGGGGTGTGTGCTGACTCTACCCACATTCCTGGGGAGACAGATGGTGGCGCGCAGGACACTGGGAGGACTGGGAGGAATTGTTCAAACAGCCCCAACCTTCAAAGATCAAGCAGGGAGAGTCGAGGCCCCGCCAAGCGCCGGAGAGGGACCCCACCGCTCGTATGTTGCTGAGTTGCATAAACAAACAGCAACAGCTGCTTCGCTACCTCCGCCCCCACCTCCATCGCCACCGCCACCACCTTCCTCTTACTTCCCCCTCCCTGAGGACCCCTGCCCGGTAAAGTTTAGTCTCGCCACCACTGCTAATAAGACACAATTGCTCCGCGCTCATAATTGTGAATGGCACTGGCGAAAACGCTCCGTCTCTCCTTCATGGCTTGTTGTCTGTGTGAATGCCACCACTGCTGTTTGTGGGCGGGGGCCCGACTGGATTGGACTGGATGTTTGCATATGTATAACCTCTAATTAGTCATATTTCAGCTAATTGCTTAAGAGGAGGAGGAGTATTAACGCTTGTAAACATAGCAGACAGAACGGAGCAGCACATGTTTACCTATCAGAACATTTCTCTTTATGTTAATCTGACTGCGGCTCGGCTTGTTGTTAATTGCCAAATGTACATCTAATATAAGCAAACAGTGGAGTTTGTCAGTGTCGATAATTAGAGGACAGGCTAAAAAAAAACAAGAGCGCCACCTAGGGAAAGGAATCAAAATGAGTAAGACATCACCTCAATCTCATCTGGAGGATTAGCACTTAAACAATCCAGCTCATTTACAAATCAAGATAACTGGCTTTGTAGAAGGAGCCACGGTGCTTGAATAGGAGTCTTTGGCCATTGACTGGACTCCGGAGGGGAGCAGCAACAGCATTGTAATATGAGGATTGGGACAGCGGCTCAGTCGGCCGGCCCATCTGCTCACGTTTACACCCAGCTGGTAGATCAGGTGAAAGTGCTGGCTGCTGACATCTGATCAAATCAGCCACAGTCTGAGCCTGTCATCCTCGCTTCAGAGAGCACAACACAACACCCACGACCTGGGACTGAACACCGCAAAGCATCAGAGTACATGATATCATCTGTTATTGGCTGAATGGCTCAGTTCTTTTTTTATAACTCTACTTGCATCACAAGGTTTTTCTAGCAGAGGAAGTCCAAGAGAAAATTGGACACCGAGACGTGACAGATTATTTTTCTCCAAACGGGGCTGACCCATTTGAGCTGTAGTTTCTCTGTATGTAAAAGAAAAAAGTCTAACATTTTATAATAAACATTGGTAATAAACGATAAATTGGTAGTTACCTTTGTATCTCTCCAGGACCAATTCATTCTTGATTTTTCACTTAGTTTGGCAGACAAGTACATTACATTCATTTTGGACCCCCTACATTAGTCTAGTTATTATTACAATCCGCCAAGTTATTACTGCTATTAGTTATTAGTAAAATGTTTAACTAAGTTTCTTACTGAGACCCATACATAATCTGATTACTGGCATGTCTACAATAACCATTGCAACACAGATTTACATCAGTTTTTCTACTTTTAACAAACCACGAAATGACAATATTATTTGCTACTTAATAGTTTGTGTTTATAGATGGTTAAACATCATTTCCTGTCTTACTCATTGTTTGGTTTTGTTTGTAGTCTAGGTTCACATTAGGCTGGGGAAGGCTGTTCAGATCAGGGTTGACTGAATCTGTGGTTTTATAGGTGAGCTAAGAAAATTAGGAAAGTAATGGTAACATTTATTAATCATTAATAGCTTGTTATATAATCAGAATGTAACTATTACAGAATTGTATTATTTATGTAGTTAAAAATAATAAATTAACAAATTTTTACAAATTATTAGCCAATGATTTCAGGGTGTCTGAGTGAAAAAAAAATTCTGTTTTTTTTTTTTTTTTTTTTTTTAAAGGCCAAACAGCTGCCTGCTAGAGGTCTCTTCCTGAGAAAAAGGGAGTTTCTTGTTCCTACTTTCATCAAGTGATTGTTCATAGGTGGATCAATGGATTGCTGGCTGAAGTGTCATTAACTCATAATACGATACAGTTTGGCATGACTGTTGCATGGCGCTGTTTACATGTCTGCATAAGTGGATTCTTTATATTTAGAGGTTAAGTCGCAGTTTTTAATAAAGCAAAAATTCTTCAATTATAATTATCCTCCGAAGCAAAAACATCAACTTCATCTACTTTGAAATTTACTGCTCCGATTTTAGCTTACTGAGAACTTATAATTATCCCCAAATGTGCAAAAACTCTGAAAGCGTGCAATTTTTTTTTGCCACAATCTATCTCAGCGCACATCTTCAACTAAAAGCTGACAAGCGAGTTAAACACCCGTAACTGCTGGATGCGTTTTCACCTCACAGAACTTTAAGGTGATTCATGCTAACTGCCAGCGGATTCACATTATATTTCAGACGTACAGGATATAAATCGTGGGAGAAAAAAATTAAAGTATACACAGATGTTTATGCAGTGCATGAAATTAGAAGTGGAGGGGGGTGGAGTTTGATGGAGTGCTACGACTGCGGGCTGCACCAGAAGAACATTAAAGGCCAGGAGTGAAGTGAAGTTAAGGAGCTGATAAAAATTTCCAAATTGGAAATTAACACAATCATTCGATCGTGAACACGAGACTGGAAAATCATATCAGGGAGGGCCATCAAAAAACCATTTAGGGCCTCAATTAAAGTTATTACCATTAAAGGATCTGCATCTTCAAAATGCCATGAAAAATTAATAATGATTGCCAATCAGAAAAAATGATCTCCCTTCTCTGAGGGATCGGGGCACATTAGAAATGAAATGAAACAGGGGATAGGCAGAGGAGGAAAAGGAAGGAGGGAAAAACAGGAAGAAGGGGATGGGATGAGGAAGAAGAAGGAGAAAAAAGAAAGAATATCCCCCTCACCTGATCCCTTGCAGGCTTGTGTGTGGCCATATGCCGCTCAAGCTGAGTGCGGTAAGCAAACGTGTAGTTGCACAGGGGGCAGGCGAAGTTCTCCTCGTTCTTCTCATGGCGGTACTTGATGTGCTCCTTTAGCGATGTCAAACGCTTGTAGCCCCGGTCGCAGTAGGGGCAGGTCAACAGTTGGGCGAAGGCATCTGGCGTTCCAGGTGGCAGGTCTGCACAGGAGACAGCGGGAGGAGGAGAAGGAGGGAGGAGGAAGGGGAAAGGAAAGCGGGCCAAAAGGTCAGCGAATCAATGGCAACTAACGGGCGGGCTGCCCAGAGTGGTATGGGAGTTATCTCTGCAATCTGCTCCACATGAGAGTCACAGTGTCAGGCTGGCATCCGCTGCACTACGACCTCCTCCCGACTCACACACAGCACTCCCACTCGTTCTCACTTTCCTCCACATAGTTACAAACACGTACACGGTACTGGATGCACACACTATTCCACAGATAGTCCGAATTTCTTTAAACAGCCCTCATTTTCTAGTCCCCCCACACCTAACCACCACCGCTGGCACGTTCATAGTGTCTGTAGCGTGAATCACAATCCCGCTCAAATTCAAGCCCCCCTCTTCCAATTCTTTCCCTCCGGGGAGCTTCGGAGGTGTGCTATCTGATTTCAAGCCCCTGCCCAGCTGTTGCTTAAGACTGTAGGTAAACACCCAGGCATCCGGCGAATCTGTGGGACCAACAGCTGCCCGGTCGTGTCAGCGAGAAGACTTTTTCTCCCCCTTTCTTTTCTTTTTTTTTTTAACATTTGCCAGGACATTAGCTGAGCAAGCACCCTCAGTTACTGCAGCAGTTATGCTATAAGAGTAGGCACATTTAAGGCTGGATATCCTTTAAAATGGTCTGGAGTAATAGGAAAGGTTTTTAAATGCATCGGTTTAAAGAACGTTTTAAGACATTCTTCAAGTTTAAAGGTTATTGTGGGTGTCTTTCTGCAAAAAACATCCACCAAGCTGCTGGCAACACATCTAGAGTTAAGAGCAGGGTTTGGGTTAGGTTTTGTCTACTTGGACAACCTTGAACTGAAAAACTATGATGCCAGAACAAATGCATGAGGCTTAATTTGAAAGATATCATATTATCCTTCCTGAAAATATGCCTGTTTAGCCCTGTGAGGTCTAACCCTAAACCTACTTATATTTTAGAGGAAAAAAACTTTAATAGATTTGATGCTTGCCATCTAGAAGGATCCTTTTTGGTATCCCATGATTGTGAACATTTGGAAGAACAATTAAAAAAACATAATGACAAATTCTGATAGGTTAGGGTTCGGGTTGGGTCAGTGCCAATGACCCCAATGACTTAGACTTTACTTTCTTTTAACACGTGACTAAAAATAACCCTAACCCTGACTCTGAGAGGTCAAACCTACCTGTAACTCTTCCTTAACACAGGGAACCATAGATAGGTTATCAAAATTAGGTCAAACTTAGCATCAATTCCCAATATTTTCTGAGTCATAGCTGTTCTGGGTTACATCTTGTCTTGTTTCCTTCCTCTCACCCTAATCTTTCGACCCAGATCCTTCCTACAAACCCTTGGACAGGACCCGTACCGTTCTCCTCCGGTCCAGTGGCTTCCGGTGTGCCCAGGCGGGACAGCTCCTCGGGGGCTTCCGGGTAGATGATGGCGGTGTCACCCCGCTGCAGGTACTCGGCGATGCTCACCACGTGGCTGTCGCTGTCATCCAGCTTCCGCTTGGCAAAGAAGTCCTCCAACTCTGAAGTGCAATCGACGCTCTTGACTGAAGTGACAGAGAGGAAGAGAGAGAGATGGAGATTGTGAAGGAGGAGACTGAGGACAGGAGGGTGGGGGGGAGGCGAGAGGAATAAATTGGATTCCCTTCGTCCCCAGAGAAATGTCTTACAGGAGGATATTGGGAACATCTTGGTGGAAATGTGATGAGGATAGCCACCCTAAAACATTACAGCCGTGCTTTGGGGAGAATGCATCTAAATTACTGGGCTTGCTTGTCACGCCACGTCGGCTAAAACAAGAACTGTAACTTAATCCGAACAAAAGTCGGGAGATAAAGGTGCTACCATGAGCCTTGAAAAAACCTTCACTGACCTAATTTACTCAAATAATTTTTTAAAAAAAGAGCCTCATATACATACACATACAGACAAGCCTGGTTTAATCAGCAACAGAGCCACGTTTCTCAGTATCGACTTTCACATATAAGGTCAATCAAGAGGCTGTGGCTTTTGTTGATTCTGTGTTGAACAGATTACCAGGGCCAAACCACAAAAAGAGAAGAAAAAAAGGGAAAAAAAGGGCGAGAGAGGAGAGAGAGTGTGGGGGGTGGGGGCGGGGGGCATGCTTTGCCATAGCTGAGCTGAATGAATCTTAAGCCAACCAAAGTGCTGAGGCCACACAATGCATTTTCTCAAATTATTTCCCAGTCCCTTCTCTTCAGGGAAACTCTTAAGCTGCAGCGTGGAGATAGCTGCCTCCTAAACAACAAACCGGAGCAAAAAGAAAATCAGCAGCCTTCATTAGTCAAGGGGATGGCCGACTTTCAAAACATCACACGTACGCGCGCACACATACTGTTTACAACCTGGAGAGATCCTGGAGGATGTTTGGTGACCAAAAATATATTTTTTAAAAAAATCCTCACAAAACAAAAACAACCAAGTGACATCTCATCAGACTTCACCCCCGTTAATTAGGCTTTTAGACTGCGAGCCAAGGTGAAGTTTAAAGAGCGATTTGTTAGACCGTGATGACTTTGCAGGCCAATTTGCGAAAGGTCAAGGTAGTACATATTTGGATGTCAAAAATGGCACCGAAATGTCATCGGTGCCAATGGATCGCTTTTGATAACCGTGATGGCATAATTCTCAGTCTTCTCATTAGATGATTCTTTGTAGCTTTGGAGGAAGTGCTAAGCTAATTGTGATGATTGACTGATGATTGACTGGGTGCGGCTCAGTGCAAGCAGTTCCTGGACTTAAAGCTGAAAAGCTTCAGGGTAATGAAACATGGTTTACTTTAACATTCAGCTGATGCAAGCGACCAAGCTTCTATCGTCAGGAATAATAAAATGAGGACATATTCTGGATGAAAAAACATACATGCAAAGTGTTTCTTTAAGGAGAAAACGACCAGCTTTCTTTCCAACGGACGAGGAAATCACCTGGATCAAAGTGTGCTTTGGCATCGGGGGACGTGATCAAACTGCTCATGTCTTTAAATGAAATCACATGTGATCTAGTGGCGGGGAGCTTCCACAGCGGTGCCACAGTATTGTTTCCAAAAGTCCTTTAAATGGAAAACATTTGCTGGGCTTGAATTTCCAGAACATGAAGAAGGGGAGAGGAGAAAAGAAAGCGAAGAGGAAAACACCAGCAGAAAGTAACGGTAATTAAAGCTGAAGGGAGGATTTTGATTCAGGGCTGCATGGCGTTCTGCAGGGCGAGTTCGGTTTACCATAACGGCGTCCGAGGCCAATTGTCAGGGTGGCCAGGATGATATCATGGAAGGGAGGGTATGTGGCGACAAATCAGCTTTGGTGGCTTAATGAAAAATGGCAGGTCGTGTTCGACTCCACCAGAAGAAACACTTAGCTAACTGGGAAAGCTGAAAGTAGCATGTGTAATCAATGGTTATTAAAATCAAAATCACTTCAGCTGCCTATAAACATACACGGGATTGCCTCAGTGATCACTGAGTCAGCAGAGGAAGATTTCCTTTTAATTACAGCGCGCAGTTTGTGGATATGTTTGCTTTGTTCTGTTCAGGAACTCCTCCAGGGACTGCAAAAAGCTAAAAAGGCCTGTATTAACTTATTAACATTCACCAGGCCACCAGCAACCCATTTAGGTTTGATTTTTCTTTTATCCACATGTTAATTAGGCAAATTTTCACAAATTGGAAACCCATAACTCTAGCTCTAGATCAGTTGGCAGTGACCTGGTAGATCTTAAGAGATTCAGGTTCTGTGGTTTAGTGGTTATAACTATTACAACCTTTTATGTTACAGCCAAATTTAGTCTAGTTTTAAACCCAGTTTTGACTTGGAATTAGTCATTTTGACCCCATCAGTCTTCAGCACGTTATCAATAAAACGTTAAGGTTAGAATTACAAACTAGTGACCCTTCAAATTAATCAAATGTCTTACATACATTTTGGCATTACAGTTCTTCTTTTTTGAGATTATCCAACTGAGTATCTAAAACAGGCAGAAGTGCCATCAAAGGGCTGGATATTAGCTGAAATCCAACCCCACTGAAACAAGCCACATTCAGCCTGATGGCACATCAAAGACCTTCTAACCTCTTAACATCCACCAGGTCACTAGCAACACATCTAAGAAGGAGGGATTTGTTTAGTTTCAATCACTTACTAAATAGTCAATTTTTCATAAACTAGAAACTACAAACATATGCTTAGCCTAACACTAGATCAGTAGTCGGTAGTTTGGGGTCTTTAAAATGTACAACTTTAGCTGAATTTGAACCCAGTGTTGGGCGTGAAATGGTCATGTTGAACAGTTCACTTTCAGTTTGAGAAGCTCTTAACATCTACGAGGTCCTACAAGTTGCAGCTGAGCTGCTGGAAGTAAGTTTTTAACCTCTTAACATGACCTGCTAGATGTAAAGATGGTAAAAGACAGTAAGAGAAAGAAAACTAAAATATCCAATCCTTGACGTAGAGGTAGAGAACCCTTACCCTATATTTCGGAGTTAAAAACAAAGGACTTCCATTATTATGTTTATTTGTTCCAATAGGTTAGAGTACTAATCATCAACGATAGGGCTGTCAGACCTTAAAGACTTGCAGACTGACAAAGAAACATGCACGTAAGGCACCAGACAAGAATGGCTTAATATGAAAGGTTTGACACACATACAGCAAATATCTGAACTCACCTGTACCGTTTCCAACTGTCTGCAAAGTGGTATCAGGCCCCAGGGTGTCAAAATCATCTTTTATTTCATCTGCACAAAAACAGAAGAAGAAGAAAAAGCAGAGAAGGGAGGGTGAGTACCTCGATGTACCATGCACGCTGACAAACGCTGACAATGAGGCCTTTAAGAAGAAGGTATGGTGAAACCAATAAAGGCACCGCTGTGCATCGCAGTGCACCACGGCTTTATTCAGCATGCTTAATGAATGCTATCATCTGAGCCAGACAGAGACTTATTTACCTTTAACGTGACAACAAGCGGCGGGGGAGGCGAAGAAAGCTTCAATCGCCAAACAGAGCGATTAAATACAACACGGAACACATCCACCTGAGCAATCATAGAGCTCCAGCCAACACGCAGGCTGAGCTTATTACTCCCCGGCTGTGACGCCGCTGCAATCCGCTGCATGCAGGATCACGCTTGTTTTTTATCATATGTCATTTTGGTGGATGCTTTTATCCAAAGCAGCTTGGAGTATTGTGAGCGCGCACATTTTTGTGATTCACCACAAGCCCTGGCAGAGACTTAGTAGTGCCTTGCTCCGAAACTAAAAGGAATACAACCCTTAACCACAAATTAAGAGTTTTAGTTGCACAAACATTTCTCCCGGGCAGAAATAACCTCATTGGTTGGGGTAAACCTCAGGTGGGTGGAGTCAGAAAATAAATAAATTAATGTTTTCTGGTGAGGTATGAAGCCCGACAATACAGAAAAACATGTAAAACAGGCGGAAACTATTATTTCAAAGCCTCGCACACACGATACTGAAGGGGAAAGTGCATTTTTAACCAAAAAAAAGACACACATTTGATCTGCCCTATTTACCACTTTTCCAGGCCTTACAGGCCTTTGAATATTCCTTATTCTACAGCAACCTATCTTGATTGAAAGCCTTTCATAAAAGCCTTTTATTTGAAAGTTATCAAGCAATATTCCTCAGTCTCTGGCTAGATTTTAGGCTCTAAGAATCTGTGGCTTTCCTTTTTTGGCTCCACCTACTCAAGCCTGACCTCAGCTATTCAGATTATTCCTTCATCTCAAAGAAACCCTTCCTCGGAGAAATGTTGGTTTAAGCAGGACAAGTTCTTACTGCCAATCAGGATAATGGCTCCCGGTCTGTGCAGACGGGGAGATATTGCCCTGGCACAGGTGAGGCGACAGTAAATAAAGGGTGGATTGACAAGCTCATAAACAAACCCTCTTTTCCACCTCCACCTCACGGTCGACAGGAGGACAGAGACTTGACAATCAGCTTAAGAAGTCCCTGGTCCCTCCTTCCTGCCTCGTCAGTAAAAATTAAATCAAGGTGCTTCCGAGAACATGAGGCCTTTGTCTTAAAATAAAAAACAAGAACAAAAAACCTGCATTGTCTTCTTTTCACGCATCTGTTCTTGCTCTGCTGCTCCTGCAAGGAGGTTACAAGCGTTGCATTGTGAGCATTTTTTATTTTTTTTCCCAGATGACAGCAGGATCCGATGTATCGGACTATCCCTTGGCTATTAAAACAGGATGAGCGCCTACATAAGAGCAACCTGGCTGAGATAATACAGGAAAGGTGGTGGGTGTGTTGTTGATAATAATGTTATCCTGCTTACATTGCTTTGCACAAAAGCCAGAAGCAAAAAGAGTTTTTATTTGGAGTTGGAAACAATGGGCTTGATCGTTGTGGAATGCTTTCTAAGGCTTGCAATTCGGGTTTGCTTGAAATTAGAGATTTGGCTTCTGCGGTGAAATGATAAATACCCCTGTCAATGGCTTCAGAGAATAATGACAGACTCTTCTGCAGGGGTATGTCCTAGTTTAACTTTCCCCATGCTGTACATTTGATTGCACGTCTGCCAAACAGCATCAAAACCACAGTCGCACTATGGGAAAATAAATGGGTTTTAAAGAACATAAATTAAAGCTACAACAAAACAAAACAGATTTAAAAAAATACTTCCACCACAGATTAAAATATACCCACAAGTATCAGATATCAGAATGTAGAAAAGCCTCCCCCCACCCCGTCCACCCTTTTGTGCTTAAAACTCCCTCACATTTCTGTGTCCTCGTAGGCACCGTGTTTGCGTTGGGTAATCAAATTTGACTGCATACTTTTAGTCTGACGCAAGGGGATGACCAGTGGGATTTACTGGCCCTTCACTCTCCCCTATTTACCTTGGAGAACTTTTGTTATCTGTGGTCTAAAGGGAGGGACGGCTGCTTCCAGTAGGAGGTAGACTAACACCACATACACCTCTCTGCTATGGCCTCTGGGACACTTAAATACATAGATCCATGCCAGTGCTGAGCTACATTCAAATGGGACAAAGTGCCATTGCAGTGAGTGACAGTGGCTCATTGCTCTTTTTAACTTTTTCTGTTTACATATCGCACAACCCTCTCTCAGAGAGACTCAAATTAGTTTCCTTGTTTTAAAACTGGTACTAAAAAGGCATTACATTGAGTGTAATGCCTTTTTATTCTATTTAGCGATGTATTTATAACAATTTAATCATTATGTTAAGTTGTGCTTTTTCCCCCGACAGGGATCAGTAATAACTGTTACTCCATGTTGTTGTCTAGCTATGTCATTTGTTAATCCACATTTTTAGCTTGCAATTCAAAGTGACTGCTAGCCATACTGTTAAATAAAGAATTTCCAAATTTATTTCCAACCAAAATTTGCAATTTTAGTTCACTGTTTTAAGTGTATATCCAAAGAAATTATGGGCCAAACTGGACTAAAACCATGAAAATATCTTTAAGTCTCTTAGCTATTTCAAACAGTTATCTATATTTCTAATACCCTGGCAGCTTTAAAATCTTCATTTCTCTATTCATAATTTTAAGTCTTTATTTCAATTGTTATTTATACTTTTACTAAAAAAAATCATTTTCTGTAAATTCTTAATTTTAGCTACCTATTTCAACTATTGTCCACAATTTAAGCTAACTGTTAGCTATCTTATTAGCAAAGCTAATAAGATAGCTTATTAGCTAATAAGATAGCCAGTTCAATTATATTTAGTTTGTAAAATAAACTGTATTTTCTCGTTTTTCATATTAGCTGGGCTGGGCACAGAACATAGAAACACGCCCTTGGCAATGGATGGGAATTATGATTAGTGTCATTGGCTGGGAATTGCTGCCTTAAACTAATAAAAACGTCCAACATTAGTGTTATTAGCTTCTGTTTAGAGAAGAATTCTTAGAAAAGTGAGTTTATCCTTGAAAGGGAGCTTAAAAATGTTACATTATGAAAACAAAAACTGCAAGTAATGTCAGAAAAGCAAAAGAAGAGAGGCATCTGATTTCTGCTGGATCCACTTATACCACAAATATGTGCCTATTCTTGGTCATGGAAAGCGTCTTGGATGAAAGTGTCCGCTAAATGGTGGAAAAGTGTGTTTTGTTAGCAGTAAATCACTGAAGACCTGAGGCGGTAAGGTACACACCTCCTTGAAGAGTGATGTTGAGGTTTGAGAGCCGACTCTGGACTCAGGAGGAGTCCAGACTACCTTTGGCCCGACTGTAATTCCACCTATTTTCATAGCAGCTCAGATGCTGTTTATTTTGAAAACATTCCTGTTTTTATGGCCGGTCACCGCAGTCACAGGCGCTTTAAAGTTCTGCCTTTGTGCATTTAGCCTCATTTATCCTGAATCTGTCATGTTTGAGTCAAGCGCCTAATAGTTCTGAATCTCGGAAACAAAACAAAAGTGGCAGGATTAAAGGTTTTAGAAGGCTAATGCAAAATGGGATATTTTTAGACTTGTCAATGGCAGATACTCTGTTCCATCGCTTCAAAATTGAGCATTTAGCAGCCAAAGAACACAGTGTTTTCCTCTGAATTTTATTCTTGGCAGGATGGATAGGCATCTAAAACGCTATGGGAAAGTCCTGGACTGCAGTAGGTGTTTAAATGACAAATTAATAACTGCACAACTCGATAGATGTGCAAAGAAAACAAGAACCACTGTTTGATCGAAAACAGAAGGCCAAATTTGGCTAAAAAAATATATTTTTTCGTTTTGTTTTGTTTGCAAACAACACAAACATGAAGCAAACAGCGCTGCTGTCAGAAATCCCCCTGCCCCCCCACCGACGGCTGGGAGAAGGGGTTTAAAAAGGGCAATGGGGGGAAGACAGGTGATTTATTTGAAAACGCCTGTCAGTGATAATGATGTCATGCTTTCCAGCACATCGTGTCCAGCCTCACTGTGGGATTAAGGAATGTCAAGGACAATGCCAGACACAAGACTCTGATTGTGCGGTGGAATCAGACGAGGCTCTGCGATAAACTTTTTCTTTCTTACATGCTGTAGTTGTGTCTGGGAGAGTCACCTCGGCTGTTTTTGCCCCGTACAGTTTCTATTTGGCTCGAATATTCCCAACCCTTCCCAGGACCTTCATTCAATCACGCTTCCAAGACCTGTGCAAAAACTCTCGATAGGGGAGTGACGACCAAATCAGTCCGAGTAGGAAGGAGGGAGGGTGCTAACTTATCTCAGGCCTGAGTTATGTGCTGAGGTATCACTGTAGACACTTAGGCACCGCGGATGTTAAAAAAAAAAAAAAAAAAAGAAAAAGGCAGGCTGGGAAACACAGCACCCGCAAGATTGGGAAAGAGACTCCCAAACGCTCTAATGAACTTGACTTGCTCTCCGAAATATGTCAGACGCTTTATCACACAAGAAGCATATTATCTGGGAATTGCAACATAGTTGAATTACAGACATTATGGCACCGCAGGTCTTTATCAAATAAACAATTACCGTGTGCAATGACAGCTTGTTTATCCTTTATCTTGATTTATTTACCAAACTGTCTTTTCTTTCTTCCACCCCTTAAGGAGGCAATATGAACGGTTATTTAGGAGAAGTGAAAGTTGATACCCGCTAAGTTTTTCCCCCCCTTATCCCTAATAAATGTGCAATTTTCCCCCATATTAAAATTTAAGACTGCTGAATGTTCCCCCGTTTTTCGGCACTGTGCACAGCTAGTTCATTAGCAGAAATGAATAGCAAAGCCCAGCTCATTTAAATGGGCTGTCTTACATGACTTCTCGCCATACTCTGTTCCTGTCACATGCTTCCAAGAATCATTGACTCTTATTATACATGTAAATGGCTATCATAAAAATAAAAATTTCATTTAAGATTGTTAATGACTTTTTGCAGCAGTCTGGCTTCCTTTAATGATTATACCCTGCCCCCTAATTAAAAGTATTTATCTTTCAAGCATCTGTGACTGGGGCCCCTGCAGAAGGAGTTGCTCAAACAAAAGACAATAAGTCAGTCAAGTTGGGGTAGGTATCACCTGCCTGGGATTAGGCAGCTTGTTAGGGGCGAGACGAATTAAGCAGCATCAGTCACTGCTGGACGTTGCTGAAACACCATAAAAACACGCTAAGATTTCATTTCCTGCAGCGCACAGGCTTCTTCCCCACTCCACCTCCTCTTTATACATTACTGTAAATATTTTTTTGTTGTTTAGCTTTTCTCTAAGCGTGAACCAAATGGTCTCTGCCGCTCACAGAGAAACTGTTTATCATGTCTGTCTGCTGAGGGAGCGTCATCGGGGCTTCACCGTCAGACCTGGCTCAAGCATTGTTTGCAAAACGCTCCGTGGCGTTTGTTTAAGTCTGCTCGGGCACCAGATGGGTGGGGTTTACAGCATAAGATGATACCACAAGTGGCAGGATGAGCACACATTCACTATAGAGTATCCATGAGTGAGCTTAGTGGTAGTTTTTCTGACTGACAGCTCACCTGAACCCCACACATCTGGTAAGAAAAGCCAAGAGTTCTTATGGTTCTAAATCTTCCCAACCCCAACCCTAACTCGAAACCTAAAAAAATCTAAAATCTAATTTTTGCTTTATTAAGTCTTGGCAATCAGGGTACAAAGAAAATAACCATCCTAATTGACCAAAATCAACCAAACTTAACATTTCTTCTACAAAAAAGCCCAAAACATAGGCTGAGGGTAGGGAAGGTGTTAGTGTTACCGCCTATAAGAACTTAAACCGCAAAGGGTTAAAAGAACATGGATGTTTGCATGATTTAAAATATATTCTTCTATCATCTTCTGATATTTCTAATAGTGCAGGTCACGTTTCTCAAATAGTGGATATCCGAGTTTGGAATAAACACCCCCATATGTTTTCTTTGTCATTTCAGGCAACAGATTGCTGCCTGTTTAGGAACCTCAGTGGGCAGATCCACAACTGTTCTAGTCAACAAAACCTAGACTGAAAGCCAAGCAGAATTTAATTAGGAAATCATCAATTTGCCGTTTTGCCAGCTTTACAAGCTCAAGAAAAATCCAGCACAGAGTTACTTTGGGAAGTCACAGAGCTTATCCGCGATCACGACATCAAGCTGATGCCATTCTACACATCTGACAACTGCCAAGGCTCATTTTAAAGTGTCCCATTAAGGTTGCCTGTGCAAGCTGCTTTGCAACCCAACTATTACCAAACTCCTACAGTTGACATGACTGAATTTACTTGTTCTACACTCACCAGTACCGTCCACGGAAGCACTCAGCATGTCATTGTCGGGCCAAATGTGCTCCACGCCGCTGTCCCTCATCTCGTCGTCATCGTCGTCCTTGTTCAGCAGGCCGTGTCCCTCGATACGTGGCGAGACCTCAGGGTTGGTGAGGCTGGCCGGGCTGCCGGTTCCGTTGATCAGAGGGTCTTCCTCAGACACTGGCAGCTTGTCTTCCTCCTCCGTCTCTGATCCGGTCTCCACCACATTCTCGTAGTTGAGAGCTGTGATACAAAGGAAGAACAAATTTGGTCAGTACAGGAAAGCACGGCGGAGAAATAATGCAGTTCTCTACAACTTCTTGTGGACAGATGAATCTGACGAGGGATTTAGACCAGTTTTGGAAAACTGAGGTCTATCCGCAGATTAAAAGGATAACCCCACATTACTGCTCAATGCAAGGCGTAGGCCCCTTTTTCTTTTGGTGGGTTACACCCCAATTACAGCATCCACGGCTGGAATTTGTGACTAAACCACAGCGGTGGGCAGACAGCTGTCGAGGAGATACGAGCCAAAATAGCCACTAATTTTCAGCCGTGCTCACATGCCTTGGATGCCAACGAGCTGCACCTTTCAGGATGGCTCTGCTCCGGAGCATACCGCTCACATTTGAGATGCTCCACATAGCACGTACAATATTACAACTGTTGTTGCTATGCATACAAAAGGCTTAACCTATAGTGATTTAGATTATTCACTGCATGTAGCCCTCGGATGTCTTCACATTTGCATTGCCAGTGAACCATGAACATTAATATAAATGTTTCCTAACATATTAAAATATAAAAGCATGGCAGCGCCTTTAGGCACATACACACACACACACATTCAAAACTCCAACAGCAGGGCTCGCCCAGTTCCACAACACCCAGGTCCCAGACATATGCCTGCATTTCTTAAAATAGACGGCCTGTAAATAAGGGCTGTGAACTCAATCAAAGGTGGCTCTCGTGCAAATTAGTCACCACCATCGGCTGGTTCTCAGCGAGTACGCGCCACGGCGTAAATCACTGCAGAAAAGGGACGTCAGAGGACTTATTGGAGCAGTGCAGATGGATGGCATCACATGGGGACACACCTCATTGGCAGCTTGTGCAAAAATGTTCTGTGGTGAGAGCCAATCATGGGAGGGCCCAGAGTCTGAGCCACCGAAGTGAAGAGGTGGAGGCTTTCGTTGAATTTATGTTTCCGAGTCATAAAAAAAGCCTTAGTGAGCCCACAAGTCAGCAGAGCTTCGGTGAAAATCAATAGATTTATATCTTGTTTGTGGAAAATATGCAGAACTCCTCACATTGTGACCCTGCGAGGAATGAACAAGCTTAATTAAGGCGGTTTTTATGCCAAAGTTATAGCTACAAGTGTCCCTGCCTCTTGAACTCTCTGAGAATCAGGAGTGCCAACCAGATGAAGTTCATGCACGGCATTTCTGAAAACGTTATACATATCAAAAGATAAGCCTCCCCACATCTCCTTCTGACACGTCTCTGTGCGATTGACTGGTCTGCACTTGCCTTCAGCGAACAACTGCACAACAGGTGCAAATTAAAATGAAAACAGGGCTTTCAAACGTGGGAGGGGAGGCAGTTGGGGGTGGTGGGCAGGGGTGGCAGGCAGGCAGAAAGTGGGGGAGGAGATGAGGAGGAGGACGAGGAGGAGGGTGGGAGTGCGGTGACCTGCCTCGAATACCAATCGACGGAGGAAACAAAACCTTTTCAAGAGGTGTGATCACAAGGGTTTAGGCAAGTTCAGACTCAGTAATGCTCCTTGGGGACGACAAAAAAGGCAACCGAGGCAGGAGACCCACGAGTGGAGAGAGACGTTAGGAGTTCCTGGGTGGTCCACATCCACCTTGGTACAATTGATATTGTGCTTTTATTTGAAAGGCTGGATTGAAAGAGAGCCGTCTCTACCTGTCAAACGTCTAGACGTCTGAATGAGATGAAAGTTTGCCAGACTTAGAAATCTCTTAACTTAAAAATTGTTGGAATTCACCTCTCTGCGCCCCTTCACCCCTGAAGTTTTGAACTTTCCTCAGCAATGTCCCATCAGCTCTGTATCCCCCTCCTCCCCAGCTTGCCGAGGAGGGGGCAGCAGCACAGGATTGGTAGAACAAAAGGCCAAGAGGCTTGGGAAGCTATCAACCCGTTGCTGTGAACCTGATCTCTGGATGCAGATTCAATGACGGCCGGGCAGGGGCCGGCTGAATGAAATTATCTAAGGCTGGACAGGTTTTAAAGGGCCTATTCTTCCCTAATAAAAGGAGCTAGGGAGCTTCTTTTTGTTTAGCAACACATCCACCGCAGCAATGCACACCGTTCTGACTTCCCACATAAGGAATGAGGGAGCGGAGCAAACTTTTCAGGGCAGGACTGAGAACACCGGACCTCAAAGTAAAGCAAAAGAAAAAGAAAAAAAAAGAGAGAGGAGCTTTCTTTTTTATTTTTGACACCAGTTTATGTCTCCTGCTGCTTTTTCTTATCTCTCGTGACGTCTTGTCCTCAAGTTTCTGAACAAATTTAAACACGGGGGCGTTGAACTGTCTCCGTGGATGCAATCTTCCCCGAACGTCAGCTGTCTCCTCCGCATTCAACGTATACCTCCAAGAAGGCAAAATGACAGTGGGGTGCTCGTCAAGTCAAACGCGCAGTATTAACGTCAAGAAAGCTGCCATTGTTTAGGTGCCACTGCTGACAAGAGCCTCTCCCTCTCTGAGCATGAAGCATCTATTGGTATTGTGTCAAGCAACAAAGTAATTCTAACCTACTAATATTTCGCAGGCAGTTATTTCATCCCCCTCCCCGAACCTCACTCTTAATCAGTCTTTTGTGTTGCCGAGGAGAGCGAAAGACAAAGAAAAGATAGTGTTTACTTCTCCAGTGCCTCTCCTCTTCTCTCCTTTTCTTACCTTAAGTGTCATCCTTGACAAAAGCAATTATGAACGACGTTTCGCAAACTGTTGCCGCTACCTGTTTGCTTTCTTCTACTCCTCTTAAGGTAAATTGGGGGGGGGGGTTCTTCGACTTGCGTTTTTGTTGATAATTAAAGTGACATGTGTAGCAGCGCAATTCTTGTTTAATATCAGGTTTTAAGCTATCTGACATAACCCTTTCACAGTCCCAGCATTATTCTGTCACTCACAAAAAAAGTACAGAGTGAGGACTAATATTGATTAGTACGGCTGGAAGCATCAGCAATGACAGCCTGAGAAAAAAATCAAGAGTGCAAAGGGACAAAGTCTTATTAAAATCTCATCATTTCTTTGATAAAGTCAGGGAGGAAGAAAAAAAACAACAATGGCGCAGGCAATTCTTCAGCTGTGACAGTTGCACTCTGCAGACACAGAGAAGCCCGTGGAATTAATTTAGTCCAACTCTAACATGATTGTATTTACAAAGCTTCAGGTTTGACAGGGAACGAGTAGCTCCAGTGATCAAAACACGCTTTTAATGTTGGAATCACAATTGACTCCTGCACACAAAAAAGAAAGAAAAAACCCCACCAAAGATAACAGTTGTCAGGCCACATGCTGCGTTCAAAGATGCCCAAAGTCACTTGGAGGAATAGGCAGCTACCAACTTGCGTCTTTGATGTTGACCGCACGCATCTGTTTGTCGGAAAACTTTTGCATATATGATAAGTCTGTACAAGCCGAGCGTGCTTGACACAGAATAAAAAGTCAAAAAAGGAGCTTACGTTCAGATCCGTTGGGCCTTTGATACCAAAGTTTGCTTTTAAAACATCTGACGAAACCTGATTAAACTCTGTGAGGTCTAAGTAATCACTGGTTATGACCACAACACTAAATCTAGGCAATTATAATATCTTTTTTTTGTTGCTATTTTTCTGGCAATCAGGATACCAAAACAAAAAAGGATCATTCTAACTGATATGCATCAAAAAGACTTTTTTTCCTTGTCTCCTAAACTCATCATTAGGGATTGGGCTCATCATTTAATTGTGACTTCATCACAAAAAATACATTAGTGTCTAAGTACTTAAACCTAACCCCTAAAATCACCCAAATCCTACATTTGGCCTATTTTTAACATAGAAAAGTGGTTTGGGCTCCTTAAATAATAGAAATCAGGTTGTAGCGACACATTAACTCTTTGATGACTTAGACTTTGGGCTGGAAATTGACTTTTTTGGTAAAAGGTGAACAACTTTTACTGTATGTCAGATGGAATGATTATTTTCTTTTAAATCATTAAATTATTTTCTAATTTAATAAAAGCAAAAAATGAGATATGATTGTCTACAAGGTTGCAAATAGGTTCAGAGCTGTATTTTGGGTCATTAGTCGTTAAATCTAACTCTTAAAATCATGCAAACCCATATCTGTGCCTCATTTTAAGCATCAAAACTTGTTTCTGCTTCCTTAAATATCAGATATCTGATTGTAGCATCAAGTTAAATGAAGCTGGGTTACAACAAATCAAGAACATTTCTCTTCAATGCCCAAGTACACTAGGTTACTCTATGCCATAAAATCCACCCTCCTATGCTCTAAAGCCCGAGTTCAGAGGTGTTCCACTTGCGTTCTGCCAAGAAAAACCACTTCACAATGCTAACAGGTATAATCACATTTATTTAACAATCCCAAAGTAGTCATCAGGTGCCCAGAGGAGGCTGTGCTAAAAGCCCTTCCTGCTGGAGTCTCCGAGCCAGAGAGGAAAAAGAGCTCTTACTGTTCGGCAGGCCAACGGTGGAGGTGATCGCTGCGGGGAGAATGACTAACACCCACGTTCGCGCTCTCACGCTAACCCCGGCTGACTTTTTAGTCAAGTGTCGAGGCTTAGCTCCAGGTGACACGCTCGGCCTCCTACGCCGATAATGAGCCAGGACATTCTCCCTATTGGACGATAACTGCTCGCGCTCGCTCCCTGTCTCATGAATGTGAGCCAAGCGGATCACCTGGATGGCTGGGAGGGAGATGGGGAAGCAGGGGCGCTCTGTTAGTCAGAGTGTGTCCGTGTTTGTGTGTGTGTGGGAGGGCATTAAGGTGGAAGCGAGGTCGCTGCCTTGTGGCTACCGCCAGCAGTAGTGGATTCTCGCGATGACCTTTTGTCTGCCATTGTTCCTGTCTGCAACAGTTTAAGCACTTCCTCGGGTAAGTCTTACTCCTGTCTGATGGAAAGCTCACACCTACAGCGAAGACGGTTAAATCTTATTTTATACATATCCTTAGACAGACTTTAAGGCATTTTTTCTGAAATAAAACTCAAACTGGGCTAACAGCGCTCCTTAAAGAGGAACTATTTTATAGATTATTTCACCTTTGTGTTCAAAACAAGAATACACCCTCCTTCAGTCGCTAAACCAGAGCCACCCCAACCCAAATCAGGCCAGACAAAAGGATAGCAGACATGTTTGGATATTTTGTGCTATCTTGTCTCAGTATAATGGTGTGATCGAGCACAAGGGGCAAATCAGGGCCAAGTCGGTGAAAGGACGGTGGCAGAGGGCAAACAAAAGCTCTGAAAGGAGACAGAGGGGGAGAGTGAGGGGTGAGGGCCGGAGAGAGGGGAGGGAGAGACGATGAATGGTGAAAACTCAGTGAAGTGTAAACGCAACCTGGGAGTGTTTGTGTGTGTGCGTCTGTCTGGGCACTGCATGTGTGCGTCTATAGAGAGGGGGAGGTGTGCTGCTGCAAAGTGAAGTAAGTGACGGATATAAGTTGCTGGGGACGACACCTTTAGGTGTTTAAGAGCTAATTTTGAGTCAGATTTATGAGCAAATAGCAGTAAAAGAAGTCACTGTCGAAGCTTAGTAAGTTAAAGAAAGTCTAACTGTGGACATCCAGAGTGAGGCAAACAAAATAAACTCCAAAAACTGCGACGTGATGAGAGTTTTGACGGAATTTAAATCATTCTGCTTGCAAGAGAGTGAAACGTAAGAAATACTGCACTGTTTTCATGCCAAGAAAAGCCTCCCAGCATGAGCGTTTTTCAGGAAATTTGCTCCGACTAATGTGTCTGATAAGTCTTGTTGACCAGATGACATTAAAGCATTGCAAAAAGGACCGATTGCGGGGTTCAAATGAGGCAATCGTAGCCCTTTTTTCTTTCGTGTTTGCAGTCGTTTAACTTTAATACGACAGCACTATAGCACGATAGCGTAGGTTGCCCCGAAAACAAACGACACTCATAACTCGATTGTGCATAATTAAACTGAGATTACAGAAGGATTTTTACACGGAGACACATAAGGGGGTAAAGAGGCCACCAAATGGCAGATTTTCTTCCTCTGTTAGAGACTACCAAAGAAAAAACTCGCAGCATCGATATTCGTGGCATCTTCCGACCCATTGGACTGCGTCGAATCTCCGCTGGGTTGTGTCCACGAGGAGCCCCTCGCGCAGCCCTGACTCTAATTCAATTAAAGCGCCATTTATTTGCAGAGGAGGCCCGAGCAACAGGTTGGGGAGGGCGAGGGAGGCACAGAAAGCTTCAAGGTTTGCTCAACAGCTCAGAGGTCCCACCTTTGCCGGGTCCTGCATGGATTCACCATCTGTGCCCACCCCGCCCCTTCCTCCTCCTCCTCCTCCCCCAGTTCACACATGTTCCTGCCTCCAACAAATGTTCGAAGAAGTAAACCTCCCGTCCTTCCCCCCACCGCCTGCCTCCTCTTCGTCACACAAGCCAAAGAAGAAGAATAAAAAAGACACACAAAAGCTTCCCCTGGCTGCCCTCAGGACTCCCAGGCCAGGAGAGTGGGAGGGAGGATTCAGAGAAGAAGAACAGAGGAGGGAAAGGTTGGGAGGCAAAGGGGAAGGATGAGGAGAAGGGGGAGGTGGTGATGGAATATATATATATATCCATACATATATAAAATGTTTTCTCGGCACAGGTGAGCTTCCCCTTCGTCTCCTCACGTTACCTGACACTCGTCAAGCAACGGGAAGAAGGGGGAAAAAACGGTTAAAATTAGAAAATTTAATTTATTTGATAATTTCCCAGAATAATTAGAGTTAATATGGGTTAATTAATATGCAAATCTCTCAGCAGATGTTCAGCAGCGAGGCTGCGCACGGCTGAGGAAAAACAGCCCCCTTCTACTTTCTCCTGCCTGGTTTTGGCTGTCAGTTATTGGGCCGTAATTACTGTAACTAACCAAACACACACACACACACACACACACACACACACACACACACACACACACACACACACACACACACACACACACACAGAAGGGGGAAAAAGAAAACGTTTGCTGGGTGAACTGCTTCCAGTTTTGGAGTCGTCACAGGCAAAGCAGGGCTTCTTACACACATAAAGGGAGACCATCGCTAATTTCCCCTCCACTATAAAGGCCCTTTTTAATGCTCGGAGCTGAATGAATGCAGCAAGTGCTTTAAACTATTTGAAATTTGCGGGGCTTTTTCTGTGCGTGCGGGTATTAATGTGAATTGTAAAGAAGAAGAAGAAGAAGAAGCATCAGTGCAGGCAGCGACAAGAGCACCTGCGGGTTAATATGAAGAAGGAAACACAGCTAATAAAACAGATGTGTGGAGCCGCTGCGAGCATAATAAAGAGACGGACATGTTTACACGCGTGTCTACAGCTGAGCCGAAACACAATGATCGCACGTGGATTCAAACCAGAGTATGGACAAGTACCAGGGCCACGCTAGGGAAGGAGGACTTTCGGTGTTACTGTTTGTTAGAAACAAAAAGGAAACAAATCAGAAGATGTGATGTTATTCCCACATTTGAACTTTTAGTCCATCATTATTTTACGTACTTTTCAAAAACATTTTGTGGATGAGTTGATCATGTCCTCCTCTTTTCATCTTTATTCTTCGAACTTTCCATCGTTTTTTGTTTACTCTACCTTTCTCCTGTCTTCTCTCCATCATTTGTAGTCCCATTATTAAAACTTTTATTTACTTTTTCACGTTTTCTCGACACGCTCATCACATCTTCTACTTTTCGTCTTTGTTCTCAGCATTTCTCCTTTATTTTAAAAGTTTTAACTACATCTTCCAACATTTTGACTTTATTGTACGGTCAAGTTTCAGTCTTGATATTTTAACTTATACTTCACTTTGTTTAAGATGTTGATTTTACCCTCTGCTCAACTTTTTGACTTTATTCTCAAACTTATTTTAACTTTGTTCTTAAAAAATTAACTGTATTTTTTAACATTTTGATTTTAATCTACTTTCCAACTTTCTTCTTCTTTTATCTTTCTTCTGAAGTTTTGATTTAATTTTCCTACATTTGTGATTTTATTCTTGACATTTCAACTAGAATCTTGAAAATTATGGTATTTTTTTTCAGTATTTCAACTTTATTTAGGCTTAAATTATACTATATAACGGTGTCATTTTCTTTCTGACTTTGTTCTTGATATTACACCCGTACTCACATTGTCGTCATTCTCTGTAAGCATTCAGAATTTATTCTCAAAATTTTAACTTTACTCCCAATATTAAGATTTTGAATCTTTATTTGTTAAACTTTGTCAACAAGTCAGTTTTGCAAAATTGTTGGTTTTATTAGGAAACATTTTAAATTTACTCTTAATAATTTAACTGTATTCTAAACATTAACTTCAATTCCAACTGATTTCTCTACATTTTGTTTCCACTTTACTTCTGATTTTATTTATTTCCCCTACTTTTCAACTTTATTCTTGACACCTCTCAACTTTAATCAAAAAATTATAGCTAGTTATAATTAATATTTCAATCTATTTCTTGAACTTGATTCTCATTAAAATGAAAAATAAAATAACTAAATTCTCCCTACACGTTTTTTAAAATTATTAACAGGAACTATGCCGTGCTTCTTAATATGAAACACTTGCACTGAATATAATGCTGGATTTTTTCCATTTTTTGACACAAATATCTGCACACTTCTTACATAACTTAACAACTTGCTAATCAGAACTTGAAGAAAAGTGCCATCTATTCCTACATGTTAACAGTGTAAAAACATGCTGTTTCAATTTGAACATCTCTGAATCCTGTGCTGACTTTAATTGAGCTCCGACGGCTGACAGTAGAGTGGCTGGGTCTTTTTTAAAACAACTTATTGATCAGCTTACCAAAACAATAATCAGGAGATTGTTTGGTAATGAAAATAATCACCAGTTGCAGGTCCAGACTGAATACGTCTCCCTCTCTCTCTCCCCCTTGTTTGTATTCTTGTGGGAGGAGGAGAGAGTTACCTTTAATAGAAAGATTTAATTCATGAATTCTTCCCTGGGGAGGGAGGAAGAATATAAGAGCCTATCTCGGGGTGCTTGCCAGGGTTCTCCTGTGGTCAGCTCTCTCCAATAATAATGTGTTTCTGATAGCAGCTGTGTGTGTGTGTGTGTGTGTGTGTGTGTGTGTGTGTGTGTGTGTGTGTGTGTGTGTGTGTGCGTGTGTGTGTGTGTCCATGTGTGTATGTGTGTGCATGCCACAAGCTGAGACTGTTATCTAAATCGTTCCTCTTTCTCTCTCTCTCTCGCTCTCTCTCGGTGTCCACTCCTCCTCCTCCTGCCCAGTCTCAAAGGGACACTGTGGCTCAATGCCATGAGTCCACGCCCCACAAAAAACACACATGTACACACACACACACACACACACCTTTGCACAGCCGCAACATGCATGTATAAAAATAGCGTTTTTAAATATAGACAAACATGTTAGCACACACTCAGGTGGAGGAATCTGCTGACGGAGCCTTGGATCAAGTTGGAGGTGGGGGTAACAAATTGATAGAGGCAGCCTTCTGTTATCAGGTCTCCATGTTTAAACCTGACTTCATCAAATGTGTGAGTGTGTGTGTGTGTGTGTGTGTGTGTGTGTGTGTGTGTGTGAGCCCCAGGAGAGCTGGTGTGGCCTTGCAGTACTTTGTGCACAGTGCCACCATGATAACACATCTGCTTTGGGTTCATCTGTTTATGAATCACTCTTATCTGCCCTGCAAGTGTGTGTGTGCGTGTGCTTGTGTATGTGTGTACATTTGCGTTCCTGTGTACCCAAGTGTGTGTTTCTTTGTAGGCTCGTGTTATTGTGAGCATTTACACGGGAGGAAAACAGCGAGACGAGGAGGAAGGTGGCGTTTTATCAAGTAGCAAACACACCTGAATCCGTTACAGGCCATATTTGCATTTTTATGATAATACAGGCCAAAAGGGCAGCAAAGGGTAGCATTCAGTACGGTACGAGGCATTAAAGTGGCATTTAAGGTGCTTTCTTTGATTTGCGAATTTATCAGGATTACTCAACAGGTTTGAACAACATTTTTACCAAAGTTAGAGATTAAATATTAGCTAACTTCCATGATCAATAAGATTCCAGGAATCCCTTAAGAATGAGAAAAAGTAAAATACACAACTGCTTAAATTGCAGTGGGATTGTTGCTATGGCAAGATTCTAGAATGTCAAAACAGACCGAAGGAAGTATTCTAGAATGTTGCTATGGTCACAGGCAAGCAATTTAGACTGGTAATGGAACATTCCGCCCATTAAAGTGAAAGTTTTTTTTCCAAGAAATTGGTAAATAATTTGAAAACGCTAAATTTTAATCGCACATTACATACTCAAGTCAGTCATTTCCAAGTTTGAAGAGTATTTCTATGACAAACTGGTGCTGCAATAGGGTGAATTTGGTCTCCATTATGTATGTAGAAATACATTTTTAAGAATGAAAGGAAGAAATCCCCCAGTAATAAACTTAAAATGAATACACTTTGAAAGAAAATGGGCATTTTTCTCTGGAAACAACTATTTACAGGTCAGAATGTAAAGAAACAGGAAACTTGCTTTGCAGCTTTTCTGAAGCTCTATGTTCATATACAAATAGGCTCATATCTCAAGCCTTAATAAAAATCTGTAAACCCTAAAACAGCGGTGTTAAACACACTCCTCCATGGCTCTAATACGCAGTGACCTTCAGTGCAGGCAGAGACATTACAAACAACAGGAAACAGGGATGAAACAGCCTCCTCACAACACCCCGGGCTGCCACCACGTGACCCGTCGCCTCCTGTCAGGACAGGTGCTGTGACACCTTTCCTCACACCTAAGAGGAAACCCTTTCCCTCGCAGCACGGAAAGCCAAAAAACCCCCAGCAATTCCTCATCTCTGACGGCTCCCACGTGCCTCAGTTTAATAAAAAAGAATCTATAAAAATAAATTACTCGCACTAAGTATATGCAAATTCAAATGTAAGCAATCATTGCAAAATTAATTTTGCCAGAACTGATTAAAAGCTTTAATAAATCTATATACAGTATTGCGCCAATCTGATATTGTAAATTTATTACGCTCCCTGTAAGATTAATTAGAAAGCGACGGTAACATATTGCACTGCCAGGCCAGATTACTGTACTTTTTTGTTAATAATAGTTAAGCAGAACCTGAGCTGTAATTACCGGCTAACGGGAGCTTTTTGATGCTGATTTCATTCACCGTGAGGAAGGAGAATGGGGATGCGGTGAAAGGAAACAAAAATGAAGGCGTCTATTTTGGAGGAATTAATCACGAGGCTTGAAGTTCATCTTTTAATATTGCTAAAAATTCCAAAAGCTGGAAAGCTGGAGGACTTCGTTTTGTGGAAGAAGTCGTTTGGTCTGCGAGTTGAGCAATTGTTGCAAAGGTTAGCAGTTGCAGACCTAGTTGGGCAACACTTTGGGGGTCTGAAAAAGAAAAAAATGTTGCAAAAAAAAAAAAAGCAGTAAAACATCAGTCTGGTTCATTCTGCTTGCATAAAAGTGTCTGAAGTAATCTCTCCACCCCCTCCAACCCTTTGACAACCAGCCACCTCGCTGCTAGAGACACATCACCGTGGTTACTCCTTTCACCTTTCTCCTCAGACGACAAAACTGTCGCACTGGCCAGATAGCAGCAAGGGGAAAAAAAAGCACAACACACACACACACTAACACAACAACCGGTTTGATCTGGCCAAGGTTGTTTTGCATTCTTGTCCACAGCGATGGGGCCACGGCCGCGTTTATCTCAGCAAAACAGCACCTGAGAGCGAAAGCGAGCACTTCTCAGTCCTCAAAAGCGGCAGCGGCGGCAGAAAGAGAGAGAAAACGCTCCTGTGAAATATTTCTTTGAGCAGAGTGGGACCTTGCGCAGCCATAAAACTGCCAATCAGCAGCTGTTTAAAGGTCGATCTGTGTGTGCGTCTGTGTGTATGAGTGTGTGTGTGGAATGAACAGGGAGCTCAGATGGACTAAAGAGATCAGACAGGATGAACCGGGAGGGTGGGGGGTCCAGGTGAGGGGCCACCACGTTAAAGCGAGGAGGAGGTTTGAATCTGCTTCTTCTTCTGTGGTTGAAGCCAATCTGGGGGCCTGGGGCCTCATTCACATGGTAATGAGAGTGTAAAATCACATCTGTTACCCCCTCACACACACACACACACACACACACACACTGAAGCTCTTTGTCACCTGAATAGCATCCCCACCAGGTATCAAATAAGGACCAGGAAATGGGGAAGTGTGTGTGTGTACATGTGTGTGCTTGTGTGTGTGTGTGTGTGTGTGTAACGTTCCCAGCGGGCAAACTGGGCTCACCCCACACACACACACACACACACACACATAGAAGAGGTGGCCTGGACCCTTGCAGAGAGGGAAAGCCCTCTGGAGAAAGGCAACTCTCTCTGACACTGTTACCAACTTCCCAATTAGCTACTAGCCAGCCACAGGGAGGAGAGAAAAGAGGAGGTGGATGAGGAGGAGGGGGGGGGGGGGGGGGGTGTTAGGGTTTGGGCTGACAGGGGCACAGCTTATTGTCACAGCAACTACCTGAGCGTCCACAACCATCTCCTAGGGGCTCTTTTGTGAGGTGATTTCAGTTAAATCTCAGCAGCATTCGGTGCCAAATATCTGGCTCGGTAGCATTAGAGGTGCCCCTGTAACCCAAAGGTCACGTGATGATCCCCTACAGCTTGTCTGCTAGCACCTTATGATATAATAAGCTGCCCTTAAGCGTGACAAAGACCTACAAAATCATAATTAGGAATGATAAAAGCTGGTTAAATGGGACCTATTGTGCTTTTTCTTATCTGGTTTCTCACACTGCTGAGATCATGCCAGGTTACCGGTCTTACTTCCAGGCTAAATAAACACATAAAAGTGCTCTAAATATGCTGTTTCTGACAGTTTTCTCTCCTCTTGGAACTTTATGACATCAGAGAAATCATATAACCCTAGTATGGTCATCTGACAGAAGCCCCATCCACCTGCTTGTGAGCGGCAGCCAGTTAAAAGAAAGTTGCCTTCTGAGGGGAGGAGCCATAAAGGCTTGTTTTGATTTGTAAATCATGCAAAGCATGCTAATAGCCCAGGAATAAAAAAAAAACAACAAAAAAAAAACACAAAGCTTGAACTTGAGGTGAAAAAAATGCTTATAAATATATATTTACAGCCTTCCTCAATTGATTTTAGCTCTTATTTTGATTTCCAGTTGAATGAGATTTTGCACACCTTCATATGTGCAGATCTGTGTGTGTGTATGTGTTAGATGGTGCCAGCGGCAAGGTACGCCAGGTGTAAGACAGTAGCTAGATGACACAACTTAACCTCTCTCTCGATCTCGGTAAACGGCGCAAACAGGCAGCGCTGAAGTTGGAGGGCCCCAGAGCCCATGACTTACACATGACGTGGGTGGGTGTAAACAGGAGCAGATCGAGGCATTTTGTTTCCTTTCTTCCCTCTTGCCAGATGCTTTTTTTTAATGTTGTACCTGTCTTTCTTATCTAGCTGCAGGAGGGCGAAAGCTACACTTTTAATTACATGGTGGGAGTAGAGGGTGGAAGCAGGCGGTAGCAGTGGAGGGATGGAGGGAAGGAGAAGGAGGGAGGTGTGTGTGTGTGTGTGTGTGTGAATACCTTGGGCTCTTTTCAAAACACCTTAATAAGGGAGCTCAGACGTTAACGGCAAAGTTCAAAACAGCAACAGCCTCGATGTGCACAGGTGAAAGCCATTTATTTGATTAGCTTAGCAGTTAACAGCAAAATTAACACCTTTTCTGACTCCTCAAAGCAACACCAAACTATATTTTGTGGACACAGATGCGCAAAAAAAATCCTGCAAGATAATTGGCTAAAAACCCAAGAAAGACAACATCTAAGAAAGTTATAATATTTCTAGTTATATTTTATATATATTTATTTATTTATTTTTTTGTTAATTTATGTTGTAATTTATGTTGCATGTAGCACCTTGGTTCCTGGAGGAACGTTGTTTCGCCTCACTGTGTACTGTTAAACTGTATATGGTTGAAGTGACAATAAAGCCAACTTGACTTGACTTGAGGTATTAGGCTGTACTTCTAATCCTACCATTAATCCCTAGATCAAAAAATACAAGCAATGAAGTAAAGCCTTGTGCTTTCGCTTTACTCGATGCAGAGAAAAGTACAACGGTTAATTCTTGTGGTGCATTTCTTACTGTAACTACATAAGTTGTGTGGTCACTTCATTAGGTATACCTGTTCAGCTGCATTTTAAGGCAGAAATCTGATTATCCAATTATGTGCCGGCCACTCAGTGCATTTAGGGCATGGTGACATGCTGAAGTTCAAACTTAGCATCAGAATGGAGATGAAAGGTGGCTTTGAATCTGACGTGATGAGAATTTTTCTGCGTCACCCATCTCTGGGGTTTACAGAAAACTGGCCAAAAAAGAGAAACTACCCATCGAGCAGCAGTTTTCTCAAGGAGAAAATGTCTTGTTGAAGAAGTCAGAAGAGAATGGCCAGACTACTCGGTCAGCCAAGGTATGCAGAAGAGCATCTCAACAGCAGCAGCAGACCACACTGTCAGCTAAGAACAAGAAATTGTGACTACAATTCATGAAGATGGACAACAGAAGATGAGAATTGGACTCTGATGAGTCTCAATTTTTGCTGCAACATTTAGATGGCAGGGTCAAAATTTCAGATAAGCATAATAATCGCATGGATCTATCCACAGTCACCAGATCTCAATCCAACAGAGCACCTTTGGGATGTTGTGAAACGGGAGATTCTCGTGTCAATATGCATCAAAATCTCAGAGGAATGTCTCCAGCACCTTGTTGAATCAGTGCCATGAAGAATTAAGACAGTTCTGAAGGCAAAAGATGGTCCAACTCGGTACTAGCAAGGTCAACATAATAAAGTGGCTGGTGAATGTATGTGCTTCTTAAAGTCACCTCCAAACATGATATTTTCCATCATAGATGCAACATAATATCTCCAATCAAATTTCAGGTACTGGTAAGGTTTCTCGTGGAGAGAAGTACAAACAAAGGTCACAGTCTATGCAAAAATGAGAATTTCCTACTATAGGCTATGATTGCATACACTCACCCCCATGTGTGTATGAATGTATATGTATATAGGGCTTACATAATTGAGCAGCTCCATTGGCATGATGTGAATGGCTGAAACGCGGGCACACACACACTCACTCGCACACTTGTGGTATACTGTAAGTAAAAAGGAAATTTTGATCTAAGGCTTTTCCCCCCACCTACCCTTGGGTTCTGCCTCCCCGTGTTTCTGTCAATCCCCTGCTTTTTTTTTTTTTTTTTTTTTTTTGATCAGTGGCTTGAAAGAGGCGAGCATGTGTGAGTGCTCAGGTACCTGGGGTATGCAGAGGTGCTAATTAGCTCGGCAGGATAATTGATGTGTAGATTACACCGTTGAACAAATGCTCCGACTTGTTTGTTCTTCGCACTTCTCGGTCGCCGTGCGAGGAAAAAGCAGGAAAAAAAAGAAAGAAAGTCCCCCCCCAACCACCCACCTACCCCACCACCATCTCCTTTTACCTCGGCCCTAATGAACAATTTACCTGGCTTGTAAAGGAGGTGGTTAAGCCTGCCAAGGCAGAGGGAAAACAAAGGAGGGGTTGCACCAGAGTTCATTTCCCACAGGTGGAACTACTGTCTCCTGTGCTTCCAGACCTTACTCTGGTCCCTGGTGTTAGTGGAAGAGGGGAATGTGTATATACGCTTTGCCAAACCCTGAAGGAGAGGATGGCGAGCATACATAATTCCAAAAGGGAAACAATTTTCAAAATGAAAGAGCATGCCATTAAGAGCGCCGGTAGGCCTCCATTGTTCTACCCCCTCCTCTTCCACCTTCTCTTCCTATAATGCTATTTCCTCCATCTTTTGTCTTTGGGATGCTATTATTAGCCAACTGTGCACGCGTACAACCCTCCTCCCCCTGCGTCCGTTCAATAGGGTTTGAATTTGCTCATTAACGGCTAAGAATCCGCAAACACATTCGCCGGAGCTTTTGCTACTGCTAATAAACTAATCATGCCCTCGCGTCTAATTGGGAAATGGAATGAGCGCTTCGCCTGAGGATTTTAGGAGCCCGCTCTCTTAACGGCGGGGAAGTGTGGAAGCGAAGCCCATTAGCAGGACAGATGTAGAGGCAAAAGGTGAGCGGGCTCCTCGCCACACTCCCTGGACCGCCCGTAATCTGTCACCCACACTGGTTTACAAGTTAAACACATTATAGCGCTCGCCGAGGCTCATTTCTAGGATGCATAGCCCCGGCTGCTTTTTCTTTTCTCCCCCCCTCTCCCTTGTGAGATGCTTACAAACCTGCCAGGGCACTGTCACCAAGCATTTTTCTCAGCAGTCCTGATTATTCAGGCAGAAAAACAGAGACATCTTAGATCTGAGTCTTATTGTTTCCTGATATTTCCCCTCACAAACCAAACCCGAGAAGGCCCCTCAATCAGCTCGCCGTAGTCTGATCTCCACAGCTTCCGGAAGTCATATCATTTTTATTTTTCCTGTGTAAGAGGCAAATGATTTCAAATGAGAGGAAATGTGTTCAAATGCTCCTGTTAAGTCTGTATTTACCAGTGAATTAAAGCCCACCTCACCACCCCCCCAAAAAGCACCACATACACAAACACACACATAGTTCAGCCATGAAAAATGAACTCAATACAACCTTCCTCAAGAAGATCATTTTATTCTCTTGTTATTGTGTCGCTGGCCTTAGGCACCTCCAGTTTGCTATGTCGGTGTGATAAGGAGGAAAAAAGATGAGCCCTCTTCTTTAGATCAACCCTGAACTCCCTGGGACAGATTACCGTGTCATCGAAAACCCGCGGCGGCATGTTTGGACTACACCGGATTGGGAGTCTTGCTGACTAACTGGCAGTTTCCATCGCCAACCTGATAACTCTCCTCCAACATCCCTCACCGCAGCTCAGCCAGCCAGCTAAACAGGCAGCCACTTTCTTTTTTTTTTCTTTTCTTTTTTTTTGTTTTTCCTCCCTGCCTTTTTCCTGTCGCCATCTCGGTATTTAATCTAACACCGGCAGGCGGCAAGAAGGGTTTACTTTTCCCCCCTCAAAGACAGCTTTGCGAGACAGAGAAGGCAAAAGTGGAAGGAGGAAGAGAGCCGAGCACTCAGGCAGGGAGGGACAGGGGAGTCTAGGCAAGGCACAGGAAACCTGGGCCAAGCGTCACTTTTAACAAAAGCCTTTCATCTTTCTCTCTGCTTTCCCCCCAAGACAGTGTGCTTCCAGCAGTGGGATCCTTTTAAGTACATACCTGATAAGGAAACTTTTTTCTTCCCTTTCGAGAGTGCATAAAGGAAAGTATCCCCCTCCCACACACATATACGCACACCCCAGTGCGGCTAAAAACCTCTCAGTGCTTTGAACGCCAGATACTGTCCCTTTTATCCCCGGCAAACGGGTTTCCTATGGCTATTAACTCATTCAAAACAGGTAATTACGGCGGGCAAACAGAGACGCCACGGATCAGAGCAAGCTGCTCAGGCCCACTCCACCTTTGCAATCAAACCAGGCAACATCTCGGCTAACAGGATGGAGGTAGTCAAGAATCCATTTGTGGATAACTGTACCTAATCCATTTTAGTCAGGAGTCGCTGTGGCAGGGCTGTGTGCACATTGGGGGAGGGCCCATGGGACGGATCTGATGGAGAGGTCATAAATCACGGAGAAGAAGTTGGAAAAGTTGAGCTCCCATGAAGGGAGCGAGATAGGAGAAAAGAGAGGGGTTTTGGGATTGGGAACGCCCCTCAGAGGAAAACAACTAAGGCTATCATCACCTTAGTTAAAATATCAGCAACCTCAGCCCAGTGAAGGTGGGGGCTGCCAAACAATGCCCTCTTCCCTGTGGTTGGAGAGGAGGATACATGCAGAACCTCCAGTGGGTGGTTGTTATTGCGGGACAATTCCCTCAAGTACAGTTAACATAGCCTGAGCCAGTTGGTGGACATTTTTATCCAAAGCATTTTTGCTGCGTACAATTTTAGCATGGGCGACACCAGTCGGAGTTAGACTGGTAGTCTGACATTGTTGCTCCAGGAGGGCTGAACCTTTAACCCTGGAGAACCCAGTGCAGAATCACACACCAAACACTTGCAACATATTTTTCAAAAAATCATTTATATGGACATGAAGCAATTAAAAGGTCAAAGCTGTAGGTAACAGATATTACAATAAAGTAGTGGTTAAAAAGTAAAAAGGAACACTGAAATAGCAAGTTAAAATTCTTGCTTGCAGTAAAAGCCAACAGTATGAAAAAAGCTCAAACTTTCTGAGCTAACTGTATGGCTAGTAGTTATAATTGCCAGCTAAAAGCAGTTAAAATTGTTAGCTAAAACAGCTGGATTAGTAAAAACATGGTAAAAAGTAAATAAAATTTTAAAATAGCAAGCTAATATTAGCGAACAAATTGCTGAATTGTTGTTAGCTAACAGAAAAAGAGAAAAATACAATACTTAGCTAAATGTGGATAACTGGTTGAAATAGATAAAAGAAAGATTTAAAAGTTCAAAATGACCGCTTATAATTACAACTACCAATTATTTTTTTCTAGCTAGCAGTTCATATTGAATCCCAAAAAATACGGATTTATATAATTTTTTTATAAACACCAGCTGAAGTCGTCATCGTAAGTACCGGTCAGTGGTTAAACTTTTTCCATTGCTATCAGTTTGTGTTTTTACCTCAAGAATGAAATAACAGTGTAAACTAAACTGTTAGCTAATTGTATGGATAAACAAGCAAAACCTGACGAATAAGTAGTTAAAATGTGTGACTAAATAAAATGCTTAGTCAATAAAGTAGTAAAAGTAGTCTGTGAATGCGTTATTGAAACTATAAAGCGTTAGCTATGCTAAAGTGATAAATGGTAAACTGAATGTAATACTCAGAGCAAATGCTAAGCTGAAATTAATTCAGATCTAGTTTAAAGATGAGTTTAGATAAAGCTATTTGAATTAAGTTGTTCTTCAGTCCATCTGCCAGGACTATGAGGATTTTTGGATGAAAAAGCTTGGATCCATAAAAGATGACAAAGAGCAAGTGGAAAAAAAGAACAGACAAGAGTGAGAATCTTAACCCAATCTCAGGAGCCAAGTAGTCTTTTTTCACCTATCTCCTCATCTACACAGGAAGTAAATGGCGCCCCAAGGGAGCACTCACTCTTTCCTTCCTCGTCTCCTATTTTTTTTCTACACTGTTTGTTGTTTCAGGTAATGAAAACAGAGTGGCTGACAGAGACGTTTTCATGTTGTTTTCATGACCTGGACAACGTGCCAGAGCCTCCCGCCACGCTTGTTCAAGCCAGAGGTGAGGTTTGACAAGATCCTTAAACATTTTTCCCCCTCTTCTCCTCCTCACCCGTCCTCCACTCAAATTTTGAAGCAAGCTGTTGCGTAAGAAACTCTCTGTATCTATGGTAATGGGCAGCTAATTGATCACATGGGGCTTCGCTGGCATGGGGAGAACTTATTTACTCTTGCGACACAGGAATATTTCAGCTCAGACATTTTTCTCCCTCCTCTCAAGCTCTTCCTCTAATGTGACTACAACTCTCAAATTCTCTTATCTGTGCAGGGCACGGCGAGGTGCAAAGGAGGACAATGTCTACACATTTTCCCATTTGAGAAACATGTGTTCATGGGGTGACAATCAGCCGCCCGTTGCACCACAGAGAGGAACCAATCAAGCTTTAACACCTTGACTCTTCTCACCGAATGTGGCCGCCGCTGCTGAGCCGCTACACCGCTTCAATGTCAGTGCAACAAATTGGCTTCCAACAGGAATCCAAGGTGCCAAAGAGCCATTAGACGGACAAAGGCTTGAAGTCTACCCGGCGATTAATGCGTCAGAAATCCTTACACTGCAATGAGCTCTCTTTATTAGGTCTCGCTATAAAGGAAAGAGAGGCAATGTCAGTTCACCTCAGCATTTACTATCATTTCAAATGATTTGAAGGTTTTCAAGAGCTTGAGCATTTACCTGATCCTTCCACTCAGGGTTACAGATATAAGTCTCTCGAAACCTAGTAATTCAGTGAGGTATTTTCTAGGAATCTAAGAGTCATTACTGGATGTACAATGATGATAAATACCAGTTCACCTCAGTATTTATCATGATTTCAATGGATCTCAAGCTCGAGCATTTATCTGATCCTTCGAGTGGGGGTCATAGATATCAGCCTGCCTAAAACCTTGTAATTTGGGGGCCTATTCCACAACTCTCGGATGCTCAATGGTGATGAAAAGCACCGGTAAAACACCTGCACAACTGAGCAACAACAGGTACGATTGTTTGCGAAGCCCATCTCCAATTAAACAGTCATAATCTGCCCCTGACAGAGCAGATTAGGTTTTGTCCTGGAGGGACCCTCATAGAGGGAGGAAGGAGAAGGAGGCGGGGGTTAGCCATGGCCGGCAACTTCATTTCCTGTGAGTACACCCTTGTATCCTCCCGTGAAGTTACCTGACTCAGCGCAGTCTGTCCGGCGGGCAACTGACTGTCAGCTGACTTGCCTTCCTGCTTGTAGGAATCAAATCCTGCTCAAGATAATGGCTAATCATTTGTCATCCTGAGAAGCAATTCCCCCCAAATCACCCAGGAGGAGAGCGCCACTTTATTCCGTGGTGCTGTCAGGATGGCAAGAAATTACATTCAGCCAAGCTTTCCCTTAAGTCCCCCCCCTCCCGAAATCTCTCCCGAGTCCCGTTTGGAATGACAGAACAACAGCTGAGAAGACTGGAAGACACTGTCTTTCCAACTCCGAAGACTACACCTGGCAGGATATTCCTTAAAAACAACTGCACTTCCAGGCTTTACCCTAAACCTTGCAAAATATCTGGTGCAATCTTTGCCGTTCTTATGCAAACACATTGCCCCGAACACGTAATCACACAGGGGCTTTGGGAAACTATGGGAAAACACATGCTGGCAATATGCAGGCCCGTATCAAACACACACACAACCACACACACACACACAGAAACACTTCAGCCTGTCCATGCAGCTGTTTCCTTTTGGGATTCTTGAGCTGTTACACTGTGACACTTGCTCTGCTTTCTCCCTCACATGAAACAGCATCCAAGTTTCAAATTTTGCAAGATCGTCAAAATGTTCAAGAACGCAAACCTACACTAATCTGCAAACATGACTTCCAAGCTGTTTAGGAAAAAAGTCTAAACAATAACCTGCCAGATATCACCAGGATCACATATATCCGCCCGTCCCTTCTCTTTTACAGCAGACAGCAGCTTCGTGTTTCCCACAGCTTTCCGGTGAACTTTAGCTTTCCATTTTGAAATTATTTTCTTGAGCAACGGGAGCTGTTTTATCATCAAGAAAAGTTGAACTTTGTGCGCCAAACTTATGTTGTGTTTGAAATGTTGCTACAGACAGAGCGTGGCCCACATTTGGCCTCGTGTGACGGCAGGGTGAGTCGTAGCTCCAAGTCCACCTTTAATGGGCCAGATGTGAGGTGTACCGTGACTTTTGTGCCACCTCTGATCCGCACAATGCTTTCCATAACACATTGGCCTATGTCTGGCTTGTACTACATTTGTCAAGGTTGTAAATGCTCAAAATAGCACTGATTAGATCGAAATGTGTGTGAAAACTGAGCAAACTTGTGCCAACACAACCTGTGTCAAATCTGGCTGGTGATTTTTGGGCCCATGTCTGGCCCACACTGTGTTTGTCAGTGCCGTAGCTGAGCCAAAAGTAGCCCAGATTAGGTTGAAATGCATCACACAATGCCACACAATACGTATTTATCTAATAGATGCTTTTAACTGTCACATTTATAGAAAATACATATCAAGTTCAGACAAATAACGTCGTAAATCGGAACTACAACACAGCTTTTCAGATAAACGCAGCTGGTGTCACTGCCACAAGAGCTCAGCGACAGAACAGCAAAGCGGTGGCAGTTCATAAGGTTTTTATATTTTGAGTTAGTCAACTGACTGGCTCTGGGACGGCTGCCCGCGCAGCATTGGTCATACTTAATTACATTATGCACGGCGTGGGGATATTCATAGCATACATGAGCAGCAAATTAAAAGGAAAAAAGAGACAATATTGCCAGTGTGGAAAAGGACCTCTGACACTGAGCGAATTTGGCGATTTATTTTAAAAAAAGACACCATCCCATTTGATTAGCAATGCTAAATTAACGTCAATTTAGAAAAGGGGAGAAGAAGTCCAACCTGAGAGGAGATCAGTGCGGCGGTGGCGTCTGGGAGACACCAGCTTGTTGATGGCACAATGCTAAGTCTGTGCGTTGCAGATAAGAGTGCCATACAGTAGGCCCTAGGCCCAATGCTGTGTGCGTACGGATGTCTCATGTGTGTGTGTTTGGGGGGTGGATGTGTGTTTGTACACAGATATATATGAGTGCATGTGTGTTAGCGTGCAAGACAAATGAGAAAGGTGCTTGATGGCATGAAGCGACTTATCTCTCATTATGTGGAACAGTGGATGAATAAGGCAGTCGATAGAAAGGAGAAACAATTAGAGGAAGAAAAGTCCAGGGACAGAGTACAGATGGAGCAATTTAAGGTGTGCGTGTTTTATAATTTCTTCTTTAAAGAAGAAACGTGGATTGTTTTGAGTTTTTTTTTTTTTTTTAATTTTCAATTTGATGCTAGCATTTGGAAAAAGGGAAGGGGAAACATCTGATCTTCCTCGGGTTCAACTGAATAATGTATGCATACTTTCATTTGACGGGCGTGATGAAGCAATTTTGGTCTTTACAACCTGCGAGAGAGGCGCTTCCTTGCACCTTTAAATAATTCAAGTGGCCAGGTGCAGACTCTCAGAATAAACTCCGCTGAGTAAAAGGGCTTGATTTCCACAGCACATTTAACATAGATGTAAGCAAAGGAGGTGGTGTTGCACAAACAAAAGCGTGGGTTGTCCTGAATTTATCACACCCATCTGAAATTTAAATTTTTGAAAGATGGATTTCAGGGATCAGAAGGTCACCAAACCAGCTCCCCAAATTGTAATAAATACATATAAACCTGACGTCTCCTCCTTCGGCTCTCCTGCTTTCACCTACATCTGACCATTCGCGTTCAGCCCTGCCGTTGCACTGTCTCTGTAAGTCACCCTGGATGAGAGCGTCAGCTAAACGGCTCAAATGTAAATGTAAAATGACAGGCCCTGGAGATCTCCCAGCCCTGGATGTGTGTGTGTGTGTTTTCCATGGAGTTCAGGTTTGCCCTTGATAAAAGAGAGAAAGGAGGTGAAAAAAAGGGAAAATATATTTGTGCCGAAGAGGAGAAAAATGAATAGAGGGATTTGGCATCATAAAAGTGTGTCTGACAGGTTGAAGGGCTGGAACTGTGAACGACTGGACACCTTGGTGGGTTTCCTGAAGTGGCGGCTCTCGAGCAGATATGAAAGAGAGAATATATGATATATATTGGGAACATAGCAGGATGTCCTTTCTGCCTAACCGTTAGGGAGAGTAAGTAACACTCCAACAGCTTGGATTCTCAGTATTTCAACGATATAATGTATTTATTGTGTCCCACCTTCTCGCTGACACTTAAAATTTCCCTCTGGGATAAACAGGCCCGGTATCCAGCAGAGGCCCCGCTGTTTTAACACACAAGCTCACACTGAGCTCTCTGCGAGAAAACTCAGGTACCAGTCCCTGCAGAACCTTCAAATTACTTTGAATCAATGCAGTAAAATAAAGCAAAATGCATAATAATGTGTTAGCGCTCCACTGGGAGCACAGAAAACGCAGAGAAGACGAGGATAAGGAGGCAAAGGTTTCCCGGGCTAGGCAGCACAGTCGGTTTCTCGGCTTTCGCTCTTAAACTCTAAACGCCCCACGCTGCTCGCGCCGCTCGTTGCCCTCAGTGGCCAAACAAAGAGGAGGATGTTTGTCAGAAAAGTAACGAAAATCAATAAAAGCAAGACCCCACCACCAACCACCTGGCCAAAGGCTCGCTGTATTCATACACGTTGTTACGAGCCCTGCTCCTTTCCCTCCTAGGTTTTTCCTTCCTACGCTAGCTACAGCATGGAGGAGCTGAGAAGAGGAGACCACGGGGAGCCTCACAGGAGGCCGGAGGAGCTGCTGGGCTCCTCCCACAGTGTTGCCCATGGGCTGTCTGCACTGCTCTCGAGTCGGGGCAGAAGGCCACAGATCATTTGGATACTATTACCATCAGCACTACTACCTACAGTCAGATTCAAGGTATTTAAAGCGATGGTTGTGAAGTCAAAATCCTTGCTGTTTCCATCTCTGGTGCTAAGTGGTCTTTGTTGAGGTATTTTGAGCTGAGATCACTTGGCAGTCTAATAGTGTGGGTGGTACTGTGTGAACTACATTCTGCAAATGAAAGGTGGGTGAAGCAAACCAGAGTTTGGGAGGGTTTACTTAAATATCAAAACCAAATATCTTAAGCACTTCTATAAGAAAGTTTTTAAAGGCCCAGCAAGAAAAAAAATTGTGTTTTAGTTGTACATACAGCAAAAAACATTCAATAAAACAAATCGACCTGTCTGAGAAGTTACTGCGTTTGTCCCAAGTCCAAAGGATCTTTATTTGGAAAGTTTCTTTGCTTACATCAGGTCTTTTGTTTTTACTTTTGAGGTCAGACGTTGTTTGGCAACTATCAGGAAATCTTATCAGCTTTCCTTGGCTTGCCTCGATAGTAGTTTTCTCGAGATTATTCAGTGGTTTTTTTTTTTAATTATTCGTTTTGGCTGTGGATTTCTAACCTATTAACATCTACCAGGTTGCCAGTGACCCAAAGTAAGGTTTAGGGTTATAAACCTTTGATTAAGTGGAATTGAGCAGTTTGGTAACATCTTTTAGCTTTTGAAACTAGGCTTGTTTAGCCTCTGACTCCAGTCCAAGCAAACCCTAAGTGGTTTGAGAACAACCTGTTGGGGCTAAGGGTAGGATTCAGATCTATTCCTCTGACATACTCACATGTGAACTGGAAGGCCACGTTTTTTCTAGAAAGGCTCCAGTTGTAAGGTAACATCTTCTAGTTTCTGAAACTAGCCTTGTTTATAAAAGGTCTAAAAACCAACGCTAACCATTATTGGTTTGCTAGTTCAGGTTAGCATCCACAAGGGTTGTTAAGTTAAGACCAGCTCCACCAGTCTGACCAAACCAACAAAGCACTAAAGCTACAGTTAAAAATGTGTTCAACAACCTGCAACTGCCAATATATCTATTGACGTCTATCTGAATCCAAAGCAGTTACTTTGAAAGCAGTTATTTACTGAAGTGGAATCTCAGCGAGGTATCCATCCATCCATCTCGTATCCCAACCTTAAGGCAGAAGTCTAAATTGCTAGATGAAGTGAGAGATAATACCAAAGAGTTGCTGATCAATAATCAATAGATTCGTCCTGTTGTACAACCCTTACAGAGACATTAATGTCTTATTGCTTTGAGGTGACTTTAATATAAACAAGCCTTATATAAAGACTTTGAGGTTTTTCCACTTTCCCTTTTTGCTGTATTTTTCAACCTCTGGCTCTTTTACAGCTTTTAATTTCTTCACCAGCTTGTGCCAAATCCAGTTACTTCAGTTTCAGTCAGAAACCCTTCCTCGCTGGCTGTTTCAGAGTATTTCCCTCTGACATCATGCATGAGCTCCTCTGGATAACAGTTGAATGGCTAAAATCAAAATATGACTCAACACTCCCTCCCTCCTTCTCTCTTCCACTCTGACACACTGTTCTGGCAACATATGGCAAAACAACATAAAACCCCTAATGCACTCCAACTGTGACTCGCCCTAAAATGCTGCTGCACCCTGTAAAGAGAGTACTTGTTTCCTCCCACACAATATGAGAGTGCGACTTAATCTCAATTACACCTAGAGGTGAGCACCATTTTACTTCCCCACCTGAGTGATTGGTGAACAACAACCGGCTGAACTCTTAAGAGCGGTGCTTTTCTCCACTCACCCGGCGAGAGGAGAGAGTATTGTGGTTGAGGTCAGCAGAAATGGCCTCTTACGGTTCCTCATTCCTCCACTGCAATCTGTATTAGAGCGTCTTAAAGGAAGGATTTTAGTGACCAGGAGAATTTTCCTTCATTTTTTTTCTTCCAAAGGTTTTGGCTCTGGATGCCAGCAATCCCCTGGATGCTGGGATGTTACAGCAGAGGCCTGCCCACGCCGAGACCGCATCACGGCCAGCTGCTATAAGGGTCACAGCTACTGCCCTCGGCCGTCGAGCTGAGCGATGTAGGTGGAGGTTACGCTGGAGAACTGAAACTTTTCTGGCGGTCTGATTGTTTGGTAGTTTGTTTTTAGCCATTATTTCCCCAGGAATTAAAAAAAATACTTTAAAAGAAAAGCTGGCTTATTATTACAGAGAAACTGCAATTTCAACCATTTGTGTATATCATATCTTAGAAGTTACTCAATTTAACAGGTTTTTTGTGTATGTTTAGTTACCAGTTCTCCCACTTACATTGTCAGCCAGTAATTACTGTTAATAATTCACACTGTTAGCCAACAATTTCTACTGTTTATATCTATATTCATACTTATAAGTATGTTTCTGTCCATTAACGACTCAATTTTGGCTAACTATTTCTGCCAACAATCCATTATGTTTATCTACAAGTTTAAATAGTTAGTCCGGTTAGTTAGTCCAGTTTTTTTATTCCAAATTTTACTTTTACTTTAGTTTTTAGTTAATTCAACAGTTAATCTGTTATCAATAAGTAATTTTAGCTAGCTATGTCATGTATTATCCTTTATGTTTAGCCAGCCATTTGTAGCTAATAGCATCAACTGGTAGCACTACTGCTAGCTAAGAATCTTTTAATTCATTATTAGCTTAGTATTAGCTATCAGTTTCATCTATTGACAACAATTCTAGCTATTCAAACATTTATATTTGGTTTTTGACCATTACTGTCATATATTTCTTCTGCTCATCCATACTTTTAGGCTCACTGTTAACTTTGTTCAGGTTTACTGAACTACACCCCTGGAGTATCCCTGACTGGAAAACATTGCACTTACAACATTTAAATTGCTCTCACTCTCATTCAACTCCAACGTTTTCTGTCTCCCACTGAATAGAGGAAATAGCCCAGCTTAAAATCCTGGTTGCACTCCTCCACAACTTTTACCTGCCTCCCCCCTTTCACATAGAAAAGAGAGAGAGTGTGAGTGGGTTTTAAGGACAAGGACAGGCAACATGTTTTTGTATTTTAAATAAACATGACCCTTGTGGTTTCTCCCAAGGCGAGGCATTTAAAAAAAAGAGAGAGAAAGAGAAGGGCTCTCAACAACAACAACAACAATGATACCTTCGCCTGGACAAAAAGAGACGAGGAGAGTTATCAGAGAGGGGAGGCAGAAGTGCCATTCAGAGCCACTCAGACCTGCACTCTCTAAAAATAGCACAAAGTTAACCCCATTGCACTCAGGACAGGAGAAATAAAGACAAGGAATTCTATATTGCAAGAGTATTTTCATCATTCAAGAGTATAATCTAAGTATTTGAGCTGTTTATAAGACCACAGTGTGCCTGCAGATAGGGCGTATCAGGCAAAAATAACAATCATAGTTCAACAGGTAAAAGTTCAGACTCTCTGTCTCCTTAGATTAGCTAATCTTGTTTTCAGGGGCGCTCAAATTGTCTGTGCATGTACAGTAGCAACAACAGACATAGCAACGCAACAAATATATTTTTACCTGAAGAAACTTTGCTGAAAGTGCATTTTGGTGGACATTGGTGCGTTATATTAAATGCAGGAGAGGTAATGTATAGGAGGGTGACGGCGAGAGCGAGGGTCTGCTTTCTGAAACCTCTGCTGAAATCTTCCAATAAGGGATTATGACACATCATAAATATACTCAACCTTATAAATATTTGAGCTTGGCTACTCCCCTTGCTTAATGTGCTGTACAGGCCCTAATTAAGCTAGTATCTGATAGATGCCACCGCATAATGATGTGCTGGTGTCTGGGGGTGGACTGGTAAAAGGCGGCGGCGGCGGTGGCAATGGCGGCGGCGGCAGCTGGGGAAACAAGTATGATCCGAACTGCTCGCTTTGTAATAATGATAGCAATGTTAATGATGGCACTGCTGCTTCAATTAAAACTACTTAGCTACTACAGCTGACCCCGACTGAGCCCATGAGAGTGGAGAGGTAAGCTAGTCCTCCGTCTCCCTCGTTCACGGGAAAAAATCCTCCTTTTATCATCAGGTCATTTGGAGTCTATTGTGGAGCCTAATTCTCTTAAACCAAGTGAGAATATTTTCAATAGAGATCGACTGGTTTCCAGAACAGTTTGGGATGAAGGGTCATTTGGCGCTGTTCTAGCGTTATTATACCTACTTTAGAGATAATCACAGGGATTAAAGTTGCACTAGTTTGCTAAAATCAAGTGCAGGTCAGGATCTGACAGCATGTTCAGGGCAAACATCTGCAGTAAAAATAAAGTTCTGGAAGTAATTTACTGTGAACACTGATTTTGTTTTGATAAAACCGATATTTTAGGGCTCAAACGCAGACTAAAGCAGCCGATTGGATGGAGGATTTCTATCTTACACTCCGTTGTTTTTGCTTGGCAGTAAGATCCAAAAGTTTGGTTTAACCCCTTGTTTTCCGACATTTTTAACTGAAAAGCCCTGGGCTCCATGTATGGATTTAAATGCCATAAGTCTCTTAATGGTGTGAGTCCCAGCTGTTGCCAACTTAACTTTCCCAAATATGTTTTCCCAAGTTTAGTCAGTAACAGCTGCAAAGCTGTAACACCTTGGACTGGAAAAACTGATAATATGAATTTTAGCATTCAAAACAGGCAAAACTAGCCAATCTTTGCCTTTTTATCTTTTGGTTGTCTTCTAAATACCTACCTAGTACGCTACGAGAGACATGGGAGAATACAGTTGTTACACCAACTTAAAAGATAATAACACAGCATAAAGTGCTGGAGTTTTGCTACAATCAGCATCCCAAAAAATCCCTGTAATGCATTAACAGCATCGAAAAAAGTTAAATCGCCTTTATGTAAATACTAATCGTGTGTCAATAAAACTTTCTTTTCAAGTGTTAAAAATAGTCTAAATTTACTTAGAAGAGAGAATTTCCTTCTGTGTCGCATCATTCAAGCTTGACTTGAAGAAAACTTTTGAAATAAATGAAGTGCTTTCAAAGTGGCTGACAAAACAAACGTAAGGAAGACTAACGCACAGCAAAAGCTGCTAATTAGTGATGGAAGAAAGCCATAATGGGACAATAACACTTATTACTGATAGCTAAAATCCGAAAGTGAAATTTGGTGTTAGCAAGAAAATGTATAGTGCATTGTTATTCTATTTTCAAGGCAGTTCTAGACTTTCTGTAACTTTCAAGTCTACGTAGAGCTTCTCAGCCTCATCCTGTCTTCTTTCAAAATGTTTTCAGAGCTAATATTATTGTTTCCAAAACAGCTTGAGTATCTAGAAATAGGACAAAATGAGGCAAAATGGCAAAAGAAGTTAGATGTTAAATTCTTGTATTGTATTAGAAAGAGGTATACATGAAAAGGATTTTCACTTGATTTAAGAAAAAAGACACACATACACACACACACAGCTCGTATCTGGATGAGATAGAGCAGGCATTGATTTACACGTCTCACTTTCACTCCCTCCTCTCTCCCCTTCACTGCAGCCGACTACCTTCTCCCACCATCCGTGCCTGTATAGGGACGCCGTTAGTCCCCCTGCACATATTTGTACATTTCCTGCTAAATCCTGCAGCAGTGAACGCGACTTGACTTCTTTTTTTCTGTTGATGAGGTCAGTTTCACGTGCCGCACTTGCTATCCAGGCCTCACAAAGAGGAAGTTTCCCACTCCTGACCAGTAAATTATTCTAATAAAAGAACGATAAAAGGTGGCCATTTTTAAAACTCGCAAGTGCGGCTTTTATTGCTCATGCTGAAAGCTCCAAACAATCCAAATAAAGAGAGGAAACCTGACCCAGTTTGGATTCTTGAAGCGGTTTATAATAAGAAAATAAATGCAGAAAAGTTTTTTACGACGCTCCTCCGGGGAGCTGATTCTTCTGAGCTTCCCCTAATTTAAAAGCTCAACTTGTAACCTTCATTAAGACCCGAGACTGACTCGTCACCTCGAGTTCAAAATGTTAAAGCATTGTCTGGCCAACCCGTGCTGCCACGGACCATCGAGAGAGACGCACAGAGCGAGCGTGGAGTGGGGCGGGTTGGGTGGGAAGGAAGGGGGGCACCTGAAAACTTCATGACTCAATTATTCCCGGCATTTGATTCATGTGCTAACCAGATGATCAATGCAGATTAATTATGTAATAGTCGTTTTGGCGGAGTGCCACTTGCAGCAGAGGTAAAAAAAAAAAAAGAAAAAAAAGAAAGAAAGAAAAGAAGCTGTAGACCCTTGGCTTGAATCAGGGTTTAAAAGCCACGTGGGCTGCAGGCTTGCTCAGGTACTTATTCAATTACTGTTCTGCAGAGCAGTGCTGGAAGTGTACACGCTCCCCTTCTCTCTCCGCTGCCCTGGCCTGCTTCTGACAGGCTCTTATTACTGAGCAAACACGCCTGCCAAGTAGCCATGAAGCAGATCCTAATGAGCACATTATTGTATTTACCTTAGATAAGGTGAGCCACCTGAGGTGATAACAGACAGATAATGCTGTGTTTGGATAGCGGACGTATACACGCAGTGGATCGTTTGGTATCTGGTGAGCAGGTTGAAGAGGAATGTGATACACCTGGATCAAAGGGGAGACAGGGAGTGGCTAAAGGAGGGTGAAGAGGGGCGCTATTATTTAACTACCACCCCACAGTGAGCCCTACCACAACAAATAGAGTTGTCATATCAGTTTAAGAGTTTAATATTTCAGGGATAATAATGTTGAAGTCATTGCAAATATAGCTGTAAAAATAGAAATCTTTGTTGTGTCAATAATACACACAGTGGAATTGTTGTTTTTGTATGATTTCCAAGATTATATTTAATTTAAAGTATAAAAAAAATTGTAATAACTAGACTAGTTCCCCCCCAGTTTTGTTCTTTGCCAATTTTTTTGATCACACATTGGTGCATTTGTTAATTTAGATTAGTACTGGCATTATTTTTTAAATTTGTCATAGAAATTGTTTAAATATCATTATATACTTGTGAAGTTAAAGCCTGATGAAATTAAAGTCCAGCTATGAATCAGTGGTTAATATAATAGATCTTAAAAAGCGCCGCCTCCCCAATCGCAGCATGTTTTTTTCCACTAGCTACTATTCCCTAACTCCTCCTAACTTAAATCAAAAGAAATGTGAGACACTGATCTGTACTTCTTCCTCTCAGCAGAGTCAAACATAATCAGTCTTGTAAACACACTGCATTCTGTTGGCTCCATTACCTCCCTGGTTGAATTTTGTGCTTCAGTGCGGGGCTGCCGTATCTCCTAATGTGCATTTATGGAGGCAGGTGGTCTGCTGACAATTAAAATTATTATAGCTCACTGATTTTTCAATTTTCAAGTGGGCTAGTTTGGTATTTATCACTGATTACTGAAAATTTTCTAATTTCACCCTCCCCCCACCCAGCTGGGTTGTGGTCCCCCCATTCAAAGAAATCCTAGAAATGCCCCTGAACAGTCAACAATCACAGAAAATCTGATTGAAATCTTTTTTTTTTAAAAAAACCCCAAATCCTTCAGAATCAGGGAAAGGGTCAGTAGGCTGTAAGTGGCCTAATGCTCTGACGCTGGAGGTGAAAGGTCACCGTTGAAGCCTTTTTATTTTACTTCAGCTGGACTGCTGCCTCCTTACCCCTGGAGAGCTCACATTTAAAGTACTGCAAAGAGCCCCTGTCAGATTTATCACCTATTGACCACAGTTCACGGCAAAGTCATAAATCCCCGCTGCTGCCTCTACAGATGGAGCTCTGTCAGCTCCATAATACGAACGGGATCCAGGCAGAGAAGAAGAACAAAAAGCTACGAACTCGCTGTTGTGTGAAAAGGTATCCGCCGCTGTCAATCCCGTGCATTCGCAGCCTCCTGATTTGGAGTTTTTTGTCCCCCGGTGGCACCTATAGTGTGCCAGATGTGCATTACCCCCCCCCCCCCCCCCCCAACCCCTTCTGCCGATTCTCCCTCCCCACTTCCACTCCAACTCCCGTCCTCCTGCATGTGACCTGAGACAGGCCCGGGGCTGAATTCTGGGTAATTTCTCGCTCACATCCTACACCGTCGATTGCGGCGCCTTTTTGAGGTGAGGGAAAGTGACAGCACCGACTCTCCAGGGCAGAGCTTCCCAGTTGAGTGGATCAGCGGTCTGAAAATCGCTTATGAATAGTCATTAGGGCCTTCATTACAAAGCCCCTCACTACCCACTTCTTCCTGTGCAACCAAATGCCTCTTGTCATCTTCACAAGGTGTATCATTTAATTGCCAATTGATTTTTCTCCCCCCCCCATCCACCTCCTCCTCCTCTCCGCATATGACAACATGTCACATAGCAAAATGCAGTCCTCGACCAGCCCAAGGCGGCCACATATTCTTGGCATCCCAAGCAGCCTGTGAATATTCTTCAAAAAAAAAATAGAGAAAAAAGAGAAACAGGGAGAGAGCTTAAGCGCCTCACACAATAATTAAACTCAATGCATGTGAAGACAGAAAGAGAAAAACGCTCTTTGTGCGGCGGATTGTTTCTTTGTGACCCATTTTCCGTTTCGGAGGCCACAAAGCTTTAGAGAGAGCGCACGTTCACCCCTCTTCTTTCTTTCTTTTTTTTTGTTATTTAAACATACAGGGTGACTCGTCATGGTGGCATTTTCTCCTTCTTTAAAAAAATCTGTATATTTCCCACTGACATGCCTGTTTGCTGCTTCACAGTCGCTGTCAGTGCCATTAGCACGAGTGACACACCTATTTTGTCTCAAAGTAAATGTGGGACAATCGTCTCTGATCGCAAAAGAGTGAATCTACTGTAAAAAAAAAAGAAGGAAGAAAGAGGAGGAGGAAGGGGAAAAAAGCAACATTTCAGTGACAGCTCGACACACGTCTGCTCAAATCTCTCAGCGTTTTCTGTCAGCCTGCCGCGAAACCCCTCAGGTTTTTGCGCCCAGAAACTATGGAGCATTTGAAGTCAGAGGAAGGACGCAAATGGCCTCCTCCTCACTTCAACATGCTTCTTCGCTCATCAGATGCTGCTTGTTGTGTTTTCTTTTCTGTTTTTTCTTGTTTAAATATGTGTGTCTGTGCTGACGGATTGCTGCAGCCCACCGTTGTAATGACATCCAAATCGGCGGGGTTATCTGTCAGGTGCACTTTGCCTCGGGTTCGACTATGGGGAGGAGCGTGCATTGTGTCACGGAAAGACAGAGAAAAAAAAGCAGCATTACACGTCGCCTGTATTTACAGAGCAATTTCATCCCGCCTGCAATGCGTGGAGGATTGAGCTCGGAGCCTTGTCTAGCCTTCAAATGTGGCAAATCAGCACAGTCGCCCCCTTTGACACGAAATGCGGCACGATTATCGAGTTGGTGCAGCCTTAATAAGCTGAATAATGAGGGAATTTCAGAAATGCCCAAGCGCCATTATACCCCAACAATAAGAGCTAGGAGTGAGTAAACCAGTGCAGGGCAGAAGGTAGGCGTCGGGGATATAATGAGGCTACTGTGTAAGTAATGTAGTCTCTATTGTATACCCATGTAAATGCCCATTTCTTCACATGCACAGCAACGACGGCATTAAGCCAGTCAGAGATTTCTGGAAGAATGGCACACACAGTGGCGCTCTCTTTTCTACTTCACCCCTCTCTCTCTCTTTTTTCTTTTCTCTCTGCCTCGCTTCTCTCTCTCTCTCTCTCTCTCTCTCTCGCTCTCTCTCTCTCTCTCTCTCTCTCGTTTTATTTTTTTCCTGCTCGTCCCGGTGACAGCCAGTGACAGTGGCTGGCAGCCGCCCGGCTTCTTGAAGGCAAACATTACAACGAAAGATGAGCTGCAGGTGTGCCAGACTTGTAAACATGCGCTAATTACACATTTTTCCAGTGGATGACAATGAGGTCACTGAAATAATTGCTGTTTTTTTATGTTGTTTTTTATAACTGCACAGCGTAATGTAAGTAACAACGACAGGCGTACAAATCCTGCTCCGCTGCTGGGCTCCAGAAAAAGTGTAGTGCCTACAAATTAAGTGATTAAAAAACAAAAGAACAAAGAAAAACAAGAACCAGTGTTTTTACCTGTTGCAGGGATTTCTGGACAGATTTTATGACAGAGAACTCGTTTGACTATCAAACTGAGCCCGTGAAGAATTATTTTAAGGTAACTCCTAATGTACGCTGATGTTTTTAAGAAACGCAGTTCCTCAAATGGCCACTAGAGGCTTGCTCGGAAAGTAAGTCAATCCCCATAGAATACCATGTTAAAAAGCCTACCTTTATAACAGAAATAAACACATTTATCACCTGCCACGACAAACAGATTTGCTTTCTAAAGCTAATTTACACCCTTGTGAGAGCTTTAAGGGTGGTGAATCGCCCCCATTTTAAGTACATTAGAGTTAGGCACAGGCCATAGCTTCATGCTAGGCTCACTTCAGCCAATTCAAATTACTGAAGATGACCTCTCTGCCCTGCGATTTTGAAGCCTTCTGGAGCTCGTTTAGTGCAATTACCTGAGATCAGTGAGCTTTAGTACTCATCGGGGGTGTGCATCTGTGGATACAGCTTGCCAACCAACTTATCGAAGCATTAGCCAATCAGTTAGCACCCTTGCCTCCAAATAAGTTCAAGTTTGATCGTATTTTTTTTTAAATACAAAATTAAAAACCACAGGATGGTCATAGCCATAAGTCTAGAGCTCAGGCTTCAAAACCAGAGGGTGGGGTCTCAGGGGCTACATCCATCTTTTATATTCAGTCTGATGGATTCTGCCCTTTGCCCTGTTTTTGCTTTGTAACCCTGAACACAAAGCCCGATCACTATTTTACATCTGCTAAATGCATGAATGGGGTAAGTGGGCGAACAATTTCCGCACGATCATGATCGCCATTAATTATATTGGCGGTTCATTCAATACCGTTTGTCCTCATCTTTTGAAATATGAGTCGCCCGGACAGTAAATGATGTCAGGTACCTCACAAATCATGCCTGTGGCCGGCTAAGTTGCTTCAGCTGGGAGATGGCGGGGGAGGTCTGTTTGAAGAAAACAATCTCCCTCCTGCATTGTCAGACATGGTGGTGGTGGTGGTGGGGGGGGTTACGCAGCGAATAGGCACATACATCAAAAGAACTGCCAAACAATTGTCTGTTTTTTATTAATAAGCTTCGAATATTGCTGCTGGACAAGGCCAGGAGAAGTGCCTGGCTTGCACTTTTTTTTCTTTTCCCCCTCCTGCAACACAATACAGGTGCAGCTCAGTGGTGTGGATTTTCCTGCAGCATAAAGAGGCTTGTAAAACGTCCTAATCTGTCAGGCTGCGTTGTGGCTCGGCTCTATTGAGGAGGGAGATAGGCCTTCGCCAGGACGCCTGCTCCTTTTCAAGCCGAGGTCACAAAAAATCCAGGTGGATCGTGTTCGCGAGCCAAGTCCCCCCACATTTATTCCCCTAACACAGTTAAAGACATGAATACAGATCTCCCTGAGCCTGCAGGGCCTGGCAATCCTCCACAGTGGAGCTAGTGTGAACAAACTCCATCTCAGCGAGTCACTTCTGACTAAAATTGACTCCTAGGAGACTCGTTTTAAAAAAAAATAGTTTTCTAGAAATGACCATGGATATGAGTGGATAATAAAGCAGGAGAATCAAGAAAAAAAAATCAAAAGCAGGGATTTTTTGGCTTGTTTTTTTTTAACCGATGTTTTCTTTTTTAACTTATATATCAGTGGTTTATGTTTCTGTGAAGTTATTTTTGTTTATATTCAAATTATAAATGCTTAAATATATCATTTCTGATCCAGTTGAACTTTGAGTCTCATTAAAATATTGATAAAAAGATACTTCTGTTGCATACGCAGTAAAAACTCCAAGTTTTTTGAGGGACAGTTCACCTCCAAAACCAAATTTACATATTTCTCCTGTGGTTTGGAAGCTGCAGAGATGTCCACCTACTATTGGATATGAAGGAACTAAATACTGCTCACCTTGTAGCACTTAAATCTGCCAAAAAGAAACCAAAAATTAAAACCCCAGCAGAAACCATGACCTAGTTACTCCACAAACCTTACTGTGAGCAGTTTCATGTAGGAACTGGTTTCTTTCTACCAAAGAAGCATTTTTTTTGAGTGAACTGGCCCTTTAAATGTCCACAATGTCCCTGCTAAAGCCTCCGTCTTAAACATTTTTCTCCAATACACATCAACTGAAACAAAAGACGCTGGTTTTAATGAAATGTAAGAAAATGGATACTTTTTTTGGTTGGCGGATGTAGGCTGTGGGAAAAAAGTAGTTCCTGTATGAAGATGTATTAGTACTTTTTGATTCCTGGAGTCCTTCAGAAGACTACATCTATTATATTGAAGCCATCTCCCCAAAACAGCTCCACAGGCCAATGGGAAAAAGCATGAATTGGATGAGTCAAGTCTTCCCAATCGACTGGTGAATATCATTTTCAGAAATATCCACCTGCTGCCTCACTAACCACCTCCTCACTAACCACAAACGCTTGAGTTTCTATCTGATCTGCTACACTTTGTTTAAGTATCTCTTTCCATTTGTTGGGGGGAGGCTAATCCTTTGCCGAACTCTTTGCAAGCTGTTAATATTGATTGCCGCCGCGGACGAGAGTAGGGGCCGGCTCAATCTCAATAACAGCATTCCATTATATGGCAGACGACAGCCGTGCCGAGTGTGCATCTTCCATGCGGCCACGCATTTAGGGTATTATCAAATTGATAGTGACTCAAATTGATTTGGATAATGAAGGTCGCCGCACCTTGAAATATAATGGCCACTTATTGTAATTACCATCACAATTATCAAGGTCACTGCATCAAAAACAAAAGGGGGCTGACATTGTGACCGGAGCAATAGAGTCTGATGAGCCTTTATTATGAATCCTGATCACAGAGAAGGGGGGTGGGGGGGGGGGGGGGGGGGGGGTGCTGTTATATGTGATGGCGATAAATACAGATAAAGGCTCGAGTGTTTTATCTTTTGTATATAGGTCAATAATTTCCAAAAAACTAAAAAAAAAGCTCAAAATCCTTGTTTCATTTGAGGTGAAAAGGCAAAAAAAAAAACAGTTCACACAGATATCTCCTCCTGATTTTGACTTCTACTGCCCTTCACCCTCCCTCTTCTCTTTTCTTTTTTCCTCCCTGACGCCCGTCAACGTGTCAGGGAAAACGGGGATGACATCCCAACACGAGTGAACTGTCACGCTCGACACTTTGGCTGGGGCGCTCGCGGGCGTGACTGAAAAAATCCACACAGAAAAAAATAAAAATAAAACCCCACATCAAAACAAAACCCACATCTCTCGGTTCAGATGTAAACCGACCTGCTTGATAGTGATAATACGGCCGTACAAGCATTCAGAGGAAGCAGCAGGGATGGCTGCCGACTATCTCCGAGAATCAAACAATGTTGGAGTGTGTTTCCTTTCACACAGTCGGGCATGCAATAAACCCTTGGCCTTTGTTTCGACTACGCTGAGCAGAAGGATGACCTCAGCTTTGAAACAATAAAGGGCCTGTAATGGTCTCTCATGAGGCCTGCTGCCTCAACTTTGTTTCTCCTGAAAGTGTGAGAAGGCAGGGAGAGAAAAAAAAGAAAGAAAAAGGGCCGGGTTATAAACTTTTCTTGCTCTTTAACCAACCGTGCCCATCGGTGCCACCTAGAAGATACATGATAGCGATAGCAAAGCTTTTAAGTCTAGACCAGGGGTGTCAAAACCAGCCCACTGGATGGATATGGAAAATGTGAAAGTTTTAGACTTTTGACTGAATGCCTGGCATGCTACACCAAAGTAAAAGGTAAACCATTAAATGAGCAAAAAGTTCCTGATTTCTTACTATTTATCTTTTCAGTTCGGTCCACAATAAAAAAAGAAAGGACATACTGTGAATTACAAGTCATTTTTTCTGGTCTCCAAAGTACAAGGTTCTGGGTTAGGGTTGAAGTCATCATTTGAACTCAACTTAGACCTCAATGTGTTAAAATCTTTAATTCAACGCACCCGAGAAATCACACAAAGCCATATAAATGCCACAGCTTGGCATCCAAGACTGGCTTCTACTTTGTTAAATGGCAGATATCTAGTTGTAGCATCAAGTTAACCCTTTGAGGTCAAAGATATCATTGGTCATACAACCGTAACCCCCAACCCTAGACAATCAGGGTTGTTTCCAGTCTCTCCGTTCAGGGAACAAAGAAAATAATTATTCTATCAAAACGTCCTTAAAAACTAGAGACATATTTCCAAGAAAGTCACTTTTTGCATCTTCAAAATACAAGGTTAGAGCAGTATTAGGATTATCACCTATAATGCCTTAAACCTCAGATTTTCGAATTCTCAGGGTGTTTTTATCATCAGTTTTTTAAATCAATGATTTATTAAATGTCTGAATAAACTTTTTTTCCACCATGAGAACTCATTTGCATGTGCTTTTTTGTAGGCTATTAGGCAATATATCCCCTGGTCTGGCCTACTTAAGACCCACAAACTAAAATAAGTTTGACACCTCGGTTTTAAACAATCACAGAAAAGTGTTTCCCACCTTGCTGGGAGGTAACAGCGCTCAAAACAAACACGCTGAGGTTATTTTCTAACAGGTGACAAGAGAAAACGAGAGAAAGAGCAAATGAAAGTGTGTATGTGTGTGTTAATAGTCGTAGTAATAGTGGTGGAGGGTACTAAGGGGGCGGAGGCATGGCAAACTGCTAAGAGGATCAAATATCGAAGCACAACAAAAGCTGTGTCACAGGGGCGTTTGAGTCACAAGTCTCCCTTCGACAAACCCCTCCTTCGCCACCCACCTCTCCCCCCCGCCCGCCCGCCACCCCGTACCTCTAACCTCCTGTTACCACGACAGCGCTCTGCCACAAAGACAGCCCCCGATATGACAAAGAACAAAACGGCAGACAGATGTAGGTATTGTCATGCAGAATGTTCCCTCCCTCCGCCTCCTCCTCCATCCTCCACCTCCTCCTCCTTCTTCTCTCACAGAGAAAACCTGCTCTTCTTTGCCTCGAAAAAAGAAAAAGAAAAAAAGAGCAACCGCGTCGCTGCCCCAGAGTTGCTGCCGCTGGAACTTGGAGGCGGCCATGTCGGCCAGCGATCAGGCCAACTCTCTGGTCACGTCTCTGCAGCCCAGTGGTGGCGTGGAGTGACACAGAGGTGAAGCCAGATGTTTTTAAAAAACTGCAAAGGTGGTAGTTTGTGCTGATATTTTGGTGCATGTAATGTGGGCGCTTACGGTGCCAAAAAAAATCCAAAGATTCCTGCTTGTTTTATTCTTAGGGGAGAAAGCCACAGAGCTCAGGCCTCGCTATCACGGCGCACGAGAGCTCTGGAGTGGAAGTTTGCAGCAGCTCCTTAAGGCCGGTGAGGCCAGCTGATGCATTGATCTAGTTTCAACATCAAACAGGTTTTATTTTTAGCTTGTTGGTAAACTGGGTGAGACTGAATGCTCTCATTTCGCTCTCAAATCACAGACGGATAAGAGCAGACTATATTTGGTTTGAACTTTCCATCATGAGTAGAAAGTTTAGTTTAGACGGGAAAAAAAGACTCTTTAGGACTCTTCAGTGTCCTTCTATTCAGGTGCTGGGTCATCTGACCCGTGGGCTCTTGGTGAAGCCGGGGCATATTATTACAGCTGGGAGACCCAGAGGAGATGCTAGCGTGGGGACGAGGTCCTGATTGATTCAGACCAGATGGGCGTCCCAACACGTTGCAAAAAGCCACGACCGTAAACAGCTCCTACGCCGACTTGCTGCATTCCACGGGAACACATTGTGCACTTCATGGCAGAAGATCTACAAGTTGCTCCCCATAGGGACGGATGGGAGGGGGGGGCAACCTTAAATCCAGCTTTTTAATATCCACACCGATTGCTTATCAGAGTTGGACAAGAAGTGAGACGCTTAGATCAACAGATATTACAGGAGGAGGTTTAAAATCAACAACCTTTCTTTCCACACCCACATTGGGTGATTAATCACCTGAGCAGAGCCATGCCAGCTACAGTACATGACTAAACAAACAAGCCTCAAATCTGCGGTTTCCAAGCACTCCGGCATGATTCTACTTTTCAGAGGTAAATTAACACCTATAATCGTGCTCGTCGCTATTGTTCCAACCAATGAGCGTGCGCACCAAAATAACACATTGCTTAACACTGTGGGAGTTGCAATGGCCAGAGAGGTACCTTAAATTAGCTGGGGATTTAGCCTAATTGGTGAAAGTCATCTGCTTCAACCTTCACCCTGCTAAATCCCCCCTCTGCTCTGCAGTCTAGACTGAATTCTTGACGGCACTAATGTCCCAGGCCGCCGCCGGCTGCAGTAGCAGGAGAGGGACAAATGCAGAGAGGCAGGCCAATCTGACATGAAGCCCGTCTCCGGGGTTTTAATGCAGGGTGGCAGCAAAGGCCTCTTTTTTAAGGAAATCAATTAAGGTTTAAAAAGGTGATTCCTGGACGCAGTGTCTGGCTTTATTCCTGGGAGGGAATGAAGGGGAAAGGAGGAGGCTGGCAGGAGGAAAAGAATGGAAGGGTAGTCCCATGGGGGTAAAACAGAAACCACACACACACATAATCACACACCTCAATGGCACCATTGTCGTAAGCAAAGCACATAACTGTGAATTTGGCAGAGCCGTTTCGCCTGATCTGCAAGTTTACACGGTTGTTTTAGTGTTGATTGACTCTTGGACCCTAGGAACATGCTGAAAGTTTAACTTCTTTACATCTTTCATCCCTCAACAGAGTTTTCTTGACAGCTCGGATAGGCTTCAGCCTCCCCGTGACCTTAAGTTGGATAAGCAGCTAAGAAAATGTTTGTATGTGGGTGTTGGGATGGAGAGAGAGGTATCTAAATTAGCCTTCAGGCTACATTGTGGACAGGTCACCAATCCACGATTGGCAGTCTAGACAAAAAAATAAAAAATCTCCTCTAGAAAGAAGGCCTGGAGACATCAAGCGAGCTCTAGTGCAGACTGCCAAACGTGAGGAAAACATGGTGCCTAAAAATATGACGACGACTTTCCTGCGCGATTCTAAACTTGTGACACTTTTGAACACAAAGTGGCTCTAGCAGAAGTCATGGGCCCAATTTGAATGCAGAGATCACTCAAGTAGAAAACTGAAAACAGCTGAGTTGTTATGGCTCAGGCTTTTGCTGGTGCTAAAACGACTATTTTCCTAATGAACTTTGGGTCACCCTGTCACCCTCCATTTAAAACCACTAGCCTCTTTCCAAGTAGCCCTCTGTTTCTGTTTTCAATATAGCTCACATCTGATACCGCTATCACTCGCCACCAAAACTTTCAAACCTGTGGGAAAGGGTAGGAAGGGTTTTAGCCTCATTCTGCACCGTTTAGCAGTGAGCTTGTTGGATTTCACTCGGTTACACCATGTATCAAAGGGAAGGAGTCTTTACCAACACAAAGGTGCCTCTACACCTTAGCAGCGACTTTAATCTCCGCCCGAGGCACCAGACAAACTATTCTTTCCTCAGCGAGGCACCTTGCATAAGATGTCGAAATCAGCTTACGACATGATCTTTTAAGAAAGCTTGCTCTTGTGTGCAGGTTTCAGACAAGGTGAGATGTGCAGGGGTAGAGTAAATACCATTGTGGTCTCTGAAAGATATACATCCTCCTCAGCTCCCGATCACAAGCCTTCAGCGCTCAGCTACACATAAACAAATCCAGGGAGTCTGGCTTAATGCATAACTCTTATTTATGTCATTCAATTTAGCCCCAGTCGCTTGGCAATTCATTTTCATGATCAATTACAAAACCTAAAGGCATCTGTAATGCATTTGGCTTGACAGGGCGCGTTCACAGATGCTCGCTCAAACACACAGCTGTAAAATATTCAACTCCAGCGCCTATGAGAATAGGCTGATTTGGCGAATTTTCCTCTCTTTTCATTGAGTATTTGTTTATATTTATCCCCCGGGAGTCAACAGTTACCTACACCTTTGATGCTAATAGCAGGCTTTGTGTTGTGTTGAACTCGCACACTCGTGTGAGGTGTGTCTGCAGCTGACTGAGCTTGTATGAAACAAGATGAGAAACAAGCAGCAAAGTGGTAATTTGTACTGCAAAGATACAAAGAACAGGGTTGATTCTGGATATCTGACTTGAGCCAAAGAGCAAATAATGGCCAGTTTCAGGGACAAAGAAGATATAAGAATCTCGCAGTGGGTAAAATGGTTATTAACTACTTTACGTACCTGATTATCAACATTACCGCCAATTAGGATGTATAAAAATGGCAAAAAATAAAAAACTTGGACCCAACTATGACCTGTTGTTGTTGATGTGCCACTCAAGATGATATAATTAAGCTTATATTGATGTCTTGCCATATTCTGCATGGGCTCACCATTGTTTAGTCTCTTAAAAGGGAATTTCTAGGTTGGCCCTTTATCTGGCTAATTGAGTGGTCTGTCTATCTCAGAAATTTGGCTTTACCAAATCCCAACCTTTAACCTTTGGACTTAACTTTGACCTTTTCTGTTTGAAGTTGATATGTTATAGCCACACTGACATCTCTTTAGATTAAAGCATTGGGTGAATGGGGATCTCTGTCGGCTATCAGCAATAGGCCAAGCGGATCGCATGTTGGTCTTTCAGAGGTGATTTTTGCTTTTGGTTGTTTGATTTTTGCCTGCTGGAGAATTTATCTTAATCCGGACCTTTGACCTTTGGACCTGACTTTGACCACTTTGTTTCTCAAACACTGTGCGACTGGGCAACTCTATCGGTTATCAGCAATTTACCAAATCCATCACCGGTTGGTCCTTTAAAGAAGATTTGTGGCGTGACTTTCCATTTTATTTCTCATTGCTTAAGAGTTAGGCCTTACCTAATCCTGATCTTTCATCTTTGTGCCTAACTTTGACCTTTTCTTGTTTCATCTGGTACTCAAATTGAGAACCAAATGATGTAACGTGAGAAATTACCATTTGTTGGATTGACAGTAGCTTGTTTCATAATATCTAGTCAGTGTCATCTACCTTTGAGCTGTTGATGATTTTTAGATTAATCCATAGTCTTAAAGCTTCTTTGACCATTATATAATTAACTATCAAATAAATTAACTGTTATTGAAAAGCTTCTAACACAGAGAGACTCATGTATCTAGGTTTTAGTGATGTTGGGCGCCCAGTGATGGGTAGGATGAAAAATCCAGAGGAAATATTAAACATTTTTAGCAGATAAATACCAGCGCTTGAATTATCTGCTGCCTGTAGTAAGAAAAAAAGTTCCTAGTATGAAAGGGCAAAAGCCTCAGCAGCTCAACAGCAGATGTAAAAAATAAACAAAACATTTGAAAACCACAAGGCTGTCCTGTTATTCTGCTGTTTCTCTTTTCTCTCCTCACACCGAGTTCCTCCTTCAAACAGGTTCGATTTTATGAATCACTGCTTGCTCCTCAAGGGAACACATTGTGCATTCCTAAAGCCACGGCTCCGGCCGTCTCTGCTCATATAACTGGGAAAATTCATTTCAATATTTATCTCCATGAATATTTTTCGTTTTCTTCATCCTTTTTTTTTTCTTTGTGAGGTGAAAAATAACGTGGAAATCACAAAACGGGTTTGGGGGATGCGCGCCTGGCTGCAGCGTGGAGGTGGGAAGCTTGGAGGAGATCATCAGAAAGGGAAATTGTGCACAGCGGGAAGAAAAATCATTGTGTTACCCCAGGTGAAAAATATTGTTGCTTTGCTTAAAAGTGCATGCAAGGCGAGCTACATTATTAGAATGTTTAAATATTAATTCTTCTGCTGGGTAGTAAAGATGATGGAGTCGCGGAGTCAACTACTTTGTTTTTCCTCCCCCCGCTTGTAGGCCACAGCTGCATTATTTTTTTTTCCCATCTAACCTCGCTTTGTTCCCTGTTCCTGCAGAAAAATACACTTTCCTCTTTGCACCCAGGGTCACTCTGCAGATTCCTTTCACAGCTCAACATGTTAATTTTTGATGTTTAAGCAGAACGTTGTACCGCACGTGATAATACTGAAAGGATCCGGAGGGTTTAACGTGTCATCTGAGCAACTTTGATCTGAAAATCAATACTTCTTGTCTTGACCGAAGGTGAGGTCACATTTCAAGTGCTACAACAACATGCACTTGATGTAAAAGACTCCTTTTGAGACGCAGTCACAAACGGCAGCTTATGTTGGCTAAAAAGTGCTTCTTCTTTTTTTGTCAAGGTGACTGTCATCTCACAGAGTGGACATGAAGTGGTTTCAGTCCAAAAACACTATGAATAAATTTCAAAAAGTAATTATCACCTGATGCTCATTTCCACAGCCTCACTTCTACAGATATCATTCAGTAAAATATTAATATTTCTTGTGCAAATGACTCCAGATTGCTGATAACTTCCACGCAGCAGCAGCTCGCTTCATTTCGAAATGGAACCCCTCAGACGTTAAGAAGTGCTTACAGGGTGTTACCGAGAAGAAAGGAGGGGAAAGTGTTTGCCCAACAAAGCCAGGTGTGATTTAGAAGGATCTCCACCGCCACTCAGGTAAAGTGGAGGGAAGCTAAGTTCCCTTGTTAGTCAGAAAGAGATTTCAAAGCTGCTAGCTTAAAGGTGGGTATTAACTTGCTCACATCTGAAATACTTTGGGATCCTTCAGACTGAAATGGATAAAGATACAAAGAGCTGAGGGCAGGGGGGAGGTGGGAAGGGAGGAGAAGGGGGTGGAAGAGAGAAGGATGGAGAGGGAGGCAAAGGCAGACCTAGAAAAGGAGAGGCTGCATTCACACTGCAGCTGAGGGTTTAACTGATATTTCTAACTTGTCTGGAAGGAGCACTAGACCATATAATGTGGGCTATGTGCTACGTCAGTGATTCCCAACCATACCCGTGGTGTATATTTACTATACCTCCATGCTTGTTTAGTTAATTTTTTATTGTGATTTCATTTTGAGTGTAGCTTTTTAAATTATTTTAGCTTCTAATAGTTTTAAATGTTTTATTTTTAGTTTAGTTTTTATCAGTTTCTGTGTAAGCTTATATGACAGGGGCATAATTTGAGGTTTTAGTCGACTAAAATATCCCCAAACTAGCTAAGATTAGGAATATAAAGTTGGGAAAAAATAACATTTAACAACTTGCAGTTTAATTTTAACTAAAACTAAAGCTAGCAGTTAACATAAACTGTTAACTAAAAGTACAAATAGCAGATAAATGATTAGCTCACAGTGTAACAAACATAATGTAAAATTATGTTCAAACTGTATAGCTAGCACTCTAAATTGTTAGCTAAAAGTAAATCTTGTGGTTAAAAATGTAAATAAGGCATAAGAATGAATCCTATTAGCAAAAATGTAGTTAGCTAAAACTAAAACTAGTAGCTAAAAGTTTGGATTAAGGTTATTAGCTAAACACAATAAAAACAAAAACATTAAAAATAGTCTAGTAAAATTAAAAACTATATGATCTTGGAGTCAAATCATTAGTTAATGTCAAAATGTAACTGTTAAACTTTAAGCTGAAAGTACTGATTAACAGCTGAAATTATAAGCTAACAACACAAATAAAGAAAAGACGCAGCAAGACAAAGAAAAACTGTTAATTACACTACTAAAAGAGGAATAATAATGTGGCCCAGATCAACTTTAAAGTGAGTTCAAATAAACACATTTGACATCATTAACACAGAGATTTGACTTAATTTGAAAGTGCTTAGGGGGTCCATAATGAAAAAGGTTGGAAGCCACTGCTACATATGGTACTAAATCAGACCTGGAGTACAGGTGGCTGCTTTTAGTTGCTTTTGTCACCTTCCAGTGGTAAGATAAAAGTTCGCTTGGAGGCAGATAAAGAAGTTCAGTGAAAAGTCTCTGTTACCTGCAGGTTAACACAGACTGTACCAAGAGTTTAATTTTCCTCTCTTGAGCACATTTATGTTGGAAATGGGTTAAAACTGGGTTGGCAGGACTTGCTGAGATGGCTCTTTTTTCCAATATGTGAATGCAACCTGACACCATCAGAGCAGTGACACAAGGAAAGGCAAAGGGACTGAGCATAGACAAAGCAGACCACAGATAGTGACATGAAAGCCTCCAGTGTATGAAAGTGAGAGTGCTGTCACTCTTGGGAACCCCTGCCAGCAGTCCTCACCCTTCCAGCTCTCTGAACCACCCCACCTGAGAGCAATTGCGATGCATGTTCTAGTCACTCATGCGGGAGAAGCAATACATAAGTTGGGTGTACAGCCACTTTAAAAGCTCATCAAGCACATACTCGGCTTGTAGGAAATACCTTATTCATGACGGAGCTGGCTGAGGCCTAGGTAATTACTTGAATCAAGGTGGCCTCGGAAATGTTTAAATCTACAAGGACTGGGAGAAGGCATGAATAATGCAAAATAATTTGCATCTAAATTTTTTAAGTGTGCTTTATTCGAAAAAACTAAAACGCGGGCTCCGATTAAACTTTGATGAGTGAAAGCTGAGAGCATGCAGGCGGGTTAGGGCAGACGGGCGTGCGTGCTTGTAGTAGAGAAAACCTCCTCATTTGTAGAAATTATTTAGAGGGAAAGGGACAGAGGTAGTGCCAATAAATAATAATTAAGAGAGAGGTATTACAGCGGCAGGGTGTCTAGAGGACGGGAAGAAGAGTATCCGCTGTTGTGCAGTCAAACAGGTTGCAGCCGCACTCTTACATTTATGCTGAGCATCTTGTTTGGAGACTTTTCCCCTCCTCATACACACGTTTTTACAGCTTGGCTTGTGCTGAATATTTATGAGATTGTGTTGTGCACGGAGCAGTATTTCCCTCTTAGTTATAGCTTGGGAATCTATTGGGCCTAGATAGCCAGGTCTGTGTGCATTATGTGAAACAAAAGGGGTAATGCAGGTGCAGTTTACATAATGTAGCATGCGTGAGGAGATGAAATGCTTACCTGCTTTGGAGTGAAGAGGCACAGGTGGAAGGAGTCCATGAACCAGGAGTACAAAAAAGAGAAAGACAAAGAGGAAACTCATTAGTAAATGACCACTTTAAAGCTTTCAGTCATCTTTTGAGTCCTGGAATTTGTCTCACAACCTCCTAGCAGCTTGTCAAAGGCTGCCCAACTGAACCAATATCAACTTTCAGTGAACAATATGATGTTCAGATTTTTTAAAATCCTGATAAATCACTGAATAATTGTCAGCTTCTGACTCTGGTGAAACACAAATATTTATTATTGGCACACAATATCATCCGTTCAAATCCAAAGTGTCCAAAAATCTGTCACCGTGATTCCAATTTTTTTTTAAAAAAAGCACTGAAAGGATGCACACACACACCTCTCTCTTTGTTAAACAAACCATATATCTCTTCTTTTCTCTCCCTGTTTGGCCTGGACTGGGAGGTGATGGAGGAGTAGGGGGGAGGAGAAGGAGGAGGCGGCGGTGGGTATTTTTAAACGGAGGCTGGAAACAAAGGCCCCTCCTGAGGCCAGCCCCCTGCCCGGAGGATCACCTAGTCCCAGGCTACCCCACTCCACTTTTCCCACGCTAACCTCCGGCCTCATTTGCATCCCCTGCTGCCCCTCGTAGCGATTATTTTCAGGTGAGCTGCTCTGTATAGGCGGCCCGGCTTAAGTACGTGTGTGAACGTCTACGTGCATGTGTGTATCTTTGCCATTTTATGTCCCTAGGTCTATCTGTATGTGTGCGCCCACCCCCTGATCCTGCTCTTAATTACGACTGACTGGCACCAGACACAATTGCCCCCTTGATTCAGTCAGCTTGCCCCCCAACCCCCCCGAAACAAGCAGCCCGCAGTGACCCGAATCATCTCCCAGCAGCTGGAGGAGGAAAACCTTGTCTGCACACGATTACGAGCCCAAACAGAGATAGCTGAGACAGACTTGCGCTGTCTTTCTGCTCAGCTAACACAGCTCGGACACTGCTTAGGCTGTCACTGCTATTAAAAAGGCTTTCTATAGGTTACAACAGCCCCCTGTGTGCTACTGTATCATCCCAGCAGAGGAGCAGCAGTGTTGTCCTATTCATTCATTAACGCAGCTGTCACACATGTTAACTAGATTCACCAGTCAACTGTTACATATTAACACTAAAGGCTACAGCACAGTAATATACTGCTCTAATGGTTACTACAACACACGCTTTAAGGTGGAAACAGAAGATTCTTACCACACTTAGTCTCTGCAGATTAGTAAACTTAATGATAAAACCTGCTACATCATTTAGCCACACATTACCATACACAAGGCTCCAGCACGCTCCCTATAAAAGGATCCTGTCCAGTAACATGTGCACTTATCCTACACAATTTCAAATTCCCATATCAGATGTACTATTCCACATTAAACACACAATGACGCTATATTATAATATATGCAACAGACTTGCCAACAGTAACGGTGCGATACTGTTGTTTTACATTGAGCAGACTGTGATCAACAATAATAGTGTCGTACTGTAAACAAAAAAGTGGTTTACAGGGTCTGCACTGTAATTTACAACAGCAGATCCTCACTGTGAAACTTTTCTATAGGAAACCGTTATTTTACAGTGCCCCTACTTCACTCTACTGTAACATGCTGTATAGATTTTAAGAGCTAAAATGCAATACTCTCATTTTTTTTTAAATTTTACTGTTAGTATAGAGACAATAAGCTAAGAACATAAATAGTAATACAATGTTTCTTTTACAGTCTTTAATGCAATGTACAACAAATGTTTCCTACTGTTAGAAATTTGAAGTAAAAGCATTTTTCTTATATTATGGGGACATTTAAAAATATAGCAATAACGGGTGTTTTAAATGGTCTCCACTGTAATCTACAACGGTTAACAACCTTATAAAATATAACAGTTGCTTTACACTGTGTGGACAACAACAGTTTCCCACTTAGAAAACATAACGGTAATAGCAAGACGCTGTTGTTTTACAGCACTTTAATCTAACAACAGCTTTATATTTAAGACATTTTACTGTAAAACACATTGTTTTACACTGTCTGTGTAATCTGTAACAAAAGCGTCCTACTTTAACAAATAGAACAGTACAAGAGTGTTGTTTTACTTTGTGTGGACTATAATCTACAAAAACTGATTCTTAATTTTAAAAAATGACAGTAACAGTTTTTTTTTCTTACAATACTATAAGTTGCAACAACAGTTAACTACAAAAACACGTCAACAACAAACATCCCCCACTTTAAAAATATACCAATAACAGTTATGTGCATCACTTTGTGTGATCTACAGCAACTTTGATGTAGTTCGAGGACACCATAGAAGACTCTATATTAAATGAACTGTAAGAAATTATGTAAAAATGTCCCCATATTTCGTGTTGCTGTCCCAAATAGACCCGAACCCTTTCACCCCAGCTGTGTTAGTGCCTTGTTCTTCCCACTGAGCAACACATACAGTCAGCCCACTGATCCCAGCCACAGCAGCGCTTTATCGAGATAGCAAACAGACAAAAACAATGTTTGTCCTGCTACAGCCGGGAGCCGCACACATAACTACACCTTATTATTTCATATCATCATGAGCTCCGAACTCTCTCAGCTGTGGTTTGGGGAAAGGTAGCTACAAGGCAGCGTACAGGGATTTACACATACAGAGAAACAAACACACACATGCCTAATATAATTGTCAGCGTCTGTCCCTCCCCGTCTCAGAGTGAAGTCCCAGCGTTCACAGAGAAGGGTAATTATCGTGTATCCGAATGGGAGGATGCAACCATCTCTGGCTCTGATTAAAGGGGACAGGAGAGGAGTGTCGCCTCCCTTTTACAAGCCACCGTTTACGGGGAGGCGCACCTTTCACTGTCCAAACAATGTCTGTCAGCCACTATCAATAGCTGCCGTGGGAGGAAACAGTAGCCAAGGTGCCTGGACTGCAATACAGACTGAGAAATGGATATAAATTGGGTGAAAAGTGCATTACAAGGCTCTGGTAACCCCACAAATCCCTGCGTGGAGGCGGAGCGTAGCGGCGTAGCAGAAAATGTTGTACAAATGTCCCTTTGCACTTGCAGCAGGTTTCTATTATAAATCACCGTGCCATACTTTGTAAATCTCGATTATATTGCACCTGCAAGCGATGATTGAGCACATAAAACAAGAAGTAAATGAAAGGATTCTGGGTTTGTGTTTTTTGTTTAGTTTTTTTAGTCGGCCTGTATGTCACGCTACACTCCTCTTCCCTCTTCCTGCTTCACTCCCTTCACCTCATTTCGCATCCCCAGAGGTTACCATCTGTACCCGCTCCCCTCCTCTCCTTGCCTTTTGCTGCACATTTCAGCTTCATCTTTCATTCTACGCCCCCCTTGTTTTAATATTTTTTCTATAATTGTCTTTTTATTTAAGGCGCTACCTTTTTGCAGGCTGAAAGTCTCAAAGAAGAGCGCAAACTTAATGTGCCGACTGCCTTTGAAGTTCAAGGAAAAGGAAGTTACACGCCACTTGAGATGTCATAGCTAATTGTCCATTGCATACAAGATCATAGAGCAAAGTGAAGAAGAAGGAGGAGAAGAAAAAAAGAGGGGGATAATGACAAAACAGAGAAAGGAAGAAAAGAAGTGAGGGGACATATGTGAAGGTGTCATTTAGTAAATAAATGAGCTAAAGGGGGAAAAGGAAGCTCGCCTTACACACAGCCTGAGCTGAGTTAACGCATCGCAGAAGATGATCGTCTCGACTCAATTTCTGAAAATTGCCACTGCTGCTACACCCCCACTCACTCCCCACCCCACGAGAGAGAGAGAGAGAGAGAGAGACAGAGTAGAGGAAAAAGAAAAGAGGAAAAAAAAACTTATCAGCAGTTACTCCTCCTTCATTTTATTTCATTTATGAATTACAAGGAAAGATGCCATTATATATTATTAATTCTCTGCTGTTGCTTTGGCTCTGGCTGCTGCAGCGGTGAGCTGCGGATGTCGGCGGCGGTGTAATTACGTTCTAGCCGGGCAGCCATCCGTTTCCTTTCAAAAATTTACAGGATTCTTAATCACGTTGCTCATTTGGGTGCACGGTGGCGGGGATGGCGAAACACAAACAGGGGCACGTCTGTTTGCACGGGAACACCTGCTTAGCATTGATAGCAGATGTCAGTCAGTGAACTGAACAAAAAAAAAAAAAAGTGCAGGGAGGGGAGGGGGTGGAATTAAAAATGCAAGCATCACCAACTTCTTATTATTTACTTACTCCAAAAATGAACTACTGGAATGGGAGAAGGAAAATCCTGGCAAACGCCAGGGAAGCTGGGCCTTGTAATTGTGCTGCTGCTGCTGCTGCCTCCCTAACTCCTCTTCCTCCTCTTCTCCTCTCCTCCTTCCTGTCAATCTCCTTCTCCCTTTCAAATCCAGCTAAGTAGTGAGCATCAAGAGGCATTTTTAACCTTTTCCCTTTCCTTTCCCCCCACTTTTTCCTTCTCTCTCTGTCTCTCGCTCACATTCCCCTATTGAGCGCAGGAGTCTTATATTTCTATCCGTTTGCATCAGTCTTTGCTGCATTATTCATTTGCATTATAGCGCTGGATGGTAATTAAATCTTGCCTGGTATGCTGTTGTATTTAAATGAAATGTGAATATTTTAGCGGGGGAAATGCAGAATGCTTAATCTGCCCCCTCCCCAACCCACCCACCCACTCTCTATCCTTTTCTTTTTTGCCTTTTAAGAGCTCGACTATTGGCCAAGCTTTAAAACTGTTTATTGTTCTCGCAGATTTTTTTCCTGAGAATAATAGTGTTGAGTCAACAGCTGCATTGATGAGCATATTTCAGCTGATGCATTTGCCTGGGCAGGGTTATTTGATACCTCGGAGACCCACATGCTTGCATTCAGCTTCCTCTTCCACACGCATGTATGGAGGCATACAAAATCTGGCCCACAAAATGGGCACTGAGAACCTTCGACTCACAGAAAGAGAATCGGCGAGAGAGGGAGACCTTGATAATGTAGCAAAAGATCACGAGAGAGAGAGTTAAGGAATTAGGGAGGAAGAGACAGAAAGATAACAAGAGGGACGACCAACAGAAGTGAGACGATAAGAAGACAGCGAGAGGGGGCGGGAGACTTGTGTCATACATTCGAAGGATGAGCAAAACCAATAATGAGTTTGGAACCTGTAAACTTTTAAAAACTTGCCTGCACATCAGTCTGGTATCATGAAATGACGTATGAGTAACACGTCATTACCTTGCTTTTTATCTTCCAAATGAAGAGACTTCATTTGGAAGGTAACAACATAACCCTACCCCTAAGTAGTTCATCACGAACCAAGTGGATATTAAAGGGGTTGGAACCTGCCTACATAATAGCTTTTCGTATTGTCATGAACAGTTACATTTAACTAAAGCATTTTTTGTCTTTTCCTTTGTAACGTGAAACTTTAACCCTAACCCTGACCATAATCTTTTTCCTTGTCCAAGTAATGTTTATATCTTGTATGATATCTTTGACATACCCAAATGGAAACGGGAAAAAAAACTTATAAAATGTGTTGTGGAGACTGCCTGCCCTCTTTTTGCATCCATGACATAAGCCAGAAAGCATCGTCAGCTAATTAGCAGGTATCTTTAACCTCCACCAGGTTGTTGGCAGCATGTTAGAGATTAGATTTGCATTGTTTTTTACCCTAGAACTCCAGTACAGGAGTCTAGCTTAGCCTGCGCGTTAAAGTAGTAAAATTAGCCAGCCCTGTAACTTCAGCAGATTTATCCAGTCACCAAAATACCCCAGAAATAACCCCAAAAACACTTGTTAGGTCAATCAAACCTCTAAATGTAACAGCTCTTAGTTGCTGGACAGTTTTAAGATGTAAATATACTTTTATTGATCATTTCAGAATCAAGGCCAATTGACGACAGCCCTCACTGAATGAACCTAAGTGAGACTAGTTTACAGAACACCTTAAAGAAACCTTTGGCTCGAACACAACAAAGCTCAAAACCCTTTATTTGCAACAAACAATAAAAATCACCAGTTTAATTATGCCATCTCTAAAAGATCTCTTTATATGGAATCTGCACCCGGTTGACCTACCCAGACGGAAACTTGCAAGGCCAGATTTTAATCTGAGAGGTAACATATTCTAGTTTGTGAAACAAGGCTTGTTTAGCATGTGGTTAAAATGCAACCAAACCGAAATATTACCCCAAATTTGTTAGCTCTCAACCTGGCGGTAGATTAATCCATTTTTTTCCTGCTATTTTGAGTCAAGCACAACCACTATTCAATGTATAGTTTTGCCAACAATAAATGTGATAATAAAGGGGAAAATGGCTGTTTTCCTGTTTGTAAGGAGGGCTTCCCATGAATGACCTGAAAACATTAGTGTGGCTGCCTTCCTTTTGTAAATGTGTTCAGAATTGGTCGGCTTAGTCCAACTAACACAGTGAGGCTGACAAAGAAACAGTAAAAAGCTGAGGGGAGAGGAGGGAGGCAATAAACCTTTGTCAAACATTTGCAGATAGTAAGAAAAAAAAGAAAACAACGGGAGGAATCGGAGAGCGAAAGAAGCAGCAGAAAATGAAAAAAAAGAGAAAGAAAGACAGAGATAAAGAGACCCCGCGAATGAGATGACAGAACAGAGAGAGAGAGGTTGAGAAGCAGAGGGATGAGCTGTGCCTTTAATGCCCATCTGGCCCGGAGATGTAATAAAATTGACATATTGATTCCTTTGAATTTACGAATGCCTGTTTCATAAACTCCATTTCCAAAGCCGAGGCCTCTTTAGAGCCCTGTCATTTTTCCCCCAAATGGATCAATTATGTGCCCACGTAATCCTGTTACCTGAGAAACCCACGCATACTTCTCCCATTTGCGGCGCTTCACCGGGCGCACAGACTCGCATTATGTGCACATAAACAAACTCTAGGTTTTCTTTTTTTTGTGTGTGTGTGTGAGAGAGTGTCTTCACCTCCTTCCCCCCCTGCCACCTCTCCTCCTAATATTAGCGATTGTTTTCTCCCCCCTGGTGTCGTTGTGTGAGTCTCTCCCGGAGGGGTTTTAGGGAGGCTTTTCCTCTTGTTCCTCCTCTGGCTTGTTTTTGAAGTTGTAGAAAATCCCTTTCACCCCTTTTATAAACTGCAATTCTGCCACCACTACATCAACACTAACATCACATCCTATCCTCCGTTAAAAGCCATATAAAAGCATAAATTTCATTTTCAGCTGAAGGGAGGGAAAAAATGGCCGCTTCAGATCTTCTTTAAAACGTTAATCACAAAGGAAGACAGTTACAAGCTACAGGATGATTTTCTTTGATAAATACACCTTCTTCTTTCAACTGCGCCTCGAGCAATAAACAGAGAGTTTGCAGTACTACGCACAGGAGGTTTACCCCATCGCCTGTAAGATAAATACTCTTTTGTGGCACTGAGTAGCTGGTTATGAAGGCGAGACACTAGCTCAGCCAAGGATTGGGGATTTATTACTCGAGATGGTCACCTATAAGAGTAGCAGCAGCAAAAGTGAGCCTTGCAAATCATGTTTTAGCACATGAGAGGATGAAAAAGCAAAAGAGCACCAGTATAGTGAGAATATTTAAGGATCTTTCCTCGAGAAATCAACCCCTTTAAACTAGCGCCATGAGCTAAGAACTTGTAGAAATCAATTTTTTTTTCTTTTTTCTTTATAGACACAAAACTTTCTATACATTCACGTGACATTGCTATAGTACATAAATTCTGATAGCACAGGTTATCTTGAAACAAATGATGCATAAACTTGGAAGCTGTAAGATTATACAAGTATTTTTTCACAAAGAGGCTAGATGGATTGAAACCATGGAAAAGACCTCACAAAGTTAAAGAATATCCCTTAAATCAAAGATCCTTATTAAATAATACTCAATGAAAGTGGATTTTTTTTTATCTTACAAGTGTATCTACAGGGATTTCCTCATGTAGTCCATAAAACAAACTGGTTTCAGGGAACAAGAAACACAAGTGGAATTTGGCCTCTTCTCATTGGTGCAGAAACATGTTGACAACAGTTTCTGACCCGTTCTGACACTACAGGGACGGCTCTCATGCCTAACCCCGGTGAAAACAGAGGAGTCAGTATGGCTACCGCCTGGCCGGTAATAGCATAATAGGCAACTACAAGTGGTCACGGGTCAAACTGGTGCAAGTGTAAATGTTGGAGCAATACAGTGGGCTGTCAGGTGGAACGGAAATGTATGAAGAGCGACAGCAACGTCGGAGCACGGGAGCGAGCGCTCACTGAGCCACTGGATATCTATTTTACTATCTTACATTGTTGTAAAACCAAGACGGAGACAGAGAGGGAGGGAGAAAGGAGGGAGGTAGTGGGAGAAAGAAAAAAAATCAGTCCTCGATCTTATTTTCCACACTCCAGCAAGCTACAAGCGGCTCAGTTACACTACACTTGCACTGAACAATCAGTCTGGCAAAGGTTCACAAAACGACGAAATACCTTGTCACTTACTGCCTGACCTGTTCAGCGAAGTGACTCAAAGAGCGGGGGAAAAGGAAGACGAGGAAGAAGATGGACAAGGATGTAGAGGAAGGAGAGGTGGGGGGTGGGGGGGGGGGGGGGGTGTCATAAAATAATCATGAAGGAGTTCTGCTATGGGTGATGTCCATGGAACAGTTTCAGCAAATTCCTTCACGTTCTTATTCCTGTTTTGGAATATACTTGTAAGACATGTACTCCAGCTTTTCCTTTTCTTTGTTTCACCATAAAGCTGCCTCAAAGGCTTGAAAATATCAAACCTAGGATAATTTTTTTGCCCAGTGCACCACATGGAAAAGGTCAAAACGGCTTCTAAATGAGCGGTGCCCAACTTTATTTCACGAGATGTAACGTCAGAGGCCTGTCAGATATTCAGAAACTAATTTGAAAATTTATCTGGACTACTTTTACGTAGCATCATTTAGCACTTATGTTTAGGAAAATCGCTTACTGACTTCAAAGCCTAATCCATTTAACTGCTATATATTATGTTTACCGACCAATTTTAGCTCTAATACATGATACATACTTTGATATGTTCCTTTAGCTATATTTCTACCTAACTAAAAAATGCTAATCTGTAGCTTTAGCTAACTTCAACTGTTAGCTAAATTTTTAACTAATAATTACCAACATTTCATTTTAGTTTGAGGTATTTCAACTTAGGAGCAATCTTGTTCATCCATACATTTTTAGCTGTTATCAGTTTATGCCCAAGTTAGTTTAAAGTAAAAGGTTTTGCTAACTATTCACCTGCTATCATTTTAGCTAACAATTTTGTTTGTTTATTTACATTGTTAGCTAACAATAGCAATACTGATAGCTAGTTTGACCGATTTCAGTGTGTTAATCTGAAGTTTTAGCAATCCATTTCCACTTTTAGCCAGTAAATCCAATATTTTATATACCATTTTAACTAATAGTTTATTGAGTATCTATAGTTTACAATTTTATTAGCTGATCTAAACTGTTACATAACAATTACAATGGCTTTTCCATATTTCTAGCAAAAAGTTTTCATTACTATTAACTAACAATTATAGCTGTTAGCCATACTTGTACAGAGCTATTTCAAGTATCATCATTATTTTTAACTTTAATCACATATGCATTTAGTCTGTTTCTGTTGCAGGTCTGTTATATTACAGCTTAAACTTGTTCAGGACCAGTCAGTTCTTGTAATTAAAACCAATCTGTCCACATACTCCATGAGTCCATGAGGAATACTGGTGTCCATGCTTTGGAATCACTGTTCTGAATTATATACATAAATATTCCCCCACAAATTCATCCTGACATTTTCAGTATGTTTGAACAAATTACAACCACTGTGAGGCTTTAACACTAGACACCTCATGTTTTAGGATGAGAGAACTCCAGTGGATGCTGCAACAAGCATCTCTGGTGTCAAAAGCAGGGGGTAAGAGGGGTATAAAGTAGATGATTTGTCACATAGCAGCTGTGGAAAGTTAGGGGAGCTTTGAGGCTGAGTGAGAGAGGCGATTGTTAAAAAGTGAAGAGGAGGAAGAGGAGGAGGGGGGCTTAACGGGCTGACAGGCGGCTGGGTTCTGCTCACTGGACTTAATCTAAAAGAAAAAGGCCCCAGTTATGATGAAAGGTCGACAGAGTATGTCTCAGCAAATTGGCTTTCCTAGTTTTTTTTTTCTTTAAACCTTGCGCTGGCTGATGCTTCAGCTCCACCGCTGTGGAAGCCTAATGATCTCCGGCCTGCTAGCTCACCCCCTTCCTCCCACCTGTCCAACCCCCTTTCTCGGTTCAAAAACGGCAATTTCTGTGAAAACTTTAGCTGCTGATGCCACTGAAGTTTTTTTTGCTCCAAAAACCACTGCTGGTGACAAATCAGAAAAGGTCAAGCATCAAAGAAGAATTTTTTTTTATTCGGGAGCAAGGCCTGTCTTTGTCAAAGAAGAGCCACTGACAGAAGCATGTAAACTTATGCAAACTCTGACACGTTTCAAGAGAGACAGATAAAGCAGATAAATGAGACAGATAGGTCAACGGGGCGAGTTCAGAAACGGGAGATGTGACCCGGTTGCGGCCAAGTTCAGAACACGCTGGAACAGCTTGGCTCGGTCTCGTTCCAGGCCTGACATTTCTCCAAGGCCAACTATAATGATGGACAATGACAGGTAATTACTAGTGTTGGGAGGGGTGGAGAGCATACAACGAGAACTCGAGATCAGCGGTATCTGTGAAGTTTCTGGAAACTCTGAGTGGGACGAAGGACGTCGGCCAACAAAGCCCGAGCGGGGAAAAAAAACCCACAGCACCGCAGCTTCGATGTCGTGTTTTCCCTGACTTGGATTGAAAGATTTACAACCACCATTTGAGCGCTGCTACAACCAAAAAACTTCTAGGCAGATTTAGGATGCAACCTCTCCTTCCTACTTCCTCAACCCCCCTCTTATCTTACTGCTTGGAAACGATTCTCCTGACTCCCTTTTTTAACCTCTTGGAAAGAAAATATGTGTTTGCCTTTACTCGTAAAGCGGCGGTAACTAAGACAGAATACCAAGCGGCTTCGATGTTTTGCAAACAGCTTCACCTGCATGCTGGGAAACCAGTTATGTGGATGGAGGGGTTGGGGTGAGGTGCAGTGGGGTGGGGGAGTCCATGTTGCAATCTCAGCCTCTCCTTGGTGCTCCCCCTTTATAAATTACCTCATCAGTGACTGAAATTAACACCGATTCTTGCAGGCAATTTCTCAATTTCCAATGCTAATTAGCTTTCTCTCTTTACTTTTAAATTCTGTAGCACCTGTTTAGGGGGAAGACATCTTAGGCAGTGCAGGCGCATTTAATCACAATTTTAATTAACCATCCCCGTAGATGTGAAAGAGAAGCAATTATAATGCAGATGAATGATGATTTTTCCACATTAAATTGTTTTGTTTCTTCGTTATGTTGATTGCATAAATACGGAGCGACGTTCAGTTTTTATCTACTGTAATTTTGTAATTGTTTTGCGGGGAGGGAGGCGGGGGGGGGGGCAAAAAAAGGCAAAAACCAGCAGTGGAAAAGAAGGGGGTTTGGATAGACTCGTCTGTTGACAAATTGTTTCATTTAGTTAACTCGTTAATCGCTGCCGCAGTATGGGGAGGATTTGGCAGGAAGTGTCTTATTTACTTTCTTCCCCACCACCACCACCTCGGAACAACTGCCATCAACTTCCTTGCTTGTCAATCATCCCGAGGTTTTAAGGCTTTTCGAGGAGAGGGAGGAAGGGCATGTGGATTAAACCATCTCGTTTGACCTTAACAAACTATCTAACCGAGTGAAAGTCACCGGCGCGTCTTAACTCTGCCTCCCCCCTTTAACTGCTCGGCATATAGACGCAAATGAAAGCACAGATGGGGTGCGACCAAAATGGACTCATAATCTTTATGCGCTCGTGAAAATATCATTGGGTTCGATGACGGCGCTTTCGACTGCGTTTACGGCCCCTTGTTCGCGGAAACTTTGATTTTACTGTCTGAGTCACTTGAAGCGAAAATAAATAAATAAAGCAAACGTGCCACATTGCGGAGTAAATCCTTAAAATGCTTGTGTAAGCTTGGAGGTGCGACTTTTTTACCCTGAGCCACAAAGGTCAAATTTAGGTGTTGCAGGTGTTTCTGGTGTGAGTTGCACAGTTTTGGAGTGAATAATTTGAGTAAAATGGCGCTAAAAGGACCTCATGAAGGACCTGGTCCTTCATGAGGTCACTGGTTTGATTCCAGCAGAAGACACTAATCCTTTCAGGGTTGTGTCAGAAGCCGGATCAAAGAGGAGGAAGCAGCTGAAAGTAGCTTTTCATGACCAGGTTATTCAAAAAATCCACAAACATTGTGTGAGCAGTAGCTTTTAGCATGCAGGAACTATTTTCTGTCTGCTATCTACATCCGCCAGCCAAATTGAGAGGGAAGCCATTAATGAGTACGCCCTCTCATCAAAGGTAGATAAACACTTTTTCCTGTAGAGTGATGCAGGTGTAGACAGAAGACGGAGACCTGCTAGAGGAAAAATGTGATAAATTTATATATATATTTTTGTATTTTAACTTGTAGATTTATTTATTTATGCACTCCGTGCAAATTAAGCACCTTTCTTTAAATCTCCCAGCTTCCCAGGTTACATTTTTGGGAAATGATTTGCTATCAGGAGCGATCAGGATCTAGGATTTTTTTTGTACGCGCCCTTTAGGAAGCAGTTGTTTTCTCTCTTTAGCAGATTGCTGCTATAGCACAGGGGAAAAAAAAACCTCCCAGAATCCTCTTGTGTTCTGCCCCCCTTCCACCCACCCTCCGCCACCCCCAGCAACACTCATTCTCTAATCCCACTGAGCACTGCTTTCAGTTTGCCCAAAGACCATGCAGGGTAACTCCAACGGACCAGACACACACACACACACACACACATGTTCCCTCTGTGTGACACACACACATACACTTGTTCCCTATCTCTCTCACAGTCACCGTCAGTCTCGCTGTTTGCAAAAAGCATTTGGTGTTATTTTAAAGATTTATGGGATTCGCAGGAAGTTTGAGATGTATATAAGGAGCATGCCACTACTTCCGTACAACTGCAGGCCCAAGGTTGACAGTTTGATTTGAATACAACTTCCTTTTATGATTTTCGATGAATACCCTGCGTTACACTCCTCTACAAGCAAACCCGCAGGTCTTTCTCTTTTTTGAGGGATCTATCTTAAAGGAAGAAGCTCCTCTTTGAATATTAGTGGTGATTGGTTGGAGGTAAACAGAGCATTAAATCTTGCAAAACTGTGGCAAGGCCAATATGGGGACGGGGGGGGTAAGGGGGGGGGGGGGGGGGGGGGACGACAATGGCTTGGCCCCGGCATCTCCGAGGCCTTTGTTCTCGGCTTAACAAAACTCTGCCGTCACACCGTTTTACCTCAATGCTGCCCTGTCGCAACAGCCCATCAGCCCATCGGAGGCACATGCAAAGCCGAGGACAGGGAGGCAGGGAATGGGAATGAGAGAAAGGGCGAAAATATGAGGGCTAGGCTAGGGAGGCGGGGGGGGGGGGAGATTAAGATAGAAGGTGGGAGAAAAGGAGAAAGTGGCGAGGAAGGAGCGAGGAAGGAGCCAGGATGACGCAAGTAGATGAAGATAAAGAGGGAGAAGGTGTGATGGGGCGACGCAAGAGTGAAGAAGGAGCGTCAAAAATCCTCAGAGGCCATTAAAGGGGCAAGAAAAAAACAACAAGAAAAGAGAAAAAGAGCACTCACCTCTCTCGCTTAATAAGAATATATAGCAGCTGTGAGGAGGGAGGCGAGGAGGGGTTTGAGCTTCGTGTGACGTGGCTGCGACAGAACTGGAGCAAATGCGAAGAGTCGCTAAAAGTTTCATCACTAAATGTCCCACTGCGGGCCACAGCGAGGATCAGGAGGAGGGGAAAACATGTGCACCTGCGTGCCAGTGAGCATGCACAGATGGGTGGCGTATAAATACATGTGTCCAAAAATATGCAAATATGGATGCATGTTTGTGGCCCCTCTTTAAGAAGATGGCCACCACCCCTTTAAAAATATGCAAAATAAAAACTCCTCTGACTTCCTTTTTCTCCCAGCTGGTAATTAATATTCATACTTTCCTTAAAATTTATGTTTTTCGCTACGTCGTGGCTCCGAGCCGGTGGGAAAACTGCTCGTGTCAGTGGTTCCAAGCAAGAAGAAATGTGGCAATCTGGCCCAGTAAATATCCAAACTGTTAGCTATATTCTCGCTAATAAGATTTGATTCCGAGCTGACTTATTAGCACTTAACCCCAAAGCTTGACCTCCCGATCACCATCTTGGATGTAGTTCAGGGCTCTCCTTGTGTGCCGTGATTTGCCTGCTTCTTTCCTCCCTCCCTTCCTTCGTTTTCTCCTCCACTGTCAGGTTCTGGCCTGCCAATTTCCACTTGAAGCTTGACTGGGCCTGATTTGATGCAAACTACCTTGGGGTGAGCTAGGGGAGAGAGAGGGCGGCGGTGGTGGCGGTGACAGCAGCGGGGAGGACTGAAACTGATGAACAGTTATGTCAAGTCAATTTTGCACCGTTGGGAAAAGGTAACCTCTCCGTCGGGGAGGAGAAAAAGGTAACAGGAAAAAAGCAGAAAAGGGGGGCAAAAGAAAAAAAAGACAAGTGGAGTAAAAGCTGCAAGCTGTGGAGGGGGGGTAGGTAGGGTGGCAGAGGGGCGTGTAATCGCACCGGGGTGCACCCAACCCACCCTTCGCTACCTCACCTCGCCTCCCTCTGCTTAGTGCCGCTAACTGAAACGCTAACTGTCAGCGCGAGTACTAATTGCAGATGTGCCAGTCTGCCATCATAATAAAATCAGAGGCAGGGCGGACATTAAGCATGGCTGGCTCATTTGTGAGACCGCTGAAAAGGTAGCATAAATGAATATTTCATTACCTTAATTACTAAGGAATACTCCTTTCCGCCAGTCGTGGAATGAGTGTTGCTGTAACTAATTATGAAAAGTAATAACATTAGGGATACTGTGATTGCCAGTTTATAAGGCGGCGTCTGCTTGCTGTTGAGGTATAAACCATGTTGGGTAACATACGGCGAGGAGCGGAAGGAAGGAAGGAAGCGAGGGCGAACCCGTACATCTGCAAAAAAAAAAAAGAAGCGGTAGCAAAAAAAAAAGAAAGTGGGGTTTGTGGGGATGAATGGAGCACTGATTATTTACCCCAGGATGCTTGAGATTGCCAAGTGGAGGTTTTAACAGGTATGAAGGAGCTGGTGAGGTTGTGAAACTGGCTCGGTGCGTAAATGACAGCTTTCTGGCAGCGCAGGAAGCCCTTTAGTGTGCCGTTTTCTATAAATACAAACATGGAAATATGAAAGGACACATGCAATACCTGGACTGCCGAGTGCAATTTGACTAATCCTTTACCACGCAGCCCTCGAGTACCTGCATGGCTACAAAGGCCACAAGCTGCACATTTGCATCGCTTCATCATCCCACACGTCTTTGAAGTCGGCTCGATACCTCTGTCCGTTATTCACCTCTGCGGCCTGTGGGCACGCCTCCCCCCCATGCCCGACTGTAATGTATGACCACAGATAAGGTCGTGAGGGGGTGTGTGAGAAAAAAGGCAGAGTACAAGGTCTGCTTTGATGGCCATGCTAATTCCAATACCCCTAAGTAGTAAGAATAACAAAGTGGTGGAGAATTTATCTCAGGAATGCCGGAGCAAGACGGCCAGGCGATAAGGAAGTAGCTTCCCTTGGGTGGGGGAGAAGTAATTAGAGACGGCTGACTGATTAGATGACTGACTGGGATGGATGGAAGTAGAGGTAAGGGGAAATGGACTGGTTGGGCGACACAAAGGTGGGGCGAGGAGCAAAAAGGAGAGTTAGATTCCCCCTGGTTGTTCATGTTTAGAGTTTAGGCACCGATCTAATGACTTGATAGTGCAACACAAGTCTAACCTGAAGGTTTTCCAACCAAAAATGAGAAGGGAAAACACAGAAGAGAAGAGGTGAACCCTTGACTTGATAGCTACCCCCTACGGAATTCGTAAGATTTTTGAAAACCCCAAAGAATAAACCCTCAGCGATGTACAAAAACATCCCCAGGCTATCAAGCGATAAAATGTTGACTCAACCAAAGACCAGGCTGTGTCTTAGACTGAGTCACAAGGCCAAGTATGAACTCGAGTCTTCATATCGGACCAGATCTAAGTTGTCTCCCGCAAGGTTTCTAGGTCAGGAAATACCCTTTCGTCCCAACAATCCAGCGTGAACAGCATGCCATAGCCAAAAGGTCTCATCGGATTTCTCAAGACCTCAAAAGCAAGCAGCAGCTACAACCACACAAACCTTGGGTTTATCACCTCATCATGACTTCTAAAGGTCGATAATAATTCAGCCTCAGAGCTTTTTCCAATCCAAAACCAGAATCGTGCTCTGACTCCTGAAAACCAAAACTGCAACCACAACCACAAAAAGTTCGACCCTGTCAAACCTAAGCCTCCAGCTCCAAAAATCCTTAATTTACCGTCATGTATTTTACACTCAAACCCACGAACTCTTTGCCAGACCACCTTGCCGAAAAACCTTGACCTGCGCTCTTGCCAGAAAAAGCTTTTTTCTGTTGCAGACCCCCCCATCCTGTTCTTCCTGCGTGTCAGAAAGGCTGAGGACAGGCCTGTCGGTGTGATTATCCCCCCTCTACCTGAGGAGGTGTTTGTTTGACATTCGTGTTTGACAGCGACGGGACATGAGGCGTTCAGGGGAGGGGGCTCCCTCTCCAGTCAGAACCCATTAACACGTGGATTCACCTCTCAGAGTCCACTGCCTGCACCACAGATGACATTTAAAAGGGGTGGGGAGGGTGCGCTCCCTGTCCGTGTTCCAGCTCTCCTTCGTGCCAAAAGGTTAAATGAACGTCTGAATAACAAGGAGGTCGGGGCAATTTCTGACCATCTCCCTCTTTGCGCTGCAACCTCCGGTTAAGAAGGTGCTTGATCAACAGCGAGATGAAAGTGAGTGAAATTTGTGCAACCGCAAAATGACCTAATTTTGTCCTAATCTCACTTGGCAATCTGGTGCAATTAAATTGAGATAACACATCTGAATTTACTTCCACGCAAGACGGGATTGGAGCTGGGAGGGGGGGAGACCGGAGCACAAAGAGAAGCGGACAGCAAGTCCTCGTTAGAAGGAAAGAAAAAAGAGGAAAAGGTAACAAGAGGGGCGCACTTAGGTGGCAGAGAAGCGGGACACCTTCTGAATAATAAACTATGGTAAGAAAGCGAGCCCCCTGATCAAATAGCATGTTCTATTATCCAGAATTAAAGGTGGGATGGAAGCACGAAGGCGAGCGCGGAAAAAGGGACCTAGATTTCCAGATGTCACCGTGCCTTAATCTGCCGATCTGTTATTGATTGTTCCACGCGGCCGTGACCTTGCCAGAAGAGCTCTTCCACCCGACAATCAAACATACATCAAAGAGTGTGTGTGTGTGTGTGTGTGTGTGTGTGTGTGTGTGTTTGTTTCCTACTAAATGTGTGTGTGTGTGAGAGAGTGTGTGTACATGTGGCAGCGAGCAGGCGCTTGCAGATCAGCAGCGCCGACATCAGAGCAGAAAAACTGGAGGCTCCTTTCAACACTTGTTTGCACAAAGGTGTCATCTCTGAAGCAGCTGCCGCCAAATAAAAAAAACGGGGAGAGAAGAAGAAGAAATGGGGAAAAAATTATTTTAATAGATTATTTCATGAAGCTGTGCCCTGCTTTACACTTGACAGCAGCAGCGATAAGTCACGCACGCGTGCTAGCACACGAGCTCAAAGCAGCTGTGAGGTGTTTGCTCTTTTGATTAAATCTATATTTGATTCTTTGTTGCTCTATTAAGACTCAATCTTGTTTGTTAAAAGCGCTTCATAATCGGAGCTGACGCCTCGCCTCCCCCCCATTATGATCGATATTTGTGGTGTGTGTGTGGGGGGGGACTCTGAGCCGCAGTAGTCGTGATGAATGTGCAGAGAAACGGGACATTTTAGAAGAGTTGCCGTGCACACAGACGGCGCTGTTAGAAAAAAGGAAGTCAGTGTTTTTTAAGTTGTCTCTCCTTTCTTTCTTTCTCTTCGTCTTCTTTTTTTTCTGTTTTTTGCCTCTCCTCGCACCCCCCCCCCCTCCTTCCTGTGTAATTATGAAATCTGAACGTTAGTTTACACCTGCTCAGCAACCTGTCACCTGTCGCGCCCAGACTCCCTCGCAAATGGGAAAAAAGTCGTGGAAAGAATGTCGAAAAGCATTTTTAAAAAAAGAAAAAACAGAAAAATCACAGGCGTAGAAAATGCAACGACTGAATAAGTGCAAACAGCAGGAACGAGATGGAACGGATGGGCCAAATAAAGACTTTGCATCTTCACTTGAGAAAGACTCAAATGAGGCATGATATTTTTTTTAAGGGAAAAAAATGAGAAAATGCATGTTTTTTCCCTCCCTCCTCCTACCATCTTTCCTACGCGATGCATAAAACATGCCTGGGCTTAGGGTAAAGAGTGTAAATGAAAAGTCCAAATGCATGCAATTATTTGCCGGACCAGTGAAGTTTCAATTTCTGTGTTTGCTTTTTTTTTTTTATGTCCCCCCCAAAAAATGAGAGAGAAAAAACAAGAGGTGGAAGAAAACACGCATGGAGGCATGAAATAAAGTCAGGGAAGCAGGAGAAAGACATCTGAGTGCAACTTTTAGAGCGAGGAGGAGGGGGAGGGTGGAGGGGGAGTTGATAGGAGCTGTCAAATTCAGGGATGGTGGTGGTGGAATAAAAAAAAATAATAAGGAAGGAGGGGACAAGCCGGCTGCCACAAACACCTTGAAGTCTGTCACCTTTGCTCCATCTTTACTGCTGCCGCCGCCTTTACACCACCACAAACTGCCAGAGTCCAAGCAAACCGAGCTCGACCCTTACCGGCGGTTCAGGGAACAGATACAGTAAAAAGTTTTTTTTTTAAAGAGTTGCTTTTCTTTGGTCTGACGTGTCATTGCAAGCGGGTTTAAAAGCATAAAGGCAAGTCAGAGAGGGGCAGAGTTGGCTCACTATTGGCTGATTCATGCCTCGGTGTTAGTCAGGCAACGGATCCCGGCCACCGCTCTCGCTTTCATCGTTCTTGGCAGTTGCTTCGTGTTTGTGTGAGTGTGCATCAGCCCAAATACATTCTGCATGAAAAAATATATATATATGTGAGTCGAATTTTTTCAAAATTATGGGAATTTTATTTAACTAAACCCAGAAAACAAGAGAGGAGGAGGCGGCGGCAGGGATGGTCACAGCGCTCTCATGCAAAGCATTAACCCCTCCACCCCTGTTTTCTCCAACGCACGGGTTAATATCGTGGCTGCCTGGTAAGGCATTATCCAGAACCTCTCCGAACAAAAGGCCCCTTTTGCAAACAGACTCGTATTCCTCTCTCTCTCTCACCCCCCCCCCCCCCCCCCCCCCATCCACCACCACACCAACAAGCCCCAGTGTCCAAAGGTGTTTGCTGAAGTAAATCTGCCTAAATCCTGCGCAGCTTGGGCCAGTAGGGAGGGAGGGAAGGTGTACCGATAATCCTTCTTCTTAACCGAAAAGAAAGAGGAAAGAAAAAAAATAAAGAGAGGAAAGTTGTGGGTGAGGAAGGGATGAAAGGAAAACTGAAATCCAGATCACATGATACCCCCGCCTCTCCATCCATCCAACACTTTACAGCTCTGGCAATCCGACGATAACAGATAAATAATTAAAGACTGCGGCTACTATTTTATTTATTTATTTGAATTCACGTGCAAAGTTGCCGAGAAGTTGGTGCCAAACAGAGGAAGAAGAAGCAGAGGGAAAAAAAGCGCATCGTGCAGACACCTGCTCCCGACTCTTATCTCCTTCTTTGTGCACAATCCAATCGGTCGCAGCCAGGATCTTTTTCTTTTTTTTATACCTCTCTCTTCTTCTCCTCCTTCTTCTTAAGTGTGAGTGGCCACGAATAGTGTGGGCATCTCGTAACACTATCTGTCTGTCAGGAGGGGCCCGGGGACCCTTGCAATGGAGTAAGGGAGGCTATAAAAGGCTTGTAACCAGGGGACAACCAACAAACAACCACAAACACCCTAGTTATTTCTCTCCCACCACCCACCCACCTCTAGTTTTCCCCCCTTTCCTCGTCTCCCTTTTTTCTCTCCTCTCTCTCTCTCTCTCTCTCTCTCTCTCGCCCCCCTTTTCATCTCAGGCCCTTTTTTTTCTTCCTGATGCTGAATGCAAATGTGCGAGCCCTGCTGCTGGCGGCGAAAGGGGCTGAATTGTGATTAAGAGGGAGAAGAAGGAGGAGAAGAAGAAGGAGAAGAAGAAGGAGGAGAAGAGGAGCTCCTTTTCTTTGTTCCCCCCCACCCCTCTCTACTCTCCTCTTCCTCCCTCCCTCCTCCTCCCCCCGGGGGGATGTTTACCAGGAGAGACGCGGCGGATCAGATATGAAAGGCATTCAGGTCAGCATTGATGTGAGCGAAAGTGAAATCGTACCTAAGGCATTCCAAAGACCCGCGGTGTCAGGGGGTCCGGGCTCGCCGTGCCTCTGTGAGTGTGTGTTCTCTGGCCGCCAGGCGGAAAAAATATCTCCACACAAGTAGGCAGGGCGGTCGAGGAGGAAGGAGGAAGAAGAGGAGGAAGGAGTTTTTTTGGTTTTTTTAAGAAAAGAAGTGTAAAAAAATGCCTTTTTTCCCCTGGGGTGTGTGGTGCGTGTGTGTGTGTGTCTGTGTGTGTGTGTGTGGGGGGGGGGGGGGGGGGGGGGGATATAATAATAAAAATTAAAAGAAGGTGGAGGAGGGAATTGATGAAAGTTTGCTGTCCTGCGTTTAGGATGAAGGTGAGATGATCATTAGCTTCTACCTCTCCTCCTTTTTTAAAAATATGTGTGTGTGTTGGGGGGGGGGGGGGGGGGGGGGGTACAGCCACAAGCCATGCTATTTGCTTTTATCTGCCTTATCAAAGCATGAAAAAAAAGAGGAAGAAGTCGAAGAAAGAAAACGTGCATGTGCTGCAGCAACATTCCTGATTTAATTCCTGGTGGAAAGCACACGCTAAGAGGAGCAGACATCACACCGCATCTCCGAAATAAATCCCAATCACAGGAATTTTATAAGGAATAAAAAGTCCCTCCTTTTCTATTTTCCTTTGAATATATTTTTGTTTATGTTTTTGCTTTTCCTCCCTCCACAGCAATCTCATTCACAGATATATTTAGCTCCGTGCAGGAGGAATATCGGGCCTCTCGATGCCGAAGCAGTGCAGTGACAGGCAGGAGGCTCGGAGGAGTCGTCCCTGCCTGATGTCATCATTTCACTTAAAGAAAATAACGCACAGCTGAACTCTTTCTCTCTGTCCTTTCTTTCTTTCTTCTCCTGCTCTGTCTGCTGGTGCACAACAATCGCCAGCCCGTATGGGAATGGCAGCAGTGAATGGCGTGCCGTGGACACCCCCAGCCCCCCCCCCCCCCTTGTTCGCCACTATTGACGGTATAAACATGTAAATGAAACACATTACCGCTGACAATCAATTGTCCGCGAGCGCCCCGTGAAACCTCCTCCTCCTCACCCCCAACCTCTTCCTTCTCTTTTTGCTTAGTCGCCCTCACCCCCCTAAATTTTTGACTGCAGATGCTCCAAACACAACTTTAAAAAAAACAAGCAGAATAGAAGAAGAATAAAAAGATGGTTTCTTCCTCCATTTTACTCATAAATATGTGACAACATTCGCACAACTGAGGAGAAAGAGTCAGCAATAGATAGAGAGCAGGATTCGGACTGCTTCGGATTATGTAATAGGAGTATTTTGGAGGGCGAAGAATCACCGAAAAAGAAAAAAAGAAAAGGAAAAAAGAAAGCAGGATGGGAAAAGCACCTGCAACATCTGCAACATGTGTGTTTCCTCCTTCCTCCTCTCCTCGTGCAGGGAGTCCAAACTGCAAAAACAGAGTCGAGCTTTTCGTGGTTTCTTTTTTGTGTTTGATGCTGGTTGAGTAATAAGAAAATAAGGACAGGTGTGTGTGTGTGTGTGTGAGTGTGTGTGTGTGCTGTCACAGCTGGATGTGACAAGCAACACCTGGCGAAGGCCAAACTCTCAAACGCTTCACGCTGCTGAGATCGAGTTTCACAGCAGGAAGAAGAGACCCTCTCTCTCTCTTCTCCCTCTCTCTGCGGTGGTTCTAACAGTCGTGTGAGAATAAAAAAATGTCATTTCTGCGCTTTTTCATAAAAAATATTTTCCTCGGAAATCTGCAAGAGAGGCGGGTTTTTTTTGGGAGAGGGATAAGTGGCGAACTGCGCTGTTAAATACCACATGACGTGAGAGCGAGCGCAGCAACTCCAACCCTGAAGGCCAACAGTCATCTGGAGGAGAATGTCAAAGAGGGGCTCCAAGAAAGCGCTCCACCGAAGAAGAGGAGGAGGAGGAGGAAGGGGTGTGTGTGTGTGTGTTATTTCTATTTTTAAAAAAATAGTAAAAAAAAACATAACAAAACAGGTGGCACACAAATTAGAATTAGCGCACCGCCGCCTCAGAGACACCAGCTCTAATTCAACGTATATCGCATTTGTGTACATTCATCTGATTTGCCAGTTAGTGCGCCTAACTCGACATCCATCTGCTGGAATATTTAGCATTCCTCCTTCTTCTTCTTCTTCATTTTTAAATCTGTGTTTTGTGGCAGCCGAGCCGTAAACAAACCGCCATCCCCTCCGAGCGACCCGAGCCCGGGCAGGAAGAGGACAGAGAGGAGAGAGTGGCCAAGCCTCAATAAGCCTCTGAATTCCCAGAGGAGGGGGGTTGGGGGGGTGGGGGGGGTGAGGGGTTGAGGAGTGAGGAGGAAGAAGGGAATAGTAGGGGGGGGGGGTGTCATCAGAGAGGGCTTGTTTGACTTTTTTTTTTTAATAAATGTACTTTCTTTTAAAATAAGGAAAGAAGAAGAAGAAGAAGACGGGAATACGCTGCATGCTTTCCCTACAACGGATAAAAATAATCTCCCTGCAGCCGTGCCAGAGCTCTGTCAGGTTTAAGGGTGTGAAAATGATATTTGTGCTCCTATTATTATTATTTTTTTTTTATTTCCTTTTTAACCAAAACAGGTGGCCAAGGCTAAAATGCACACACACACACACACACACACACCATCACATCTCTTCCGTCCTTGTTATTCCATCTTGCCGCAGATCCAGAACGTGAGAGATCTCCTGCACTGTTGTGAGGCTCTTTAAGCGTGGAACAAAATGCTTGTCTGCCATCGATTGTGCGGGATCAATAAGTGAAATCTGATCTAGATAAATAACCTGTGGGGGCACAGTTTTCTCTCTCTCTCTGTCTTTCCTTTCTTTTAAAATTAAAAACTGCAAATAAAAACCTGCTGAATCACACACACTTACACACACACACACACACTCTCTCTCTGAGCCTGTATGGAATAATCAGGAATAACGGGGGCCAGGAAATGTCACTGCAGATTTGCCTCTTGTGGGGAAAAGTGTGGTGCAGTCAAATGGAGGAAGAAAAGCAACAAATCTCCACCTCCAGCGCTCCCCAGTCCAGACCCAATTAATGTCCAGCATTTATCGGACATGTCACCCTATTTATACAAGCCTCTCGTGCTGCCTTCACTTACTGATAGGAAAATAAAGTTGTTGTTGTTGTTGTTGTTTTTTTAATCGTTTAAAAAAAATTCAAAAAAGGAAAAAAGTGAACCAGAGAAGCCAAGTGCCACCTCCTGTGAGATATGTCCCGGAAAAGCAGCGACAGTGAGGCGTTCAAAGACTTCGAAAAATACTAATGAAAAAGAAAGAATATAAAGGCCCATTAGCGTGGATTTATTATAGAAATAGAGGGGGAAAGTGTGTGTGTGTTTTTGTGTGTGGTGGTCACGGAGTGCCAGCGCGTGGATTAAAAACTCAAAGTCACAAGACTGGACTTTTTTTCCTCCACAGCCAGTGACCGCTACACTCAGGCAGACACTCAGTCCTCCCCCATGGCCGATTTTTCTTGTCTTTTCTCTTTTTTTCCCCAAAGAGAAAGCAGCCGGCAACCGCCAAACTTTCCAACATCCACAAGTTTATTCTCACTATTTAACATTTTTGGACTTTTCTTTTGTTTTGTTTTTTTCAACACAAGCCTCCTGACAATCTTCACCCCCTCCACCCTCCCCCTCGCTTCACCACAATTAAAAGCCGCTATTATTTCAAATTATAAATAACTAAAAAAAATAAAATAAAATAAAAAAAGGACAGAGAAACTGAATCCTAGGACGCATTTACGCACACTTTCTCTCCCGGGGTAACGCTCTCTTTACATCCACGCGTAAAAACTAAATAAAGTAAATAGTCATAATAATTTATTTTTTAAGCCCGAATGAACGCGGACTCTCTCTCTCTCTCTCTCACACACACACAGACCCCTGAACCGCAGCGAGAAGCCTTGAAAGCGGGCTTACATCCAAAGATACCACCACCTCTACACTACACACACACACACACACACACAACCACCACCATCACTAACACCACAACAACAACAGCAGCAGCTTTGCGTCCCGTCATCTTTTCTCTTACCGTTTTTCCGTCTCGGGTTGGCTTGTTTTCGCCTCTTACACCTGGGGCCATCCGCCATGATCTCCTGCTTCATTGATAAGTGTGTGTGTGGGATCAGATGGCAGCTCGCATGGACTCGATTCCTTGATTTCAGCTTGAGATCTGAAAACACACACAGACACACACACCAGCACCAACAATGTGAGTTGGGGTGAAGGGAAGGAGGAGGTAGTGGTGGTGGTGGTGAAGTAGTAGAAGGAGGAGGAGGAGGGGTGTGAGAGTGATCCACATCCACTTGCGCCCCGGACGAGAAGCTGAAAATGCGTGTTGGATCGGAGGGACAGATCGTTTCAAAGAGAGAGAGGAGGAAAGAAAAAATGGGAGAAATAGGGGAAAGGAAGGAGAGGAGCGGTGAGGTGGAGGGTGGGGGGGAGATCCGTGTCCGTCTAATTTAGATTTTCAGCTGATCGGCTCAGAGATCAGGGCTGAGGACGAGAAGCGGAATTCTTCTTATTTAAAATCAGGAAAGTTTCACAGCCCGCTCTCTACCTCCTCCTCTCCGTTGTAAGCAAAATATTTAAAAAAAAAACCCACTTCTTTTAATTAAACTTCAAAACAATCATTTTCTAGTTTTTTGCGCTTTTTTAGGGAGAACAAACTCACATTTCAGTCACTCTGTTCTTTTAAAAACGGAGGGCTTTCCCTGGGATTTAAAAGTCACGCAACACCCGATAAACACTTGAGCAAAAATTGCTCTTTCAGGTTTAATAAAGTGAATCCAAACTCTGCTAATAAATAACAGATGGACGGGGGGGGGGGGGGAGAGATAATTGTTCAAATGTGCCAAAAGAAGAAGAAGAAGAAAGAGGAGAGAGGAAAGAAAGCTTTACGGCACAAATGGCGCATAAACATAAAAGTAGAAGAAGCGATTAGAGCCAAATTGCGCGTTTCGCCTGCGAATCTATCAGCGCAAATCGCCGTTACTGGGAAAAGTGGGTATTGGAGTGGAGAGCTGAGTGAGCGAGCGAGTGGGAGAAATGGTTCAAATAAGATCCAGAACGAGAGGAAATAAATAAATGAATAAAAAAAACAAAGACACCCGTACGGAATCGCCTTTTTTTTCTCCGGGTCTCCGGGGCTGTGCGGCGACAGACGCCCGACAAAAAGCAGCTTCTCCCCGACTGTCACAACCCCGCAGGACGCCTCTATAGGACACCGCGGAGGGAGACGGCGAGCAGAGCGCAGGGAGGCGTGTGTCTGCGTGTGTGTGTGGGAAAAATGTAAAAAGCGGAGGATTTTTTTTCCTTTAAAGAAAATAAAATAAATAATTTTTTTAAACCCAAGCGCACCTTTCTCCACCTGCGCAGGTAAGTCGAAGTTTCGGAGCTCCCAAACTCTGGCGCGAGCGCGTGGAAGTTGTAATATCCGACACAATTTGTCCGCGAGACAGCGAGCGACAGCGCGAGAGCGACAGAGAGAGAGAGAAAGAGAGAGAGCGCGAGAGAGGAGGAATATAAAAGAAAAAAAGAGTGGAAATGATAGAAAAGTAAGGATGCACATACCTGCTCGGCTCTGTTTTTTCTCTTTTGGGTTTTTCTTTTTGTTGTTTTGTTCTTTTTTTTTTTTTTTTTTTGCTTTTTTTTTTTAAAGGAGGGTCCAGAGGCTTCTTTTTGCGGGGAAGAGGAGCTGCGAGGACGGGCTGATAGCGGGAGCTTGGCGGCGGTGAGCGGGTCCTGTTCCACCGGTGTTGATAAAGCCTTAGAAATAAAAGCCTTAGAAATAGTTGGGAGGAGGGAGGGACCGCTATTCCTGCTAGGGCAGGTTTACAACTGATGTCTTACACCCACTCCAGGAAACAAACCTGGGTAGGGACTGACGTGTTACGCCTCTTCTAATGACATTTTTTTTTCCCTTTCCACCTCCTTTTCTTTGCCGTGCAAACACACAGAGAGAGGAGAAGCCCCCTGAAACGCACGCCACCTATCTTCACGGGAGGGGATAATTGAGGAGAGCCAAACGTGAGCATCTTTCTGGGCTCAAGTTCCCCCCTCTCTCTCTCTCTCTCTACCCTCCCTCCCTCTCTCTCTTCTTCTTCGTCTTCTTTTTTTCCCTTTTTTCTTCTTCTTATTTTTTTGGAGCGTGAAACCAACTATGTCGGGCTTCGACACGGAGTAAGAACCAGGCGACAGTGAGTGTACTTCTTTTTTTAACCCCTGTCTTCTGAGTGTTTGTGTTGCAGAGAGAAGATAGGTGGAGGAGGTGAGGTGGTGGTGGTTGGGGGAGGGGGGGCAAAAGGAAAAAAAACTCATAAGGATGATTCATTTTTATATGTGTTCGCTCGTGGAAATGTGTGCCTGTTGTTAGGAGTAATGTGGTTTAAGTCGCAGAAACAGGAGAGGGATGCTGGAGCTGGGGGGGGGGGGCAGTTACATGTGTTCTGTATTTAATTATTATTATTATTATTATTATTATTTTGTAATTGGCTGCAAAAGATTGGCGGATGTTCGGTTTTTATTTACGCTGTAAATATGTAAATTTGGTGAAAACGCAGCTTTTCCTCAATTTTATTAGTTTTTGGGTTCTGAAAAAATGTTTTCGTTTTTTAGTTAAAAATGTTAGAAATGATCATTTTCTTGTTTTCGGCTCGTCTTAATTCTTTTATTTTTTTCCCCCTCATATTTATTTTTTGATCCTTTTGGAACAAGTTTTATTCTTTTTTTTTGCGGTTCGTTTCTGGAGGTGTGTTTAAATCAATGCACCTGCGCGCAAACTCGGCGCATTATCCAACTTAAAAAACTGAAAATAAAACACGAAAAAAAATAGTCCCATGTTTGCCGGTTTGCAGGAGTCCTCGCCGTTTGTTCCCCCGATGCTTGCCGCGCAGCCTCGGCGCGTGTGTGAAGGCAGGGGGGAAATCATTACATTTTTTTCTGTTTGTTTGTTTTTATTTTAAAAAAAAAATAAAAAAAAGACCCCAACTGGAATAAAGTGAGTGTGATGTCACACCGCCACAGCCGCACGAGCCCGCGCAGGAATATCAGAGGAATATTCCGGGATGGTTCGAGTGATTTTTCCCTCTCTGTCTGTGTGTGTGTTTCTGGACGCCACTTAACAGGATGAATCCCGCATTTATTACAGAAGTCAACCATCTCTGCACCACTCACAGAGAGAGAGAGAGAGAGAAAGAGAGAGAGAGAGAGAGAGGGAGGGAGAGAGGGAGGAAGCTCCACCTTTGCAGTGCTCTGATTGGTTATGTAAATAAAGCATTATTTTGCGTCCTGTCCTCCCTGCAGTTCGCCACTGTATGGCTAATTAAATCATCAATCAAGGGGCTGAACTGGATGATTTACCCCCACCTCACCTCAACCTCCCCATCACCTCCACCACCTCCACCCCTATGCCCCCCCCCCCCCCCCCCCCAAACACTCACACCAAAAAAACAAAACAAAAACATCAGAGGTTGCAAAAGAAACTTTTGCATAGAAACCCCTCCTCTGTGTTATTGTTATTATTATTATTGTTGTTGTTGTCTGCAAGGAGAGGAAGTGTCCTCTCTCTCTCATTATTTTTGTTTTTCTGTATTTTTTTAATCACTTCCATCGTTTCTTCTCGTCTCCTTCCTTAAACCCTGATGAGGATGATGTCGTAGGAGGAAGACAAGGAACCTGAGCATGACGAGGACCAGCGAAGCTGCTTCGCCCCCCGTTGCTGTTGCTGCTCGGGGTCCAGAGTGGTTCTGGTTCCGGGTGAATTGTTGTCACGTGTAATTTGCTATCACGGTGTAAACCAAGCAGTCACGCCATAATCCCCCCACCCCACCCCCTTTTTCCTCCTCTTTCACTCTCTCTCTTACACACACACACACACACTTGAACCGCAGCTCCAGCTCTGCCCCCACTGAGTGGCACCTCTCCCACACCCCCACCCCTCCATCGTCCGTGGGGCCACCACATATTCACCGTGAAAACGGATTACAGTCGGTGTGTGACCTATAGGGGGACCTTGTGCTTAATGAATATATTGGTTTCAATGAAGGGAGGGGAGGGGAAGGGGGGGGGGGTACCCGAAACAACACATGCATGATTCATCATTTTGTGTGTGTGCGCATTACCTGCAGAATAAAAAGTGTGAGATAACTGTGCAGGTTTGAAGTGAAAATGATCAAAACGTGTGTTTTTTTATGGCTTTTTTTCTTTTCTGGAAATAAAAACAAGAACATTTCGCAGCACATTACCCGCTGTTGCTTTTTCTTTTGGCTTTCTTTCTTTCTTTTTTCTGTTGTTCCTCCTTCCTGAAGTTGAATTGTTGCCCCAGAAAAATCAATAAGTGGGAAATTCACTTGGGTTTTAATGGTTTTTAATGTCCGACGCCTAAATTGGAGCTCTGCAGTTCTGCAGCTGCCCGCCTCAGGCGTGACTGCTGATTACCGAGATTATAATCCTAATTTTCTCTCCCAGCCTCAGTGTGTGTGTGTGTGGGAGAGAGAGAGAAGGCCCACTTTTAGTTTTTTTCGACGGTGTAAACACACAAAGACAGCAGTGCAGAGGCTTCTGCAGGAACGTCTCGCAGTATTTGGAGGATCTGTCGGTCTAATTACGGCTTCTGTTTGTGCGACTGCTGAGCAGTCGGGTTACGCTCGCTGTCAGCTGCTGTTACAAAAAAAAGAGAGAGAGAAAAAACCCTCCGTGTTAATAATAACAAACGTCACTCATAGGATGCAATTTTGAGATCACAGGCGGCGAACGGGGGAGGTCAGAGGTCAAAGCAGCTGACTTTTAGTGGGTTTTCTGCAGATCGTTTTTGCCCACAGCGACTGAGTCCTCAGAAGATTTCACGTAAACGACCACAAATCAAACCTACAAAAGGCGGCGTATTTACCGCTAATGGGGCAGGAGAAAAAAATCAGCAATAAGAAGCCGAATCAGAGGCAGAGATGCGTGCTGTGCTTCAAGCAAAAAAATTCAAAATAAATAAAATAATAATAAGAAAAAGCACTTTGCTGGAATTAAAGAAGAATCTGTGATAGACGCTATTCGTTGTTACTTTCACCCGATGCTGCGAACTTCCTGCTCTAGAAGAAGCGTGCAGGGAGTCCGTCTGTAACAAGCTGACCTGTTAGACACGTTCGTGCACTTGCGGCTTAACTTCTGTCCGTGCAGGTATCCTTTGAGAAGTGATCCTCTTACAGCTTACTTTTAAACCCCACCCTTATTCTCAAAAGCTTTTACAAACATGGAATCTTTTTCTCTTTTTTTGCCTTGTGAAAATTTAATCTGCAATCTCTCTGAAAGAAAACAGAGACTACACACACACACACACACACACACACACACACACACACACACACACACACACACACACACACACACATATGTGCTAATATTTACTTCTCCTCTGGCTTCCAATTGTTCAATCAATCAAGGTTTTGTTTTAGGTTTGTAAAAATTTGCATGTGATTTTGTCCTTTGAAAATATTAATTTGCATACCTCTGTCAGTGTAAATGTGTTTGTACTTATATTAATTTCTACTCGGTGCTCACACACCCCACACACACGATGAGGGATCTGTCAGCAGCAGTCTGAGGTTCAGTATTTTTGCCCGGGGACGCTCCGACCTCTCGATTAGAAGACGGCTAGATCTTCATCCTGGAAGCTTCCTGATTTCGTGTCGGGTGGTGTTCTCCAGTCTCTCAGTGTAACGGTGTGCACTCACGCTAAACGGACAAGGAGGAAGCAAAAAATAAAGTCTTAATGTGCCTAATATAATAAAAATATAATATTATAATCTGCACTAACTGAATAAAATACAAACCCTAACCCTCACAAAAAAGTTGATTTTTGGGGGGAGTGGGCTTTTGAAAATTATTCTTCTCAGTCTTTGCAATCAGGGAACTAAAACAAATTATTATTTATATTATTTTTACATTTACACCCCCTAAAAAAAAAATCAGATGCCATTTGTCTCAGACATGGTTGGGATTAGGGTCACACACTGAGGATTACAGGTGTGCTACAACCCACTCCATCCCCGCTTTTGCCTGCAAATTGCACCCTTCGCTCTGGTGTAAATCACATCAATTAATCTGGAATAGTGTAAATAACTAAGAAAAAACCCTCCAGGATCTACGTCGACCTGTTTCCAACCTTAAATGACCAAACAACTCCCGTCTCCTCCCTGATTGGTGTGGTCGCTTGTGTTACAGCCGTGCCCGCTCTCCCCTCTCCGTGGCCGACATCACTGGCCATCTGACACCGCCGGTGTGTGCGTGTGGTTATTAACAAGGCCCACAATGTGCTAGGGATATATTTGCAGGGATCAACGTGTCTGTGTGCGTCTCTGGTTTTTGCTGCACGCTGAAATAAGGCAAGAAGGGAGCGAGAGAGAAGGATGCCATTGCAGAACACGCCTCGGGACTGTTGCATGTACATGCTGTGCATTCAACAACTCAGCCGCCAGGCGTCCCTGATTATTGGCCTAATTTAGTACTGTGAGCGTCACGTGACGCAGCGGTGATGAATCTATGCCCAGTCCGGCAGCAGCAGCATCATCAGTAGCAGAAGCAGCTCAACCAAACCTGTTACAATATGAGGGGAATACTCATTGTGGTCGTTTGTGCGTGCTGTTCTCTTATGGTTTAATTTCAGGGAGAAATAAAAGAGTGTTGCATGACAGTGATGCATTCGGGTGTGTCTGTTATCTAAAACTGACCTGTGCCGCTCAGATCTGCACCGCGAGAGCTGTAGAATCAGCCTCGTGGAGGATGACGGTGAGGGGGTGATACGCCTCATTTTGGGTCGCCGAGAGGAGTTTCACTGCTGATGACACATCAAAGAGAGAGGAAGAGAGAGGAAAGGTTTTATGTGACTACAGATCAGGTTAAAGATGCCAGACAGCAGACACATTCGGGCCAAAGCTGAGCTCGTTTTGGCACCGACGCCTCAGTCGGGGAATTGCAAGTGTCACGACACACCGATATCCATCCATTAAGGAGTGGAGCTGATGCCGAGAAAACGCTGTCAGTCGACGCCAATGCCCAGATTTGGGCGAAACTTTCAACGCTATCTGCAGTTACGCACAACTGACACGATGGAGGTCAAAGGTCAAGACGGAGGACGATCCCGACGCTGATGCATTTGGCTTGAAGCTGCTGAAACTGCTGTTTCGTGCCCACAGTTAATAGTTTAATTATTGCCAAAAACAAATCTGACACTTTTCCAAGCAAAACAATGATTCAGCGTTTCCCTCTCAGTTTGGTTCATGACATCAAAGCAGAAAATAGCCTTACAAAGAATTCTGTCCGACATGGGAAGCCGAAACTCCCCAGGGAGAAATGAGAGATTCAGATGAAATTCAGGGTAATCGCGAAGTAGCATTAGTACAAATGTCCCAGTAACATAACTACTGTTCAGTTCTGTACAGAAAATCCCCCACTCCTATAAAAACTGCTATTTTGAATATGAGTGACAATACACATAACTAAAAAATCATAGACGGTATATAAAGAATGGCAACTGTAACGTTTCTCATTGGTTTACAGACTATTTAGTTTTTTCTCTATCACCATATTGGTTTGCAAACACATCACACACATTTGCAACTTTTGACCTAAAACAATCTTTTTTTAATTTATTTTTTTAAACCATACTTTATCAAAATTATTATCATGTTGTAGTAAATTAGACTAGAAAGTAGCAAATTACCCTAAAAACTAATTAGGAAAGTAAGTAAGTGAGAAGTAAGCCTGTTTTTTTCAGGCTTCTCTACAACTAGAGGAGTCACCCTCCTGCTTTTTGCACATTTGTGCACTGGTTTCACTCTTCAAACGAAGAGGTGATAGCCACCCTCTTTATACCGGCTATGCAAAAAATCTGAATTTTAAAACATGCCATAAAACAGTTGTCTAACTACACAGAATCATTGTACATTTGATAAACATGGTTTCCATCATAATCCTACCTAATCCGTAAGTGCTGTTAGGGTCGGCTTTCCTTGTTAATGATTGCGAGGCCATAGCTACACCTGGCTTTGCCACGAATTCTTCGCGAATTCTTCGCCAATAAGATACATTTGAAGCACTGATCAATGATCGATGAATGATAGTACAGTGAGCCAGGCTGCTGATCAATCTAGAACTCGGGTAAACCAGAGGGTAGGGTTAGGACTAACCCTAACCCTACTTTCTAACCATGTGTGAGAATATGTGCTTTATGTATAATATGTGCAACTACATACCAGGGCCTCTTTGCAACCCCTGGGGTGGCTGTAGCTCAGGTGATTGTGCAGGTCATCCTCTAATTGGATGTCAAATGTCAGCTGCATCCACCCACCAGTCCATTTACCATTTATTTCTGGTCACTAGGGAAAACCGTCCATTCCTCAACTAGTTGGCAAGCAGTTCCTGGGAGTCGAATCAGTTGCAAGGAGGATGTCACGTGACTGCTTTGATGACAGCAGATTTTTTCTGTTGAACATTGTTTGCATAGAAAACACCAACTTCTTGGCAACTAGGCACTGAGTGGTGTGAATCATGAAAAAGAGCGACTCAAAGAATATATGTGTGTGTGTGTGACAATTACATTTAAATACCAATTTGATCAATCACAAACTGACAGCACGCTGACTCCATCGTATTTTACGACTGAGTTGATGTACCAGGGTTGCTCTGAGGACGTCAACTGACCACAAGTCATTGCAGGACTTGTCAGGATCACAAGTTCATTGCACTCGGCCGCCATAATTGTGGTCGTGCCGCTGCCTGTGTGATTGTAGCATTAAGCAGCATTTGTTCTTAAAACCTACCCTCCTTTATGAGCATGGAGACTTTAAGGGGCACTTGCAGAGTTTCAATCAACAACTGCTCAATGTTCAGTTGTGATATAACCACAAAGTCTGACAGTAATATACACCAGCTCCACCTCATGTGATGGGTGGTGTCGCTTTGCTCATGTGTCAAGGGCATATGACATCTCTTAGACATTAAGTAAGAGGGGATTTTTTTTATTATCTTTGGGCGATCATCACAATGATTCAGATTTGCCCACAGGGTGGAAATCTAGGTGTCGAGTTAAACTGCTAGAAACTTCAAATCTGCTCCACTCCTGTTTTATGGCGATATGGAGAAAGACAGAGGTTAGACAAAGTTATGAGGATGGACAGAGTTTGAACAACATGCCTGCAGTGGAGGGAGCTGGTGTAAATACAATTATAACCACTTCATGTAGAAAATCAAACAAAGCTGGTTTGACCAGAAAGTGGGTCTAGAAAAAAAAGAGGAGGGACATTTTTGAAAATGCACTTCTACAATTCAAAACAGCTGTCAAGTGGCTGCAGCTCAGCCCCTCGAGTGTTAAAGCCTCAGCATACAGTTTGTGCTTTAGCCCCGAAAGCGAGCTTCGCCTCTTTTCAATTAAAATAACGGTTGTTGTTGGCGTTCAGAGGGTTTGAATGCACGACAGAAGTATCCCAGATCACATCTCCTTTTCTGGCTCCTCTCTGCACTCGTTTGTGGCTCTTCCAGCTCTGCAACATCAAACTGGAAATCTCTCGACGGGGTTTGGCTCTGTGATAGCCACCGCAAGAGCCCCGGCACCACAACAACTCCAGAGATTGACGGACAATTAAAGAGCGAGAGGCGAAGGCTGGAGCGTGTGATCTGCGAGGACTCTTCAAACATGCAAAATGAATTTAGTTTACATTGGCCGTGAGGAAGAAAAAGGGCGAGAGGAGGAAAAACTGCTCTTTTTCTGAGCATTTCTGATCTCTCTCAGTTGGACAAGAAAGCTCGCAGAGAGAACAAGATCGCTGCATAGCTGATTGGTGCAGAAACAAATGCTCGCACTAAAAAAAGGTATTGATTTTTCATGCTGTTCTTGTTAGCTGAAAACCCGAGCAGAGTCTTCTACAAATGACCACGACTGAGCCACTTTAAAAAAAAGAAAGACAAACACATCCTGTGCCCTTTTCTCCTGTGGACAGTCTTCAAGAAAGAGGGGAAAAAAGCAACCGTGTGGGAAAGAAAACTGAATGAAAACTTTTATTTTAGCCAGACACACGTTGACATCTTTTGTCATATTCACGTGACACAAAGGTTAACCAGCAACAGAGTAAAGAAACCCCAGCAGATCGGGACTATTTAATTTTTGTTAAACTGTAATTTAGGAAAGTCAAACGTGAGCTTTTTAAATATGTCATATTCAGTGTACAAGTACATAACTGTATGTATGTATGTATTATTTTCTTGGACGTAACTGACATTTAGAGTAGATGTATAGTACTATGCAAAAGTCTTGAGCCAACCCCTCATTGTCATTTTTTTAATGTGGTCTTGAGCAATAGTTCTCCAGGCTTCCTCGAGGTATTTCAAAGTTTTTCTTTGGATCAGTTCTTGTATTCACCATTTTCAGAGGAATTCTAGTTTGTTAAGCAGTGACCTATGAATTATTTGACATTTTGTTAGTTAGTCATTTTTCAGTTAAATCTATGAAAAATGTCAAAGATAACACAGTTTGACAAATTTAAAATACAATTTTTGTGATTACCAAAGAGCTATTGGCTGAAAACTTGTCATATAAAACTTCTCATGGTGTGCAGTGTGTCCTTAAAAAATTGAGGAAACTGGAAATGTGGAAGACAAAAGAAGAAAAAAAAACTACAGTAACTACTATCTACTAAAACTACTATTTACAGCAGGTGAACTGTATCTGAAAGTCACGACCTTAAGAAACAGGAACAAATCCAGCAAAGGCCTGACACAGGACCTAAGAGATCCATCTGAACCCTCAACTGATTCATCTGTTGTTCACTGAAGCCTCATCAGAAATGGTCTCTGTGGAAGGATGGTTGTCAAGAAGCCATTCTTGACACGGAGAAAAGGCTGAGGTATGCCAAATTACAAGACTGCAGATTGCACTAAACTGAAAATCAGTGGAAGTAGGTTTGATGGAGTGATGAATCCAAATTTGACATTTTGGGGTTCAAATCATCATCAGTATGTACAAAGATCAGCAGGAAGGAACAACAGTGTGTGGCTACAGCCATCTGTAAAATGCAATGGAGGCTCTGTCATGGTTTGAGCTACATTTGGGTCTGTGGTGTTGGCGATCTTGTCAAAATTAATTAATTATGAACACAGAAAGTACCATCAGGTTTGATTCGCTATGCAATACAATCTGGTCAATCCTGTCAACAGCATTATTTTTTATCATGTCAATGATCACAAACACACTGCCAATGCAGTAAAATCATACCTGGATAGAAAAACACACAGTGGAGCACTATCAGTCATGGATTGGCCTCCCCAGAGCCTGGACCTCAACATTATTGAAGCAGTGTTGGGTCATCTTGAACAGAGAACAGAACAAAAGGCAGAAACATCCAAAGAAGAGCTTTGAATGTCCTTCAAGAAGCCTGGAGAACTATTCCTGAAGATGACTTAAAGAAATGACAAGAAAGCTGCCTAAGAGAGTTCAGACTGTGCTGAAGAATAAAGGTGGTCACAACAAATATTGAATTTCAAGCTTGTTAGAATTGTACAAACTCTGGATTTTGCCTTATATGCTGCATTTACACGTATATTTGCACATGTCAATAAACCAGCCCATCTGTTTTCCATTATCCTAGCAAAATGTAAAGAAAGGAGGGGTGGCTTAAGATAATTACACCGCAGTGTAGCATTAGAAAACAGATTGATTTCAATAGAGAACAGCTATGTTGAGGCAGACCTTAAAGGAGATACAGAAAAGGGAGTGATAACTACATAGAAAGAATATAGAGAGATATGGAGAATATAAATACAGAGAATAGACACATAGAGATAATGATATAGAAAGAAGAGATGGAAAAATAAAGAATAGACAGAAAGATGCAGATCACAGAGAAAATAGAAATATGGAGATCTAAGGAATATAGATATAGAGAACAGAGATATAGAGAAATCAGTTATTTCTTGTAAAAACCATTATCAGAAACGCTCTGAGCATTTTTGAACAAGCACAAAGAGACAGTATTTAAAGTGTAGCGTCTGTCTGCTGCCACCAAAACAAATCCTGCACGTTTACTGCACTTCGCAAATAAAATGGTTTTGATTGGGATTCTGATAGATCCCTCAAGAAAACTTTTCACTCCGAGATGAAGGGGGAGAAAAAGAGAGACGACTTATCGCTCACCGAAATGAATAATTGACGGCGTCTCCGATGAATAATTAATCAAACATTTGAATAATTGTTGTAGCTCTAATTTCGACAGACATTTGCATATCGGTGTGCTCTTAATATCTGCCTCCGTATATGAGTTTACATCCTCTCAGGATGCACGGATAGAATTAAAAGATCTAACTTACATCTGCAGAAACCTTGTCCGGCTCTCGGCGAGTTCTCACTCAGAGAGGAAAGAAGCACTGCTCAGAGAGGAAAAGTTTCTAAACATATGGATAAAGGCGAAAAATAAGACCTGCAATCCCACGTAATATTGCAACACCTAGGAATGCAAATACATGCAACTGCAGCTAAAAATTTTCCTTAGTATCATTTCTTTTTCAAGAATAGGTAAAGTATATGTGGACTGATTAAAAAGGCTGAAATGATTAGCTGTATTAAAAGTTTGTTGGGTATGAAGTGGATGAGTCTTGGGTGGAATAATATCAGCCTTTAAAGCTTTTCCCCTGTCTGCTTGTTAGCAAGATATCTTAAAAAGTAAACACATTTGGCTGAAATCAAACCAATCAATTTTGAACCAAACACTGGGTGGGTTTTGGTGGCAAACATTTTTAGCAATAAATTAGATGCTCTGTTTTGTTATTTTCAATGGTCTATGGGGCATTTACTCGCTTTTAGAGCAACATTCACTTTTTATTCTCTTTAAAGTCTTACTTTTAGGTGCTATAACATTTTAGCTTCCATTAAATAGGCCAAGTTGACAGATTATAAATACATAGACACGAGTTCTTTTTAACCAGTTTGCTCTGTCACTAACTGTTTGGAGGGCCGTTGTACTCTCTTCAGATTGGCACAGTAGCTAACCATCCTCTCAACCAGGGTTGGATGCTGGCCACTTTTTAAGAACTGGTGTTGCCTCCAGGAATGGAAATTTGTGATTTAGCCAACTCACGGAAAAAGAAAAAGACTCAGAGGGAAAGAGACTCAGGCCCTCTATATTCCCCAAACGGTTGCTAGGGGAAACTTATTAAAATGAGGTAGATTGCACTGGACCAAAAACCTCCTGTGGATTGCTTTAGACATTGGCAGTCTGACACAGGCTACGTCCACACTAGCCCGAATAGATTTGAAAACGGCTTTTTCAAATCTATGTTTTCAGTCGTTTTTACAGAGTTGTGCGTCCACATTGAAACGGCCAAAAAACGCTTACGTTCCAGTACTGCGCATACGTGAAACGCAAGAAGATTCGACCTGCCTCTTTGAAACGTCGCGCCAAAAGGTCGAGGAAAAGCACAGAGTTTTTTTTAAATGGACTAACAATGAGGTGGAGTTGTTGCTGCGAGTAACACAAAAGTACAAAGTAGCAAAAGCGAGTGAGAGTTAAAGAATTTGAAGAAAAGCTATCTGGAGCATGTACCGACTGATATTAATCTTTAATAGGGCAGTCAAAATTGAGAGCAAACAAAACAACTGCTGTATAATGCCCTCCGCTATTCTTAGGCTATGTCCACACGTACACGGGTATTTTTGAAAACAGAGATTTTCCGTTTTCGTTTTAAAAAATAATCCCGTCCACACGTAAACGCAGAAATAAAAGAAAACGCTGCTAGGAACATGCCAAAGCAACAGGTGGCGATATATTCCTAACCGTGCAGAAATGTTGGCCAATCAGAAGTCTAGAAGCCTCGGTGGGAAAAAGTAAACAAAGTTGGAGCATAGAAGCAGAACTGAGTCGTATGTGTGGAGGGACAGAAACTGTGTGTGTATATGTAAGCATTTAAACACTGCAGAGAGTACAATTAACAGTAACAGTATTGTAAAAAGTCATTTCACCGAAACAATAATGTGGCGCACAGTGTGACGTCAAAAAAGGCGCGCACCTTTGGACGCTGCATTTTCTCCGTTTTTCTCGTTCAAACGTAAATGCAAAAACTGAGTTTTCGAAAAATATCCACCCTGGCAGGCGTTTTTAAAAATCTCCGTTTTCAGTGACCAAAAACGCCGTTTACATGTGGACGAAAGGTGCAAACGCATAGAAAAATTTGCGTTTTCAAAAATATCCGGGTACGTGTGGACGTAGCCTTAGTTTAATAGGTCACATGACTGCATCATATGACTAACATGCATCATCGTTTTAGAAAGTCTGCGTTTTTGCTGTCCACACTGCAACACGAAAGCACAGTTACCAAATGTATGCGCTTTTGAGAGCGTTTTCAAAACGCGTTTTCCATCAGCGAAAACGCCGTCTCAGTGTGGACGGAAACGCATTAGCGTGGACGTAGCCACAGTCACCTGTTGTTTGCATAGAAGACGCAAGGGAGTCACAAACTGCTCGCCAAAGTGGTGGTGAAACTGCAACGTGTGATACAAACCAGAAATGGACACCATTTGACTAACACTGATAATCTCTTCATTATGGGACCTGTTGGTGGGTGGGATATATTAGAGAGCAAGCGATGGAAGAATGTGGCCTGGTCTGATGTTACCTTATCACGTACTACCTACCTAATCATCGCTGCAGACCATGTACACCATTTCATGGAAAATGTATTCCCTGATGGCTGTAGCCTCTTTCAGGAGGATAATGTTCTGCCACAAAGCAAACGTGGTTTAGAAACGGTTTGAGTAGCACAACACCAAGTTTGGGTGTTGACTTGGACTCCAAATACCTTGTGACAGATACCCAGGCACACCTTCAGCGGTCTAGTAGGGTCCATGTCTCGATGGTGCAGAGCTGTTTTAGGAGCAAAAGGTGGACCGACACAATATTAGGCAGGTCGTCATGATATTATGCCTGATTGGTGTAAGTAAAACTTGGTGGTGAGGCGCAATTTTTCTTTGAAGGCAATCAGTTTGCATTGCACTTTTTCTAGTTTCACGGTGAGTGAGTCTGGTGCGTTGGATGGTTGAACCCCTAATTTTAACCCCAAAAGGTCTGGAGGGAAGGAAAATTACTTTATTTGGAAAACGTGTTTGATGTGTGTTAGTTAAACGCCACATATTATGATAGCAAAGGGTTAGAGTTTAGGGTGTTGGTGTTATCGGTGAAGTAAAGCGTAAAACAAGCACATTATACCACAGAAGTAATTCAGTAAAACAAACTGATTCCCAGAATATCACCTACAACTGTCCAAACTCACTATCAGTTAATTTATTGCCTAGGACCACATGACTACAACTGGTTTGAGTGTGTTTATGTGTGTCTTCCCAAAGGATCACTAACTTTAAACCAGACTGCAGCAAATGAATGTTTGTTTTTTTTTGCCATCAACTGTGGGGTAACTTTGCAGAGAAGTCAGCTTTGAACCCTTGGCCTCTTCGATAAGACTTCACAGAGTTCCCAGTTTGCTCATTTGGGCTTTCAGATGTTTGCATTATTTTTCAGAGCTGCCTCAGACAAACAGATCTGTTTCATCCTCTGCTAAAGTTTATGGCCCTGTAGGAACTCGTAGAAAGTCAGTTCACGCTCTGCTGGATGCACTGTATACCTCCACTGCTCATTTTAGACGCACTATCCTTCCAACATTGTCATCCATGGCGTTTGTTATCTTGACACTCAAAGGATTTTGGGGAATATAAGCTGGTGTAGGAAGCAAATTGCTGTTGTGTTCAACACTTCCTTCCACGTTTGGTCCTCGCCGAGTAAAACCATCACTCGCACCTCTCGCTTCTATTTCTCTTTGTATGTGTGCGTGTGTTGGCGTATGTGTTAGGAGGGGAGTCGATGATTCGTCTTTTGATCCTAGCGTGCTTGTTGTCAAAAGCTGCCTGGATTGAAGAGACTGTTGGCCACAATTGACTGTGACAATTAGGGCACGATCGCAGTCCCCAAGTGGAGCACTTAAAGGCTAATTTACATGTCACTTTGCCGAATTAAAAAAAGAAAAAAACATAGCGGGAGAAAAGATATTCTGCTTTTGCTCACCCTCCCTCCCACCTTCTTCTTTTTTCAGTCTATCTACTCCATCTTTTTTTTTTTATTCCTGCATGCCTTGTAAACTGTAATTTGTACACTGCTTAGGGGAACCAGGCAGAAGAGAGGCAACCGGCATTTCCATTTGAAAAGAGGCAATCACCAGGCCACTGCTGAGCCTATTGTCCGGTGGTGGTGGTAGTGGCGGGGGGGTGACAGAGGGGGTAGCGGGGGGGCAATTTACAGGCAGTGAACTTAACCTTCTGGTGAGGTACATTTATACTCGTACGCATGCAGATCTTCTCGTGTTTGCTGATATGCTGCGCTGATACTGGTCTTTTATCAAGACCAGGATGTCCATCAGTCAGGATCCTCGTCGCTCCTCCTGCTGTGAGAGATCCTTAATTCAACTGTCCTCATGCCTTTCCATCTCCATTCACATGGAGTCAAATGCTGACGTTTTTCCAAGTCACTGGCAACTTTAAGATACCCTTGAGGTGTCCCTTGGCGTTGGTGACACTCAGAACTCCCTGGAAACAGTGGGACAGCTTGTAAAATTTGATGATTATTGCCAGGGTCACATTCTTGTTTTTTAACATGGTGTGAAGAGGCGAATTTTGAACCCAAATCAAAATCTTTTGCCAAAAGCTTAACACTCTCGTCTTTGTAATGACAATAACGTGGCAGTGTCAATGATATAAGATCTAAGCAGCAAGACTTAAATTATTGTGATTGTGTGGAATAAAATTGCAATCTCATTCTTTTTAAAATGGTTGTTTAAAAGATTTAGACAAAGTCTATGGACACCAGCCGGGGTTGCCATTTCAAAGCAACCCCCTTTTTTCTAAGGGAAGGAAGAACCACGGGTAGGATCAAACCACCCACCTTCTAATTAGTAGACAATCTACACTACCATCTGAGCCACAGCCACCCCACTACTTATCCAGTTTTGTTAACTGGAGTATTATTTACCCAAGATTAAGCGATTGGAAGTAGCACAGATTTCTGTCAAATAAGGTAGTACAAATTTACTAAGCCAAAGACTAATTTTGAACTCTGCCTTTGATTGTAACCAGCAAGCTAAACGGAAAGAAAAGGAAAGTATAGTAGGTAAAGTATAAACCAAGCAATGGAAAATGAGCACAAACAAAAATCTCCCAAACAGGAAGCAAATTGCTGTTTCCTTACTGGTTCCTACTGAGTTACTCTACTCAACAAATCTTTGCAACTCTTTAAAAGAGCACTGTTATCTGTGGTTATTCAACAATGCAACAGCGACCACTTTAAGGCAGCAACGCCAAAGGATCCATCATGACGCTAGAACACATTGCTATATCTGAACAATACTGGCTAGTCGAAATTTTTTGTTGCCAAAACAATTCAAGCCTTTATTTGTAACTAGTTGGAAAAACAACTCGGTAACTCAATCAAGACCCTACATTCAAGAGAAAATTCCAATTTCCATACAACAAATGTAGTTTACGCTTTGTAATAACAGCAAGAGCTGGCATGAATGGCAAGGTGGGCTGCAAAGCAGCAGACGTGTCACAACTGCAGGCAGGCTGAAGCAGCTTCAACAGCACGTCCTATATGAGATATGCCGTTTAGATTTTTAAAAATTCACACTTGGATGGTGTCAACTAAAAATAAATGAATAAATACACATTAAGGGAGCAAAGTCACCACTGTACTGAAAAGGGATGTGCTGGATTAATAACACAGAATTATCCTTTTTTTTATGTCGATTATCCTGTTTTGATCATTCCTGGAAGACAATGAAATGTTGCTTTAACTGAAAATCACATCTGATTGATTGCCCACACCTACTGAATTATGAATTCAAAAACCTTTTTAATTTTAGCAACACATGCAGTCAGTTATGGCCTTATAAACCCCAAATCGGCTCAAACAAACACCCCTTTTCCCTCAGTTCTTCCTCATGGTTGAACTTTCTTTTCTTCCCCTCTGACAGGCTGTTTGTGACAGGTGCAGAGTGTGTGTGTGTGTGTGTGTGTGTGTGTGTGTGTGTGTGTGTGTGTGTGTGTGTGTGTGTGTGAAAGGACTCCCTCCCTTCATCCATGTCTCTCTCTCTCACACACACACACACATGCACAAACACACACTCCTGCTGTCCTTTCAAAGAGAACACAGAGGGGACAGAGAGTGTACAGAAACAGCAGGTTGATGGGATAATGCCCATCATCTGTTGCACCGTGTCATTTCTGTGCCGCCATAACCTGCTTTTGTAACGGCACACACACACACACACACACACACACACACACACACACACACACACACACACACACACACACATAAATGCACACGCACGCTTCACCTCTTCCGTGTGAATGTGTGTGTGTGTGATTTTCTACATGTGAACGAGTTAAACAGGAAGAAATCCAAGGTGGGAATCTTCTTCATCACTCCTGAGAAAATCTAACAATCTAGTTACAAAGTCAATAAGTGTATCCAAAGGTGTGTGTGTGTGTGTGGTGTTCAGGCATACGTCAGCCTGGCCTGGGATTGTCGTGGAGCTCAGCCCGCTCACAATAATCACCGGAATAAATTCCCTCCTCTGCTGTGAATGACCTAATCCAGATTTGATGGTCATTATATCAGACCTGCTTCATTATGCTGTAAACATACAGCACAGATAATCTTAATCTCTGTAATGCCACTGTAAACGAGAACAGCAGTGCTGCTGCATGAAACCCACCTCTGGTTTGTTTTTGTTCACTCATTTTGTGGATTTTATGTTATTCGAGACATTTAAATTCAGCGTTTTCTCCCTCCCTAAATCCCTGCAAACATCATTTCTGTAGATACTGATATGAGTATCAGGTTGAATGTAGGTTACTAATCCTGGCGATTGAGCCTTTAATTAATTGCACAGTTTTGTAATAAGGCTGGGAGGATTAGTGTGTGGACAGGTGGGCAGATTTAAACCTCACTGGGCTGGACACATGTTGAGACTGAAGGGAAGCCATCATCCCGAACAAAGAGGGATTTTTCTTTTTTCATTCCATGGATAAACTCCAAATGTCTGCGTACATGCAACAGAAACTGTTCAAAACAGCGCTCCGAATGTAAGCCTCAACAATCCATTTGCTGCTGCCAAGTACCATTTCACAGGGTTCCACACAGGACCTTTATGGTGTTTAAACACATGAAAGGCTCTCCATAAAGGAGCCCGGTCACATTGTTTTTCAATGGCTATTGTTCGAACTGCAGTCTTCATTCATGGCACCATGCTCAAAGGTGACACACTGAACTTACCACTGTCAAAAGTTTACAGTGGCAAAACAATAACTAAACATGAAGTTCTGATAGGCTACACGGGCGCTTTAAAGGTTTCTTCAGCTTCTGATAATGGTGCAGTTTTTAACCACTACTACTACTACTTCTAACACTTTCTATGAATTCTATGAAAAAGTTTAACAGGTTCATGTTCCTGCATAGGTATTTGCCTCTTTTTTCATAACTATCATTTTTTGCCCAGTCTTATATGATTTGTGTATCTTAACAGGAAGTGATTTTTTTTATGCTTTCAGGGTCAAAAAGTCCAAATTTGAATGCTGGAGCGGCTGGTGGAAGAGGAAGTCGTTTTGTTGCTCACACAGGGTTTATTCAACAAAACCACCGGGTCAGGTTTAGGGACTAGTGAAGTTATTAATTAGGTTTGGGTACCAAAGCCAAAACACTTGGTTATGTTTTTTTCACCAAAGCTACTGTGTTAGGTTTACTCACCAACAGAAAACAAATAAATTTGGTTTAGGCACCAAAACCAAAGCGCGTTGTTAACAGAAACCAATCACTTAGGTGTAGATGTTTGACTAGAAAACATTGGTTAGGTTTAATATCTTGAAGTAAACTAATACATTAGCTTTATACACCAAAACTACAGGTTAAGGTTTATCCACCAAACTAAACTACTTGGTTAGGTTTAGGTATGGAAGTTAGGTAAAAACACCACAACCATTTGCTTGCGTTTAGATACTAAGTCTGCTCAATTAGACATCCCTACTGTTATCAGTCTTTAATAATCAGTAAGAGCAGAAAAGCACAATGGAAACAATGTGTTTTACATCACATTCCTCCAGTAGAAATACTTTGAAGGTCATGCTGAATGTAATGTAAAAAATAGACAATTTCTGTCCTTGTACAAGAATAGATTACATTTTTATGACTATTTAACACGTTTCTAACCTAAATCATCTTTGGTGTCTTAGGTACCACTCTTTTCCTCTGTTGGTTCAGGTGAAAGAGTCGATAAACAGGTAAAACTTGGACTACAAGAACACTAAAAACAAATATATTGCATTACACTAGCATTATTTCTGATTTTAGTAGTAGTTTTACTAACAAAGCTTAACTCTTCTTTATACTGTAGATGGAGAAAAAAGCACAGACTGCTGTGCACAAACTCGGCAAAGTCCAGTCTACATGCACACACACTTAGATTACCTCCTAACTAGTTGCCGACCCCCACGCACACACCGCCTGGTTAACTGAACACGTCCCTGCATATTTACCTGTGTTTTATCTCCTTTCCATCCGGAATGGTGGAGATGTGAAGCGACCTGCTGAGCGCCTCCACGGGAGGAAAGGAAACAGAAATTACTGAGAGACAGACAGAGAGAGAAAGAGAGAAACATGACTGATTTATCCCACACATACAGAAATGAGAGAGGTGCAGTAAAGAAAGAGGAAGAGACAGCATTTATATGGTTAGAAAAAAAATGAAATCAAATGAAAGCAACATTGTTAAATGTTTCCTGTGCTGTTTCTGAAACCTTCAAACTGCAGCACAGAAAATAGTGGATGAATTGCCGAATACATTATGGAACACTGGAAAATATATAAAAAATGTAGACTGGGCATCATTTTATAATAGCACAAAGGTGGCTTTAGATGTCCTGAAATATCTGTCTAGTTTAGCCTCCCATGAATGTACCTGCTGACCTTTCTTTCACATAAGATGCCAGATACAATTTGTCATAAGAAATATGACTGAACCTCTGACTAAAAGGGTCAAACCTCAATATTTCTAACAAATTACTTTGTTTGTTAATATTTAAAGTTCAATATATCTGTTCATAGCTGGAGCCAAGACTTGTTCAGCCTAGCTTAGCATAAAATCTGGAAATAGGTGCAAAAAGCAAGCCTAGTTCTCTCTAAAGAGAAAATACCCTGAAGTTTTTCCAAATATCATGTTGCAAGGGACAAACTATGGGTCAAAATAGTATCTCGTATACTAGTTGTTTTACTACTTATACAATAATTTTAGACCTCTGAAGCTTTAGAGGACTTGTTAAGCAGAACTTTGTGATGTAGATATCCTGAACCAGTTCATCTACCACAAAACCAAACTGGACCCCACTACAAAGCATCAAGAGCCACATCTTAAGCATCTAAACTAGACCACTCGGATAGATTAGTCACAAAAACTGGTTCTCAAACCTAGCCAGGAAGTACTAGGTTATCTTTATGAACCAAAGCTAAACTAGTTCACTTTAGGCACAAAAACAAAACTACTCAGTGAGGTTTAGACACTAAAACCAAACCAATCACTGAGGTTTATGCACCTAAACTGCTAGGTTATGTTTATGAACCAAAAGCCACACTAGTCGGTTAATTTTAGGCACAAAAACCAAACTACTCGATGAGGTTGAAGCACCAAAACTAAAACACTTAGTTAGGTTTAGACATTTAATCTGAACCAATCAATGAGGTTTAAGCACCAATAACTCTACTTCTTTGGGAGCTAGGTTTAGGGGCCAAAACTCAACTATGTGTTAGATTAAGGCACCAACTTTAATTAGTCAGTTCAGTTTATCATTCTCTTGGATAAATTGTGTTTTATTTCAATACCAAACTAACTTTCACAGTTATGTTGAATGTCCCATATACAGTGTCTTTCTTTCCTGCAATTTATTAACCATAAACTTGGGTTTAGGCACAATTTGATCAACTAAAAATCAACAACCTATTATATCATCAGCGCTACTACTTTCAGTACGGGGAGTAATAACATATGGAAAAGTTATGTTACGTAAAAATGTTTCATGTATTTCTTAAAAGACTGAAATAATAGCTCACTGGCTGTGAGTACATTTTAAAGATCTTTGAGTAGGTACATAGGTGTACATTACAGCTACCAAAAGTAAAAGTAGTAAAAAAGAGTATGCAGAATGGCTCTTTGTATTACTGTATCTGTTGGCAAAGTTGGATGAATTTATTTTAAATATACTGCTGCTTTCTATAACAGATTTTAAAAAGACTAACCAATTCTCAACAATCGCGATATTCACTGTTATTCAGAAAATGTATCCTCAGGTAATAAATACAATTAACAATAGGCTTTAAATATGATTTCACTTCCATGCCAGTCATCACTTTCTAAGAAGAGGTGTTAAGTTTGTTAAATAGTGGATGTCTCGTTTTGGAACGAAACTCTTCATTTATCTCCAAATGTCAATTAAATTCAAATATAATCAAATATATCTCAATGAATAAAACATTGTGGGTAGCACGTTGGATGAGCTTTCGCTGCTCACAGTGAACGCCATTTCTCTTTCTCTCTCATTAGAACCAGCCTTGAGCATTATAGCAACTCCCTCTCTCTCGCTCTCGTCGCTTCCCCGCACACACACATTTCCACCAGGCTGTGTGCTCGCTGTTAGTGGCCCCAAACAGTTTCACAGTACATTTAGAGTTTGATCTTCTGCTAGTGATATGATGGCGCAGCATGGCCGAGCTGCCTGCTGCACAGGGTATAGGCAATCCATAGAAACAGGCAGAGGACCACTTAAACCCGTATAGAAACTCACCTCTGTGCCGGCTGCAGAGGATAATAAGGACTTGCTGTTTGAAATCAGGTTTTCACCAAGCGAAGACTTCATTTTCCCTGAAGAGGAAACCCAGGTAGAAAAAACACCTGTGTTATAGACAACATATTTAACTGGACTTGAGCAGACATAAAAGCTTTTGAGAAAACTACACATAACAGAAAAGCTGTGGAAATATACAGGCAAAAGGAATAAATTCAAACTGATTAAAAAACAGTCAAAAAATAAACAAATTGTGAAAATAGCTCTCTAGAACTACAGGCTACCACCTGAAACTGATAGCTAATAATATGAATAACCAAATTAAATGGTTAAGAAAATGCGGGTGATAAATATTTAAATTTGTCAGGCAGTATGGACTGAGTGGTGACAAAGTTCACCAAACTAAAGAAAACATTAGCTAAAATTAGTCTAAGGAGAAAACGATTATGAACAGGAAGTATGAAATAAGTTGGAAAGTTGAAAATATAGCAGTAAAAAATTTAGCCAAGGTTGTAACTGTTGCAGTACTTAGCTCTATCTAACCCATCAGTGTTGCTACTTATTGTAGGTGTTTAATAAACTTTATTTATAAAGCACACTAAAAAAATCAAGGGTATACCAAGGTGCTTGACAAAATAAGATAGGAAAAAGGAGATGGGAGGGAAAAGAGAAAGGAGCTAGCACGTAGCAATTATAAAACCATGGCAATCATAATACATAAAAGTACTTAACAAAGCATAACGGATAAAAATGTATCAAAGCACACCAAATATTAGCTAGGTGGAAAAGCAAGATTAAATAAATAAGCCTTTAACCATGATTTAAACAGTGGCATAGAGTCAGACGCCCGGATAGCAGCAGGAAGATTGTCCCATAAGACTGGGGCAGCTACAGCAAATGCACGGTCGCCCCGAGGCTTCAGCCAAGAACGAGGTTGCTCCAGAAGAAGTTGGGTAGCAGATCTAAGTGCTCTGACAGGAGCAGTGTTAGTCAAGTTACTTGAAAAAAGTAATCACTAACTAATTACTGATTACTTCCCCCCAAAAGTAATCCCATTACTTTATTGATTACTTAATTTCAAAAGTACTTAGTTACTTTTAAAAAAATGATTTACAACCTGAATAGGTAATAAAACAATAGATCTTTCAGCCCAATTCTATTTTTTCTGCATAATCCATCATATAAAACGTAATCAAATGGAAAAGTCTCTTTTTAAAACTTATTTTATTAGTTTTAATCTTTTAACTTCATGCATCAAGCAAGCATTAAATTATATGCAACATTCACTGACTGGAATAAATTTGTTTAACATTTAAACCTATTTTCTGCACATTCCAGCATATGAAATAAAATAGTTTTTTGTGTTTACACTCAGTCTTTCAAATAAATGCAAGTGAAACACAGCAGAAAATAAATAAAATCAAAGTCTCAGCAGTCCTGTTGCTCTATTTTCACCTGTATAGCAGGAGTGGGGCAGGCGGAGGTTTACCCTGGTGCAGGTGTCGTAGCGTTCAGTGGAAGGATCCTGGAATTTCACATTCCCGTAGCAGCGTACTGTCAGTGCTTGTTCGGAAGTTTAGGGGTTTTTTTCGCTGTAAAAAGAAGTTTTCTTCTCACACACTGTACAGCAGACACTAATGTTTTTGTCACTTTTTACAGAATCAAACTCAAAGTAAGGTCAGTACTTCCACGCTTTAAACGCTGCATGCTCATACTCTCTCCCGCACTCATTATATTATCCATTGTTGATCTGCACACAGCTGTTGCCACGAACGTGGCACTCGCTTACATCTTTGGCATGAGACACGCAAAAAAATCACGGTTTTAGTAACGCAGCGTGCTTACGGGAAAGTAACAGTAATCAAATTACCCTTTTTACAGTAGTAATCCCTTACTTCACTCGTTACTTGGAAAAAAGTAATCAGATTACAGTAACGCGTTACTGCCCATCTCTGGACAGGAGCGTGTAACCTAAGAAGCTCATTGAGGAAGCTCGGTGCCAAATTTGACTAAAACCACACAAGTATTAAATATACGTTATATTCACATTCAAAGATTTGCTTTTTATCAGAGGGAAATGGGGCTGGAGGTTCAAACAAAAGAGGTCCATGAACTGAGAGAAGCTCCCAGCTTAACCTTTGCACTTTTGGTTTTACCCTAGCATAACCATAGCCAGAAACAGTTAAAGTGTTGGAATATGGGCACCATTAGGGGATAATGGGATAAAGGCATAAACTGGTTCTGACACTGCATGTCCATGTACGGTACTTAAATTTTAACATATAACAACATTTGGTGTAAATCTAGCAAGCAGCAACCTGAACTTTTGATACAAGGCAGAATGAATCCATGTTTTCATGTTGTTTACACCAAATTTCGACCCTACCATCTCAATGTTGCAGCAGAAATCAAGACTCATTAGATGAGACAATATTTTTTCAATCTTCTCTTATTCAATTCAGGTGAGCCTGTATGAATTTACTTCTGGCGTCACCAAGCCATTTACGGCTATTTTTTAGAAGTGCCAACAACCAACAACCATGCACCATTCAGTCATTTAAAGTTTGTTAACAATCCTTTCTTTCCCACTCTGATGCTCACTTTGAACTTCGTGCTCACCCATGTCCCTATGCCTAAACACAGTGAGTTGTTGCCATGTGATTGGCTGATATTTACACTAAGAAACTTTTGAACTTTATAAAAGATAAAGATGTGAGTGTACATCTATGGTTTGTGGTACAATTTTGAATGTTGCATTTTCTTTTAATGGAGTAAGATTTGATCTTTTACTTTGCTTTATTTTTTAGGGCAAGTACAGGTTGGTTTTCTTAGAGTTGGAAAAGAAATCGGGGTTTAAGACTTATTAATGGCTGAATTGTTTAGCCTTTATATAAAGCAATGCCTCACTGCCAAACTACTTTTCTGAGTCCATTATCATTATCTATTAAGTTTTAATGTGTTTAATGCTGCCTGTGTGCACTGTAGGGGCAGTTCATAAAAGTCTGGCAAATACTCGGACAGTGCAATCAAGCACCCCAAAAGCTCAAACCTTAACACAAGGCCTCCTGCAAAACAGACATCAGGGGTTTTGGTGTACCAGTCAAGTTTTGTTGCCTATTTTTGGGGGTAAAAGAATTGTGGTGTGTGCAGAAGAGGGAGGAGCATTTGTGGATTGGTAGGGCTGTTGAGGTCTGTCTTTACAGAATTGTCTATCAATAGGTGCAGCCAGTGTCAGTAGTCCTTCTCATCAAACCGGGGCCTGACAAAGAGGCGGTGGCGCATGGGAAAGGGGCAGCAAGGTGAAACTAATGCCATGGATGTTTGATTCATCAGGGCCTCATTGTTGGCGGCCACGGCTGATTGTGAAGGTTCAGTCAAGCAAAAGGGGTGCGGAGTAATCAGTCGGATTTATGGTGCCGAGGGCCTCGGAGAGAGGCAAAAAAAAAAAAAAAAAGCCAGATAGAAGCTGTTTGCAGAGCAGGTCTGAAATACACATACCTCATATGCAGAAAAACTGTTTAAGGGCAGAGTTTATCTTGCTTCCTACTGCACCTGAACTAATCACAGTGCCCCCCCCCCCCCCAAAAAAAAAAATTACTAAAATGGGAAGTTTTTAATACGTACATAAATTAATTACACCTAAAACCATTTGTGAACATTTGAACCTAAAGGTAGGTCAGAATAGAAGATAAAATACAAAAGTATTGAAGGTAAAGATTTATAAATTCCTTAGAATTTTAAATGGATTATTTCAATACTTTCATATTTTAAGAGTCATGGTATGAGTACATGTCACTTTAATGATGTAATTATGCACCAGTGTTCCCCATTAATGTAGAGTTGAGAAGCATAAGCAAAATGCTCCTTTTTCAGTGCCTACGCCAATGCCAGAGCGTCAATTCAACCACCAAAGGATGCTGTAGGAAAGAAAAAAATTGACCCATTAATAGTTGTAAAATATGCATGAGTTTCAATTCAAATGCACGGCATTCTTTTCAGAAAGTCTGCTAAATAAAATACAAACTAATGTGCTTTTGCATTTATTCCTGTTATAATCCAGCATATTAGGACAAGTTATTGTGCTACTCTGAGTCATGTGCCTTTAAAGCATTGCAAAGGAAGAGCTTGTGCAATTAAAAGAGCAACAGCCCAACCTAAAATAGTGGCAAGCACAGTACAGGAAATATGGCCTTTATATTTGTTTCATGCATTAAATTTCTGCATTTTTCAGGCACGTGATTCTTGCATGTGGTGATTTATTTGCCATATTATATTTCTGTTCCTCTTTAGAGAATTTCATTTTTATTCACCAACCTTTCGGCATAAGCTATATTTAATATGTAGCCAATCAGTGTCTATATGTCTGCATACATTATATCTCTTCCTTAACCGGTAAGTCAATCTGTATGAAACTTTGCCCAATAAACACACATGCAGCCATTATTAACATCTATATGTTTTAAGAAAGATATATGATAAAACACAGTTCTTTTGAGTTTCAAACTCATCATCACCCTGTGAACGTAATATTTCCGCGTTCCCATTTGTTCAATCTGTAATGATTATCATAAGCCCGTACGTAACATTACAGTCACCAAAATTTGTTTCACTCATCACTAAATATGAATGGATGATGAATTTGAAAAGGCAATAGTTACACTAAATATTACACAAAAGCAACATGTTAAGTAATCAGATTCATTTAGAGATTACATATCTAACAATTGAATTTAAACAGTTACTGTTACTTTTTGGAGATACATTGAGTGAGATGAGCGAAACACTTAAATTTCACATGTGTCTGATTAATCCATCAACACAATGCATTATTAGTGCCATGGGTGCAATATTCATTGTTTAACACAGAGGTAAATAAAGCATAATGTAACACAACTGTAGGACACTGGCGCCACCGGGCCCTCTGACCACCACCATTAGGCAACGGGTGAAGTGTCTTGCCCAAGGACACAACGACCGAGACTGTCCGGTTCTCTTTAGAAAATATCATGGCTTTACATGCCTTTATTTGCAACAACTCAACACACAAACTGTAAAACGAGTAGAAGATACAACTAGATATTCAAAACTACCACTAAGCTCTCCACGTTTGTATCCTCGACTCTCAGTTTTCCCTTCCTTCCCTCTTCCCCTTTACTTCTCTTGTTTCCTATACTGTCTTCCCCTCCACTCTTCTCCATCTTTCATTTTTTTTATCCACCTTCTCCCTCCCCCCGTCTCTCCTCCCTCCCTTCATTCCTCTATCCACCTTTCTGATTGGTCGTCACAGAGGGAAGACAGATGTAGGGCGAACAGCAGCTAAGCCGTTGTACTCTTAAGCCTAATGTGGAAGTTTTATATGCAAAGAGGTGAAGCAGGGAGGTGGGGAGGGAGGAGGATGGAGTTTGAACTGATTAGGATAATTCCTGCTTTTAATACAGCTGTCCCTCCAGCTTAAGGTAAACCAAATGTTGCCATCGGAGATTAGTGTACCTTGCCTGGTTATTAGCAACCCCCCCTCCTTCCTCCTCACCCCCTCGCACACATACACAAGCACGTCAGAAATGTTTCTAAAGCCGCTCTCGCTGGCATTAATTTGAGAAAGAGAGAGGCGGGAAGGACAAGAGGAGGAGGGAGGAAGAAAAAGTGCTGCAACTTGATCTTCTTCTGCACCTGTTGGGAAATAGCGTGTGTGTCTGTGCGTGTCGGTTTTGTGCACAGGAATTTTACGGGTAATCGCAGTTAGTGATGACATTTTGGCTCATTCTTAGTTCAGGATAAAACTTCAGGGCTGAAGCGAGCAATTTAGATATTCATGGATATAGTATTTCAGCCACAGTTGTAGATATACATAGACACCTGTGCTAAAATATGCTGTACAGCAGAAATAAACAAAAATAAGTAAGTAAGCTGGTACAAAAACTGGTTTGTTCTCTATAGCTAATTTAGGCCCAGTCACACAGGCCTAGAGGATGTTATCAAAACTTTTGGTCACCAGGGAAAAATATTCATGTTCCAACCTGGTCAGTCACATATCCCACCCTCTCTACTTTTTAGGTTAGACTTAAAACTTTCCTTTTTGGTAAGGCAATATCCCTATGATGAGTGTTTCCCATGATGCACTGAGCGTTCACTCACATTTTTTCACTCTCTGTGTGAAATGTTAAATTGAATGGGATCTGGTTAAATGAAATTTAGTTGACTGGTATACATTGAGTTTGCACCGAATGTTTGTACCTTAATTACGATTATTTACTGATTGATGTTCAAACAACCACTGATTTTCTACATTTCATTTACAATTCACTTAAAAATGATTGCTTCATGCCTCATGGGGTGTATAGGAAGAACGTGGCTGTGGTCAAATATGATGTAAGGAAGGTAATATTGAGCAAAACTCATTAATAAAAAAAATTATTGCTTAGGCCTCCAATATTCCTACACAGGAAGAATATTTAAAAAAAATCCACATTGTGTATGGTTTTTGGTTTGCCAATCTAAAAATGAGGCATGAAAGGCAAACACAGTATCATCATGCACTGTACATAATGTGTGTGTGTGTATGTGTGTGTGTGTACCTGTGCATCTGTTCTGGCCCGTCAGTCAACAGGTTCTCCAGTCCAATCCAGCCAGTTGGTTTAATACCTCCACACCCTGAGGAGAACAAAACACACTTTCTCACACTTGGCATCTCACGTCAAATATTATGTCAGCCACTCCCGAGGCACGACCGTTAACATTAGTAAGTGAATACAGCAGACTTGGCTCGTGAGTTTTATTTGAAATCCCTTTTAATACTGAAGCTGCGGAGTTCAGCTGTGGAGAATTAAAACAGCTTCAGTCCAGGACTACAGCGGAGCAGAAACATCCTAATGCTTTAAATGGGGAATCCTGGAGCTGGGTTTAGAAAGGATATGCACAAATAAATCAGGCCTATGCTTTTTCCAACACATCAGCTTGTATGCTTAAAGCAAGAATGTCTACCGAGTATGTATTGTCACAATTTCAGGCTCTGAAATATTTGTCTCAATTTAATATTAATGGAACTTTTTGTTAATAGTTGTCAATATTATTTGTTTCCTGGTTTACTACACAATGCAGCATCACAGCAGTTTATGAGTGTTTCACCAACACAGCAGTTCATTAACTAGTCATAAACTGCCATTTATTGTGTTCCTGATTCATTTACTGAACACAAATTTTGATCTGTGTGTTCTCATGAACACAGGAGTCATGTCTGTGCACACTAAAGTAATATTTTACACTTTTTTTTTAAATGCAAAAAGACCTCACTTCCAACAGATTTGGAGGTTGAATGGGTCAGCTGTGGATCCAAGTTCAAGTCATACACATCACAGATTTTCTTAAATGCGAAAGTTATTCATTTAAATATGCCATAATTTAAAAACATGCAAAGCGCCAACTACTTGGCTACCAAAAATGCTAGCCAACTACTTGGCTAACATTCGTCTTATTGCTTGCACCCTCAAGGTGATGGTTTCAGATTTCAAAAGATGACTTTATATGTTCAAATAATCCCTGATAGCCAAAAGCCCACGTATCAGATTGCTTTTTTGACTGTTTTTTTTCTTGCCTCTGCATGCATGTCAGAGACAGCAGGGATTCCAAACATAATCATGGATCAAGTCAAGGAGGGGTTAAAACTGGTTGTTTAAGAGAGTGGATGAATTGAGGGGCTGCACCAAAGCTTGGTACTTTAGAAGAGTCCAAGATTAAAATATGTGTGTGGAAGTGAGCATTCTTTGATTAAGGAAGGAATACAATTGTATGTCACCTATTATCATCACCAAGAACTTCGAGAAAAAATTATCGTCATGTTTAATTTTTTTCACCATCTTATTAAGCTGGTCAAAAATATTTGAAATAAGCCCTTCACTTACAGAAGTTGATGGAATAACACTTTCCAATCACACTAGGTGGGCACGAGTAACCTCTTTAAGTGCTGATAAATAAGTATTCTAAATACTGTGTGACCTAGTTCTCACACATGTACTGTAGCTGTCACAGAATCAACCCCAATTTCTGAAAGCAAGCTCCTTTTGACAAAAAGGGAGGGGAAATCCTTTGCCTGGAGCGTTTGAAGTGAACATGTGAAGATTTCCTCCCAAATGAGATATCCACTGACAAGTGACTGCGACATCAAAAAGTGCTCAGTTAAAACAAATGATGGCAATTTTCCATGGACAGTAGGTGTGTCTTAGCTTTCCGGTTGACAAAGTGGTTTATAGGCTTTGAGCTGGGATATTACCTGATCTCTTTAACTCTTGGTGGAATAGATATTAGGTAGGTTAATGCTGAAAAAATCTCATTATTAAAGCTCCCAATTAGAGCCTCAAATGGGAAGGACTCCACCGTCAGCTGTCAGGGCCTGAACCTCTGCAGTTATGGATGGAAAAGAAGCTTTTCTACTCTTTGGTCCAGGTAGTGTTGTTAATGTGCAATTCAGAAGCCCAAGATAACTGGATCCTCATTAATCCATTAGTCTGTCATATTTACTAGAGATTATTAACATGATTTCTCTCAGTTTTGTTAATTTGAAAAAGAATCCTTCCTTTAATTAATGGATTCAGGTCTAGATCAGCTTAAAAAGTTTATTGCTACTAACAAACAAGCAAACCAACAAAACATGGCCAATCCCATAGCCTCCTTAGTATTTTTTGTATTTTTGGACAGCTTTGACATGACTGGTTGTGGTTATTGCTGTAGTACAGTAGACTTGTGCTACCAGAGTGGAGTTGGTCCATTGTCATGTTAGTTCTCCATGGACAACAGAGTCTTACTTTCATGGAAAACAATTTAGGTGTATGGTCACAGAAAAACAAGCAGGTATGTGAACATCATCACGGATCCTCACTGTCATCATCACTCAGACCTGACTGGACCATAGCGGACACACTGACATAGACACCATAATCCCACTTTCAGTGATCTTTGTCATTCTGCCTTTCAGACCCTCATTAATGTGACCCACCTCATCCTTGTCACGTGACAAGCCACCGCCACCAGCATCTACATTCCAAGGATCCTCTCTTACTTCTTACCATTGTTGGCACTCTACTCTATAATGTAACTTAATTTGAGCTGTTAATAAATAATTTTTAATTATTTAAAAAATTTCTTCTCGTTGCTTAGGTTTAAGTCCCAGGCCTGGCCAGCTGCGAAATCTACACAAAACGGCCCAATGGACCTTCTTCTTCCGCCTGCTCTCTTTAGGAGTTACTACTATGGATCATGTGGCTCCATAAAAAAAAAAAATTCTTATATTGCTGACAAAAGCAAAATCCTGGAACGGAAATTTATTTTAAAGTGCAGCAGTAAAGTTATCAAACAAGTTCCATTTTGACTTTGACTTCGCACCCGCTACACGGACTATCCAGCCTTTCATCTGTTTTCTTGTACTTATGTAATTCAGCGTTGCAGAGGGGCTGGAGCCTATCCAGCTGTCATAGAATAAGAGGTAGTGTACACCCTGGACAGGTCGCCAGTCTATCACACAGCTAAAACAGAGCGATAACCATTCAAACTCATATTAACATATACAGATAATTTACGATCACCAGTTAACCTAACCCCACTAACTGCATGTCTTTGGACAGAGGGAGGAAGCCAGACAGATGGTGGATTTAAACCCAGGACCTTCCTGCTGTGATACTACAGTGTTAACCACTGTGCTACTCAGGAACACCCTGACTAATCTTCAGCTAATCTTTAACATGAAATACAGTTGCAGGACTTAATAAAGGCACTGAAATTGCCTAAGGTAGAGCTCAAATGTCAGACATTTATGTAGCCTGCGTCAAGACCGATATTGATGGCTTCTCTTGGTAGCAAACAGAAAACAAAGCTGTCACATTTAGTCAGACTTCACTTGTTGATTAAAGGTAAAATAAACATGTGCTCACACACATGCAGGAGCAGCAATGCTTCACTGATTCACATACTGAATCAGAAAGAAGTGAATACTCATTCAGGGGATGCCGTCGGAGGTGATAACACTGTTCATTTCTGCCTCCCTGACATGTACGACGACGGTTCACTGGCTAATTCTGAGCAATAATACACCACACACACTCACACACTTAGATTTATACTACATGAAGGTCAGGGGGCAGAAGACGAGAGAAATCATTACAGACACTGACCCACACAAACGGTTGATTACCGCCATAAAAGCTCCGTGTGGATCAATGCGGAAAAATCTCCATTATCAGGGCTGGATAGCTAGACAACAGACTAGACGATACGTTAAGCAACAAAAGTTTACCAGAAATAAGATGATAAAATACCGGAACATAAAAGCAAAAGGGAATTGGAAATGGTCCCATATGTCCTCTGAATGAGACTTTTAAAGGACAACTCAAGTGTTCATTTCTGCCTCCCTGAAAATTTCCATTTTTCAAGTTTATCACAAGTTAAAGTTGTGCTTGTGGTACTGACCACAAAACTGACATTGGTGAGGTGAGCGCTGGCTATACCACTGCAACCACCAAAACCTAAAAGCACCTGCAAAGTTGTTGATAATTCCCATTATACCACTCAAATTAATCATTAGCTTACGAAAGTACAGCACATTTATTTAAATGGGGCCTTATTAGCTCTTTTCCAGTAGCTTTGCATGATTCACAAGAAGCCATCTTCTGATTCCTCATACTGGCTGTCCCTCACAAACAGGAGGTGGGAGGGACTCCACCTACCTAAGGTGATCATATAAAGGGCATTTCCTCTCTTTGACCTGATCCAAGAGAGCCTTTGGCTCGCAGGAATTACTTGTACATAATCTCATAGTGATATCAACATGCACCACTGGAAGAGATGGAAAACTCATTTTAAATGGGCTTTATCTTTATAGTGCTTGCCTCATGTAGCTTGTCTCTGTAACTCTGTCTTCCACTGGACAGGAAGTCAGTTGCAAAACCTTGATAGTAAGACTAGTTACTAATTAGTGCATTTATATCTCCAGGTACTATTAGCAAAACCACAGGTAGAAGGTGTAAAGACACCAGTAACGCAAGAATATCTTGGCTTTTTTTTTTTTACAGGGACAGAATTTGACTTGAGCCGAATTGTGCACTTGAGAGCGTTTAAACATTTGATTTCATTGGCCAATACTTGACAGAACCTACCTATTTATTAGCCTTGCACACGCAAATTTTTAAAAACTGAAGGCAATCTGGTTGAAGCTAGAGGTTTGTCTGCTTTAACTATTTTAAGAACAGTAAGCAATAATAACTGGTAACACATCCACTGGCACCACAAGGCAGTGAACATGCCTGGACAAACTGGGAGGGTTGCGTCACTAAGGGTATCTAATATAAAACCTTTGCCTAATCAAGCATGCAGATCATCAAGAATGAGATGTAGTGAGTGTAGAGAGTTGGTAGAAAATGGCCTGAAGAGGTGGAGTATGTTCTGCAGAGAAGAGGAATGAATGTCAGCAGAAACAAAAACAGGTGGATGTGTGACAGAAGGCTAGAAGTATGAGTGAAAGGGAAGGTTTACCAGATGGTAGTGAGGCCTGTTATGGTGTACAGTTTGGAGATGATGGCTCTGACAAAAAGACAGGAGGCCAAACTAAAGATGATTTTCACTGTGAGTGATGGACAGGATCAGAAGTGAGTACATCAGAGGGACAGCTCAGGTCAAGCAGATTGGAGACAAAGTTTAGAGAGGTAAGAATGAGGTGGTTTGGACATGTGCAGAGGAGGGATAGTAGCTATACTGGACAAAGAAGGTGAAGATGGAGCTGCTGGGCAGAAAGTGAGGCGTGGGAGGGTGAGATGGAGGTAGATGATCTGCTGAAGAAGCAATAATAACTGATAATTAATTGCCAGCCAAAGTGTTTTGAGGAGGAACTCATGAAATAGTTAAAGTCTTATCCATTTTTGGCCTTATTTTAGGCAAATGCTAGAAAACTTTTAATTTTCATCACAGATTTCAGATCTGATTTTAAGACCTTTTAAATGAAAGTTAACCATCTGTCCACAATCACTGAGATACTGTAGGGGCTTCAGAATAACTAGGCATTGCCAAGATGGCTGTTGAGTGTCAAGACTTGGATTCAGAATTTGTTTTTCTGAACTGAAGGTGTTAGGGGAGAGAAAAAAAAAGAAAAATTGCAGGCCCTGTGGCTTGGGATAAAGTTCTCCTGTCCGCTCTACTCATTGCTCTTTGTTTCATTGCGTCCTTGTTTACATCCTAATAAGTAAATCGGACTTGACTCGAACACAGTTCCAGTGGAGCTGAGAGGGAGCAGAGGCGCGATGGCTACAGGCGGGTCAGCGGGTTAATCACACTTGACTCGGAGCTCATTGCGATTGTCTGGACCACTTTAGACGTCGAGCGCAGACCTTTCAACAGAAATCCCATTAACCTGGCAGAAAGACCATTTAAACACGGTGACTGGAGAACCGATTAGGTTCAATTTGAGATTCTCGCTAAGCAATGTGTGGCGCTCAGCCAGAGCGAGCGCTCGGATACAGTGAAAGTCAGTGTGTGTTAACTTCCCTGAGGCCTGCAAGGTAACTCAACGGGAAGACTGTGAACACACCGAAAAAGACGAAGGCAGCGCTTCTACCTTCCACTTCATAAAAGATTACTTCCTCTAGTTTATTACTACATGCAGCTTATCTAATGCACCTTAAAAGCAGCATTTGTTTTGGAAATAGCTATATTATTTAGTGCCAATTTAATGCCTGACGTCCAACTTTAAGACACAAATTAAGATTTTATTGTTAGAAGAATTATAACGAATACATTTCTAGATTAAATTAATCAGTTTATTTGAAGTTTAGAGAGACTTCAGACATAAAAGAAAAAAGATCAGGAGGAAAAATAGGAAAGCATGCACAGCAGAGGAAGAAGAGAAAAAAGCAAAGTGGAAGAAGAGACGACATCTTGCGCTGCTGAATAATTCACACCGTCCCCTCTTGCTAAAAGATGTGTGTCTAAGAACATCATCTAAAGCTCAAAGTTTGCACCACTGCACTGCTGCTCATTGTATTACAGCTACAGAGATGAAGGTAAGCAAAGGAGACCTCATGCGTTTCCTCTCGCCACAATAACCACACATCACATTGCATCGATTTGACACGGAATAATGCAAGCATGCATGGGAACAAAGGTAAGCCTGTATGTTAATAACACTGGAACCTTTTTCACTCTTACTGTAGAAAACAAGCTGCAGATGACACAGTCCTGAATGCTGGGGAGATCACGCTGAAGCTGAGCTGACTTGGGGTTTAAGGGAAGCAAAGGTATTAGCAGGGCATAACAAGGGCATATCATTATGATGTTATGAAGAACATTATGAAGCATGAAAAAAAAAGTACAACCCACCCCTGGTAATGCCCAAGTGGTGGCAAACTTCATGTGATAGCACACTTTTTTTTTGCAAGTCACTCAAAGCTTCGAAAGGTGATGGGGCCCTGCTTCATTTTGCATTGATGCTGAATGTCTAATTTAGATAACTTCCTTTGGCCCACTTCATCAGAAGACTGCAGGGTTATGGGGTTTTGAGGGTTATAAAAGATGAAACCGTCAGATTTCGGTTATAAAAGACGTGCCGTGCTTTTATAAAACATCCCTACTTTAGAGGTTGAGCAAATTTAGAAGCTTGCTAGCACTTCCACTTTGCAATAAATCAATTAAGTTGATGGTGGAATATCTAGGAGGAAGAAAAGAATAGCTAGGTGCTTGATTTTATATATCCATGACAGTAGCTAAATACTATATTGTGTATCTTCCACTTTGTGTATCTCTCAGTCATTAATAATCTCTTTAAATCTCTCTATAAACAATTTTACAGCAGGAAAAAACTAATAAACAAATACAGATAAGCAAACAAACTTTCCAGATTAAAATTCGGGTGCTTTAATACTTGTTGTGCAAGTCTGGACTTTTTCCAGCACTATTTTATTTTTAGATCGCTCCCTTGAGGTCTTGTGCTTCCACGTTCGTGTTCTGTGATTTCCCCATGGACCTCAAACTTGGACAGAGAGCAGACGTCTAGTTCTGTTTCATACTGACCTAACCTTCACATTTAGGAGCAAAACTGCAGATTAGAGCGTGTTCTTCTTCCCAAAACCAGAGAAAAAACAAGCAATTTTCAGTGGAAGAACCCACAGTGTCCCGGTCCGAAGACGGTGCAACATGTCAAGGGCGTGAATGGGAAGTGCTGTTTTTGGACATTCACAGGACTGTGCTCAAGTTCTGTGAATATCCTGATACCTCAGAGGAAACATTGTCCATCTGCTCACACTGAAGTTTTTTTGGCTAGACCGACACAATCCTTACACCTGCTCTGTTCGCCATAGTTGACTTTGTCCTCTTCCCCCAAAATGAAATTCAAGTTGAATGTTTGTCATTTTGACACAAGAAGGGAGATCCACTACAAATGCATAGGTAAGTATGCTTACACAGCACTTCCAGGAGCCGAGCTAAAAATATCCACCAAGCTGCAAGTCATCCAGACGTGCACAAAGAGATAGCTCTGATGGCAGTTGACCTTATATATCAAATGAATCAGTCAGCTCATGACTTTTAAAGCCATTTTAGACCAAACATCATCACTTTTGATCAGATGCCATTAGTTATAGCTAGCGAAATATCATATATGTTGGTCTGGTCGCTGGTTCTGGTACTCAGATCTAAAGTGAAATATCTCGAGAGTTATAGAGGCCACGTTCAGGAATATCCTAAAAAAAATTCTGGTCTGAGCTTCCTACTAGAGCAAAAGGGAATTAAAATCTGGTCTTTAATCTGAATCAGGCAGAGCTCATAAAAGAGAAATAAAATAAAGGCAATAAATTATAGACAGCAAAACAAAAACTAGTCCAAAAGTTCATGAAAGCCGGAAAGACTTGACTTGACTTGACTTGAATAACAAGGAAACAAGATGACCTGGCAAGTGAATGGTGAACATCTGTAGGTAGGAGTGGATACTAACAGAAACCCAATGTGATGACTGTAATCTTGAATACAGGTTGAGTCTGTAAGTTAGTGAGAATCTGCAAATGTACATGAGAAGGAGTTTTACTCATCTAGCATTAACATTTAGTTTAAATTTAAAAGCAGATAAATCTTTAAACGAGCGATGCAAGATTTCAAAATCGTTGCCTGGATTGAAAACTGAGTTGGGCCTTTCAAACTTTGTCACATCTGGGAATCTTTGTTAACAAGGATTGAAACAGGGATTTCCCTGGGCAACAATGTGCCTTTTCTTTTTTTTCTTTTTTTTTTTGGGGGGGGGGGGGGGGGTGTCAGCCAACCTAAGTACAATTGGTATGCATATAGTGTAGGCATAGCATCAGTGTGACCCTACTTAACAGAAGTCTGTCAATTTTCTAGCTGTCTGATATAAAATGTATTTTATGCTTGAATAAATTAATCAGAACTTAAAGAAAGCTGATTAAGCAAGTGATTTTCCTCTGGAGGAAGCCCAAAACCTCTTTGTTGGACACCAAATTTTGCAAGATGTTGAAACTGCCAGCAAACCTTCAGAAGCCTGCGTCATACTTTCAGATATCAACACTTCAAAGAGTCTCAACAGGGCTAAACAGGATAATTATGCCACAAATGTGCCTTTACCTGATTATGTGCCACTGAATGAACAATGAGCCCACTCTGTGTGACTCCCTCTCAACATAATCAAAGTGAGGTGGGGGAAGAGGGCAGGCTGCTCTGCATGTGAGGCTCTGACAGCCTCAACAGTTGGGATGGGCGACTGCCAAGCTGCTGCTAAATATACACTAGGGTCAGTCTCTGGCAGTTCCCCGGCTTTGTCAGAGCCGAGCTTCAGGTTTTCTGATAAAAGGGGTTTCTGCTTGCTAAAGTCAAGTGACAGTTGTGACAGGGGAGAGGTCGTGTGTTGGGGACCTTCGGCGAACGTGTGCATGAGGACCTGACCTGTCGGAGGTTGATAGGCAGTATAGGCGATGGAGGGGGCGTGAGTTGTCACAGAGGCCCCCAGATATCCAGCCAAAAGGACTGAGGTTGTCCGGTTCTTTCCTGCCTGGGATTTGTTGTGTTTTTGTGTGAATGTGCAAGTTATGGGTACACTATAAAAAATAAACTGCATTCAATACTGAAGCTTGAATCCTTTGTTTTTTAACACACAAGTGAAATGTTATATCAGTGGCAGCTTGATTAACAGAAAACTATTTATCTGATGTTTTCAGTAAACACATAAAAATAGATAAAGTGAGGTATTTTTACATATGTCTATATTTGGGTTCAGGACTTTTTTTTATGCTATAGCGAGATTCAGAATATGAGACTGTATTTTATTAGGTTAACAAATTCATGTGGAAGCTTTATTAATACATAGTTGGATCTTAATTGTTATTTGGATTAAGAGTAAAAGAGGCATCCACAGAGGAAGCAACTAGCATGGTGATCAGGGACCGATGAATGTTAATAATGTGGTAATGATGTGGTAAATAAATATGAGGGTTACCTAGGCAACTATAGCTTTAAATATCCAGTAGGGATCCACCTGTAGACAATATAAAGCTGCGTCCACACTGGAATTTGAAGCCGGTTGCTCGTGGACATGCTAGGCTTTGGTTGCCTAGGTAACCTTCTAATTTCTTTACTACCAGGTCATACGTCAATCAGTGATATTCGTTATCCTCATTGATCATAGCTTCAGTCGCTCACCTGGAAGTAGGTAAAGGTTTTTCTCTGACCCTGCCAACTTCCTGTCCTCAGCGTAATTCCAGTTGGAAGTTGTGGGATTCATTTTCAGTAGAAGCTAAAAAGACCAGCTGGGATGGTACCCATTCATTCTGAGAACTGGAGTTGACCAGTTTTGCCATCGCCATTTTATTGTGTTGTAATTGGATTTGAAATAGGAGGTGTGGCTCTTACTTTGACATGAGTATAAACTGGATTATCCATCTCTATGGGCTCACTCACCCGAAATCAGTAATTGAGCTCATAAACTCATCAGGAAAGTGTTTTGTGAGGTCGAGCCCATAGACTTTATAAGACCACAAGTCTTTTTGCTACCATTTTTGCATTGCATTGGCTTCACTTTTCATATCCACACTTTCTTTTTATATAATCTATGGCTCAACTGTCAGTGACAAAGCCATGTCAGTTTGATTTAAAGCTTTACAGCTTTTTAAGTTCAAGAAGTAAAGTTTGATTTGAATGTAGCCAGCCTTTCAGGGTGCCATTTAACTCACCGGGTTAACCAGGTGACCCATATGCAACGAGGCGACCCAGATTTGAATGCACTGTGTGTCTTTGCACTCCTGTCATCTCTCAACTGTTCCTAGCTTAATAAAGGGAAAAAAACCCACAATCTTCCCTTAAAAGCATTTTCCTCAGAAGATTTTCATATTGTTCCCTGGAAGTCCCCTTAGAGTCACTTGACTTGTGCACTTACTGTTCTCTTACCCAGAATGAAATTTAAAGTTGAAGGGCTCCTGTGTTGACACAGTGCAGGACATATTTCATGCAAAGTCACAGGGAGGCAAATCCGGCAAGCAGGGCCTTAAACTGCCGTAACAGTGGAAAGCTCTTTGACATATTCACAAATGTCAAGCAACAATTTTCCCCCGGTCACGTACCTAACCTGATGCACTGCCTTCAGGCTTGGAGATTGTGTGCATTCCCACCGAAAAACTGTTGTTTGGTCTTTGGATGAATTTTAGATGGGGATTTCCAGGATTTTTTTTTTCTTTTTGCAAGATTTTTATTGTTTGTGGCCATTATGTGAGACGATGTAAGAAATCCCAAAACACGATGAAAAAGTCATTAGTATTGTAGTTACATGTTTACCATAAAGGTGAGAGAAAAGTAGGATCTTCCTAACGAATGCACTTGTACAATGTCAAACGACAACGTGCACGACATTATAGAGCAGGGGTGAGCAGTTAATTTTCCCAAGGGGCTGCATGAGAAACTGGGACTGTTGTGGAGAGCCAGTCCCAGTTTCTCAAAGCTAATTACTCACCCTTGTTTTTAATCTGTGCACAATGCCACACATCTGAAACACAGTTTGATTACTGGGAAATTTGATAGTAACAGCTTCATTCAGCTGTTAAATATTTTAAAATATTTGGGAAATGGTTGTCCTCAGAGTCAGAGCAGAAAAAAAGCCATTTAAATATTCTGCGTCTGATTCCTAGAATAATGTACAGAAGGAGCTGGAGGTGTCAGAAGGAGTTTAGGTGGCTGCTCTTGAAGTCTCTCTTGTTCTTGACATTTTATTCCATAAAACCAGCCTGCACTGTGCATCACTTGTTCTTCTTTCTTTACTTTGTGTTTATATTTGTTGCAGTCTCTGTTGCTCTCTTAAAAAATAGATTTTTTTTTCATTGCAATTTGACTTGTACCAAGATAAATAAAGGATCTCATAACAATACAAAAGTTTAACCTAATCTGTTAGGGCATGCTCAGTGTGACTGATTGATGGTGAGGAGCATCCCAAATCAAAACCTTTTAGGGAGGGATCTAAAAATAAGGAACCTAAAGAGGAGATCGGGCACATTTAAATGAGGCATAGGTAACCTTGTGCAAGATACTGAACCCCAAATTGCCCACAAGAGTGAGTGAGTGAATGCTAAACAGTGTTGACCAAGTAACAGTCAATACAGGACAATCTTTCACACTCGTGCTGCACAGCCCCTGGACAATGTTTAGTAAAAGACTCATTAACCACGATGCAGAAAGTCAGGAAACTCCACGTTATCACACCTGGACTATTTTTTAGAATACTTATCCCGCCTCCTATATTACTCCTATATTACTAATCACTATACAGCAGATAGCATTGTTTTAACTTTTTCCAAATTTAAAATTACACTTAATTATTTTTACTTGTTCCTTTTTATGCACTGTTTAAATTTTCTATCTTTCATGTTCATATTTGACATAAGTAACCCCCCTGATTCTGATTGTGATCAGGTGTAGACTAAAAGTGCTGCATGAATGTGTGAGAATAGGGGAATGAAGCTTCTCATAAAACTTTTTTTTATAGCGGCCAGTTTTCCTCACAACTTTCATGCCATTAACGTACATGAGGGGGGGAGTTTTAAAATATGATACAGCTGTAATTTAGTCATTATCCATGAACGCAGCTTTTAATAAAGAAAGAGAATAAAGTCCCACCCAGCTCTAAACCCATAACCCTAATTGAGTGCTCAATTAGAGTGGAAAAGCACTTTATAAGTACCACAGATAGTAATTAAGTTGATAGTAAGTTACAGAATAATTTATGAAAATATCAAAAGCTCAAATGTAACTTAACAAATAAAGAAAATGTCACAGTCTATCCCACCTTCACTGACTAAACAGCCCAATGCCAACGAGTCTCACAGACGAACAATTTGCAGAGGACATTTTTTGCAGTGTGCATCTGTGCGAGCATGCCCGCATATCTGTGTGCGTGTGTGTGTGACTGTGTCAGCGGAGCATTGATGAACTCAGCACAATGTTGAATGGGACTGTTTTGGCAGCTGAGACAGCGAGGCCGAACCTGCGGGTCAGAGATAAACGCCCCTCGCAGCTCTGAGCCGGCGAGAGGATGTCCCATCAGAGACGGAGGGAAAGCAGAAAAAGGCAGCTCGCTGAGGGCCTGGCAGCAGACGGGGTTGCAGGTTGAAATCCCAGAGCTGTGTGGGACGCTCTTCTCTCTCTTTTTTTATTATTAACAACCACATTAGTAGATAGTGCTTAATTAACAGCACCGTCACTCTGCCCCTCACATGTATGCTAATGACATGGAAGTTGTGAGAAAAACTGGCTGCAAAAATAAAGAAAGTTTGCGTGCGTACTTGGTGAGGCTGCATGCGAAACAAAGGCTTTCGAGAGAGTCCAAAGTACAGGTTCACATTCTCGTCTTCTTAGACAGATGCAAGAGATTACAATTTGTTGGAAGGAAAAGGGCAATTAAAGTCATGTTTACTTTTAAAGGTCATTGTTTTGATCTTTTTCTTCTCATTTGATGACTCACCAGAAGGTTGAGAAACTGCTGTACATAAATGAACTTGAACCTGCGACGCAGTCACCAGGAAGCGGCCTAATCACCGCGAGGAAATGATAAGGTTGGTGCTTGATGGTTGCAGCAGGAAGCCAGGCGGAGGTGACTTCTGCGTTTAAACACGCCAACCTGCCAAGATTCAATCTACACTTGTTCTACCCCCCCTCCCGCCCCCTGCCAGTGGCCTTCTCAAGATCAGAAAAAGGGCCTTGGAGAATCACTGACAAGAAGCTTGGTGCTGCATTTAGGAAGGAAGTGAGAGTACGGTACGATGGGCAGACAAAGGCTAGTACTTCAGTGACTCAAAATGACTGCGCTCAGCAAATCCTGTCAAGGCAGGAGCGATGTGTTTCTACAGTTTCTTTTCTGCTCAGGTATCCTTGAGATAGACGACTTCAAGGTTGCTGGTCTCCACATGTGCATGATGGCTTTCCTGCCTTTCGGGTTTGACACAAAAAGGGGAATTTCTGCTTTGGCGATCGATCAAGTTTCAGATTATTACTCGCTGCCTTATTAATGTTGAGTAAAGCTGTAGATGGAAGCATCAGGCTTTGAATAGCAAAGGTTTTTCCCACATCGGATCCTGTTAGTGAAATGAGGAAGCTCAGAAAGGTGGCAAAACTTAAACTCTTGCTCCTGCAACACTTTCATTTATTTATTTATTTTTAGGTCATCCGCATGTTTCCCTGATTTCATTGAGCCCTGGATGTTTTTGCTTGCTTTGCGAACACGGACTGAGACACCGCAGTGCACCGTCTGACAGATCACTGATAGCAAATCTCAAAGAAAACAATACGCAGAGGCGACCTCATCCTAGCTGGTTTCCAGACCTCTGAATTTAATCAAGCTCTAAGGAAGTATTAAAGTAGACTTATTATCTTTTGTTTAATGTTAAATATGGCTAAGGATTTTGGATAATTAGGAAAACACACAAGTGCAAAAATAAGCTGACATCACTTTGTCATAGATTTCTCTATATGGGCATGCACTCCAGGCAAAGCACTGAGTCAAGCTAGGGTATGCTTGATAAATATATGATCATCTTCCCCCGAAAAGTCTCCTAACAAATGATTAATAGCATTTCCTGTCCTCAAAACCAACAAATAAGCAACTGTACAGTCATCATTTATACTGGCAATCTTCTATACAATCATCTGGAAATTCATCTGCATTAGCAGGCAAATTAATATTAGATAAACAACAGGCCTGAGTTTACTCCTCCAAAACAAACAAAGGTACTTTCAGAAATCAAATGCTCAGCAGATGTTGACCCTAGTTTTTCATCGACATCTGGCCACGCTGTCTTCACTAGAAATACAGATAGGCCCATGAACTGCTGGACAAAGATTTTGCCTCTATACACCAGCATTGTGGATTTTAGATCAATTAATCAAAATTGTATTGAATGTCAGACATTTGGTTTTAATTTAAGTGGTTAAACAAAAGTTTTGCATTAACTGTTTAAAAATTTCAGGCATTTTTATAAACAGCTGCCCATTTTCAGAGCTCAGAAGTAGTTTCATGGATGAAGTCGACAAAATATCTGAAGTTGGTCCAAAGTGTTGAATTTGTATTTTATAGCTTTTCACTGGAACTCTTAATAAGAGGTTCAAAGAGATGTCAGGGAAAGAGAGGGAGGCCATCATTAGGTCCCAAAAAGTAGCCAAATTAATCAGGTACATTGTTGAAAATAATAAATGACTTGCTCAGCAAAAGTACCAAATGACTAAAGTGATCACAGAATTATTTCCATGGAAAATACAAACTTTGTAACTTCTAACCAAGACAAAAACACTCTTGAGGAGGTATCAGACATATCAAACACTACAGCCAAGAGACCACTCAATGAATGAAAATATAGAGGGTAAACCACCAGTTCCACTCAAGAACAGGAAGGCTAGACTATACATTGAGAGAAAACATCTAAATAGATCTGCCCAGTTCTAGAAGGAAGTCTTTGGAGAGATGAAACCAAGATGAAGTTGTGAAGAGAATAGCAAAGAAGAGAAGGAGACAGAGATCCATACCATATTATCTGTCGAATATGGCGGTGGTGATATTATGGTCTTGACGTGTATGGCTTCAAGTGGAACTAGGTCACTAGTGTTTAGTAATGATGTTGATAGAAGAAATACAGTTAATTCGTAAGTGTACAGAGCTATACTCTCTGCTTAGGTTCAGCCAAATGCTAATGCAAATGGATAATGTCCCAAAGTAAACTGATGAACCAACCCAAAGAGTTGAATTTCAATGAAACGAAAAGGGATATTTTTCATTGGCCTGGTCAGTCGCCAGATCCCAACAGAGCACGTTTTCCAGTTACGAAAACCAAACTGAATGCAGGGAAACCCGCAAACAAATATAAGCACATTAACACCCACAGCTCAGACACCAGCTAAGAAGAACGCAAAACAATTAAGTGAAAACAAAATGGCAATTCAGAGTATTGTTTTGGCAAAAACGTCCCGAAAGGACAGAAAGAAATGATGATTGAACCTTGAAACAGTAGCGCCTTTATAACTGTGGAGCACAAGATTGGAGTTAAACCGAGCACCTCCAAGGTACAAATAATTACGAGGGTGTAACAGGGCACTGCTGAAAAACGGCATACCTCCACTGCAAATTTCTCCTCTGTAAATAGCATTTAGAAAAAGCCAAACCCTGTGTGCAGCAAATAAAGAACCACAAACATGTTTGCAGGAATAAATCTGATGGCTACGGAGGCTGCATTGCACCTTTCATCTCCACGTTAGAGAGAGTGGATTTGCCTTTCTATCACGAGGACAACACAAACTAACGTGCCGAGAACGGGGCGAGGGGTTTGATCTTCCCTGCGGAGAGAGTTCGTATCCGAGCAGTTAGCAAAATGAATTGAATCAGCGGGATTAACGGCACCTGTAAAGACCTGTCAGGTAGATTTACAGGCCCCACTGATAAGCTGGCGGTGAGGGATAAATACGCCCGGTGTCCCATCGGCTGCCAGCCAGTCAAAGAAAACCATCAACCCCTCCCACCGCCTCTCTCCTGGTCTCTCTTTCGTTTCCCCCAGAGCTGCAGACACCTCCACCTTTGATAAGGTAATAACATCAGTCTTGACTCTGGCTGCAGAGGTGAAAGCTGACGGCAGGATGGTGGAACCACGCTTTCAGGATGATGAATGCAGTCAAAACAGACAGACTGTGTGTGTTGATGCCTGTTTGGATATCAAAGGTGAATACACTCTGGCTGTCTGGGGAGGCGGGGGACTCACTATCAGGGAAATGTCGGCTTCTCTGAAGCCTAAAAAGTTGCTTGTGACATGCAATTCTCAATTTTAGTGGTGTTTTTAAATGGTTTTCTACCACTAAAAAAGGCCTGAACCCGACTGAGGGTCATTTAGTTATTATCATTTTGTCTGAAGAAAATAATGAACTGGGTTACAAACTGGGCTATTGATGTTGCTTTCAGGGATAACAAATTATAGAAATTTGGGGGTTTAAAGACTGTTATTGTGTCTGTTTAAATATTTCTTTAGGCTCTATTTTACACTTGTGGTCAAGTTTATATCATGGGCATGAATGTCAGGGTAATTTTGTGCTTAAATGTTTTCTTTGGACTGTTCTTTTTCCTGGGTGGAATAATTGTATACCATAACATCAGATCACAATGGAGGCCATCAACAAGCTTCTGGTATAATTCTGGCTGATATTATACTACTTTTCTTGGAAGAATTTGTGACGTTAATTTAAATTGTTTGGTTTACTGGCACAGACCTGGCTTTTAAGTGCAGTCCACACATTTTCAGTAGGGTTGAGGTCAGGGCTTTGGTAAGGCCATTCTGTTTGATCTGTTCCAAAACCAGTTTTGATGTGTGTTTGGGATCATTGTCCTGTTCTAAACTAGTTTCTGTTTAGCTGTTGATTTGAGGTGAAGTTGAAGAATTTGCAGGTAGTCTTCCTGCTTCATTATTCCATCTACTTTGTGCAATGGCAGCAAAACAACCCCAGAGCATGATGCTATCACCACCATGTTTGACAGCGTGTACAGTGCTGAAAGCCTCACCTTTACTCCTCCAACATCTAGTCATTGTGGCCAAATAGCTTTAACAGTTTTTCTCGCATCTGACCATAAAACATTTCTGCAGAAGACCTTTGACTTGTCTACGTTGGTAGCTGGAAATTTTAGCCAAGCTTGAAACTTGTACTTAAGATTGTTTGAACTGATGATCTTAGAGTCTGCAGATGTTGAAATGACTATTTTGTGTAAATCTATAGTTCTATTTATTTGATCTTCACTGAGTTCCTCGACTTTCCCACTGTTCTGATTATTGATCAATTCAATGAGTGCTGTCAAACAAGTAATTTTTATGTTGCATAGAGAAACTACTAGATGTAGTCAATGATAATCACTAATGAGAACTTGATAAGCCTTGTCAAGTTAAAAGACACTGTAGAACCTTTAGCACCACTTATTAAAAGATTGTTAAAAGATCATTATCGGTCCAAAATTACCATGACATTCAAGCCTATGATAAGTGGATGTAAACCTCTGTACACAACTTTAAGTTTTGCTTTTGTTGAATGGAGGACAAGCAGAACACTGAGTATTTGGGCACATTTTCCCCAAATCTTTAAAGTAACTAGAAGCTTTTTTGCCATACAAGCTGAAAAAAAAAAAAAAAAAAAAGCTCTCCTCAGTGCATCATGTTGAGACTTACCTCTGCATAAAATATGAAATACAGTGCTGCGAGAGCGTGACAATTAGGAGTGACTTCAACGTTTCATAGATGAACACCAGCCCTGTCGAAAGCCAACTCCTGCTTCATCAGTCACTCTGAGGTCATGTGAATCAGTGACGAGCTGCAGGGAAACTTTGCACCGAGGAGCTCAAGGGTGTTTCTCTTCCCAGCTCACTATGCCCTCTGCTCTGGAAAGTGGTGAAACATACACTTCACAGGAGGAAAGAAACTTAAAACTTATTTTTAAAAGGTTTGGTGAGACTGTGAAGCAGTTTTGTGTTTCTTTTACTAATGTGTGAACAGACTGTAACCTATAATATGATAATTCCAGATTTTATCATAAAGGACCTAGTCTGAATTTCAAGCAATATCCAAAGGACGTGTCATTTAAGGACCTCAGATCCCTAGAGTGAAAAAGACCTGCTATTGTTAGCCTAAAGATGGGTCTTTTAATCAGGGGCATCGACAATTTACCAACTTTTGGCACAACACAAACATGATCTAGTTTTTGTTAACATTTTGTGTCAAATGACAGCAAATGTTTAGCTAACATCAGCCACATTAACATTGTCTAGTCAAGCTAATATGGCCAAATAAAAATGTAGATTAGTGTGAGAGAAAACTAGAATCAACATCTTTCATGTGTTTGTAGCATGTATTTGTAAGAAGCTTAATTTGGTTTGAGGGATCCAAATCAAGCACAAGTCATCTTTCTCTGGCTAACACTAGCTTACCTACTAATGCAGATGAATCGCTAGCCACCTACCATAGCTACAGCAGCATCACCCACTGATTTCTTTTGTCCCATTTTGAAACCTCAGGTTGAGCATTTCTCACATTGTGTCGCTGGTTCAATGACTTGTCATTTATAAAGTTGCTAGCCAACGAGCATGCGGTTTCACAGCACAGATAATTCTTCTTCAAAAGGAAGAATGTTTGCAGTATGACCGAGATTTACAAAACAGACCTACCCTTATTAATTCAGCATAACCCAAACGAGGGACAAGAGCTAAAAATTAACTCAGCCAAGGCTAAACTAGCTGGCCACTTTAGCTTGATTCATATAGAGAGTAGTAAGATGGAAAACAATTGTGAAATGTGTTAAATCTATCTTCTTCTTCTTTTTTTTAAGTCGTTTTTAGCTTTTAATTCAGTTAAGTTTCAGTTAGTTTCCAGAGTGGGCTTGCTAGTTTCAGTTTTAGGTTTTAATAGTTTCTGTGTTAAGTGTTTTTAAATAAATAATGCATGGCGGGCAAAGACAAGATGCCGGAAAATCAGTTTACGTATTGCAATAAAAAGACACAATTTTTGAAAGAAGTTCATTCAGTCCTGTAGACATCTGAAGTCTTAATACACTTTTAACTTGGGTGATAGTTGTGGTGGTAAAAAGTCTTGCAGAGAAGTCCTAATTTTTCTGAGTTTATGGGCTCAGTTACACTTTTCTGGTCATACTGAATTGAAAGTCTATTCAGTAAAGAAGCTTATCCATGATATGATCCCTGGCTAACAACAATCCCAGGACGTCATAACAGCAGCAGTGCATCAATACTAATGATGACACTGATAATGTTACCCCCAGCAAAACACTATCAGAGTGGAAATGTTAGTTGGCCACTTTGCCAAATATTTTTACAAGCTACTTTTGTTATTGCAAAGATTTTCATTTTAGCCAGCAACAAGTAACATAACCATGCATATCAAAGGTGTAATTACACTGACAAAGGTGTAATTAATGATGGCTTTCTTTCTACAGCACTATACAAACAAAGAACGCCAACTTAGCCAAGGGACATGTGTGAAGCCACCTTTTCCATCAAAATGAGCACAATAAGTTTCTATATTTTAATGTTGTTTTTTTATTTGTTCTGGGACATGCAGCAGGATGGAGATAAGATATGTGAAAATACAATTAAAGCTGCACAGGAAATATTTATCACCGTTGTTTTAATGTCCTGTTACATGGTGGGGTTTTTTGTTTTCTAAAATATCTCTCTGAGAAAGTTTACCTGTCTATGTTTATGTATTCAAAACACCAGGAAGAATATCCGAAGTTAGGGCTGATGGAACTCCTAAAAACCAGTCTATTGTACAAATGTACTTAGAAACTGCACCAACTTGTGGAAACAGTGGTATACAGTGATTTAAGACCAAATACTAATAATGTGTAAAGATAGGAGAAGGCCAAGCCATAAAAGACAGACTGATTTGTGTGAAAAAAGGTGCGCACACTTCCATATATCATCCTGAACAAACACAAAAAGTAGTTGTGTCTCTCTAGCAGCCTGTTTGCGAGTTCATTTGACATGTGGAGGAGTATATCCTCCCAGAGCTGACATCAAACCTTCACCTCCTCTCACAGCTGGACTTGTTCTTGTGTGGCCGACCTCCAGCGCCTTCACCTCACAGGACATATTTCTTCCCAACAACTCGAGAGATACGACTCGATGAAAACTTATTAAGGTTGTTTTATGCATCAAGGGTAGAAACTCACCTCTGAGCTGGCTTTAATTGAAAACATCAGTTCACTACATTTACAAGAGGACTGTAAAAAGCTCTCCTGGCTGTGAATTAATGCAGCACAGGAGGACAACATATCCGGCGCGTTTGTGAAAGCGCTTTATGATGGTCAGTTATACAGAGTCGGCTTGCTGCATTTGATTTAAACCCGGAGGGTTCCTGCAAGGAGGGACTGTGATGCGACAAGCTGCATTCATCCAGGGCGACCTGGGATGGCGTCCAGTGTCGGCATCTAGGCCATGTCCCTGGTGAACATGTTCTCATGGTGAGGTAATCCATGATGTCAGCTCTGTGAGCTGCAGGTGGAGAACGGACAGGGGACCAAAAAAAGAGCACGAGTTTGTTTTTTCTTCCCTTTTATTGCACATGTTTGCTCTCAAACCAGAGCACAGAAAGCAACTGTTTAAGAAAAAAAAAAGGGTTTTACTGCTGTTGGGATTGCTGTGTGACCTCAGATTTATACAGTTGTTGGGTGTCTCGGATAAATCCAAGCTCATCGCCGCCGGGCCAAAATGTGATGTTTTGTTTTTCCTTGGGATTTTAAAGTGAAGGTGATGTCTCATACATTTCTGATTTATTTCCACTTTATTGACGGAGACGGGCAATTTACTTCAGTGAAATATGGAGCTATCGGCCAAAGCGGCCAAAAATCTAGACACCACAATTAGGTGAAAACGTAATGTAGTGAGATTCTGGGCAGTGGTGCTCTTCCAACTTTGTGACTACAGTTTGTTTCAGCTTAACAATGCCCCTGTGACCAAAGCTGGGCCCATAAAAAACAACAACAAAAAAACTTTAGCCTAGCTTTTTGTGGAAAAATCTGACTGATTCTGACTTCAACTCCATCTTAAACCTTTGGGATGAACCAGAACGTCAACAGCAAACCAGACCTGACAATCCAACCAGAGGGGCTGTGGAACGAGATATTCAACAATGTAATTTAGTGGTGTTTGTTTTGGGCTATCAAACCGTATTAGACTGGTTAACAACTATTCCAGGTGGAGTGAGAAGTGGAACTGAAAAATTTCATATTTTTGTTATCTCAGTGAAACTTTCAGCAACTGCTGGATCGTTCTTTGGCTTGTTTAACCAAGGGCGTCGGATGTAAGAGGGCTCTGTACACCCCTGCTACGCAATACATTTAACCCTGTGATTGCCAAGTCATCATCAGTGATGACCCAAATCCTAACCCTGTATTTTGGAGAATTTAATAAATGTAACATGTTCTAGTATTATCATACAGAGTTAGGGTCAGTATGACCTTTGATCTTTAATCTCAGCGTTAAGTTGTGAATTGCAGTATTACAATTTGAAATGATCATTTCTGACAAGGAAAGGGAAAAAAACAAACAAAACAAACAAGGTAAATATTTAAATTTCCACACATCTTAACGTTCACCAGGTCACCAAAGATCAACTTAGGGTTAGAGTTGGGTTTTATTTAACCACAAGCAAACTAGGAAAATTCACAGAAACTAGGAGATGTTGTGCTACAGTCACACTGGGGAAAACAGTGGCTGGAGACTGTGACATGAACAAAATTATTGCTGCTGTTTGAAAGAACTTTCAAACCAGTTCTGCAACCACTCACAGCCACTTGCCATCTTTATAGCAACTTTGGTAAGATGAAGTCAGTCTGCTATTAGTTTGCAATTTAATGGAGTCAAGTCGGCAGTTAAATGAAGTTTCCTTGTGATAAATTGGTTATCTGTTGCAAATCTGTCACACAGAAATTTACATTTAATACTGACAGCCGGAGCTTCATAGATTTGAAACAGAAATTCCCCCACAAATAGTCACATAGCTGCTGCAAAATGATGTACGCAATCAACATCCCTGCTTTCAAATAGGAATACAACGATCTGGCAACCAATTGAGTTGAGTCTCCTATTGCAGATAGACATGAGTTGCACTCATCAGAACATACTGACTCAAAAAGACTGGAAGATGTTGGAAATCTGTCTGTGTTTATAAATGAGAAACTTTGCAATTACATGCAAACTTTCGCTAAACTCTCTGAGAGTGATTACAATCAGTCTGACTCTCACTCTGACTATATGGAGACAGGTCTCGCCCAGATCAGGCAACCTGTGCAGTTACCTAAAAATGGTTGCTCAGAGGTTGAAGGTGTTGTATGCTCAACCTTTCAGCAGCTAGTTAGTCACTGCAACTACTCGCAGTCAGTCGCAGACAGCAAAGAAATGTTGGCACAATCATCAGGCAACCACCAATTTTTCCTGTTTTCAAGAACTTTGCTGTCCTATTTGTACCAAGTCAGCCTGTATTAGCTGATGACTTAATTAATGATCACGTCTAGACTGTTAACCAACAAAAAACTGCCACTTTAAATCATAGTAAATTATTTGTAATGATATTTTGAGTGTAATACAAGCACACTTTCATGGCTCTTTTCCCTAACTGTGAAGAGATATGACTAGATCCATCAGTAGTGGCTGCTTAAACATCATCTCACCCATTGTTCAGTGCCCAGTCTTTGCTGTTTCAGATAGTAATTAAAAAAAAACCCAACAACAACTTTTTGGCCTCCCCACTTTTAAAATGAATCCTGTCTAAATGACCCCAATGGTCACTCTAGTAATAAGAGTATGTATATTTTCTTTAAATTAGATTGTTCTTCTACAGTAAGTGTTGTCAATCAGGGAATAAAGAAGGTAGCCATTCCAAATGACATACATCAAAAACTCCTCACATTTTCCCCTTCAAAGTCTGTTTTGTTATTCGAAATAAAAGTTTGAAAGAGTTACTTGCTATGAAAACATGGACCTTAAAGAGTTAATAGTTCATATAATTTTGGCAAAGCAGTCCTTTCTTTAAATTTTAACTTTTTTGCTTCTAAACAGCTACGGTTTTCCACTGGTAGCAACACAAAATAGCTACTTTTCCTCATTGCACCAGGTGTAATCCTCCTAAAAAATGACAAAATGAAAAATAAAACCCTGAATTTTCACAACACTGTGCAGTATGTCATGCAAATGAAACCGCCTTGTCGACAATCCAGTGGCTAGGATTTCACCAAATTCACGATGAGTACCTGTGTGCATTTGAAACAGCAAGCAAAGCTCAATATCCCAAAGCCTCAACAAACCACCGCATGGATTTGAGAGTAATTCCACCAGAGCATCGCTGGCACGGCTGCATTCTTCTCAGAGCTGCACAGTTTAATGTTTACCCGTATTCCCCAAAGGTCTGGAATACTATATATCTGCGAGAGGTAATGTTTTTCAAAGCCATGACCAAATGTGTTTGGATTGGCTGTGGAAAGCTACTTTAGATTTAACACAGGCTATACAGGCTGATAGGCCATCCAAAGAAATATATTCCATGAGCGAAACACCTCCCAATAAAGGAATACATTTAATGAATATTTACATAAGGCTTGATTCATGTCAAACTAAAGGGAATTCGCAGAGTTGGGACGCAGATCACTCACTATGCTCTGTATACGTAGCAGAGCCACATGTGGACTTCTGAGCGTGTTCAGTATGCAAGCGAGGTAAAATAGCAAGCTCTTAATCCTTTATTTAAGCGCCTTTTTCCTTCGAGCATTATTACCAGAGGGGCTGGCAACCATGGCCTTACTGCACAAACTGAAAAAGGTGTAAGAGAAGTTGATCAATATCAATGACTAAATGATTTCTTGGGCAGATTTCTCAAACAAAGTAGCTCATTTCAGAAAATGACTAGCTTCTGCAAATGCAATGTGTTTTTATTTTTTATTTTTATGAATAGCTACTAAAATGCCTACCAAAAAATAAACTTTATTATCTGTATCAACGGCAGGCTGAGCAGTAGGTTCAATATGAGAGCAAGTACACTTTTACACATTTTTCTGCAGCTGCTGTCTGTTTGAATTACTGGGACAACAGGTGGATGATAATGAGGTGCCTCCTCAGACAATTATAGGCAAAAAGCCCCTACCCCCATTCATTTAGGCATGGCCAGTTTTATGCTCAGATTGTTTTATGTTACGATACATTCAATTATATTTACGAGTGAATTCAGTTCTTTCACTTCAAGCCTGTAAAAAACACATATAGCTAAGTTCTCTGAGAGCATCTAATCGTAAACTGTGCTATGACAGCTCAGGTGGTCCCAGTTGTTCTTATCTGGGTAAAATAAAACAAAATACGGTAGGATTTTGCCAACTTCGCCAGTCCCATCACATTCAGCAGCCTCCAAAGACTCTGAGAGGCCACACTCGTGCTGACGAGACAGGGAAGCTTTGAAATGCAGATGGCGAGGCCTATCGACTGTCACCTGTATGAAGCACTTTAACTCCTGTCGCTGAAATGAGCCTTTTCAAGAGGCACATTGTGATGTGTATCAGCCGACGAGGCAGATTGGTGATGATTGCTCTATTCTGGCTGTCAGCTAGTGAAAACAAGGTATTCATCCTTTGTCAGAGCGACATCTCCTCTCTCATCTCACCAATGAGCCCCCACCTCTCTTCCCTCTCCCATCACCATCCCTCTTAACCTCTTGTCTTGATTTGGAATTACTGTTCAAAGGCATGGTTTACTAGTGCAGCCTGCTACTGTTACCGCCAATGAGGGGAGGTCATTGCCAGCCATTGTATTTGCTTCCATATAGACTGCTGCTTTTTGAGCAATTGTGATTTTATATTGCATGTTTGCAATACAGACATTTTACAACATATTTGCCAAAAAATGATTCCAGCCAAACACTGCCTCACAGAAATACATCAAATAAATCCTCAAGGACACATTTGCATTGTGATAATCTATATGAATTGGTATTGTCATGATCAAAATATTTGTGCAAAGAATAGTTCTGGTAATGGGTTCTACTAACCAATCATATTTGAGCATGCTTCGGCTGATACAGGTAAAAGTAAATGTGGAAAGCAATATAGGATTTCATATGCAAAGACTGGCAGAGAAAACAGCACTGAGAGTGCCAAAAAACCTGGATGTTGTCTCCAGAGATTAAGTCGCAGACTAGCCATTGGTTTCCAAGATTACTAGTACTAGTACTTCATAGACAATGAGTAACTGAGGAGTTTTGTCAGGGTGGCCACACAAATTCCTTGGTAGTTAACTCCAGCAGTGAAGATTGAGGGGGTTTTACACATGCAGTGTTTAGTTTAGTTTTCCCACGCAGTTCATTTGTGCTGGAGCGGACACAGTAATCACACCTGGGTGCGGACCAACACAACCACATTGAGACTCTTTGGAGGAGGTGGTCTCAGTACACTTTCAAATGAACTCCATAAACAGTCCGTTTATGGTGTGAATGTGATATGACCCCGATCCCAACAAACTACCAGGTGTATGTCACAAGGTTGAGCTAAAAAACATCCCGTAGCCCGTTGCTTTGTATTCTCAATGCAGGACTACTGGCCTGTACAGGCTAGAAACTAGCCATGAAATGAACTTAAATTCGTTATGTTCTCCAGTAGAACATGGAGAAGTTGTTGATTTTAAGCTTTTCACCAATAATGAATGCAAGTTGGGAAAAAATTAATTATTTATTAAAACCACAAAAAAGAAAAACCTGCTATGACTGATTTGATCAAATGAGCCTATAAGAAATACTTTTTATTATTTCCTTTACTGGTTGCTTAGAAAAACAAAACTGCTTGGAATTATGATGAACTTTTGTTAAATCCAGACAAGAAAACAAAAATACCAGGTTGGTGTTTCCATTTAAAACACTGAGACCTGTTTTTGCCTCTGGACTGTGGACTAAATTAGATGTATGTTGTTTGGCAATGCTGCAACTAAACTTAAGAGGTGGGACTCTGACAAAGTGTACGACACACATCAGCTTTAATATTACCCGGATATATTCACGCTCTTATAGCTTTTGTGGTCCCTCATTTATTTCCTGACACTAATGCTACATTCTGTGCCCGTGTTGTGCATCTCTGCTTTATTTTCTCCCCCTTTCTCCCGTATTTCAAAGTGAAATACTTCCAGCCATTTGACACAATTAGGCGCTCTCTTCCCACCGCATCGCATCCCACTGGATGGCCCTCATTATCACGAGCCCTTGCCTTTTAGATAACTTATAATGAGGCCGAAAATGTTTCACATTTTGCTTTTTCTCCAACACCGTTGGTTCAAAGAGACCTACTTCAACCTAATTAAGGGTTCCAACTGCTGCAGTCAAATGCTTTTCTTGTTTCTTGTGGGGTTAACAGTGGTGAGATGTAGATTTCCACAAGACAGGGTCTAAAGCCATTATGTCGAATCGGTGACAGATATCACTGATGCCCAAGTACTACGGTAATGGTCTACAGTACTCAGAAGTGTGTGGTGTGAAGTTACCACGTTGATGGCGAGAATGTTGTTAGTCAGATAATGTGGGGCTTTTTGCTTTTTTTTGTTCCCCAGATCAGCTTACATTTACATCTGCAGATCTGGCACTCAAAATGAAAATTACAACAGTAAAAAGAGAAGACAACCTGTTCTTCCTCCTTTGGTATGTTGTTGGATGAACAGCTGAGCCCCAAATGTCCCTGAATAATCCACCCAGGACCGCAGATCCACACTGTGTCTGTTTAATAGTCTTACCAGTTGTATCAAGCACCTGGTTAGAAATATTGTATGCGCTCCCTCTTGGACTCTATTAAATACTGAGAAGAAAATGGGAAGCATTTGGGGATTCCCACTTTTTTCCAGACATCTGCAAATCAAATTTACAGTTCCCACATTTATTTGACAGTTTTGCAAAGTGAATTTAAGACATATGGAACAGTAAAAATGGCCAATTTTAATTATAAAACAGCAACAATGGAAAGTGAAAAGATCACAGATCAACTGTCCAAAACCTAAATGTACTTCTGATACATTTAAAGTTTGGATTTGCATTAATCCAAACAGTCAGCATAGATTTTCTATCAATGTCTATATATAAACATATTTCATAAGATATTTCATAAATTCATTTTGAAGTATATGGATGTTCAGCTCTCTTTTCACTATAATAGGTGTTGTAATGTATGGCTCGATGGATGTATCTTTGCCATAAGAGCTGAGTGTGAAAGTGAAGCTGTCTCAAAGACAGGGTGATGAGCTCAGTTATTTGGGAGTACAGCCACTACTTTTCCATATCAAAAAAACCCCGGTGTGGCTTGGTCATGTAACTGACCAGCATGCTGCCAACTAGTTGAGGCGTTCCAGCCATGTCCTACCCAAAGGAGGCCCAACTGGAGACCTGTTCATCTTTTTAAGTACTAGAAACTGGTCTAGGAAGTGGCTTTTTTCCACAGCCTGTCTTTTGTCCTGTCTTCTTCCCATCACCCACAGCCGGTGGGTGTCTGTTTTGTTGGGTTTTCTCTGTATTGTTAGGAGCGGAGGCCCTGGTGGACTGATCCCTGGCTGCCAAGACTGGCAATCGGGACATGGAATGTTACCTCTCTGGTGGGGAAGGAGCCTGAGTTAGTGCGTGAGGTTGAGAGGTACTGGCTAGATATAGTTGGGCTCACCTCTACACATAGCTTGGGCCCTGGAACCAGTCTCCTGGAGAGGGGCTGGACTCTGTTTCAGTCTGGAGTTGCCCCTGGTGAGAGGCGGCGGGCTGGGGTGGGTATTCTAATATCCCCTCGGCTTGCTGCCGGTACGTTGGGGTTTTTCCTGGCGGATGAGAGGGTTTGTTCCCTGCGCCTTAGGGTCGGGGAACGGGTCCTGACTATCATCTGCGCTTATGTGCCGAGTGGCAGTTCAGAGTAACCAGCCTTCTTAGAGTCCCTGGGTGGGGTGATTGGGAGGAATGGCCTCCCTGATCTGAACCCGAGCAGTGTTTTGCTATTGGACTTTTGTGCAAATCACAGTTTGGCCATAACGAACACCTTGTTCGAACATAAGAGTGTCCATAAGTGCACGTGGCACCAGGACGCTCTAGGCTGCAGGTCGATGATCGATTTTGTAATCGTATCACCAGACCTGTGACCATGTGTTCTGGACACTCGGGTAAAGAGAGGGGCTGAGCTGTCAACTGATCACCACCTGGTGGTGAGTTGGATCAGGTGGCGGGGGAGGACGCTGGACAGACCCGGTGCACCTAAGCGCGTAGTGAGGTTGTGCTGGGAACATCTAGCAGAGGCCCCAGTCCGCGAGATCCTTAACGCACACCTCCGGCAGAGCTTCAACAGCATTCTGAGGGAGACTGGGGACATTGAGTCTGAATGGACCATGTTCAGCATCTCCATTGCCGAAGCTGCTGCACTGAATAGAATAGAATAGAATTCAACTTTATTGTCATTGCACATGCACAGGTACAGGGCAACGAAATGCATTTGCATCCATCCAGAAGTGCTTTAGTGATATAGATATATTACAATATATATTAGCAATAATATAGATATGTGAGTATATTACAGAAATGGGTCTATTATGGTATGTTATAATGTACACGGTATGAAGTATGTTGTGAATATTCTATAACTATAAGTATGTACAGGCTGTAGTGAGTACAAGCTATGTACAGGCTATGAACAGGATATAAATATGAAAAACTATACAGAATATGAAATAAATAACTTTACAGAATCTGAGATATACAGCTATACAGAAATGGGAACTATGCAAGTTGTAAACAGTTGTAGGATTAAAGATTATCGAATGTACAGAATGATTATTTACACAGAGCTATACAGTAGTGCAGTTAAGATAAGTGAGGGTGTAGATAGTTTCTACAGAGGCTATATAAAGTGCTAGTGGTTGTGAGTGGTGGTTCAGTCCATGTTATTATTGTGTGTTTGAGGGTACAGTTGTCCATTGTGGGTGTGTGTATGTTCAGTCCATGAGTTTAACGTGGGTCAGATGTCAGGAGGCAGAGTTCAGGAGTCTGACAGCTGTGGGGAAGAAGCTGTTCCGGTACCTGGTGGTCTTAGTCCGGAGGCTCCTGTGGCGCCTCCCAGAGGGCAGGAGGGTGAAGAGTCCATGTGATGAGTGACTGGGGTCTTTGATGATTTCCCCAGCCCTTTTCAGACACCGCTTCCTGTAGATGTCTTTTATGGCAGGAAGTGGTGCTCCGGCGATGCGCTGGGCAGTTTTCACGACCCTCTGCAACGCCTTCCGGTCCGAGGCAGAGCAGTTCCCATACCAGACTGTTATACAATTGGTCAGGATGCTCTCGATGGCAACGATAGAAGTCCACCAGCTGCAGCCGCAAGGTGGTTGGTGCCTGCCATGGTGGTAATCCCCGAACCAAATGGTGGACGCCAGAGATGAGCTGCGGCCGCAAGGTGGTTGGTGCCTGCCGTGGTGGTAATCCCCGAACCAAATGGTGGACGCCAGAGGTGAAGGAAGCCACCAGGCTGAAGGAGTCCTATCTGGCTTGGTTAGCCTGTGGGACTCCGGAGGCAGCCCGTTTCGAGGTTAGCCAGGCGGCTAATGCTATCTACCGCCTGACTACCGAGGACAGTGACGTCATCAGCGAGAGACCGGTGACCAGCATCGCGGAGCATGACGTCCGAGCGGCACTGAGGAGAGTGAACACAAGGAAAGCGGCGGGGCCAGACGGTATCACCGGCCGTCTGCTGCGCTGCTGTGCTGACCAGCTAGCGTCCCTGGCAAAGTCTGTGGTCCCCACATGCTTCAAAAGATCCACCATCATCCCTGTGCCCAAGAACAGCAAACCCTCATCCCTGAACGATTACTGGCCAGTTGCACTGACCTCGGTAGTAATGAAGGTGTTTGAGAGGCTGCTGAAGAACATCATCTCCTCCTCCATCCCAGACACCACAGATCCGCTGCAGTTCGCCTACAGATCCAACAGATCCACAGAGGATGCCATCGCCCACGTCCTACACACCACTCTCAGCCACGTGGACACGAAACAGGGTAACTATGTGCGAATGCTGTTTGTTGATTACAGTTCAGCGTTTAACACAATAGTGCCCTGCAGACTGTTCACAAAGCTGAGAGATCTGGGACTTAACAGCCGTCTGTGTGCATGGGTGTTGGACTTCCTCACTGGCAGAACTCAGGTGGTGAGGGTGGGCAGGTGCTTCTCCAACAGCATCACCATCAACACAGGAGCACCTCAGGGATGTGTCCTCTCGCCACTGCTCTACTCCCTCTACACTTCAGACTGTGTGGCCACCCATGGCTCCAACACCATTGTGAAGTTTGCTGACGACACAGTGGTGTTGGGTGCCATCTCCAACAACGATGAGGCGGCCTACATGGATGAAGTGAAGAATCTGGCATCGTGGTGCCAGGACAACCACCTCCAGCTGAACGTCAGCAAGACCAAGGAGCTGGTGGTGGACTTCAGAAGGGGTCAGCACAGAGACTACAAGCCCATTATCATCAATGGAGCTCCAGTGGAGAGGGTGCAGTCCTTCAAGTATCTTGGTGTCCACATCTCCTCAGACCTGACATGGGCTGCCCACATTCAGGTCCAGACCAAAAAGGCTAGGCAGCGCCTGTATCACCTACGACAACTGAAGAAGTTCAGGGTCTCTCCAAAGATCCTCAGGATTTTCTATACAGGCGCTGTGGAGAGCATCCTCACACAGAACATGACATCGTGGTTCGGGAACAGCTGTGTGAAGGACCAAAAAGCTCTCCAGAGAGTGATCCGTACAGCAGAACGCTGCTGCAGGATTGCTCTCCCCCCGCTTCAGGACACCTACACCAGGAGATGCCGGACTAGAGCAGCGCAGATACTGAAGGACCCGTCCCATCCTGGCAACAAACTGTTCCAACTTCTGCAATCTGGTAGAAGGTTCCGCATCTTCCGGGCAAGGACAGAGAGACTCAAGAGGAGCTTCTATCCCCAAGCCATCCGTGCCCTAAACACACACACCCGCCCTCTCACATCATCTATAATTGACTGAGACAGGACTCTTCCAGACACTAAACCAAGGCACAATGTACATTTCAATTCCTTTAATTTTAAATATGTTTATATTGTCTATCCTGTAAAATAGTCAGATATCTATTCATATTAATGTACAGAATTCACCTGCTTGCTGCTACTACTGCACATTCACCCAGTGTATATACTATGTGTGTGTATATATATATATATATATATATATATATATATATAATGTTCTTCCTCTACACACCCCCCCCCCAATTTTTGCACATGTCGAGGAGCGTGTCAGGCTACATTTCACTGTGTGTTATACTTGTATAACTATACATGTGACAAATAATAAAGAACCTTGAACCTTGAAGAACCTTGAACAGGTATCGATAGGCCAAGCGGAATGCGGCTCAGGCAGTGGCTGAAGCAAAAACTCGGGTGTGGGAGGAGTTCGGAGAGGCCATGGAAAAAGACTTTCGGACTGCCTCGAAGAGATTCTGGCAAACCGTCAGGCGTCTCAGGAGGGGAAAGTGGTGCTCTACCTGCACTGTGTATAGTGCTGGCGGAGCGCTGCTGACTTCAACTGAGAAAATTGTCAGGCGGTAAAAGGAATACTTCAAGGACCTCCTTAATCCCAGTGACACGTCTTCCGAGGAGGAAGCAGAGTCTGGGGATGAGGGGAATGACCCGCCAATTTCCGGAGGTGAGGTCACTGAGGCAGTTAAACAGCTCCTTGGTGGCAGAGCACCTGGTGTTGATGAGGTCCGCCCCGAGTTCCTGAAGGCTCTGGACGTTGTATGGCTGTCCTAGTTGACATGCCTCTACAATGTTGCGTAGAGATCAGGGGCAGTACCCCTGTACTGGCAGACCGGGGTGGTGGTCCCCATCTTTAAGAAGGAGGACTGGAGGGTGTGTTCCAACTACAGGGGGATCACACTCCTCAGCCTCCCTGGGAAAGTCTATGCCAGGGTGCTAGAAAGGAGAGTTTGTCCGCTAGTCGAACCTCAGATACAGGAGGAACAATGCGGTTTTCGTCCTGGTCGAGGAACACTGGACCAGCTCTTTATCCTCTCAAGGATACTTGAGGGCGAATGGGAGTTTGCCCAACCAGTCTACATGTGTTTTGTGGACATGGAGAAGGCATTCGACACGGGGTGTCCTGTGGGAGGTGCTGCAGGAGTTTGGGGTGTCTGGCCCATTGCTACGGCCATTCGATCCCTATACAACCGTTGCAAGAGCTTGGTCCGCATGGCCGGCAATAAGTCGGACTCGTTCCTGGTGGGTGATGGGCTCCGCCAGGGCTGCCCTTTGTCACAGATTCTGTTCATAATTTTTATGGACAGGATTTCTAGGCGCAGCCAAGTGGCGGAAGGCTTTCACTTCGGTGCCCTCGGAATCTCATCTCTGCTTTTCGCGGATGATGTGGTTCTGTTGGCTTTATCGAGTGAAGGCCTCCAGCTCGTACTGGAACGGTTCGCAGCCGAGTGTGAAGCAGTGGGAATGAGGATCAGCACCTCCAAATTTGAGGCCATGGTTCTCAGCCGGAAAAGGGTGGAGTGCCCACTCTGGGTTGGGGATGAGTTCCTGCCCCAAGTGGAGGAGTTCAAGTATCTGTACCGGTCCGTCGTGGTGAAGAGGGAGCTGAGTGTAAAAGCAAAGCTCTCAATTTACCGGTCGATCTACGTCCCTACCCTCACCTATGGCCACGAGCTGTGGGTAGTGACCGAAAGAACGAGATCGCGGATACAAGCGGCGGAAATGAGCTTCCTCCGAAGGGCAGCTGGCCTCTCCCTTAGAGATAGGATGAGAAGTTCGGCCATCTGGGAGGCGCTCAGAGTAGAGCCGCTGCTCCTCCACATCGAAAGGAGCCAGCTGAGGTGATTCGGGCATCTGACAAAGATGCCTCCTGGGCGCCTCCTGGGTGAGGTGTTCTGGGCATGTCCCACCGGGAGGAGGCCCCGGGGCAGACCCAGGACACACTGGAGAGATTATATCTCTCGGCCTGCCTTGGTGTTCCCCCGGATAAGCTGGAGGAGGTGGCTGGGGAGAGGGAGGTATGGGCATCTCTGCTTAGGCTGCTGCCCCCGCGACCCGGCCCCGGATAAAGCGGATGAAGATGGATGGATGAACTGAATCGATCTCCATCTCTGCTCATGGATTATTGTATCCCTTTCTCTTGAATTGCATAAACTGCTAACACAATACTTGTCTTAAAGGTTTGTTCACATTGGCTGAAAAGAGAACTATAGAGCTGAGGAAAAATAAGATCATGTGTTAGCTGTAGTTGAATCGAACTGAGCAAAACACATTTGAAATGTATAATTATGCAAAAATATCACATTTAACTTTAAGCTGCAGTTCATTAGTGAAAAAGGAAAAGAAAGAAACGTTAGCTGAATTTGCTCTGAAGGCTGAAACACACATATATAGGTGCAAATGATGTTGATTGGGTGCATGTTTTTATACCATCTTGCATGAAGAATATCACATTCGACTGTCCTCGTGACATATTCTGATCTGAATAAAATGTCCCATCTGGAAAAATGAACTAAACACAGAGCTAAGAAATTAAAAAAGTAAAACCCCTCTGGACACTCACTCTTAGACATCCCATGAAATCTTTCTGCCAAACACACTCTGTCAACCTCTCTGGACCCTTCAGATCACATAGTTGCCCACTCCGATAATTACAGTGGTAAACTCAACCCCTTCGGCCCTGCTTGACCCTCAACAATTCAGCTTTCCGCTTGAGTAAGTTGTAGGTGTGTTTACTGGGCACCAGCTTGTTCCTGTTAATAATATGAGCACTGAACCTTGGACCTCACCTGACGGCACTGTCTGGGACAATAGCCAGCTCGAGTGTGTCTCTATATGTGTGTGTGCTTCCTTTCCCATAATCCTGTTCCCCTCATGAGCCACAGAGCCTATAAAGCTGTCAGTGAACATGTAGGACACGTCACCTTTGCCGGGGTTTCTCACACACACAGATGTAGAGCTGCTGCATTATCACACATACCCTGAAAAAGCCACTGTTACACATGCAGAAAGGTATGCACATGAGAACAGTCAAGACAAACAAAAGACACACATTTAAACTGACGCACACACACACACACACACACACACACACACATTCAGAGTCACACGGCACAGATAAACACAGAGTATTAACCTCTGCAGATTACTGCGCTTGTCTGTAATATGTTAAATTGGAAGCCTGACAGTTTAAAGAGTCACTCAGTGTATTAAGAATCACAAGTGTTTACACAAGGCATCTATTGGGTGTTATGTCACGCAGTAAACAAGCAGACAGATGAATCGATGATGAACCACCCTTTTTTTCTTTTCTTCACTAAACTGTTTCTTTTTCGATTAAGAGACGTGTAGGTATAAAAGAGAAGAAAAATACACGGTTAAAGTGCTCAATGCATATGTATGAATGTCCACATGAATCCACGTGTGGCTCTGTGCATGCATGTGCAAATGGGGGGTCATCCAGCTCCTGGTCTGATGGGGGGGGGGGATTATGGGAAACAGATGACTTACGCTTCTAATTTGTGGCCTTAAATTGCAAACAGAGTTTCACGAATCCAGGAGAGTAATAAATGCTGAAAGAATTGTGTGTGTGTTGAAGGTAGGTGGGTTACACTGCACACACACGCAGTCATATCATGTTGGCTGCAGGTTCACAGAAACACAGAATGACAGATTTTACATTTCAGGTATATTTTATATATCAGATTTGATGTTCCATGTACAGCAGTCAGAGCAGCAGGAACATGGATAGCTGTGGAGAAGAACACTGGTCCTAATAAAGAGGAACAGCAGGTATATACATCTATCTATATAAATATAAATAGATATGTATACACACACACACACACACACACACACATATATATATATATATAGTTAATTGGATGAGTGACGAAACGTTTGTACTGATCTCTAAATAGCTCAAGATGCAAAAACTTAATCTAAATAGAAAAAAAGTGGACATATTATGATGATATGAAGTACCATTATGGTATTATTGGCACTGTTTGAAACAGGCTACTCCTTCTTTGAGCTAGCTTTCTTTTGATTGTCTGCCCATCAAAAACAGAGCAACATATGGGTAACCTTTAGCCGGTCTCATTTGCCCCAGATTGCAAATCTCTATGACATTATAAAAATCCAAGTGTGGAAAGAAAGTGTCTCAAACTAACTATATAAAGGAGTAAAGCCTGAGGGATGACATCTAGATGCCCTGATCTCATTATTTGAAGATTTGGCTATGACTAAAAGAAGACTTGAAACATTGCATGTATGATATATTTTTTTTAAATTGTAAGTGAAGAACATTTACTGCGATATACCCAGACAGTTTTTAGTCAGGTATCCCTTTAATTGACCAAGAAAAGGTTGGAGGTCTGTACTGGCCACTTATGTTCATGAAAATAGATAAATCTGTGTACAGTGTGTGGTCACATATCCACATGTCAAAAGTCCCACCGTGACAAAGCTCTGCTCCTGCAACACATTTTCCATGAAGGTAAACAGCTGAGCTAGCAGCACATAAACTGGCACCTGTTGGTCATTAACCTTTTCAGCCAAGGTAGTGAGAGACGCATGCGGCTCTTGTAGCTAGTAGGAATGTACACCAAAGATTCCTGACCAATGGGAGCTCAGGGAGAGAAGAGAGCTGGAGAGGTTTCACCTGGCACCTGTTGAGCAACCCAAGAACTTGTCACAGACACACTCCTGCTGCTGGTTTGAGCTTTGAGTGGAGCTATTAGTCATTGTCAGTATGGGCAAATCTGGTGTGAATCATCGTCATATGGGCCTCTAGACATTTATGTCTCTCCCTTTTTTTCTCACTGATAAAGTTTTACTGCACCTGTTAAACATGAATGTGGCGTCAATGATTTGAGCTCAAGGCTGGACTATTAAAATATGTGAATAATTCAGCACTCTATGCGTTTAGACTATGATATACTTATTTTAAAGGTGGAATTATGCAATTTAACATCAAGTTATTTAATCTTCACAAAAACTAGATTATTCATATATTATTTTGTAGAAATGTCCATAAATTGGCATATTGTTGTAAGCTTTTTAATGATGTCTCGTGCTTACCCTTACATCAATTAATTAAGCAAATGTAAATCTATAGATCAATAAAATCAGCAGGATTACAGCTAGAGAACTCTTTTTGCAGCCTTAGTTGTCTAAATGAGTAACATTTAGAAAAATCTAGTATTTCCAACATATTAAATCATGTGTTAGTCATGGGCCATGCTTAAAAACACCATCTGCAGTGACTGGAAGGAGAACACAATATTAAATAAGCTATCAAGTGCAATTACATATCAAAGTATCAAGACATAAGTAGAGTAATAAAATCAAAACATGCATATACTTACAGATCATACTTGTTAGTATGGGGTTGGACCTCCTTCAGAGCTGTCTTAATTCTTCATGGCACGGATTCAACAAGGTGCTGGAAACATTCCTCAGAGGTTTTGGTCCATATTGACATCAACATCACACAGTTACTGCAGATTTGTTGGCTGCATATCATGGATGTGCAGCCAACCAGATTTCAGTCTTAAAGGACTGAGATGTGGTGACTGTGGCCATGTGAGTACAGTGAACTCATTGTCATGTTCAAGAAACCAGTTTGAGATGATCTTAGCTTTGTGACATGGTGTGTTATCCTGCTGAAGCTGCCATCGGAAGATGGTACATTGTGGTCATAAAGGGATGGACATGGTCAGTAACAATACTCAGGTATGCTGTTGTGTTTAAACAATGTCGATTTGGTACTAAGGGGCCCAAAGTGCCCACCAGCCTAAACCGCTGGTACAAGGCAATGTGGATCCATTGGTCTTCTGCTGCTGCTCAAGGTTGAACATGTCATTTCTTCAGAGATACTCTTCTCCATACCTAGGTGTAATGAGTGGTTATTTGACTCCCTGTTCTTATCCATCAACAAGGCACTTTCACTCAGAGAGTTCCCGACCATTGACTGTGAACCCTAGAGAGGGTTTTCGGAAAATTTCAATAGATCAGCTGTTCCTGAAATACTCAGAACAACAAACATCCCACTTCAGTGTCACTCAGATCGCCTTTCTTCTTCACTCTGATGCTCAGTTTGAACTTCATCAGGTCATCTTGACCATGTATATATACTTGAACGCATTGAGTGACTGGCTGATTAGATATTAAATGAGAAGCAAAACAGGTCTATCTACTCAAGTGTCTGGAGAGTCTACATGGTCTAAAAACATTCCTGTCTAACCCACACAAATTGGCCTCCCATGAGGCAACCTGTCTAATTGAAATTGGATCCTAAGAGGTTGAAGGTGTTGCATGCTATGTCTCTGGCCAATCAGTTGGTCGTCAAAACTATTTGCAATAGGTTGACAATTGCAAACAGTCAATCAGGCAATGAGGTTACTGTTTTACTGTAGTGTGACAGACCAATTAGTGAATTGTTGCCATCTTGTTATTTTGAAATCAGACAAGACAAGTGAAAGGTGGATTTGACTGAGAAACAGGAAAAGGGCTTCACCCTAAAGCATACCCTGGGCTCCATAATTTACTAAATGAACACTATGTTGTGTTCAGTAACACTAAGTTTATCTGGAAAATGATTACTGTAGTCACAAATTCGGGGAACTGAGGGAACTTTTTTTCATAGTCTACTTGACTTGGTTTTGCAACTGTGCTGGCCATTAAAAGTAAAGCAGATTTAAGTCACTTCCACATTAGCTTCACTTTTTACTTGCTACATCCCAGACGGCTTCAAAGAAAAACAAAAAGCAATTCGCTTGCCTTACATCGCATTGTAGCCGGCAGTTAATGACAGCTAATGGACAAGCTTTAGCTGTCTAAATAATCCTCTAAACTCTTGGCCACCTCATCAAATGTCAAGGAACATCATTCTTCATTCTTAGTTGCTTGATTTTATTGACACTCAGTGTTCTCTGGCTTCTACATTGTTGCAAGTCTCTTACTTTTCATACACTCCTTACCTCCAGTTCTTAACACACTTTTATTGATCAAGTGACAGGAAATCAGTCAAATATCAAACTAATCAAGCTGAAGACTAACCACCCAGTGGGCCATAAAATATTGGGACAATCCCTTCATTGCACAGAAAAACTGTGCGCCGAAATTGCAGGGGGTCTGTAAACTGTGATGGATGATGCAACAGACAATCTGGTTTATATTTTTATGGCTCCCTTTGGCTAACCTCAGGGTTGTTTACTGTCATGTGCTTCTGATGGCCAGCTTTAACGTCACTACATTAACAACCGTTAAACCAATAAAACAGGTTTTTAAAGAACACGGCAACTAAATGTTGCTTATTTAAAGGCATTGAAATATAAACTCCAAATAAATCATAATTTTAAAGCAGCCGTAATCTCCTGGAGTAAAAGTGTGTGTGGCAGCAGTCATTTTATCTCATCAAAGAAGCGTTTGTGTGTGTGCGTTTGTATCATGAATGGCTGTGGTGGTCAGATCATTGTCACTGTCTGGACAGATTTGACACTCGTATTCATCTCATATGCCATCACATTGACATCACATCCCCCTTATTTACAGTACTTTCTGTGCTCCTCTACAGTCAAGCTTTTGTTATGTATAGTGTGCCCAAATGCATGTTTTATGTATGAATATTTTGCACAACAAAAGAAAACTAACACACCGTTTTTGAGACTCTGTTTGCTTCAGGATGTGGAATGGGACTAAAGCATTTTGTTTTTATCGGTGTATATAATCAATTTAAAGTCCATAAATAAAGTAGCACAAAGGAATCTGAGGGAAACTCCACCAATTTCACACATCAAGGTTAGTTTACTAGTCAGGACTCAGCTGGTAAACAGAAAGGCGTCATATCTCCTGTGTCTGGAATATTCTGGGAAAACAATTCCTGCTGACATCACTGTGGTGTCTCATTACCTTCTCCAAGAAGGTTATGTGATTAATCAAACCACTACTGATGAACCTGAACAAAAAGTAGTGAACACCTTGGCATAAAAGTGAGTCACTTTAGGTTTGTCTGGATCTGGATCCAGGAATTTCTGGACAGAATTAGATTATGTGCATCACAGATTCACAAACATTGGATCCAAATATCTTACTGGACATTATGCCGTGTTTTATTTTATTTTATTTGTGTAACATAAATAACAGAGGACAAAAATCATAAAATAATCAAAATAGGCCACGCAAGACTCAAGTGCAACATCAAAATAAGAGTAAGATTAAGATATAATGTGAGTCCGATGGAAGTTAATGAATTACTTTAAATTAACATAAAAATCTAGACGTTATAAAAGCAAATGCTGAGTAAATGCAGAGTAGCACCTTACTGCAAATCTAATCATGCCTGTGTGTTTGCTTCCTTGTCTGCCACCTTCTCCTAGACGACGAGTTTAATAACCAAAATTGGCATCTTAGGTCCCTGAGGTTCCTTGTCTATACGGATAATTGGAGGTGAGCTTCCCTCCCTCCAAGACATCTACAGGAAGCGGTGCCTGAGGAAAGCGGGGAGGATCATCAAGGACTCCAGTCACCCCAGCCATAAACTGTTCAGACTACTTCCATCAGGAAGGAGGTTCTGCAGCATCTGGTCCCGTACCAGCAGACTGAGAGACAGCTTTTTCCACCAGGCCATCAGACTGCTGAACACTTCATAGACACCTCAGCTTCACTACTGGAACTTTAACATTATGCACTCCATACTGTACAGTAATGCCACTGTTTTGCACATGTCTCACTCTGTATATTTTATTTTATTTATTTTATATATTTTATTTATTGTTTACTCTATTTAATTTGTAAAATATGTGTACACACACACACACACACACACACACGTAGAAAAATATTTAGTATACACATCCAGAAATGCATATACTATTATATATTGTACATATATTTATTAGTTTCAGATGTAGCCATTCTTGTATTTTGCTTGTTTACATTATTGTATTTTGCACAACTCTGTTGCTTGTGAAGCTCGCACACAAGAATTTCACTCACATGTGCTGTACCAATGTACCTGCACATGTGATGTGACAATAAAAGTGATTTGATTTGATTTGATTTGATTATACCAAATATTATGATGTCCTCATGTTACCTACAACACCTTACGAAAACATCCTGTCATTTCACATGTCATTTATCTTCACAAAAGCTGAAACATACAGGATGTATGTATGGACAAGCTGTTTGCTCAATTGACTGCACAGTAATCCGTCCATTCATCCATTTTTGTCCACTTATCCAATTCGGGGTTGTGGTTGAGCTGGAACCTATCCTATCCTAGCTGTCATAGAGCAAGAAGCAGGGTACGCACTGTGCAGGTCACCAGTTTACAATTTTTGGTAGATAATTTTATCAAAAATTCTCCAAAGGGCACCAACACAGTGGGCATTCCTTAAAAGCCATGATGTTGGTAGAAGTCACATGCAGGAGAATTCAGACTTGTTAAGTAGTTTTAAAGAGGTTTGACTGGTGACTGTGTGCATCCATTTTTGCATTCCATTTTTTATGTCTTGCTGGCTGCTGAAATTGAGACTATGGTTTAAAACAAATGCCTGGAGGGGTTTCAAGATGTTTGCGAGACTTGCTTCTAGAAGGATTTTGATAAAGTGTAAGAAGCCCTGCACCAAATAAGGCAACGTTTACATCTTTACACAATTTAAATTGTTGAGTTTCATAAAAAATAATTCAGAAGTTGTTGTAAGAGGAGGACTCAGCCATTCCCCTATGGGGACTGACTCAGTTGTGGTAAGAGTCTCAAGTGGAGATTAAATGAACTGCAGTTATTTCTACTTATACTTCAGTTTCTTTTCAGTTCTCAACACTCCTGCATATGCAAAGAAGATCAGACCAAAAACTGCTCTTTTGTAGGATCCTGGCTTTTTGGGAGAATGGCCTATATGAGAAAGCCGTCTGGTCTTTAAGGGCGGTCAGAGCTTGCTCATGAACTCTGCTGTGTTTTTAATGTTAGGTGAGAAAAATGCTCAAACCCAAATAAAACAGAAAAACGGCACCACGATGGCTGACAAATTCCCAGTCCTCTACAGAGAGAACTGTGATGTGGTTCGTTAGAAGTAGAAAATGTAATCCAAACCAACGACAGGAAACAACTCGAGGGATTATGGGAAGAAGGAGGCAGAAGCCACTCTGCCTGCTCGCAAAGCCAGGGAGAAAAATATCAGCCATTAATTTCCACCTCCGCTGCCAACATTTCGAACCTACATGGCTTTTATTTACAACTCGTGGTTGCCTTGTTATTGGACAGTGTGAAACTAAACTCAAATTAAGTTTTCCACTCCGGTTTGGACCAACAAAAACAAACTATAGGTGTGATTGCAGCTTTACTTTAGATAAGAGCAAAATGGCAGTGGAATAATCAAAGTTTTTCACGGGCCATTTCCTTAATCATGTTACTCTTGTATTGCTGGTGTGCATTTAAATGTAGCTGCTTTCTCCGTTGTAAACATGGGAAAATTCTTTTGTCTGGAAGTAAAGCCAACCTGAAGCTTAAAAGATGTTAATCTAAAGCAGTCTGGTGTGAAACAAGAGAGATTAAAATGGGAAAAGACAAAAAAAATAAGTGAAGAATATGCAGTTAAAGGACTGCTGGGTGTAAAAACTGAAAACGAATAAAGAAAAATTTAAGGTTGAGAAGACACACACACACACACACACACACACACACACACACACACACACACACACACACACACACACAACCCCGTTCAGCTATCTTAGTGAGGACCTTCACTGACATAATGCTTTACCTAGCCCCTTACCCTAACCCTAACCATTAAAAATGAATGCCTAACCCTAAACCTAACCATAACCTAATTGTAACCCTGACACTAAAACCACATTTTGAGCCTCAAAAATGCCTTTAAATACCTTCATATTTGTGAGGACCGGGTTGTGTGTCCTCACAAGTGACTGTTGGTTCTCACAAGTATAGTAGAATGCAGATTTTGGTCCTCACAAAGATAGCTAGATAGGAACACACACACACACACACACTCAGCATGTGAGAGAAAATGCAATTTCCCAGAGTGGTATACTTTATAAACTCAGTGTTAGTGGAGCTCCTTTTACAGTGTTTGCAGCAGTTCCTGAAAAAAACCCAAAACATCCAAACACTGTGAAAGACACCGAGCCTTTTTTCCCATGGTGCGATCGCTACGTATATCATAGTACAGAACACCAAGCCCCCCCCTCAAAAAAAGCCATTAATGTCCGGGTAAATTAAAGAGCATGTCAAAGTTTTTTGTGTCTTATTTATGCTGTGCTACTCACTGAAAATAGAGGTGATATATTTTACGCCGTCACATACAATGTAAAGCAGAACAAAGGTCACGGTCATCTGTCTTTGGTACGTAGCACATTACGGTGAAAGATCTTTTCATTCAAACGTGAATTGATTGCTCAGGCTGCAAAAGGTCCCGACTGTAAATAGATTCGGACGTGGACGGCGGGAGGAAACAAACTTGATGCTGGGGCTCGTTTGAAGGGATGAGGTGGCGACAGCCAATAGGAGAAGAGCAAGGGAAGAGGGTGGCCACATGCAACTTAAACCCTCTCTCCCTACACAGGTACAGTTTCTCAGGTTTAACCCGACTTCTGAATCTGTCCTCTGCTCAGAAAGAAAAAAACCTTCCTGTTTTACCCACGCAGAGAAGAATGAACTGCAGTACTGATAAAGTAGCATGATTTGAAGGCCACATTGTGCAGTAGTTCATAAATCTATGTAAATGTCATGCTTACATTATCACGAGCAGTTTGTCCCGTCATGAGAAGCACCACTGAAGTTGTTCTTTGACTTTCACCACTCAGACTACTCCTGTCTGTTTAGTGTCTTGCACTGCTTTCATGTAACATTGGATTTTAAGCAACAGGGACTAAAATTGGAGTTGCAAAAGTTATTTGCAAGAAGCTGAAGTCTAGGTGAAGAGAGGTGTCCACTGAGACTTAAAGACCAGTTCACCAACTGTCTGTTTTTAGTAGCTTTCAGAAACTCATTGTGGGAGGAGCTCAGACTAGAGCCGCTGCTCCTTTACATTGAAAGGAACCAGCCGAAATAGTTCATCTGACTAGGGTGCCTCCTGGATGTCTCCTTGGTGAGGCATTTCAGGCATGCCCAGCTCGGAAGAGGACACAGGGCAGAACCAGCACACACTAGAGAGATTTGGCTAGTTTGGGAATGCCTCAGTATCACCCAGAAGAGCTGAAGGAGATGGTTAGGGAGAAGGAAGTCTGAGCTTCTCTGTTTAGACTGGTGACCGGGACCTGAATAACCTTCTGAAAATGAATGGATTTGATTACGTTTGTTGTTTCCAGTTTGAAATCTAGGACAATGTCAGCTCATTGTGCACAATCGAAAAACTTCTAAATCTCCGAGAATTCTCACTTTCTGGATAGCGACCAGAAATCACCAAAACCATCAGTGTTCAGCCTGTTTCAAACATTGAAACTGTTAATATAATAATAGTGAACTGATCTGGGTGTTAGGCTGCTGGTTGGACAGTCTGAATGACTTCTCTTGAGCTTTTGTTGATGGACAAATGACAGGTCAGATTATACTGCATGACATCCATGTCCAGAAACAGGTGGAGATTTATAATAAAGCTTAACTTGGCAAATTTTAAAGCTAATTCACAGTGTTACTCTAAAAAAATGAAAAGCAAGGTCCTTGCTTTAAAAGTCCTAAAAGGATATCTATGCAAAAGAGTTATTACTTGTACTATATCAGATGCTGTTGTACCAGGATAGACTTATCTAACCACATTGCTGCTCCAAATTCACCACAGCAAATTCCTTTACAAGAAAAAAAAAGGCAGCAGTCGACACTGTACTGAAAACTGGGAGAAGGACTGAGAAGGGCGGGAGATGGGCGCTCAAGCCTGGATTGCTGGCTTGGCATGGCAGTCCATTTAACAGCCCATGCAAAGTGTTTACAATAAGTCTGTCTGTGGCTTCATTGTCTCGTAAATGAGGACAGCGAATCACCTGGCGAGGGGGAAAAAGGTCCCGAAGTGGAAAGGCTTTTGTTTGGCGAATGGCGAACCTCTCCCCGTCGCCTTCCCAGGGAAGAAAGGTATTTTTTTTTCTGTCTTTTTTGTTATTAAACCCACAGTCATTAGTCAGCTACAGTGGAGGGAGATGAAGAAAAGGGAGGAGGAAGAGGGGGAAAACAAAAAAAAAAACGTGAGGCCCTTTGCGGGACCTGAACCTTTTCAAATGTGAGTGCGCCTTTTGTTTTTGCAACCCTGTCAAGAACGGTCACCTAATTAGACCTGATATCTCTGGCCAAAGAGAACCCGTTTGTTAATGGCTCTTTACGGAATTTTCTTAATGAGTTTAGATGGCCATTGTGTAGCAGGGATCTCCTCTAAGACAACAGCATTTCCAAGCAAACACACACATTCACGAAAACGCATACACGCACACACATCCACACACGCAAAATAAAAGAAATGAGGGCGAAGATTGAGCACTGGGAGAAGCGAGCTGACATGACTGTGGGCTAAATAGGCAAGGTGTAGCAAGAGCTGTGAGCATTATGGGAGGAATCAAGGCAGGGTCATTAAAGCGGAACAAAAGCGAGTGAGAGCGTACCCAGGGGCCTGGTTCCTATCTGGCATTGTGTCAGGCCTTGACGGCGTTGGACGTTTTCAGACGGGGGAGCTGAACACAACACCTTGATCACGTCTACTTGCTGACACCGTTTTCTTCAGCAAACTCCAGCGGCTCTATTTTGGGAGGGGATCGCCTTTTTTATTTTATTTTTTTTGTCTTATACTCTCCTCCAACACTCCCCTCACCCCCCGCCCCCCCGCTTTTGTTCATGTCTCAAGGCTGCAGCCTCTCTTTCTTCTCAGCTCTATGGAGAGGGAACAAGCTTGTTAGCTGGCATGGATATTTTGACTGGAGATATACTTTGGCCACTTGCCTATGGAAACAGTGTCAAAGCACAACCTGGCTTAATTGTCACATCGGCAGTCCTAGGAGAGGTCTTTGGTGAGGTCCAGGCCTAATAAATATCAAAAGCTCCTCTCATCTCTCTTTTTCCACTCACCCCCCTCACACACAAACGCATCCCTTTTTTTTTTGCCAGTGAGGGAAAACTTGTAAATTAATCTTAGTGTCAAAACAAGACTTTCTCTTCTTGCTTCAGAATCTCTAGTTATTTTTCTGTTTTTGTCCCAGAAGTTTTCATCAAAGGGTAGCGCTGTCTGAGACCTAGCGTAAGACCATCCGTGCAATTTATAGATTTGATGTTTATAGAGGCTTGCAGTTGCTCAGTTGATTTAATGAGAGTCTAAAGCTTCAGCAAAATACACAGCAGAAAGGAGAGAAGAAAAAAAACATATATCAACAACAAACAGAAGCTGTTCAGGAGTAGGACATTACACCAGTCAAGGCGGTGGAAGGGGAATGGCATTCGGGGAACTCCAATCTGATCTAACTCGAGGTTTTCCAAATGGGTCACCACGCAGTTGCACAGCTAAACGGTGGCACGAAGAACCGATTCTTGATTATACACAAGATATGCAGTGTGAGAATTCTGAGAGTTTTTTTTTTTTTTGCACGAATATTTAGCAAAACATCTGATGTAACTTTTCCCATTTGCTTTGATGTGGAGAGGTCGGATACAAAGTCAGATTTTGATCCTTCATAATTTAACAGCTTTGACTGATGTGGAAACTGTGGTTTAATTACTTCAGAATAATTAACCTAGACATGCTAATTAGATTATTAATGTATGAATGAAAATGTTTAACACCAATAAACTGTATATTTTTTTAAAGAACCAAAAACATCAATACAGCACTTAGGCAGCAGAGAATAACCACAGTACACTGAAAAACTTGGATTTGTTTGTATTTATAATTTCTTTTGTAGTTAACTGACCATAAACTGTGTGTAAAAGATGAGTATAGCTGAAGAGAACATGTTTGGAGGATAAAGGGTAAGAGGGTAAAGTGCTAAGTTATTAGCTAACATTAGCAAGGTTGGATAACAAACTACATCTGCAAGCTTTCCTGCTAATTAGTGCTAAATAGCAGACTGCCACAGTACAACTGATCTAAAGGTGTAAATTAGGTATATTTATTGTAGAATGCTGTTGTCATATTTATTCTGTAATTTTACAGTTTTATAATAGTCATTTTTTGGAATGTTGCAGTTTTGTATCCATTCAGGAATGTAACTGTCATGTTTTTTCTGGAATGTTACAATATTTATTTGGGAAGGTCACAGTGTTTCAGTATCTATCCTCAATTGTTACTGTCCTGTCAGTACTAGAATGTTACTGTGCTATAATGTTAATTCCAGAATCTTTTTTGTAATTACATTCATTCTGGAACGTTTCACTGTTAAATGCACAACAATTAAAAATGAAAACTTACAATGTTATATTGTTAATTAGAGTGTTGCTGTTATATTCATTCTCTAATGTTTCCGTGTTACTCATCCACTGTTATTACTGTTTCTTTAAGCACTGGCATCGGGTATTTTTGTGTGAAAAAGTAAATGCCCTCCAGCAAAACCTTTGGACCCTGTGAGGTGACCCCATGTACAATGACAAATTACATGCTTCTTCTTTTACAAACTGCAACTTTGCACATTTTTGGACAAAAGAAATGCTGAAAAATGTTTTTGATGCATGGTATGAAACGTGGTGCATTATAATCAACAGCTACTGAGCCAGAAAGTATCAAAACTTTCTCTTTATTGAGAAAAGTCAAATCTACCTGATTGGGGGTGGGGAGATAAAACACTGAGCAGGATGTACATTCAGAGAATATGACCATGGTCGGCTATAAAATGCCTTTCCATCATTGTTACTTCAGTGACTGATGAAGTCATATATGTCTGAGATATATAGGAAATTTATTTCTAATGATTTATAAACCACAGCTTCATATCTGTGCTAAGTCACATTGCTATCAGTCTGCCCTGAAGAACAATTCTCTTCAGTTTTTTCCACCCAAACTAATAATAAACTCCGGGACCAGAGCACTGTTTATGATATCTGCTGTGGACATCAGAACAAAATTGACTATTGGCAGTTTTAAGTGCATCTGACCCATCATTATGTGTTTCAAGTATCTTCTATATGTTCTCTGTTTGGTTTCCTTGCTGCCTCCGAGACAAATTCCTGTGCATTTATGCTAAATGATGCATTTAGTGATTCTGGGCTTGATTATAAAAGGGGCAATTCACCCATTTTTTTTGTAAACACACTGCTTCGGGGTCAAAGTGTCTCATTCAGCCACGCCTGATGCTCTCAGACAGTCACCGCCGCCTCATAAAAATCGAGGAGTTTAGGCTTTTATCTTTCCCCCGTCTGTTTTAATAAGCACACTTTGTGACAGCTTAGGTTTCCCCAGGATCTTTTAGGTGATCCACAACTGAGGCGGAGACTTCCAATTAAAGAGGGAGGGAGAAACGGGGAGTGACATGGAGGAAGGTGATGAGAGATGCAAAGGAACAAGTCTGGTAAAAGAGGGGAAAAAAGGTTTAAATCTGCATGGCCTTTTTTTTTTTTCTTTTTTTTTATAACCCCACTCTTGTCTGTGCCCTTGCCCTTGTTAACTGAGTTAGGCCTGTTACATTAGCCGCTGGAATGCTTTATGTACTTGTACCAATTCAATTATTTGTTTCTGCGACTCAGCCGTGGCAGGAAGTGAGGAGAGAGGCACTCACATAAATTCTAGCTGTTAATTTCCAAGTAATGCAGTGGCCGTGATCATTTAAGACAAGACAATTGATACCACTGTCAGGAAAGAGACATCTCCAAAGGATGCTTTTTTTTGTTGTTTTTCTTTTCTTTTTTCTCTCCTCAAAACATCACGATGACACACGGTTCAGATGAACTTCCCGGAAGCCCTTTGATTAATGTAATACAATAAGAGAAATGGGAGGCCAAAATGCCTGAGCACGTCTTGTTTCTGAATATTTGACTCAACAAATGAAATTCTCTCTGTCTGTCTCCTCCTGCCCCTGCTGTCGAGGTCCTCTCAATCGTTTTCTTTGTCATCAATCAATAGACATGACAGTGACAAACACTCTGAGATCCCCGTCTTCCTCTTTTTTCCTCGCTTTATTGCTTTATGGCTCCTCATTGTCAGGCTTGCCGACACATGTATTTCCATGTCATCTTTTGGAGGTGTCAGGAAGATGACAGAGGGGAAAGCGGAGGAAGGAGGGGAGGGGGTCATGAGCAAGAGGCGATGCCGGTTCATTTATGTCAGTCTCAAATGGAGACGGTGATCATAAATTCATATGTTAGCACAGGCAGAGGCGCAGGTCACTCAGCTCTGCAGCATCAAAATTTAGATTAAGTGCACCTAGACAGCAATCACTTCATTATTTACCCAGGACAGTAAATGGAGAGAGATTTGTCATGCCCTGTGCTGGTGCATGCAACCAAAAAGTGGTTCTTAGTGCATTAAATAGAGTCAAAAGTTAGAACAATGCATGAATAAATAAAAAGTAAACATATATATTTATTCAAAAAACTGGCTTTCTGTAGTTTTGATGGTATGGAAGACCAAAACTGACAAAATAAAAAAAATATACAAATACATAAACGACTGAAAATACAAGTGAATATGCAATAACTAATGAATTTATTAAACTGTGACATAATTGATGTGTTTGTTTTCTCAGTCTTACTTATCATGTTTCCTCCTTGTCTTTCTTTCTTTTTTGCTTCTGGTTAGAACTTTACATCCACTCATAATGGGGATGAATGTCATGGTAAATTTGTGCTTTTAATAATTTCTTTACTTCATTCTTTTTCCAGCGTGGAATGATTGTACACATCTTTAATGACTCTAAAGAGCAAGAATTAAGTGCATAGGTCTGAATTTATTTGGAATTTTCTCTAATCCACACAGGGTCAAATATATGGATCCATCTGTTCTCTTACACTTATCCTTATCAGGGTTGAGGGGGGGCTGGAGTCTATCCCAGCTACCATAGGGTGATAGGTAGGGTACACACTGAGCATTCTTGGAGGAATTAGTAGAGTTCATTTAAATTGGTTCATTTTGTGACGCAGGCCCAACATTCAAGCGTAGTCCCCAATTTTTCAATAGGGCTGACATCAGGGCTTTGGAAAGGCCAGATTCGAGCTGTTGACTTGAGGTGAAGTTGAAGAATTTGGAGGCAGTCCTATCCATCCACTTTATGTAATGTACCAGTACCACTGGCAGCAAAACAGCTCCAAAGCATGATTCTACCACCACCATGCTTGACAGCTGGTACAGAGTTCTTAGGGTTGAAAGTCTCACTTTTACTCCTCCAAAAATACTTCTTGTCATTGTCTCCAAACAACTCAATCTGTTACTTGTCTGACCATAAAACTTTTCTCCAGAAAGCATTTGGGTGCAAATGTCGAGCTTGAAGGCATCAATTTCTTAGGAGCATCATCATTAGTCGGCATCCTTTCAGTCCATGGTCATGTGCTTGACTGCTAACAGTGATGCTGATATTCCAGAAGTTTCCAATTCATGGTGGTCTTGATCCTTGGGTTGTTCATGAAGTGCCTTGAGGCGACTTTTGTTGTGATTTGGCACTATATAAATAAAATTGAATTGAATTGAATTCACAGGGTTAGACTGCTAATCTGGCATACTGTGCATTTGCCCAGTAGGCTGATGTACTTTTAGGTAGATAGGTCGATTGCAGGGCTACCACCACTTGGCAAGTGTTTGCAGACAAGTCGATGTCTTCCATACAAGCTATGTATGATTGTGACAACCTGCTGACTGGTTGGTAAATACACAATCTTCACAAGTGACCAGTGGTTGCCAAGGGACCGCAGACCAGTCTTTAATACTCTGACTGTATCTCTTAAACATATCTACAGAAACATGCAGAGCTGCACAACATTTCCCTAATGCACTTGTTTTCTGTGTAGGTTCTCAAATGGGACATCAAAGACTTTAATGAGTGCAAGAGACAAGAGCCTAAACTACCAGAATGCAACTCCCAGATTTGAGCCAGGTGGAACAATTTGAATTTGAAATTTGAAAACTTGGTCACTAATATAACTAAAAATAAAACAGTAAAGTGAATAAATACGGGGGACTGAAGGAAATTAAGAGAAAGATCACTTTTAGGAGTAATTTCAGATGTTGGAAGGTTTAGCCCTCTATAAAATCCAAATGAGCTGACAGCAAGATGACAGGATGGCATGTACACTGAAAAACAACCTACCAAAGTTAGATAATCATGGGTATATATCAGACTTTCAAATGTCTCACTCTGAGAAATCATTCACCACTGCTGCTCATTACTCCAAAACAAAGAAGTGGTCTTTGTCCTGCACCTTAATCAGCAGAGACACAGTACTAAAACCTGAGGGCAACCTGAATATATTTCCAGGCATCGGGCCTCGTTTTATGGCACCTGGTTGATCTTGTGACAATAATATGAAGCAGATTTGGTTGTAAAAGCATCACATCATACATGCAAGTCTCTTTCATCTCATTCATGGTCAGTGTAGCACCTCCAGGCTATGTACAGTATGGCACCTCAAATTAGAGCACTGACGCTCCAGATTCAAAAGAGCTGTTCTTGTCTACAGTCTTTGATTGGACTGTCCTTGATCAAAGTGATAATGAATAAAAGTGCTTAAATCAAGTGGTGTTTGCCTCTGACACTGGAAATGGGGAGTTTATGTCTGAGAGGCCCCTTCTCACTGGTGAAAGGAATGAAATGAGGTCTAAGAAGGCAAAAAAAAAGGTCATAGAAATATTTTTTTTCTAAGTAATGACATATTTTTGTACAGCTGCCACCAAGTAGCAAATTTGTTCAGGATAACAGTTTTTAATCAGCAAATTAAAATCAGAGATGTGCTAATTCAACATAGATCAGCATCTGGATGGAAGGGCAGGCTGTACAATAAGTCTTGCCAGGAGTATTTGGCTCCTTACTTTGCTGTTTTTAAATAAATAATGACAGGGAGGCATGCATTTATACTTAGTGCATTCTTATTCTCACAAGATACATATTATAAACTATAATGCACAGTGGGAAACCCTACAAAATTGCAATAGGTGATTCTATAAAACACATGCATATAAGAAATTCTGGAATAAACCTAGTTTAAACAATTTCAAGAACCAGTATATACTACCAGGTCTTAGTCGCACAGGCCTAAAAGACCACTCCCCCAGCAACCTCCAGTCGCTGTGAAAAAAAATCGCTGTGTATCCCCCAACTGTTTGGCAGCTGGTTGCAGTTGCCAGGTGAAATTGCTTGCAAAGAGGATGCTGCACTAAAAATGTCCTTGTGGTTACTCCATGGTCACCTGTAACTTCCATGGAAGACATCAACTTGTCTGTAAATACTCAACAACAACATGCAGACCACTGGTCAAATTCTACGAAGTGTGGCACAAACCAAATAACAAGACTGATTTCAACTTTTTTGAATTTTTTCAAGTCACAATACAGCTCAGAGAGTAACTGTTAAACTTTTGTACACAAGTTGGTGTCTTTCACGCAAATTGTGGTCAACCGCAACAACCTGCTAGTGTCAAGAAGGAGGTATTTGGCGAAGCACCCTCTTTGTGAGCATATTCACCCAGTAACCACTCCCGAACCAGTTGCAGAATACACATTTTTCCCTAGTTACCAGAGGATCCCAACCCCCTTTCAAACTTTTGGACTCACCATCAGATATGTGGACTTACCCACTGTGGTCATCCACTGTGAATAAGGGAGCAGCTGAAAGTAGCGTCTTCTTTTTCTATGTTATCTTAGTGGCTAGCGAGCTGTCGTGGATCAGCTCAAACAAAAAAAATGCATAAATTTATTTCTGTCGTGACCAAAAAGCCACAAACCAGCAGGAATTTCAGTTCTTTCTAAAATACCAACATTTTGCCATTTAATGATGGACTGGTACTTATATAGCACATTTCTATTCAGTTGCGCACTCAAAGCGCTTCCTACTACAAGTATTCACCAAATCACACAGCACTTTTATCTGTGCCTATGGACTTTCTAACATTCACATTCAGTATCTTGCCCTAGATACTTCAGCATGCGGACTGGAGGAGTCACGGACTGAGCCGCTCAAAACAATGACCAAATTTAGACCTACTATGTGGTGTTTTGCAGCTGTCGTTCACCACACTCCTACTTACTTCATTACCATCTTGCCTTTGGATGTATGCAGGAGTAAGCTCTGCAGATAAAATGTCCATCATGTGCTTTTTCCTTGCTGTTGGACGCTCTGATTGAACAGTTTCTAGTGATCTGATGAGGTAAAACTTTAATGGGATTAGGAATTATCTAACAACTCCTTATAAGTCAAATGGAATCAATGCTATTAGGTCTCCACATTGTTAAAGTGATATGTATATATATGTGTATATATATATATATATATATATATATGAACTCACTGCCGCACAATGTGTCCTTGATGTGTCATTTCATCCTTCCTGTGTAAAAAAACAAGTGTAGTGCCTTGGACACCTGACTGCTCTTCAGACAGGTCATGTTAATCATTGTGCATTACCTGTTAGTGACCGGGACAAAGTCAAACTGTGGTTACCTTTGTGAGGCCAGGTGGAACACACCTGTTAATGAGACAAGGATTGGACAAAGGTTGGAGGAGATGTCTCCTGTATTCTTGGAAAAGTTAATTATTGGTCCATGCTTTTGTTTTGGAGAGAAATCTCAGGTGAATCTGTCAGACTATGTCCAGTTCTGAGAGACAAAGGGTTGAAGTTGCAACAAATTGATTTAATGATCCGCCTCAGCTTTCAGCCTTGAAAGAATTACTAAAGGGCCTGGCAGTGTACAGTTTGTAAAATGGCCAGCTTTGCTTAGTTGATCACAATGCACCAACATCATATTTGTCCCTGGCGCCTGACTTCAAATGGTCTTCAAAGAAGTGATAAACGGATTGACACGAATAACTGCTCATCCATCAGGTGTCCAGCTGTCCGTGTCCATATCTGCAATGGAGTATAAGCAAGTCAATCTGTGCTGGACAGCCCAATTCATCTGTACAACCATCTCAGGTGGTTGTATTCTGGTTATATTTCTGTATAAAAACTAGGTTGTCAAGCACTTAAGTCATTTTGCAATTAAGTGGAAATCCTGCGGGAACTACATCACTATTCATTAAGAAATTTCTGTTTCTAAATATAAGTAGTTCAGAATTTCTACGTTTGTGGATGGAAACAAATTTGTGATTTTTTTCCGATTTCTCACAGTTAACCATTGAATCATCCCAAACAAAGACTAAAGGCTAAAGGTTCATGGTGAAATGTTTAACTCTGACCAAAAGAAATACGTGACAGAGGCACAGTCAGAGGGAATTTGGGGTGACAAACACAAAGTAAGCTGACAAGGTTGAACTGAATCTAAACGACTTGCTTTGTCGCAGTCTTGGATGTATATTGGTTGGCCATTCTTGTATTTTGCTCGTTTGTGTTATTGTGTTTGCACATCTCTGTTGCTTGTGGGGCTCGCACACAAGAATTTCACTCGCATGTGCTGTGCCAGTGTGCCTGCACATGTGATGTGACAATAAAAGTGATTTGATTTGATTTGATATAGGCTTTGCATTTTGCTCATTAAACACACTTTGACATCCTGTATACTCTGATTACGCTGAATTAATTTGCTTCAAACAAATTAACTCATTCACTGCCAGCCATTGGCAGTGAATGAGTTAAACCCATTGACTCATTCACTGCCATTGACGGCTATAGACGTCAATGGCAGTGAATGAGTTAAATTAAATCACGGTAGAGGTATCCAGCTCTTCTTTGCGTTGTGTATCAATAACATGATGTAAATTTATTGTCGCCCTGGATTAAAGTAATTCCAGCTCACCTCGAAACAAAAAAGAAATCACATTTTCGCTGCATTTCCTCACCATCAATTAAGAGGAAAAAAGACATCCTGATACACTCCTTCACCATCCCTGACACCTTTGCTTAATCCACTTACAATATTTGAGCTGCTACGCAAACAAATTGATATCATCAATTGTGATGTTGGCAAATACCACAGCCAATCTGCTCATGAATGTTTATCTCCTCTAACACTCACCCACCTGCTAAGAGGTGCCACGCTTTAATGAAATTGTTTGGACTGGCGGCGCCCGTTGCTAAGGAACTGTGTTTCTCCTGGTTTTTTGCCTGCAGATTTCTGTCATCAAATAATGATTAGAGATGAGCACACCTCAAGGTGCTCAAGCCAGTGAAGGGTGTATTCAGAGCTAGATTGGCAAACAGCTTCAGGGTGAGAAGAGACGCTGAAAAATGAGCCTTTGTGAGTGAAGCCCTCGCTGGTGTCGATTCCAGTCGTGGCCCTTTGAAAAGAAACACCGATGGCTTCACAAGTTAATGCGATTTGGTGACTCGTCGATGTTTACTTTTTAAAGGTGGGATGACCAGAAATTTGGCAAGCTGCCGAATTACACGGCCGAGCATTCTGCTCCTCTGTACCTCTGAAAAGGTGTCGGTATAAACCTGTTTCCACAACAACACCTCTTCACCAGCGATTAGGAATTGTCACAGTCAACTTTGGGTGCTTCTCCTTTCATCCCGCCGTTTGATGTCTGATTTCCCTTTCTCTCATATTTTTCAAAACATACATCAGCACTCTCACAGACATAGGTGACATGAAACAAGTCTAAGATCAGGTGTTTCATGAGTATGTTTACACGTAGCAGCTTTTCAATGAGAAATTATTCCTCACTTTTTCCGCCGCAGACATCTGGAGGGTGGATGTTTGACTCGATTCGTGCTACTTCACGCTGAGCACAGACACTTATTTTGTGTTTCAGGAGTATTTCTGTGTGCAGACCGAAAACACTTCTGTCTTTAACCTTTATTTTATGTAGAGAAGACTCGTCTTTCACTGTTTTCACTCCGGGTAGCTGCCATTTGAACTTTGCAGCAGCCCGGTTATTATGTGGTGATTAGCATCTTCTTATAACGAACTTTAAAGTGGATACAATAACAAAAATTTACCGAATAGCCAATATTTTGACATATATTGGTTAAGGCAGCAAACATAGTTGGATAAGTAGTAGAAATCATTTTGTTTTCATTGCGTAGGCATTCTTTGCTTGGTCAGAAACTCCGAGTATTTTCACCTTCCAGACTGAAACAACCCTCCTAAGTGCTTTTGTGTGATCTCCTACAGCTTTTTCCACATTGCTAAACACATCCCTTCCCTTAAGCAGAGCTGAACTGGCAGTCGGTCAAAAGCTCCTCTGCCCTCCATAGTGCCACCAATCCTTCCCGCAGTCTCTTTACCCCCACTCCGTGACTGTAGGTGAGCATCTGGACAATGGCATACGGTTACTAGAGCCTCTCCACAGGCCCTCTCCGTGGCGTTCAATCAGGCCGGGGGCAGCAGGGCCTCTAGACTGTATAGAACCAGAGGGGACGATCCATAGGGGTGCTCAGCCTCTGCAGCTCCGCTCCCTGAAAACCACCTCCCTTTAAGGTAGAGCCACTGCACCACTCACCACATGTTTAGATCAATTGTGTCCCTGTTAATGGAAAATAATTGAAGTTTTCCCGAACCTGCTGCTGCTGCCCAGCGTCGTACAAAGAGACGACCTGTGAGGGATGTTTTTAATTCAAACCTCTCTCTGCTAACAGGGGGGAGTTGGCCCTAAATTGACGTCTCTGTTCTCTGATGAGCGAAGACATTTTTTTTTTTTCTGCAGTGAGACTAGGAGGCATCCTCGTGATAATTACTAATGCTGCGGAACAGAAGGAGAAAGAAAGCTTTCTATAGAAGCTCTCTATAGAAAGAAATGTGGCAGCGAAATGCAGACACATCAAGAGTCACACCAAAATGGTTCCCCTTCCATGCATTAATGGCCATATCAATTCACTGGGATCTAAAGTGCTTTGAAAGGAGGTCTATGTGAGACGCACACATGCCCGCGCACGGCTCACGCATAGAGTCGGCACATCTCGTGATCTCCATCTCTAATGTAAACTCGGTGAGTGTGGAGGGAGGCTAAAGATGTTAACTGTGAAAAATAAATGTCATCATTGGCCTCTCCTTTAAGATAGTTTCCTCAGATAAAAATTCTATGGTCCAAGTTGACAACTCGAATCAATCGGCGCAATTAGGGCCCCGTGGGCCATTACGCCGCACGCACATCCTCCTATTCGTTACACTCAGTGCATGCTTTCTTTGTGCACGGCAAGACGTTTTGTGAGGAGGCTCAATAGAAGGAGTGGAAGTGGAGTCTTAAGAGACTCTCTTTGTGATCGGGGTAAATATAGCTCAAGGTAAATGAGCACGTTAAGTGGAGCGGAGGTTCTCGACGTGGCGGCCGGGGATCCTGCACGCAGGAAGCGCAGGCTGTGAAAAGAATACCACGTGCTCCCTCTGAGTGACCTATTAAGTGCATGCATCTTATGGGTTATTGTGACAAAAATGTGCACGCTGCAGGTCTGAAACCTTCTCTGCTAAATCAAGGAGCAGCACAAGCTTCTTTCTCTTTGCCCCGCGAGAAAAAGCAAACTCGATTTTGGAAATTACATTGGCGATAAGCTGAAATCACCTCAAAGACGCTATCAAGTAAAACTGAGACACTTGTTTGGAAGTAAAGACCTTCAAGGAATCAACAACAAGCACTAATTCACTTCAATGACAGGATTTATTATTATTTTGTTTTTGCAGCATAAAAAAGGAAAAGATTTTCGCTGTAGTGTTGAATTTTATGCCCCTTGCACATTCAAATGTACAACTTAGAATGAGGAGTTGGGAATATATCAAACTGGAGACTAGATTTCTAGTCTGAACTAATGCTATGGTCGCCCTGTGGAGAACAGTGGTTAAAGGCCGTGGCACAGCCAAATTAGTTGGCACAGTGTGCCGCGAACGTGCAGTCGTGTTGGAGTTGAAATGGTTGTTTCGAAGACAGGGACCAGTCAGTCGCTGTGTTTAAATTTTCTTTGTGATTAAATGATTAAATAGCAGTTTCCAACTGAAGGGGGACATGCTGGCAGTAACATGCAATCTGTTTGCGAAGATGATGATTAACCCTTTAAAGCCGGTCAGCGGGAACGCTCTGTTTTACGTAACTGTTTTTAAATCCCATTAGCTCTGCAACCACGTAAGCTAGCGCAATAAATTTTTTTGCATATGAAACCGGAGGAGTTGTACTTACATCTTATGCCATCAGCTTGTCCTCGGTCACGGTTTCCTTCCACATATAGCTTTGCAAAAACTGCATAAAAAGCACTTGCAGGAACAAAAACATAACATTCCAGAAACACGCTTTGCCGATCCGATCAGCTGTTCATAACACTTCCTACGTTGGAATAGACGTCAGCGCGAACTTTTGCATGTCCGCCATTACCTGCCCGAAACCGGAAGTGACGTCATTTCCGCGGAAATGCAGTTTTTTTTTTTTACCATCAGGGCATCAGGGCCTATACTGGTGTTTTTAAAAGTTATGTTTGACTTTATGACTTTCTGTGTCGTTTCTGGGATGCTTAGGACTCATATTGCACTGCTGGAAATAGTTTATTTTGATGCAGATGCTGCTTTTTTGCAAATTTGCAGTATAATATATATTTTCGTTTTTCCTGCAGTGTATAAAAATTGGTGTATTTCAAAAATAAAACTATGAAGACACTCAAAATAAATTTCCTGTGGTAGGAAAGTATTTTGTGCAACTTTTTTGTATTTACAGTTTTGAGGGATAAACCTCTTAAATTTCTCTAACTAGAAATATATGTTAGAAAAGCAAAAACGATTTTCAATTTTTTTGTAGTTTATTGCACTTTTTTGCAATTTATGTAATTACTATGCACTTAATGAATACATATTATTAAAATCTGGGCTATAATTGTTGTATTGATGTATAGCAACTTGAAATGCTCCCAAAAATGGCACCACACCATGTAAAAATATAATATAAGCTCTGGCGGACTTGGTTCTATGGTAGGTCTTAAAGGGTTAACTGTAAATACACAGAAATTGAAATGAACTGCTTACACTGAGAGTACAGCCTCAATTTTATATTCCAAATACAACAAGACGAGTTGAGTCCCTGACACATCACAGAGGAGTTGAGCTGAACGATGCAGATGGACTCAGGTGATATTAGACAGTAGTTATTTTCAAACAGTCTGCAGTCTCTCTAAGAGTGTTTGCAATGAGTGGGCCTCCCTCCCATCCGTCGCCCCTGACATGAAGAGCACATCTACTACCTGTCGAAAGGTTGGTGGTTTGATCTCCGGCTCTTCCCTTTCTTCCTGTTGATGTATCCTTGGGCAAAATACTGAACCTGGAGTTGCACTTGATGAATCCATCAGCGTGAAGGTGTGTGCTTGGATAGAGGCAAGAGCACCTGCATGAACATGTGTCAATGGACGAATGAGGCGCTTTGAGTGCTCAGATTAGAAAAGCGCTGTAAAAGCAACAGTCCGATTGCCAGTTATATAATCTTCATATCTCACTTTTATTGAGTCTATTGTTTTTGTCTTTTGCCTTCCAACGTAGAGCATGTTCAGAATAAAAACACCAACAGAAACACTGGATTCACATGATCCGCTTTATCAAAACTTTGAAATATCCAGTGAGCTCTTTCTTTCCATAGCGAGTCAAGTATTCTATGGAAGAATCAAGCTGCCAATAAATAAATAAATTACTGAAATTTTAAACAAGAGGATATAATTACAAAAACACTTTGAACTCATTACTTTTTATTCAGTCTTTTCTTCTGCTTGTTCCTGACTTCTTATTTCAGAAGTTATGAGCTTCCACAGTAAAGCAGTTTGTAATGCAGTCATATGTGAGTCTGAAAATAAGCACTGACATCATCGTTCTTATTAACTTAGCAAGGCTTCCTTCACTAAATTAAATAACAAGCTGAGCAGTAATTCCTGTAATGACTAAACTGAACCTCGAGTGAAATCAGTGGCTTTTATGAAACATGCCCATCTTTTCTATATTCACTGTTTCTTCTAGCTTCTATTTTGAAAAGACTTGCATAATTACTTGTGTTTTTACTTCCTCTGTACCTGTGATGCCTCGTGTGGAGTAACCTGCATCTCCTATAGCAGAGGCCGGGACATGTACATTTCCTCGGGGCTGGGGCTCTTGCTCGGCGGACTGTAATCAGAACCCTGTCACAACATGCCAGGGTTTCAATCATTAAAAAGCGTCCCTCCTCGCTCCTCGCTAACAGGCTTCCTTGGCATGCTCCAGTCTTCTCCAGACGTCCTCACCTAAATCACTGGACGGCCTGTCCCCGATTAGCATTAATTACAAGCTTTGTGAGCGAGCCAGGTCTGGTCGTGGATCGGCACCAGCAATTTCTATTTTAATGTTATTGAATTTTTATTCAGTTGGGAGGGGGGTGGTCAATTAAAGGAGCAGAAATTCTGATTAGCAGCGATGGTCTGGCAGCTCATCTGAACGGGCGAGTTGATGTAAGCGGCACCATGTTGAGATTGCCTGGTGTTACCTCATCCATCGTGTGGCATGCCTACGTTCAGATCAGAACTAGGTATGGAGGAAGGAGAACACGGAGGATGCACGGAGGGACCTCTGGGAATGACGAAACAGACCTCGCACGTAGTGAAGAGGCGAGCTTCTCTGTTCAAAACGCTTCTTCCTTTCTCCGGCCTTTTAGTCTGGGTAAAATCACTGCAGTGTGATAAAAACCTGGAATATGTTTGAAAGGTGGAAACGACTCTCTTCACATGTCGACTGGAATGAAAAAAGCAGAAGTAGATTTTTGGATTTCTGTGTACAAGGGATTTACGGATGCTGATGCTTTTTTAGTGTGAAACATCAATACTGATTCTAGTGTATATATTCAGTATTACTCTGTAAAGCAGATCACTTCAAATGTCTGACGTGTTTCCCAATATTTTACCTCTTCTAGCAGAGAAAAAAAACACTCAATAGCCAAAAGTATGTGGACATGCCTTTTGTTCAGGCGTTTCAGTGTGTGAAGACATTTTAGACAGTGAGGTTCCTCCAGATTTGTGTTGATAACTTGAAGAAGGCCTTTGATTTCTGACACAAGAAGACTAATCTTCTTACCAGACAAAATTTGTGAGGCAAAATTTAATGGATTGTTAGCAGGAATTTTGTTCAGAACCCATTCAAAACTGTTGTGTTTAACAGACAGAATAACATGCATGCAAACAGTACCACAAACATAACCTTTTTTGCCGGGTAATGATACTCTATTCCTGTATTTAACAAAATACTGAGGTAGTCAAAATGAAGGGAATCCTAGAGAGCTGGAGCCCCAAACACCATGAATTTTCTTTTATTAAATATATTTCTTGAGCAAATTGTCATTGTGTTTTTGATAGAGGGGTCGCAGACAGTTATTTTATATTATTTATATATTTAACAGAGTATGGAGGATGTTGCAGTGACAAGAAGTTGTTGAAGACAGAGCTGCCAGGCAGGAGGAAAAAAGGAGGCTTATTTATGTGGTGAAGGAGGGCATGCAGACGGTTGGTGCGTCTTTTATCCCGTCCCATAAACAACAACCAGGTGACTGCCCATCTTCTTGTTAAAAGGGAGCTTTTCCTTCCAACTGTTGCCAAGTGCTTGCTCATAAGGTGAGATTGTTGTCATTTGGTGCCATATAAATAAAATGGAATTGAACTAAATTAAGTTCAAGAAGCCCGAAGAAGAAGAAGAAGAAGAAGAAGAAGAAGAAGAAGAAGAAGAAGAGATAAGAAATAAACGCAAATGTTGTTTCATTTGGACATATCGCTATGTTGCAGTTCAAAAATATTGAAGTGTGACCTTTTTATATCTGGAAGTCAGTCAGCTACAGTAAATGCTTTTGTTGTTTAGCTGCTTAAATGGCGAACTCCCAAACAAGCAGCGACTAAGAAGTGAAAACTTGGTGAACGTGCTGTAACGCCACCAACAACTTTACCGGCTTTGAAATTTGACATCTATGTGACTGCATGTCAGGCCAAAATAAGACTAAAAAACATTTCATGCTTGCAAGTTTTGCTGTGAAAGTGGGTTTTTGAATCAGTTTCGATACGCCTCTAATTATATTACTGATTTGAGTGGATATGTCACACAAGAAGAGTGCAGAACTGTCCTCTAACAACCCGACTTTTTAAATGGAGAAGAAAAAAATTTAATTGAGTAAAAGCTTCAAAACAGCAACGGGTTAAACTCTTTTCATAACAGTCCCTGTCAGTGTCACCTTCTTAGGTTTGTATTATTGAGTGATGATTGTCTGCCTCGGATCCCCTTTGGGAAAATATCAGGTTATATTATTCATCGGTGTCAGTTGTGCCATTTATGTAATTATACCAGCATGAGAGTGGTGACATTCCAGCGAGCGGCTGACAAGATGGGAATCCAACAGGAAGTGACTAACCTGTGCAGAATAATCATTAATTAAAAGCGTTTATTTTTGGCATCAGAAAGTAATTAGGCCACAGGATGAAGCAGGTGAGACATTTTAACATTAATTTGCAGACTGTAGCATAAATATCTTTAATTTATTAAAAATGTTCTAATTCCATAAATTCATATTGTGGATGTAAGCTGTGTGTGGTACAGGTGAGGCCTTGCCGGCGGGCAGGTGAGAGGTTACAAGGCCCGGCTCTGTCAAAAGGCTAATAATTAATGATCAAATGTTAGCGGCGGTGGCGGCGCTGCCGGGCTCCACTGATGCCATTAATTCAGCTCAGTGGAGCTCGGGCCTTTTGCTCGGGACCTGCTGCAGCTGTCACCGTGCTCGCTTAATTATCCCCTCCGTCTCACCCCCTCCTTCCTTCTCCCCGTCACCCCTCCCGCCTGCGGCCACCGTGACACTGCTGCCTCCTACCCCACCCTTCCACCCATCTTTCCCATCCTTTCCTGAGGTCTGCAACGACGCTCAGAGCAAAAAGACAAAGAGGTTAAAGTGGGTGAATGAGTTTAGTCTTCTTCTACGTCTCACTGGTCACTCTTACTCACAGCAGAGAGACATGATAGCCAAGTTCAAGTACAGTGCTTCATTGTTACCATGACTGAATATCCTATACAATACTGTGCAACGTAAGAAAGCTTTTTTATTTACATTTTTACTGCATTTTTGTTGAAAACACAGTAATGTCCAGTTCTCCAGGCTCACATGCTCAAAGTTTTTTAAAGACAGGTCGCTTTAAGCATTCTGCCACCATCTTCAGTGGATTTAGGATGCCTCAGTTACTTCTGTGTACTTGGTTTCATCATTATTGTTTTTTACAGCTCTTCCAGATTTCATTTTTGTTCATTACACCATTGCCTTTAAACCCTCTGAACTCTAACTGCTACTAAGTCTGTTCATAACAATTTCTAATGCCATTTTTTATCATTTAATTTTGTGCTAAGTCCCTCTTGAGCACACGTTACTGTCACAATAGCACGATTGGAGGTTCTCAGGGGTTCTTAGTAAGCTATTCTGACATGTTTTGCTGTGCAGCTGTGTGTGCGTTTGTTCCTATAAATATGATTTAAGGCGTATGTGTATAGATGTACAAGAGTACTGAAAAAGGAAATCATCACTGATCAAATAAAAGTAAAAAGTAGTTTAAAGTAGAGACTGTGGAGCTGTAAAAACAGCCTACCTGGCCCTTGGCTAGCAAACACTTCCATGTAATATTTACCAGTGTCAGATATCCTAACCTGTCTGCTTTGAAAGGGAAGTTAAATTTACCTGCTCATCTCAACACAGGAGACATCTGAGGAGCTCTCACGTTAACCAATAACCTTTAATATTTCATTGGGCATGGGCCGATACGTTCTGAGACCTCACTGCACTTCCAAGTTGTTCTGAAACCAGCAAGATGCAAAGAGAGAGAGAGGGCGAGGAGAGGTGGGGGATATATCCACTCTCACTTTGCCGAAAGATTATTTCCGTACCTGTTCAAACATGCTCGGCTGAATTATTCAGCAGGATTGCTGAGCCCCTGCACTGTGCACTTGTACTGCAAGTATAAAACATCTTATCCATGCTTTTACCTCGTCACGGTGAAAATGTACCTTGGGCCACGGCGCGGACAAAAAGGAAACTCGTGAGAGAGCGGCGGATTACTGCCCTGGAGAACGGAGAAAGCAACGTCGCCGGCGGCAAAACAAATGCAACGCTCGCTGGTTAACCTGAGTTTTGAGCCGAGGGTTGTGATTGCCTCTGAATTATAGATGACCTCCCAAAGTGGATCACTAGAAGGTCTACGTGTTGCGCTTTCCCTGGAACAAAGTAGTTGCATACCTTCACATGTGATGGCGGCACAAGAGTGGAAAGTTTCAGGTGACTCGTGAAGCTGAGAGATTTTAAATTTACAGAACATACAAGTTGCTTTTATAGATTTATAGGAGTGAGTTAAGATTGACCACACAAACAGACATTTTTGTGAGGTAGTTCCATCAAAATGCTTCAGAAGGCAAAGACTGCACAAACACAACATAGGGGTCCAGTCCAATGCACGAGTTTGAAAGTCAATATTTGTTGTGACCACCTTTATTCTTCAGTACAGTCTGAACTCTCTTAGGCAGCTTTCTTGTCATTTCTTTAAGTAGTCATCAGGAATAGTTCTCAGGCTTCTTGAAGGACATTCAAAGCTCTTCTTTGGATGTTTCTGTTAAGGCAGACGAGAAAGCAGGACCTAAATGCAGCACTTCCAGCAAACACAGTGAAACAGTTCCAAAACGTGATGACAGTGATCTCCTAGCTCCCGGTGAAGTGAGTTCCAACTTGGTTTTCTCACGTGCTCTCCCCCACAGATTCCTGGACATAGATAAAGAGCAAAATGCAGTTCGTTTCCTTGCTTGTTGCGATGATGATAAATTCTCTGTAGAGCAAGCTGAGGTTCACTGACTGAAGTCACACAGAGGGAGACGTAAACACAGATGACACTCACATAAGACATGGGGTTGAGACAAAGACACAAGAGGAACCTCACAGACAAGAAACCATTAACTGGAAATAGAAGTAACTAAGAAACATAGAAAGAACTAAAACCAAACCAAACTGTAAAACCTGTAAAACTCCTCACAATGTCACAGAAAGAATCACAAATGCAAAATAACCTCTAAATGCTGGGTCAAAGACCCAAGACCCTGACAGTTTCTGCCTTCTGTTCTGTTCTCTGTCAAGATCAGCCTTTTCTCCCTGTTTCCTTTCATTATGAATGGCTTCTTGACAACCGCCCTCCCACTGAGACCGTCTCTGATGGCGTCAGTGAACAGTAGATGGATTAACCGAAGGTCCAGATGCACCTTTCAGGTTCTGTGTCAGGTCTTTGCTCCAAACTCCATGATTTGGCCTCGCTACCCACTGCTTATGTTCATCTTCATACTGTTTAAGTGGCACGAACTGAAAGAGGTGGTGACACACCTATCAATCAAACTGTGTGTGTCTGTTATGCTAAGGCTCAAGAAGTATCTGAATAGGTAAAGTTTTCAAAAACTGACTGTACAGTTGTTATGAAGCGGGAAACTTCCCATGACAAGATGAGATACTGTTTTGTATCACAGTGTAACCTCATTGTAGATTATTACATGGGCTCACTGTTGGAAGCATGCCTGAAGTGGTCACTAGGTGAACTGCAGTTATTTAAGGGGACGTTTTTTAGCTCTCGGGGTCACTCCTTGGCTACGATGCTCACTCTAAAATAACAACCTCCCTGTTTTCAGCCATCAAGACAGCTCTGTTTCTACTGGCTGACTGTGCAACTTCACAGGTCAAAGTTGAGAAAAGACGGCCTCTGACCTCCACAGCGCTCACCAAAAACAGGCAAAGCATTGTTAAACTGATGATCGATTTGAGCGTGACCGCTCCTTTTACAATATACCCTCTTGTTCTGTGAATAAGTCTAGGAACTGACCACTACTTTTATGAACAAGACCACCTGACCTGGGGTTAACTCTTTAAAGATTTTAAATTATTAATGTACAACTAAATATGAGTAGAAGAAGAAGCCATACCTTTTCAGAATATGCACATTTCTTTGTACCATGACGTGCTGCTGGCTGGTATCTTTTAGTGGACCACTGCAAGCACTCTAATTACAAAATGAGAAGTGATTCTTTAATGGCTATGGTGTGGGCCTCTTCAATTTGGTATAATCACACAAGAGAGTGTCTCAAGATGAAAGATTATCAAAGGAGCTGTGTGCGATAGCTCAAAAAATTAATATTATCAAATAGCACAGATCTTCACTTATCAAGAACATTGCATGTTAATTAAAGAAAGTTTTTCAGTTTTTCCTTTCAAATGAAAATTACTGTGATAGCGAGAGTTATCCCTAATTGAAACATTTCCTCTCCTGTGACAACCGAGGGGGATCCAACTTCTTCTTTTTCTGACCACCACACAGCGCTGAATAAAATAAAATGTTTGTTAACAGTCAACAGAAAATAGAAAATAGAAAGCGAGGTAGACCAGAGCTATTTAAAGGTATCATCATGTATGTAAGCATGTGGGTGGTGTGAATAAGAGTAGCTTTGATGTGATTTATGTGAAAAGAAACACTATCTGCACGTTTCCCGTGCTGTTTTCTGACCAAACAGAGTTTTCACGCCAAGCTGATTACATACAAAATCTATGCAAAGATGTGAACTGATGTAGTTTTGCACACACTCGTCCTATCAGCTGGCTTAAAAAATCTTCTGGAGGAGATTATTGTTTGTGGGCCAGTGAAGCTGCATGATTCAACCTCATATTAATACGGAGACAGGAAAAATCAAAAGCAACAGCGCAACCTCAGATTAGTTCTTGAAGTAGTCACGACCTCCAAAGTATTGATTCGTGCTCCTTGAACACATTATTTATCTAATGGCCTACTTATGCGAAAAGTGACGCAAAATCCTTTGGCGCATGCCATCCTTTGGTACTGTTTCTGCTGGTTTTAGCTTCATGCAAGTGCTGAAGAGGACACATGCAATTGGGTTGCTTTTTACTGCCATTTTATTGGTCCATCAGAACAAAAGCTCAGGGATTCCAAGATTGGAACAACAGTTTGACAACCCTCGGAGTATGTGGCAGGGACTAAACACGATCACAGACTTTAGAGGGAAAACCAGCACACCGCAGACCACGGCCTCTCTGTGTGAGGATCTAAACGTATTCTACGCTAGATTCGACACAGCGAACACCATGAGACCGGACAGTGTGCGCACCGCGGATGACGTCAGTGCGCACACTGTGTCTGAGGAGGATGTGCGGAAGTGCTTCAGGAAGGTGAACGCACGCAAAGCTACTGGTCCGGACGGGATTCCCGGCCGCGTCCTCAAGTCATGCGCGGCTCAGCTGGCTGGAGTGTTCACGCACATCTTCAACCTTTCCCTCTCTCTGTCTGTAGTCCCAGCCTGCTTCAAAATGGCCACCATCGTCCCTGTACCCAAATCCTTCACCATCTCCTCATTGAACGACTGGCGACCTGTAGCCCTGACCCCCATCGTAAGCAAATGCTTCGAGAAGCTGGTCAGGGACTTCATCTGCTCTGCACTACCCGACTCACTGGACCCTCTACAGTTTGCATACCGCCACAACAGGTCCACTGATGATGCCATAGCCCTGACACTACACACTGCCCTGTCACACCTGGAGAAGAGAGACACGTATGTGAGGATGCTGTTTGTAGATTACAGCTCAGCATTCAATACCATCGTTCCCTCGAAGCTGGACAGGAAACTGCAAGATCTAGGACTGAGCAGCTCCCTCTGCAGCTGGATCCTTAGCTTCCTGTCTGACAGACGCCAGGTGGTCAGACTGGGCAGCATCACCTCATCCCCCATCACACTGAACACTGGTGCTCCACAGGGGTGTGTACTGAGCCCTCTCCTGTACTCACTCTACACCTACGACTGCACAGCCACTAACAGCTCCAACATCATTGTGAAGTTTGCGGACGACACTACAGTGGTGGGTCTTATCACCAACGGTGATGAGACGGCTTACAGGGAGGAGGTCAGCGCCCTGACCCACTGGTGTCAAGACAACCATCTCACCCTCAACGTCGCAAAGACAAAGGAGTTGATAGTGGACTTCCGGAGGTGCACACACACACACACACACACACGTAGGAAAATATTTAGTACACACATCCAGAAATGCATACACTATTATATATTGTACATATATTTATTAGTTTCAGGTTGGCCATTCTTGTATTTTGCTCGTTTGTGTTGTTGTGTTTGCACATCTCTGTTGCTTGTGGGGCTCGCACACAAGAATTTCACTCGCATGTGCTGTGCCAGTGTGCCTGCACATGTGATGTGACAATAAAAAGTGATTTGATTTGATTTGATTTGATTATACAGAGAGACATGCTTCAACAGTTTGAGCGACCATCTTTGAACAGAGGCGGTGGTTTACGACACCAACTGTCTGGCATCTATAATCCAGTTTTGAGTTCCCTTCCCAGACGCCTTAACGCCCACTCACATCCTGGGCCATCTGACCTCAGGAATTCACATGATAAGGTGGGGCCAGGTTTCACAATGAGCTCACCCGAAACTCTGGCTGATTGGGACCCACACCCAGTTTCACACCTTGGCTCAGGCAATTAGAGGATCATCAGGGGATCCTTTTGTCCCTCTGTGGGCGGATACTCCCACTAGGTTTATATCTGGGACTCTCCACCATTTGACCTTAGAACTGAAGAAGCTTCTCAGATGAGAGGTGAAACGTCTTCAAGCAACTTAAAGAAGTCCAGACGCTTTTCTTTGCAAGCTCCTTTGACTACGATGACCTGGATGACTGAGAACCTTCACAGACAGTTTGAAAAGATGAGACCCAATGATTTCTTTGCTTCCTGTTTTGACTTCTTCCCCACCAATATCAGTGCCAATGTGGAGGTTTTGTCTGAGTGGTGACACCTATCATTCAGTGACTACTCGAACTCTCAGCACTTGCATAAATGGCACGACCAATGGGGCAAACACAAATGGGCCCTACTAGCTGTAACCTGATGTCACATGCATGTTCTCTGAGGACAAAGATTAATGTTGCACAACCTATTACATAGTGTCTGGTAGAACCCAATATTAGCTATTAGCCGATTTAGCATTAATAATTGACATTAATAAAGGTTAATAATTTAAAATTTAAGAAGTATAAAAGCGAGAAACACACTTCAGCCATGTTTTGTGCTGATTTTGCGTAGTTTCTCCAACAGAGTGCACTCTGCAACTTGGCTTTAGCATGTGGTTGACAGGTTGCTAGCCTATGAGCATCTGTTCAGATCTGCTGCACAATAATCAGCTAGAAAGATGGTGGCAAAAATACTCAGACTGAGTCTTTGCCACAGGACTCGGCTACCCCGGTCTATCTGCAGAGAGATATTTTTGTGATAAACACTGGGCCTTGTGGTGTCAACACAAATATTGTCTTGAGTGATAAATCCTGTGAGATTCAAGGATTACTATCCTGCTTTTTGCTAATTAACCAGCACAATATCTCGTGCACTGGATCTGGGTTTATTTCAACTGTGTTCATTTCAACTCTGAGGTGCAGAGAAATTAAACATATTAGAAAAAACAAAAAAATTGTATGGCTATACGGCGCAGTTAATTCCACACTGTGGGTTTTAATATTGTGGTTGCCACTCACTGGAAGCGGCAGAGGTTGCATACATTTTGACATAAATATGTTCATGCTGTTAGACACAGCTGATGTTTAATTATGTGTGAAAGCTGGAGTCCCTATTTGTTGCCACAGGATGCAGAAGGACTCAATTGACTTAGAAAAGTAATACCATTAAATGATTATGAGCCTCGCAACAACAACAAAAAAGTCCCGGGAATTACACACAAACCTTGATAGGAATCAATACTATCAAAACTCCGGCACCATGACACATAAAATGGAAGCAAATTTCTTCCTTTCCTCCCCGATTGCACAAAAGCAGCAAGGAGGTTCCTTCTTCCCCTCTCTCTCTCTCTCCCTCCATGCACCGGGGGCGGCTTTCTGCATCAGAAGAATTCCTGGCAAATTAATGCACTACCTCTTGGGCTAATTAAATTAGAGGGGATCAAAACTACAGAGCGGCTTTTGTGGTGGACACAATGTTGTGCTTCATGCGCTCTTTGCTCTTGGGGGAATTTCTGCCATTTAGCCTTCTCTCTGCCTGCAGCTCCATGCTGGACTCGCTCTAACACAGTCAAGTTTCTCTAATTTGCTTGAATGAGAAAGAATTATTAACTGATAATAAGAAACCAAGAGAGGGAGAGGCAGACCGAGAGAGCATCGCAGGGCTGCAGGCAAGGATGAGTGGGAAAGGGGTGAACTCCTCGGCACCTGAAGCTCATACGATTTCTTTCCTTTCTTTTTTTTATTATTAATTCCTCCCTAAAACGAGGCATTCAGGAGTAAAATTGCTGTGCAAATGACAAGAACGATTATGGTTGTAATTCCTCTTCTTTGGGAAATGTGTGCAGCTTTGTTGCAGCTCTAAATGGATCAGGCTGCTAACAAGCTACCGCTAACCACGTAGCACTAAGCGTGACCTCTGCAATGCATGATGGGTCGCTCTAAGGTTATTCTGCTCTGCAGAGGACACAGACATCGCCGATGTTCTGCACAAGTGGAGCTGCCGACTACAACACTATTTGGCTGATAAGACTGAACAATCCATGATACAGTTATCAACTGCAGGGATAGCTCAGTAGGTAAAGTGGTCGCCCCATGATCGGAAGGTCGGCGGTTCGAATCCACTTAACAGCTACCCTGAGGTACCCCTGAGCAAGGTACCGTCCCTATACACTGCTCCCCGGGCGCCTGCTTAGTGGGCTGCCCACTGCTTCACTGAGTGAATGGGTCAAATGCAGAGAAAAACAAGTAATTTCCCCATGGGGATCAATAAAGTATCCATTATTATTATTATTATATATATGCTAGGTGATGTACATATTTAAGTGTGTTTACAGTTACACAGGTTAAAGCCGATGTTTTTAATCACTCCTGCGTTGTTGTTTTTTGGAGCAATATTTGGATTAGAGGTTAGAGAAGAGTAAAGCTGAATTCTTAAACTGCACAGGTGCAATTCACAGATGTATGAAATAATAAAGAAATACTAATAGAAATATTTGTGAGACTACCCCTCAGCCTCTTATTGTATGAATTTCGAAATCCTATGTGGCCTTGTTATCACATCCACAGGTTTTTCAGGAAACTTGAACTCTGACCCCTGACCTTGAGGCCGAGGACACTAACAGTCAAACTCATCTGAATAGATACACCTATCGATACACTTGAAAATCCTAGGTGACTTCCTTCTCAAGTTAAAGCATTCACAAGATTTCAAACAACTTGACTTCTGACCTTGAGGCTGACATTTTACCACAGGAGTCTACTGTGTCATTTCTGCTAGTGCCTACTTGACATGACTTGACTCTATTCTACTCGGTTTCAGTCATTTTCTATTACAATTGAGTATCGCCAATGTGCGTGGGGTCTTTTTGTATGACTTCAGTTGTAAGCAAACACAAACACAACAACGACGGTTGCCGGGTGAGTCAGCTTATAGCTTTTTGTCAAATTGAGAGACCACGGTGCGGGTAAGGTTTCAAAAAAACCATGACTCATTGAGTGACACCAACTACTGACCAATCGGTGGCATGCAGTCTGCTGACATCACATTTTTGAAAAGCCTTAGGACCCCCAGCTGAGTAAGTACTACACAGTCTATCTTCTTACCCTGTAATAAACAAAGCAGAGGTGTTTTTTGTTGCCCTGGTTGTTGCCATTTGTTTCAGCAAAAACTCAACAATTTTCATCATTTAAACTGAGCCCATATTGCCAACAAATCTCGTGTCCTGTTTACTCTCCTGAAGTCACCAATTCTTCTGCTTGCACCAGGATCATATCTGATATTTATTCCTCTGAAATAACTGAAACAATTACTGCAGGGTGGCAGCACACATGGGCATGATTTTTGTTACCGGGAGACTGAAGTTAAAATCTCATTTTAAAATTTCCTATTGTGGTTTTATTAACACTTTTTTACCCTTTTACAATGATAAACCCAGGCTTGCTAGGTTTCTGGGTTTGCTTTGTTTATAGGCGATAGCATTGGTAAACATTATATATTCAGTTATTCAGAGAACTGCTAAAGAATGCTTATGTTTAAAACTTACCTATAAATGTACCTGATAAGCTGCTTGCAATTTTTTTTTGTTATGCTCGAGGTAAGTCTTGCTAAAAAGCGTAAGTATGAGACTGCAGTTTAGGATCAACAAATCATCAATCATCAAATCTCAGCTATAGTTCAGCGACGCTAACATTCACCAACATATTACCAACATATTCGGTTTCATACGTTTCCTTCGCTCTTTTGTGTTCCACTGTTTCTGTTTTCATCTTTGCCGGTGTGCTTAATTTGCCTTTTAGGTTCCGCCTATTTTACTTTGAAGGCCAGTCTTCTCTTATTGTGGTTTTTACTTCCTGCCTTTGTTCCCTCCTTTCCTGACTGGGAATGACAGACAGGTGAGAACAATTAAGGCAGGGCAGCCAATCCGTCCAGATATTTTCCCTGCTTGATATTTAGTCTGGTTTTTGTACCTTTACTGTTACTTTGTGGACCTTTTTAATACAGCTCGTCTTTAGAATTGTATTTACTTTTATTCTTCTGGGTTCCTCTTTCAACTGTATCTTAGAGAGCCTAAACTTGACGCAAATAAGTTCACTTAGCAAACGTAAGAATGTATTTTTAAGAACAATTTCTGAGATTTTCTAATTGTAAAAAAGCTGAAGTAGACTTTTACAAGCTGAAAGGGGCAAGCACCTGATCCGGACACCTAGATGCCTCCTTTTGGATGCCCAGCTGGGGATCCAAGGGATCCTGGCTTATGCTGGAATTATGGTGGATGGTAGTCTGTGGATGACCCATCTACCTGCATAGAGCATCTGTTGTCAATATAGGCATTGTGCAAAGCATATGGTACAACCAGTTTTTGGGCTCCTCTTACTTGTGCTGTTGGTAGTCCATCAGTCAGGTGCAGAGAAGAGCAAAGTTATAAACTACAAAGAGCTGACTTGAAAGCAAGTGTTAAAAATGATTAAAAGTGTCTACTGTCTATGCTCTTCATACTTCATCTTTGATCCTCGATGTTTTTTCTCCCATCCTGATGAACCCAGCAGTCCTTCACATCAAGCAATGTGCAGTTTCAATCTTGGAGAACTGCACGTGAATGCTTTGCGGTGGTTTAAAACCCCTCTCAGTATAATCTCTGTAGGTAGAGAAATCCATATCTAAAACGGAGACAATTGCGGTAGCATAAATTATACATTAGACTAAGACTTAGGCTCACAGGAGAGATTATATATCTCATCTGGTCTGGAATCGTCCTCCAGGAGAGACGGGAAAGTTAAGAAAAAGAACATCTGGAATACCTGCTTTGGATAAGCAGAAGAAAATGTATGGAAGGAAAGACATGGAATATTCCCCAAAAACATCTTAAAACCGCAACCTACATGGTACAATATCATCCCTGTTGTTGTGGATCTATGCAAACTTTTTGATTTTGTACAACTGAGAAGAGTTAGGGCTAAAATCAACAGGGTAATTGGTAAAACAATTCCAGCTACTATAAACTACACAAAAATCAGCTTTCCCTTTGACTCAACTTTGTGTCAAAACTTTGTATCCACACTATTGCTGCCTTTTTTCCCCCGTGCAATGGGCTTATTGCGATAGTCACACATTGCGGCCAAATTACAGCAGAATTAATCAATTGAAAGTAGTCGCCTGTATGTGGCTGTGAGGCACAGTGTCGGAGAGGGAGGGGGCAGAAAAAAAAAGCTGATTTGGATCAGCAACAGAAATCTTAAGTGTGTTTTGCATGCCTTCAGGAAATCTCTCAGAAGTTGAAGGAAGTAACCCCCCCCACACACCCAACTACCCATGCTAGCCGCCCACTTGCCCCACCCAACACGTCCTGGTCCGTGGTGGCAGCGCCATGCCCACAGATTAGGAATTATTTCATCCATCAAAGCCTGCTTTCCTTGCCATTAAGGTGGGGATCCCCTCCTAAGCAACTGATAAAGGAAGACATCTGCATTCAGTGTGCCATCTTGCTTCTGCAATTACGAATTTGAACAAACTTCTCACTTCCATCAGTGACATGCAGTTTGTGCATTACGTGCTTGTCATGCATCTTCATGTTTACTGCACTAATACATCTGCGCTGTTTGATTAGTCTCAGATGAAAACCTTTCCCAGCCTTCCTGCACTGTCACTACTGACAACAAACCCAACAGAAGATGGTTATTTTGAGTTTTATTGCAGAAAATGCCCCTTAGATGTGATATAATTTTCATTTTCTTCACAAAGAGTACATTATGTTATCAGCTCTGGGACCAAAAGCACGTGTTGTATGTTTTCCAGCCTCTGTGCTCTCTTTGCACCTGGTTTACTTTGTTAGACACGCACAAAGTCACACACACATACAGAGAGAAAAATACATTCGCCTCTGCCTTAGAACAAGAGACAGCGATCCTGCAGTGGAACAGAGACTAGCTGAAGTGATCCTTCAGCTGGAGGGCACTTACAGCCATCAGACTCATGACCTTCCAGCTATAGAATCACTGGGAAGGACTTAGTTAATATTGCTACCATAATAGCATGTGCTAATACAAAAAAAAAGGAATCCATTCTACCATTGTTTTAATATAAAGTGCTGACATTTTTTAAATGTTTTTTTTTTGCAACTTAAGTTAGCTTAGGACATTTTTTCTGCAAGTGTAATTCGAGTATTTAAAGCAGATGCTGATAGGAAATACTAAATTGATATGAGAAATATAAAAATTAATACAAAACAATTAAGAGTGTTTTGCCATTTTTTAACTCTTGATGTAAGTTTGAGTTTTCTTCTCATCTCAGTCCACGTAGTAGAAGATAATGGTTCAGTCAAACGACTAAAAATACCTCCAATACCTCGAGCTGCAACCTCCTTGCAGCTGGAAAAAAATCTGTGGTTGCCCCACGGTTGCAATGTGACTGCACAGGTCACCTGCTGGGAGGCAACCTGTCTCCAAACAATTGCAGTCCGACTCAATCAATCTCAGACAGATAAAGACAAAGGTTTCCAGTTAACTGTCGTCTTATTTGGACACAAAATGCCAATAGTGTGCAATACTACAAATTTTGGAATGGCTCCGATACCATGTAAATATAGGCCCAGTATTGCCGATACTGATACCGATAATTTCACCTTACAAATGCAGCTTATAAAAGGGAAAGTGGTGTGTCATGATTTTTGAGACGAACCAATAACAATTTGCAAATTCTGAACACATTAAGGACCACTAAATCACTGTGATTTTTACTCAAAGATAATGAAAGTATTGCACACAAAAATACACATTTCTCAGGTTTTCATGTATGGTGAAACTGTTCTTTTGGTGGGTGTTTTTTTGGAGACCTCGGTTGTAAATGCGGCCGTCGTTAGAGCATTTTGGGTCAGTTTCTGTTGTTTAAATGTACTATAGCCTATAAAAACATAGAAATGACAGTCACCAATGACCTTTTTCACAGTGCATGTTTGAAGTACAGTTTTTTTTTTTATTTCTCCCCCTGCACAAAAATGTTTTTTTTTATTATTATATTATTATTATTATTAATTATTATTTAACACAGTTCAATGTGCTACATACTGAACTTTTAGGATAGAAACAAAATATCAATCCTAACATGCTAGTATCATTCCGATACCAGATATCGATACCAAACATTGATAGTATCGATATTTGGTATCTGGGATCTGAGCTATGATTTGTAAATACACTGCCATTTAATACCTTTGTTTGTAGTGTATTAAGTACTTCAGATGTAGCTGATATAGATTTTCATGCTGTCCTAAACAGGTTATAATGGTTGTGTTACACTGAAGACTGAACATCCTGCCTTTGGAAAAATAAACCAAAAAAACCCCAGCACATTTCCCGATTACATGGTTAATTATGATTGCTGATGTGCCCTTAATTCATTAACATGTTTGAGCACCACCACTTTTAGTTTAGTAGAACTCCCCTCGATTGACCATTATTCCGTTCATCGACAGCTCAACCTTAACAACAGATTTGTAATAATGAAAAATATTACTGCCATTATTCCACATTATGATACAGACACAGCAAACTGGGATATTAAAAGCAAGCAGCTGTCTAAATTGCTACTTGCTCTCTAATCCAGAGAGAATTAGGGCCCTTCCTGTGTACAAGGCCCTCTCCCGGTCAGGGCCCCTGTCCTGTTTAGATTTGTGAGCTTGATAAACCACGACGGCCAACAGGTCTGTTATGAGTGGGAAACGGCAAAGCAAGGGAGGAGGGGGGACACATTTTCTCATAGCCAAAGTCAACCAGGGGATAATACCTCAATCCTAATGGGGCTCAGTGCGGGCATTATCAGGCCTCAAATGTTTTTTTCCTTCCCACTTCCTCTTTGTTCATGTGGAAGTCGAGTTTATCCTCCCTCACACCACGCCACTGGACCCCCGAGTGTCGACCTTTCTGGTTCGGTTTCAGGTAGGTTTTCGCCCCAGCAACAGAGTGAGGGAGCGTGAACTCAATCAGGATATGAGACAAAGCTCTCCGTATAGTCCCCCCTCTTCCCCTCCTGTCATATCCGCGCGCTGAGAGATAAGCCCCAGTTTTCCCTTTTCCCATGATAGCACCGCAGGGACAAGGCGACAGCAGCCACGGTGGCCTTGGTCTAGTGATTACAGCCTCAATATGAGCTGACATTGTCAGGAGAGAGCGGTTTGGTGGCTGAGATTAAGTAATGATTCTTGTTGTGAAGAATTGTTGTTAACGGTGGTACACACCTCAAGAGCCAGACCGCCATTTGAAGTGATTACAAGGTCGTTATACAGCGGAGAAGCTAATGACGTACATTCCAACTTGTCTATCACCAAAAAGAGAAATCTTTACTCGTGCTTTCTACTTGCTATTTCCACCACCCGCGAAGGAAGGAAGGGAGGAAGGAAGAAGGGGGGGGAGAAAGAAAAAAAAGGCGTCTCTTCTTAATGTAATCATTTTCGCATCAAGAAAAACGTGCCAAAATATTTTCCCGTGAAAGCTGGTCGTATTTGTCAAATTCTCCGCAGCCTAATCTTGCAATATTGCACGATGAATATTCCTATAAGAAGCATGGGGGTGACGGAGGGCAATGCTGGTGGGAAGGTGGGTGGGCCTTTTTTAATAAGGACAGTTTATCTTGTGTCGACAAAAAATAAAATTAAGACACTTGTCAGCCTCTCCCTGCCTCATCCTTCTCGCAGGTGATGGAATATGCGCGGAGACGGTGGCGCTGATGACGACTGGGCTGGTTTAGGTGAACAGATGGTGATGAGGCCTGTTACTAGGATGAAAGGCCTGCAGTATCTAATTCCTGAATATTTGCCTTGCAGGCACATGTTTTACTCTTGCTTTCAGAGGTAGAGGAGCACAAAGCAGGGTGATGAAGGTGGTGAAAGAGGGGAACTTAGCTGAAGATCACCTCAGTTTGAGAAACCGAGGTGATCTCCTTCAAGGCAATATGTGAGATTTGCATTGGTCCAACCTCTTTAAGAGTGATTGCAGTCACTCACACTCACTTGCAGACAGGTTGCCTCACACCATGGACCTGGACACATGAAGCAAAGATTTTCCACTTTTAAAGGATGAAAAAGTCTGCTTTTAGAAGAAGGACATGTTGGCAAAGGGGGAAACTACTTCCGCAGATCACAGCAGAAACCACAGAGTCCCATATATAAACTCTCTATATATGTTATTACCAATCGATCGCTAGCAATTACATTATTTCTCAAGACGGGCTTCACCTTAAAGAAGGCATGAAATACTACATGTATTGAGCCAAATTTACATATATAAAAATGTAAAAACATTTTAGTGTGTAAAAATAAGAAGCAATAAAACACTGATGAAACTGATAAAGAAACAGTCTCTCTGAATGACCATTCACTTAAACAATGTGCACTACACAACATGAGAAGGTTGACGTTCGCACCAAACAGCATCCAATCTCAAGATTTTAACTACGCCTATGTTATGTTCCCAAGCAGAGGGCTCCTGCTCAGACTTATGAATAATCTAAACCAAGCCAAATCATTTTTAGGACCTGGACCAGAGAAACTGAATAGCTTTTAAGCATAGTAAAAACAGTAGAAACTGCTATGAAAGATGCTCACCAGGCATGTCAACGTCCTTCAAACTAGTTTTTAGAAGGAGGTAAATAATGCTGGCTTGCTGGGAGGCAAGCTGAAGAGACACTTGGAAATATGTCTTTGCTGTAAAAGTGCACTTTTAAATAATTTTTAAAATGACAATTTTAAATTAAAGCTTACGTTTTAGAATTATTTGATGTGTGTTTATTTGTGCTTGTAATGGTGTAGTGGTTAACGATATTTGCTCAGCAAGTGAACACAAATCCAATTTGCGGTCGCATCAGGAAGGACATTCACTGAAAATGTTCTTGAAAGTAACTCTTTTAATGATGTTTATTAATTTAATTTCAGTGATTGACTTATTTGTTGATTTCATTTTAGTCTTTTGTTGACTTAATAAACTAAATGTGTTACATTTTTAAACAATTTTACGCAAAATCTTAAAATGATAAAGTTAAGATCCTCCTTTCATGGAGCAGTTAAAAATTAAGTTAGACAAAACAAAGGTAAGAAGATTAAAACTATTGCAGACAGATTTTAAAACTATAAGGAATAAAGACCTTTTTCTGCAAATATGCATGTAGGAGTGTGTTAAAATAATGGCTTGCTCTTTAGCATCCCTTTATCACAAAAACTTTATAGACCACCAGTCGCCTAGCTGGCATTGTGATGCAGCTTTTATTTTATTTTTTATTTTTTTTCTTAAGCAACTCCAAATTATTTTGCCCGCTCTTATCGCGCAACACGGCACAAGATTTTTCTCCAGAACAGGCCACTTCAGAGGATGTTGGAGAAGCTTCTCCCCACTAGGTAAACAATCAACCCTGAGAACAGACTCTTTCTCTGCTCCGGCTCCAACAATCACACCAGCTCCAACCACAGAGGACTTTCACCCCCCCCCCCCCCCCTCCACTCAGTTTGCCTCTTCTCCCACCTTCTCTCACTTCTTTCTTTCTCTGTACAACATAGACCCCCACCCAGAAGAAGAAAAAGAAGAAGAAAAAATCACCAGCTTTCAGCACACTCTACCACCCTATCTCTCTGTATACAGGACCCTGTCGGCCCGTTTCCTCTGTCAAACACCCCCGGTCTCCCCTCCTTTTTTTTCCTTTTTGTTTGCTTTACTGTAATCATTTTGCTGGCCCAGAAACGTGTGGGTGTGCTGGCAGTGGTACAAAAAAACGAGAGGCAGAGAGAAAGAGAAGTTACATGGGAACTGAGTTAAGGTTGAATATTTATTAGAAGAAGCCATCTGGCGTCGCAATGTCTGTACAAAGAGGGCTTGCTCTCTTCTTGTAATAGTCCTCCTCCTTCTCTTTCCCTGACTTTATCTCTCTCTCATTCTCGCTCCCATTTTCTTCCTTTCCCCCAGTGTCTCAGTGAAAATATTCAGCTCCAACCACATGCTCGCAGAGCTTTTCACATAATCACAGCATTATACCATTTCAAAGAATCGCTAATCAAAGGAAAGAGCACAGAGATCTTTTACCCTAAATGGTTTACTTTGCTGCTCGGGGGGCTTTCTGCGATTGTGACATCACACACCTCGTGTTTGTTGCAGCCACTTCACGGGACTGCAAATTGTTTTTCCACTCATACGTAAGACAGATTTTTACATTTCTAATCTGAGGTGACCATTCACCTGAGATAGATTACATCTTCATATCAGGGTGAAAAAGATGGCGTCTGCTGAACTCATCCACATTTGTGTTTGCACTTTTACAGTATCCAATATGATTGACTGCGAATGTGTGTCTGTTTGCACGCCTAAACACATGCAAACAACCAGCATCTCTCCATGTACACACAGACTTCCTGGTCGGAATTGGAGTTGGAGTCCAGAGGGAACGTCAGGACGGAGCGCTTGCATTTCACCCAACAAATCCCAGAGGAATGTTCGGAGTTCCCGCAAGAATGAAGCCACCGCCTCTTAGGGAATTCTCTGTGGAAATACATCAGAATGCAGTACTATTCGTTTCTCTAAAAGCACATCTGTGCTGCTCTCTGTGTAGCTCAGCAGTCATTTGTTCAGAAGGTTTTTAGGTCAAAATAATAATATACTGAAAAATCTGCAGCACAAATACAGCAGGGGATTTGTGTGTGTGTATATGGAGGACCAAACCTGTCAAAAAAAAAAAAAAAACAACCTCAAACATAAATAAATATTTAACAAAAACACCTTTGATCAATTTTGCTGTGTCTTGCAATTCAATTTTCAATTTATATACAAAATTCTTTTTTAAATGTATTTATCTGTTTTCTCTGTATTCCCAATGTATTATTTACCCATTTGCCCTTATTTTCTTTCCCATCCCAGGGCTGAAACCATTTGTTATATTTGAACATTTGGAGACAAATAAATATTTACTTTCCCCAACCAAAACGATTAAAATCTAATGTCCCAGAAGTAGCTGGATGTCAGGCCATCACACAAGCTCACTGACCCTTCAAACAGATTAGCTAAAAACTAAACATAAATAAATCCATACAAGAATTACTATTAAATGCAAAAAAAAAAAAAAATCCAAAATATAAAACTAAAAAAGTGTCTTTAAATTATATGTATTTGCTTTAATGCTATGTATTAGTGTCACTATTTATTTTCATTTTTTGAAAACGCCAAACTTTTTGCTTGTTAGTGCATACTAAACACGCTGCTCTGGCTGACTAGCAGCAGTTATTTAAGGCACATAAATACAAATTCAAAAAAACAAATCACTTAAATTTACATTTTAATTACATCTTACACTTTTTTTTTACATTATTATGATGCATTGAATGACACCCTTTTTATTTTCTTTTTGAAAATTTGGCAGTTATTGCCCTCCAAATTTTTGGACCAAGTTCTTTAAAATTTTTGCTGATTATAAATCTGAACTTAAGACGGTTTAAAATCTAGTAGTAGATGTCTGACAAATAAAAAAAGAAAGCTAAAATGACCACCAGTAGAGTTTTAAAGATTTTTAAAATGGCCTAAGGCATTTTTTACCTCGCTTTTCTTCATATTAAAATTGAACCCAAATCCCTCTTTAAAAGAACTGCCAATAAGCCCCAAAACATAATATTTACTTAAAAACTACCACATATTGCAGCATCATAATCAGCTGTCATGGAGATGTGTGCTCAACAGTGTGCAAAATACTTAAAAAAGTAAATAAACAGAACCAGTAAGATCATTCATCTCCGAGAGACACAGGATAACACTGAAACCGCATTGAAAATTAGCTTTTTAATTACAAGTGTTAAGGCCATTTTTATTTCATGGTTCACATTGAGAAAGATGTGAAATAGACACAGTAAATTTCCTGTTTTTATTTAATAATTATTTTTGAGACCATATGTTTGATTGAAAGGAAAAAGAAAAAGTATATCAAAACATTATGTGAAATATTTTCTCTTGCCACACTTAGGAGTCATTTGTAATTAAATCTTCCTTTAATTTCAGTCTTGGGTAAATATTTAGAACTGTAATGACGACAGCTATTATAGATGTAATTCATTTGACGCTGAATTAAATATTACTGAGGTTTCCAGCTGAAGGAGCTGTATACAAGACAGTGAAAATGAGTTCATTGTGGTTCTTAAAGAACGTGTTTATCTGAATTCCAGGGTCAATAAATTGGACATCTAATCAAGTCTAGTGTGTTATTAGAGCCTTCAAAGCATCAATAAAGTTTGATTCATAGATCCCACATCAGTTTCCCCCAAATGACTGGTCAATGTAGCGTTTTTTCACAACACCACAGACAAATGAGACTTAATTTAACTTGGAAAACACGTGTATGGCCAAACTTGGGTTCGATTTGCGTTTCAAATTGGTTATACATGGCCTAGATTCTTCGGTTCGCTTGACCACCCCCTGCTTTGATGATAAAGACATAAAAAGAGAAGATGATGATTTTCTTACACCAGAAACCGAACAATTATGTGAGATGTGATATTTACCAGAAGGCCTGAGCGTTTACGTCTTCTTATTGGCAGCAGATGAACCAAATCCCACAGTATATTGCGCCTTTATATGCAGGCTGAAGTCTGAAAAAAAGCCAACGCGAAACAAACTGTATTAACTTCAGAATTTACTGTATTAATTGAAAGGATTTTTCCACATTATGAGCGCTATTACTGAGAGCAATATAGTTGCATTAGATTCGAATAAATGCGTCGCGTGTGTTTATGGGATGTCTTCCAGTTTGCAGGTACACACCATGCATCCCAATTATGGCAGAATAAAGCAAAATGAAATTTCCATCTCCATTCAGGAATATGAATGTGTAATTCTATGAGGAGAAAAAAGGTGCCAAAGAGGTAAGTACCTTGCCACCGCGGTGAAAAATAGCACCAATTAAAGCTTAACTTGCTTGTTTTCTCATAACATACATGTTTTCATAACTCTGAAATCAAATAATTGCCCATCTTTATATCGCACACAATAAAAGTGAAAATATGGTGACTAGAGGATCCTCCTGAATATTTTAGTGGAATTTCTGAGGGTGAAGAAAAAGAAAGAAAAGGAGGAGAAAAATGTGGCAAAGTGAGATGCATATGTAAGGGTTCCTTCAAGAAATCTAAGAGGAAAACTGCCTCATTTATCTTTTCAGGCTTGGAAATCATGTTTGTGATTATATGCCAAAAGCAGCACGCTGGTCCCTCACAGATTATATGAAAACAGTGTGTTTATAGCTGGCAAAAAAAAAACCTCTGCCTGTTTTGCCTGAAGCTGTGTAACTTCTTGCTGCCGTCTATCTGTCCAGCAGGTTTCCACAACTGTGTCCAATCAGCTGCATTTTTTAAGAAACACCAAGTCAATTAAATCTAATTTATAGGTTATTGTAATTATCACTGCTCACACGGAAGTACAATTGGTGGTTTATTACTTTAGTAGCTGTTTATATTACTCCACCCTCTCAATACCAGCTCACATACACAAACAAAGACGCACAAGACTGATGTTAATCAATTTGGAGAAGAGCCCGGATTGTTTAAACTGTCATCACCACCCATCAGTCGACTGCAGTCTCGTAGGAATTTGAATATCTCTTGGGTGAGGCGTTATTCTAACACATCAACAGACACACACAAGCACAAATACAGCTCTGACCACACTCATACTGGAAGTGAAATCCTCTACTTAATGATTACATTCAGATAAATTAGTACCGAATACGTTACTTTGTTTTTATTAGTTGTCACGTTTTTTGGTATCATGACTCGAAGCAGAAACACATATGTTTTTGGGACTCTTCAGTGAGGACAACACTGAGCTCTAAAATATATACCAACCTAACCGTGAACTTTTTCTAAACCTAAGCCGGTAATTTAAAGTATCGCCCTTTTCAGTGCGTTACCTGGCGTGCTAACACTTAACTCAGGGTGTTGTCCACACATTGACTTGTCAGCGTATCTTCCCAATGGTCCACATGAGAAACTGGGACTGTTGTGGAGGATTGCACCAATAAGCTCATGGAGATAAAATTATCATTGAGAAAAACCGAGTTCACATTATTTGTGTGGCCCTCCACAACAGCCCCAGTTTCTCATGTGAGCCATTGGGAAGATCAATCACCCACCATTGCCCTAAAGCATTCTCTGCTTTATCCACATATATGCGCTCTAAATGGGACCATAGTTTACATTACATTGTTTTATATTACATACAGTACATTATACAATATATATTACATATATGACATATATTCTTTTAATGAATGTATTTTACTTGCCCATTTAGTTTATTTCTCACTTCATTTATAACCTCTGTAAACTCATATTGTCTTTTGTTGCTTCATAAAACATGATAATTTGGTAAATTATGGTAAGTGTTAATATCTCTCTATGAGCTTATAGGTGTGGCCCTCCACAACAGTCCCAGAGTTCCATGAAATTTGTGAAATAGTCATGACCTTTAATCTATTAATACTCATACTTTGGACATGAATTTTAAAGTCTTCTTTTTCATAAAGTAAAAACATGTTCAGGCACATTCCTGAACATGACTTTTCGTCAGTCTGCTTAGATTTGTGCTAAATGTAGACATTAACAACAATTTAGGCTAACAATACAGCGCTTATTTGGCGACTGAGCTGTTCAGAGGTGCAGTTATGCTAACTGATGCTACTTGATGAGGTCCACCCGTGGTTCAGATAGGCATGTAGTTTTATCTCTAATCACACTCCAACACAGATCTCCTGTGCTTTCTTAACGACAGCTGCCTCTGTAAAAATCGCCATATTAACAAATATATGAGAGAACAGAAACTCAATGTAGACTGTGAAACATAGCTGGAATGCAGAACTGCAGGGTGGTAGAGACAGCCATAGGTACTCAAGCACGGTACAAGGCTAGTGTGAGTACAGCCATGCTGTGTAGAGCAAAATCAGTTAGCTTTCTACAGTTAATAATAAACTTTAATTAAAAAAAAAACCCTGCTAATCCTGGTGTGGTGATTCAAATGCTTGAAATAGAAGATCTTGACATGTTGACTGACTCATATATTATTAATAAAATATTTTTATGTAATATATTTTCTTTTACATCTACAAATAAAAAAATAAAGGAATACTTTTAAGCATTGTGTAATTGATGAGAATAAATGATGTAAGTGTGTGGAAATAAAAATCATCAATATTTTGAGAGTTTGACAGTTAAAAACCTCACAAAACCTGTGACATGGCGTAACTCAGCAGTATGCATCACGTGATAGAGCGGCTGCGTGTATTTGTAGCCTCACTAGCAGTCCGGCATTTCATCTCCGAGGAAGTTATCCCAGAGAGAAGTAAAGCAAATGTGTAAGTTCATCTCTGAATGTTTGTAAAGCATTCCCGCGTTAAGCTTAACAACCGATATATGGAGCGGATGCCTCTCTCTCCCTCTCTCTCCTGTTGCTACTTCAATCATGAAACTGATCAATGATCAGCTGATCGGCTTTTCTGTCACGAGTCCGTCTCTCTTGTTTGTTTATCTCCCACTTTGCACCAGAAAGAGGAAACCAGCGGCTGAACAACAGCAGCACGTTTAAGTTTGATAAGCTGTTGTTAGAATGTATTTAATATTACTTTCTACACCAGGATCATTTTCTACGTAGCTGACGGCTGGTAACTGTGCAGGGGCGGATCTAGCAAAGTTTAGCCAGGGGGGCCGATAGGGCATTAACGGGGAAAAGGGGGCACAAAGACATACTTTTCTTTCTTATTCTCATTTAAAATGTCTGGCTTTTAATAAATAATTATCCGAATCTTATACCCAAAGTTTTAATCTGATGTAAAATGTATAGAAGTCCATTACTGTATATAGTAACTAATAAGTCTAATATATCCTAGTAAGCAAGATGGGGCCGAGGTTACAAGATGGCGCCGAGTATGGCAGTCTCATCGCGAGCTCCCCCCAAGCAACAGCTGTTTTCTGTGTTTAATTTTACTTTTCCTTTATTTTTTCACGACTAGCACATGTCTCCTTGTGTACGACTGACAAACCTTACTGGACATAAAAGACGGTCTTTCTTATAACTTTCCGGAGTTCAAGTTTTGCAACACGGACCCTCCGTTCGCAGACCCCCCATTCATCTCACCTGAGACGCCTTTGTTCTCTGGCCCTGGAGGCCGCAAACGCCGACGCAGAGGGAGAAGATCTGGCGTTCTGGTTCGACTGAGACGGCGCACTAACAGACCACCATTACCCAGTTTATTACTGGCTAATGTGCAGTCTCTGGAGAACAAGGTATGCGAGCTTCGGGCACGGATCTCATTCCGGCGAGAGATGCGGGACTGCTGTGTGATCTGCCTCAAAGAAACCTGGCTATCGGACAAAGTACCGGACTCCGCAATACAACTACCGGGGTTCTCTGTGCACCGCGCGGACAGGTCACAGGATCTTACTGGGAAAAGCAGAGGCGGTGGTGTGTGTTTCATGATCAACAACAGCTGGTGTGATTATGCGAACGTGCACCCGGTCAAATCCCTCTGCTCACCGGACCTGGAGTACCTGATGATTAAGTGCCGGCCATTCTGGCTACCGAGGGAATTTACAGCAGTGATTATTACAGCTGTTTACATTCCCCCACAAGCCGACACTGACCGAGCACTCAGGGAACTGTACAGCGCGATCAGCAGCGAGGAAACCGCACACCCAGAGGCAGCGTTTATCACAGCCGGAGACTTTAATAAGGGAAACCTGAAGAAAGTCTCACCCAAACTCCACCAACACATCCATTTTAACACTCGTGGAGACCGGCTACTCGACCACTGCTACACCTCTTTCCGGGATGCGTACAAAGCCCTCCCCCGCGCCCCATTCGGCCAATCAGATCACCGCTCCATCCTGCTCCTGCCCGCCTACAGGCAGAAGCTGAAACAGGAAGCTCCAACCCGGAGGGCGGTGCACTGTTGGATGGACCAATCGGAGTCTACGCTGCGGGACTGTTTTGATCACGTGGACTGGGAAATGTTTCACGTGGCTGCTAGGGACATTGATGAATACACAGACTCAGTCTGCGGATTTTTCAGGAAATGCGTGGAAGATGTCGTCCCATCCAGAACAGTTAAATCCTTCCCAAATCAAAAACCCTGGATTAATGGAGATGTTCGCGCGGCACGGAGCACCGCCTTTGCCTCCGCGAACACATCGGACTACAAACACGCACATTACCAACTCCGGAAGACGATCAAAGCAGCCAAACGTGAGTACAGGGACAGGGTGGAGCAACAGTTTGACAACCCTCGGAGTATGTGGCAGGGACTAAACACGATCGCAGACTTTAGAGGGAAAACCAGCACACCGCAGACCACGGCCTCTCTGTGTGAGGATCTAAACGTATTCTACGCTAGATTCGACGCAGCGAACACCATGAGACCGGACAGTGTGCGCACCGCGGATGACGTCAGTGCGCACACTGTGTCTGAGGAGGATGTGCGGAAGTGCTTCAGGAAGGTGAACGCACGCAAACCTACAGGTCCGGACGGGATTCCTGGCCGTGTCCTCAAGTCATGCGCGGCTCAGCTGGCTGGAGTGTTCACGCACATCTTCAACCTTTCCCTCTCTCAGTCTGTAGTCCCAGCCTGCTTCAAAATGGCCACCGTCATCCCTGTGCCCAAATCCTCCACCATCTCCTCATTGAACGACTGGCGACCTGTAGCCCTGACCCCCATCGTAAGCAAATGCTTCGAGAAGCTGGTCAGGAACTTCATCTGCTCTGCACTACCCGACTCACTGGACCCTCTACAGTTCGCATACCGCCACAACAGTTCCACTGATGATGCCATAGCCCTGACACTACATACTGCCCTGTCACACCTGGAGAAGAGAGACACGTATGTGAGAATGCTGTTTGTAGATTACAGCTCAGCATTCAATACCATCGTTCCCTCGAAGCTGGACAGGAAACTGCAGGATCTAGGACTGAGCAGCTCCCTCTGCAGCTGGATCCTTAGCTTCCTGTCTGACAGACGCCAAGTGGTCAGACTGGGCAGCATCACCTCATCCCCCGTCACACTGAACACTGGTGCTCCACAGGGGTGTGTACTGAGCCCTCTCCTATACTCACTCTACACCTACGACTGCACAGCCACTAACAACTCCAACATCATTGTGAAGTTTGAGGACGACACTACAGTGGTGGGTCTTATCACCAATGGTGATGAGACGGCTTACAGGGAGGAGGTCAGCGCCCTGACCCACTGGTGTCAAGACAACCATCTCACCCTCAACGTCGCAAAGACAAAGGAGTTGATAGTGGACTTCCGGAGGTGCAGAGAAGTACACACCCCCATCACCATCAACGGCGCTGCTGTGGAGAGAGTGAGCAGCTTCCGGTTCCTTGGCGTACACCTGGCTGAGGATCTTACGTGGTCAGTACACACAAACAAAACAGTGAAGAAGGCGCAGCAGCGCCTCTTCTTTCTCAGGAGACTGAAAAGATTCGGCATGAACCCCCGCATCCTCAGGACCTTCTATCGCTGTGCCATTGAGAGCATCCTCACTGGATGCATCACCACCTGGTATGGCAACAGCACCGCCTACAACCGCAAAGCTCTCCAGCGAATAGTGCGGTGCTCTGAACGGATAATTGGAGGTGAGCTTCCCTCCCTCCAAGACATCTACAGGAAGCAGTGCCTGAGGAAAGCGGGGAGGATCATCAAGGACTCCAGTCACCCCAGCCATAAACTGTTCAGACTACTTCCATCAGGAAGGAGGTTCTGCAGCATCCGGTCCTGTACCAGCAGACTGAGAGACAGCTTTTTCCATCAGGCCATCAGACTGCTGAACACTTCATAGACACCTCAGCTTCACTACTGGAACTTTAACATTATGCACTCCATACTGTACAGTAACGCCACTGTTTTGCACATGTCTCAACTCTGTATATTTTTATATATTTTATTTATTTTTTACTCTATTTAATTTGTAAAATATGTGTATACACACACACACACACACACACACACGTAGAAAAACATTTAGTATACACATCCAGAATTTTTTTTTTTTTTGCATATACTATTATATATTGTACATATATTTATTAGTTTCAGATGTAGCCATTCTTGTATTTTGCTTGTTTACATTATTGTATTTTGCACAACTCTGTTGCTTGTGAAGCTCGCACACAAGAATTTCACTCGCATGTGCTGTACCAATGTACCTGCACATGTGATGTGACAATAAAAGTGATTTGATTTGATTTGATTTGAAGCTATAGTACTTTTTCCTTTGGGAAGGTACCATCTGTGCAGTCTGCAATTCTGTTGAAGAAAGATGTTGAATCTATTTAATTATTCTTCAAAAATAATTGATTTCTGGGCATTTTTTTTCACACTGCATCAAATTGAAGTTGATTACGTCAATTAAGCATCATGAGGTGGGGGGTGGGTGGTTCCCTATTTTTTTTTTTTTTTTTTTTGCTGGGAGTTTTAGAGCCCTATTAGTTAGGTTGCTTACTCTTTAAAATACCAGAATAGGAAGGATGGAGTAGGTTTAAGTTTATTAGATTGATCAGTATTGCTTAACTATAAAATATTTTGGGTGCAGTGTATTTTTTGCATACAGGTATAACAGAATAGCTTTAGTGTTTTTGTTTTTTTTTTAACTTGAGTATGAACTTATACAAAAAGCAGCAAAATATAAAAAAAAACAGTTTTATTGATTAAAAACACACCATATCGGATTCATATCGCCCGATATCCAAATTTATGATATCGGTATCGGACATAAGAAAGTGGTATTGTGCCATCTCTAATATATATATATATATATATATATATATATATATATATATATATATATATATATATATATATATATATATATATACATATATATATATATGTTTAAGCACATATGTATGTGTGTGTAGCGTCACTGTGATCTGTAAATTGTAGAAACACAGCTAAGTAGATGCCAATGGTCGTTCTTTTTCTTTTTAGGACATCTAAGGCTGTTTATAGCAAACAAATGTTTCAAGAAATGTGACTATTTTATAGGACCAAATTCAGTGAAAAAAGGGAATGTTAATATTTTTTGAGTAGTTTCTTTTCAGATGCATTATTATCGAACAGTTTTACTGGTCTGGGTCACTTAAGCACAAATTGAGCTGCATGAGAACTAAACTAAGTTTGGCACTCCTGGTGTTGGGCTAAATGTCTCATTCTTGCAGAGGCAGAAAAAGACAATGACCACATTCACATGCAAACAGAAGTAGTTATCCAGCCAATAAAGCAGTGAGGACCTTTCATTAGCTGTAAATTAAATTCATTTGTATTTAATTAGCAATTGTAATTTCTATCTTAATCTCTTTAAGTAAATTACCCAGTCATGGATTAAGCATAGTCATAAACTACAAGAAAAATTAAAAGATCTCTTTCCTGTCCGGGAAACTGAGCCATCACCTCTTATCTCCGGATTAGTCACCCATTCATATTTTTGTCTAAATTAGATTAGAATTCCGTTCAGGTCACCGACAAGGCGCTAAATTGAACCACGTTTGATTTATCAGTAGATGTGAGCTGACGTGAAGCAGCATCTTACATCAAATTCTCACATTTTCTGACACACACCGAACTTCCACTGCTTTACGTGCCACCGCTCTGCATGACATATGATTGTGAGTAAAGCCTGTGCATCCTCCTGGTTTCTGTTTAAACATCCACATGTCAACAGAATCATTAGCGAAGACATCACTTTACCGTATCCCATAAATGACTTAATTGTGCCATTTTATTACATCAAACTTGGAAAATTGCTCTCTGCATAACAGCGATGTCAGTTTAAAGAAATCTAGGTTGAGTTCATGTTTCTGCAGCGTTTTTTCCCTCCCTCCCCTCCAAAGGCCCGGAGGTTAAGTAACTCTAGCCTTCTATGTCTTCTTCGACTAAATTGAAGGCAGAGCTCAGAGGAGTGTGGATTAATTGCAAATAAAGAGGTTATTCTCCAAAGAAATAGGCCACAATTCCCTCTTCATCTGCTCAAAAGAGGAATGTGAAAAATAACAGGGTGACACACTGCAGGTCACAGGTGCCATACGCAGGGTGCCAGTTTAGCAAACCGCGATCTAAAACGATTTCTTGAAGTTGTTTAAGGTCACAAAAAACAAAAAAGAAAATCTGTCCTCGTGTGCTTATGTTGAGGAAAATATCAAGCAACAAGATAATTCATGTTCTGGAAGAACCTCTCACCTCTTATTCTGTCAACCAGAGCAGATAAAATCGAGGTTTGACAAAGGGAGCATTAGAGAAACATCGCTCTAATGCAGGTCGGGCGTCAGTGTCTTGTTTACTCTAGGTGCAACCGCGAGCTGGGCCGAAATAATTGGGCACTTCCCGGCTTCCGCGGTCACGCAACCCACATTGCATTGTCCAGTGAATTTCTGAAATGGCTGTAAATGTCTGCACGGTGACACGTCTCGCTGCGGCGGCGCGAGCGTTCACACAAAGAAGCTGTTAGGAAGGAAATGGGTCAAGATCAAAGTTGCTCGTCTCCTAAGTTGCGAAGGGGGATCAAAGAGACGAGGGGTGAAAAAGAGAAGCAAAACTGTCTCGTTTCAGCATTTTACATGTCACGCATTCAGCTGACACTTCCAGTGCCCGATAACCCTGAAAGAAACACGAGAATGAGCTTCCAGATCAGCTCCATTACAACTGGAAATTGTATTAGAAGCAACTGGAAGTGGCGCGGTGGGGAGAGGGGGAGACGTAAACACAAGAGTTGGAATTAAAGGCAACAGAGAAACCTCCTTAAAATGACATCTTTCGGGCTTGATTTCCCCCCTCCTCTTCCCCACCTCGCAGATTTGTGATGTCTAAGAAAAGAAGAATAGAAACAACTATAAGAGGGGAGGTGTGGGAAACAGGAAGTGTAAACTGCCTGATTTGTGTTTGCGATGTTAGACAGGCAGCAGGGAGGTCAAAAGAGTCTCATTTTTTATTTTGTGTTTTTTTTTTCTTTGCTACATAAAAGGCCGTCAGCCAGTCTGGGTTAAGGTTTATGATTCTTCTTCTTCTTCTTCATGCAACTGCAGGAAAAACATGAGCTAATAATGAAATGTGCACAATAAAGACGCAATCTGTCATTTATGCTAGCTTATCACCAAAGCTTTTTGTCTGTGTGACACAGACGCTTCAGCCAAAGCCACAGAAAAATTGCTTTAATGACAAGATTTTCTTTTTTCTTTTTTCTGCCTCCCCAAATAAGAAACAAATAAAAGAAGAAGAAAAGGGCTCGGAGAAGACAAAAATCTTTTTGAACCCCACAATGGGAGTGGGTGTGAGTCGTGTCACTTCTATCTGAGCTTTTGATGATCTTTGGCGCCACGCTTTTCTTTTCTTCTTCCTTGCTTTCAAGTTGTTTTGTCTGCCTCTTTTTGCCCAGCTATTCTACAGAAGTGTGCTGGAGTTAACACAAATTCTGCCCCGGCCGTAAATTATTTATTTCATCCGTGGCAGGGCTCTGTCCTCGCAGCCCCGAGAAGTACGTCATTTGATCACTGGCGCGGGCCCTCGTTCGGTCTGGCCGTGCCAGAGTGGAGATCCACCCTCCCCTAATTACCAGCGTAATTGTTCAGGCATCTCCTCACCGCTGGAAAGGCAGAAGGCTCTCACGCTGGAGCTCAGCAGCCAGAAATGAGTGCCATGTGGGGAGAGACTGTACCCGACCACAGCAGAGAATTTGAGGTGGCGCCTTGACGCCTGGAGCCCGCCGCTGTGCCCCCAGGCTGCCAGAACGACCACGATTCAAGTGTTAGATTTTGTTAGATTTAAGAGCACTCTGACTGTAAGCCTCTCCTCCTCCTCTCCTCTCTGATCCTGGCACTGATTTATATCTAGGAAATGTTGATGACAACTTTGTGATGTATAACAGGATGAATAAATGCTGTGGGAACCAAATATTGTTTTGGTCTTCTTTTGTGGAGCTGCATATGGAAAGATTGTTTGTGTCTCAGCAGGGACATCACTCTCTGTTCTCCCCTTTCGCCTTCATTGGCTTTTTTTAATCAAAATCAAATATTTGCCAGTGAATCATGTTCACCGCTGATATGATGGAGGTGATTAAGTGATTTCACTCCAATAACGTCATGGCTGTCAGTGCAACACCCTGATTTAAGGAGTTCCTACCCATAAAAGAAGTTCATTAGTTTCATAACAACCTAGAATAGAAGCAGCGGAGCGGAGGCTTTTCCACTGTGGAAAGGGTTACATTTTGGAAAGACGCTGGTGTATAACAGGCTTTAAAGTAGACCAGTTCTGCTTTTCCTTATTTTCTGTTGTATCTATACTGTTCCAGTGGATACTATTCATATGAAGGATGGCCAAAGTTTCAAATAATGAGGTCGGTGTTTTTGCAAGCTACCCCTGTGAGCCAAAACCTCAAACTTAGGGCAATTATTTCTGCTCTTGGAGCTGTGTGACATCAAATGGAGAAGCCATGCCCACCTGCTGTTCAAACCTTGCGTTTATGGAGAGCAGCCAATCAGAAAAGCCAGCTTTAAATGGGGGTGGAGCTAAAACAGCTTCTTTCAAACAGGATGAACTGAGGGTTAGGCTGTCGAATAATCCTGTGGAGCTCAAAGCAACCAGCCTTCCCAAACCAAAATAAGCACTTTAGTACTTAAACCAAAACAGTGACTAAAGAAAAAGTAAAAAGCAAGCTAAAAGTAAATAGAGTGGAAAAAATAAAATGTTGCTCAGTTTCCTGCAGCAGATAAATCTGCATTTGACAACACTACAACCTCCTAACACAGGCTTTCATGTCTCTAAAATGGGACTGTTAGATTGGATGCCAAAAGACACTTTGTACTTAAATGGGAGACAAAACAACATTATTTTCTGTCTTGGGACCAGAACATCTTAATTTTGAACTGTGAATCATGCAGCCAAAGTCCAAGAATAAAATTCTGGGCCTGTAAATAAAGAGAATAATTCCACTTCAGCAGTAATAATAATCATTTCATTTATGTTGTACTTTTCTGAAATCATTACTACAAAGTGCTTTACAGGAGCGAAGAAACAAAACAAAAAAGTGAGAATTGCAGGAAATAAAAGGTCAATTCAAATCGAATTATAGGTTTTAAGATGCGACTTTAAAGAAGTGACCATCTCCACCAACCTGACTTCCTCCAGCAGAGCCTTGAGGCTCTGACCGCAAACACTTTGTACCCTTTAGTTTTCAGTCAGGCAACTAAAGCAGACGTATCCCAATGATCTCAAGGATTACTTTTAAGAAATCAAAGATGTAGCTCGGCAACAAGGCCATGTACTTAAACTACTTAATTAATCTATTTTTATTTAAATGGCACATCTCTCTGTTTGCTATATTTTCCTGATAGTGTACCAAACAGATATCGATTACTCTACTGCTCCACTATAGTTCAAAAGATATTAAAAGCTCATCCATGAGCCATGTCTTTGCTCTGATGGACACATTCCTTCATTACCATGAACACACTAGCTCATTTCACACATTCCTGCTGCCATAAAAGAAATCCTCACAACGACAAAGGCAATGTTAAGTTTATTCTTCAGTTTTATTTTGCTGCTAGTTCTGTTTCTGCTCCACGAACATAACATACACTTACCTGCTTCCATTTAGTTTTGTCATTCTCCATGCTTCTCGTATCCTTTTGCCTGTTTTTTTTTTGTCTCACATTTGTCTTCTGACTGACTTCCTGTGACTCATCCGTTCCCTAGTAATAACATTTTTGTCTTTTGACTGTTACCCATCTCAGGTTTTTGGATCCTTTCTCATGCCAACGATGGTAAAATGGTAAATGGCCTGTATTTCTATAGCGCTTTACTAGTCCCTAAAGACCCCAAAGCACTTTACACATCCAGTCATCCACCCATTCACACACACATTCACACACGATCACAAATGAAGCCCCCAAAACTCCAGTGCTGAAAATTTTTCATCAAATCATTCAATCAATGAAACTATCCCTGCATCTCAAATCAAGTTCCAGCTTTGAGTTCCTGGGTGGTGTGCTAATCTGAACTCTACAGTGGCCAGAAACACCCTTCAACGATCGATGTTATGAGTGTTGATGTATTTTTTCATGAAAAGGCACTCTGCAACTTATCTGTTGGCAACACGTGTTTGGATCACCACAAACAAACAGCTAATCTGAGTAGAGTGCATAACTGCACATGACAAATGTTAAGGATATCTGCTGGACCCAGGTTGATGGTGTATGTGTTATGGTTACCACCTCCTTCTCAATATCTCTGCTACTTTTACATCTCTGCTTTTTGACCATTTGAATGAGAGGATTTAATTTAGACTAATGGCAACTTTTGTAGTTCTTCTTAACGTTTGACTTGAACAAACATAGCTTGGTGTATCAGCTTATCTTCCTGGAGCTTCAGACTTTTCTCACCTGGATGAATACTGCTTGGGTCTTGCTTCTGTCCCAGCTTTTCTGTCTATCATGTGCACACAAAGTACTGTACTTCTCTTAGGGGTTCAGCGTCTAGCTAAACATGTCTGTCTTTTGCAACCAGTATCATATTTTTTCTAAACAACTGGCTCCATTTTAATAATATAATTGGCACAGAAAGATCCAGAAGTAAAAGGTTAAGCACATTAAGTCACCTTGTAAACAGTGTAATCAAATAAAATTAAGGCTTTTTAAGCTCTCCCTGAAGGCGAAAGATCAGAAGTTAAAAGACAAAGAGTGGCAGTGAGCCATCAGACTGAAAACCAAGCATCAGAAGGAAGTTGATGCTGATTCCCATCCGGACATCATAGGGCAAATGACGGTGCATTAACAACATAAAGCAACATTGGTCAGAGTAACCTTGAGTGGAGGAGGACGTAGATGTCACTGGTTTCCTGGGAAGATCTGGGGAGGCTGAGTTACTTCAGCTGCACCACACTGATCTACAAACACATCTTAGAGAAACTTCAACACCAAAGTGAAAATTTGTGCACAAAAAAAAAAAGACAGGGGGTTTTGTCTTTTTAATTTTCTTTTTGTTTGTCTCCCCTTATCTCTCTGTGCTTCAGGATCCCCCTCCACTTTTGTGTCTTCTCAGCATCCAAAACCTGTGTTTTGACTCTCCACACTTTTAAACAGCCGCTGCACACCAACCAGCAGGCCCAGGCATCATTTCTGGGTTTCTGTACATTGGCCACAGTTAATTGCAGCTGCCATCGTTTCAGAAATCATCCCAAAATGCCTCACTGTATCAAATCCAACTCCAAAACTGTGAGTCAGATTGTCCATTCTTTCACCAAAGCTTATCTGAAAGCATACGCCAACAACCCCCGCTGTCTGATACCATGATTTGGACAAGAAGAATTTTTTTTTCATTTTCACTTAGGAAAAGATTTGTCTTAGGGCGAATGTGGTGCCGTGCCAAAGTGACGACAAGGAGGAATCATGAGCTAGGAGGCGCATATCTCTGGGCCGAGATCAGGAGCGCACTAAATATAGGCCACATCCAGTAAAATTTATTGCTATATAATGAGAAAAGGATGTTCCTCTAAAGTGGATGCGAGGCATTCATTCATTACGAGGAAGTTTAGCGTCCTCTCACTTTTCTCATGTGAAAGTTGGAGACTCACTGAGCATGAAAAGTGGCCTTTTTCTCATCTTAAATGTACTCTGTTGTGTGCAAAAACAGAAAAAGAAAGCCAAAGGTGCTCCCACAAAAGGCTTTATCCAATCCACACAGGGCAATGTGGTACTTTGTGATATTTCTCGCTCATGTCAGCATGCAGCTTCTATTTTCCTCTATGCCTGATCTAATAAGAAGGAAACACTGATGTGTATGCGGGGGTCAAAAGGAAAATCCAATCACACGACACACAAAGGCGTGAGCGACACATCTGACAGGAGGCAGCCGATGTTATCTATCCACCCCGCCATCCACTCCCATCTCCTCCTCTCCTGCTGGTGTCATTAGGTGACAAGATTCCCCAAACATGTCCGGAATTATTTCACACCGCATCTTTTGCAACTCTGCCCCCCCCTCCTCCTCCTCCTCTTCTTCACGGTATGGCGTGCAACATTAACCATTAACGTGTCACTTTGTGGACGGGGCTCTGTCTCTGAGAAAGGGAGTGAATAACCTTTAAGGACCAGGCAGTGACTTCGATAATGAACTCCGTTTTCTTAGCGAATCTGTCAAGGCTGTCAACAGATTTTACAATCTGTTGCTAGAAGGAGAAAAACGAAAAGGAGGTGTGGGGCGGCATGGGTGGGGGTGTCCTTGAAAACCAGGAGGTGTAAGGTGGATACTGCACCTCGACACCGGATTGATTTAATTTGAACACATTTCCAAGCAGAAAATGAAATTATTAGCAGATTGGTACACTGATGGAGAAGGCGTTGTTGCGACGTTTTTGTCGCAAATTGGGGAGATAAAAGTGTCACAACAGACTTAGCTGATGGAAATGATGTGACACTTTGGTTTGCTGTTGGGGAAGAAACGGGCTGAACTCAGGGATTTGAAAAAAAAAAGTCAAGAGGGTAAAGATGAAGATCTTCACCCATCTTACATTTAAAAACATGCAGCTATAGCTGGTGTGGCTCAAACTACAGTTTGAAAAATCCTACAGAGTGATCAGTAGTAGCACCAGTGCACATCTTGGTGAAATATGCAATGCGGTGTAAAAAGACAAGCGTGCTTCAAAAGTTTCATAATGATATCTGCTTTTATGTTAGTCTACGTTTAAAAATTGCTGCCCTTGTCCATAACAAAAATACTGGTTGAGTTACACTAACTATTCATATTTTATTAAGTCGCAAATTTAAGTCTAAGATGTGACACTTAGACTTCATTTGGATACTCCAGATAGTATTTAAAGGTTACAAATATTTAATGTGTCTTTATGAGACATTTGAATGCCCAATGTTTAAACATGTCCATTAGATTGTGATCAATTTGGATGTTTTCTAAGCTTTTTCTGACTTGTAAATGAACCTATTAGTGTTTTTTCTCCCATTTCAAGTAGGAAACTAGAAATTCCTAGGAACTGATACACCTATCAGCAGCAATATGCCTGTGAACACATAGCTTTGGTCGTTTGTGGTAAAAAGTCACTTATTCTGCTGCAGGTCAATCAATATCATACATTAGGAAGAGGATGTCTAATATTAAAAGTGAAGAATCATCCTTTTTCTCCTTTTGTCTTGCATGTTTCTGTTTTGTTTCAGTGTACACATCAAACCTGACTCCTTATGAGCAGAAAAGTCTAATCATTTCCTAAAAAACCTTAAAATGTGAACTGAAGCTGCCCGACTTTAGGTAGTTATCTTTAAAGATCAAATCTAAGTGCACACATTTGTATGACAAAGCATTGTTTCCTTGCTGTGAGTCCTTTAGTGAGGCTGTCACATTGTTAACAATCCTCTGTGTTCTCCACGGTCAGATTAATCTACAAGCAGCCGCGATCCATTTCCATTTCAACACTGCTCGCTATCCGCCCCCCCTCTTTCTGACGTGTCGCCCCCACTGAGCATTGCTTAAAGCGTAAAAGTAGCATCCTCACTCAGTCGAGGGCCTGCTCTTTAGAGGAGCATGTTCAGTAGGAGTGTGCCAGGGAAATATTTGCTTTGAATCATCAGAGGACATTAAAGAGCTCTTTGACGGAGTGGTGCACTCTTTCCTCGCCTGTGATGTGGCTCAGCTGAGAGCAAAATCATTCAGAGCGCTGAAGGAGTGATACCGGTATTTTTTTTTTTTTTTTTTTTTTGTGCGGTGGAGTGTGTGTGGAGTTTGTGCGGCTGCTTAGTGTGTGTGTGAAATGAAAACAGAGAGGCAGAAATCATCCTAACTCACGTTCATGTCTTGGCACATGTTTGCATGCTCCTGACACTGCTTTAATATTTATTAGTATGCATTCATGTGTATTGCGGTTCAGGTCCTGATAGCATGCTAACATTTTGAAGCTTTAGGATAGGAATTTGGGATACTGGATTATCCCACTGAGAAGTGTCAACATATCAAGGTTACGGAACAGCAAACACTTTATAAATATTCACACACCAAAAATAATACTGACCAAATTAAAACCCTCCAAAAAAAAAAAGTTCAGATACATTAGCTGTACTATGCTTAATTGTTAGTATTCATAATCTATTTTTTCTGTGGTAGTTCTTAATGCTAATGCTAAGCTATCCGCTTCAAGGGGTCATGCCACAAACTAGTGTGATGTGTTAAGCCACAAACCAGCATTAAGCTATCAGTCAAAGTCAGTACTGGTTGCAGAGGAGTTATTTAATGCAATGCATTTTTTTGTTGAGCCAAAACATAACAAAAGGCATTTTATATTGTCAGGTAAAGACCCTACAATAATACAGAGAAAACCCCAACAATCAGATGACCCCATACAAGCAAGTGCTTGGCGACAGTGGGAAGGAAAAACTCCCTTTTAACAGGAAGAGCCCTCCAGCAGAACCAGGCTCAGGGAGGATTAGCCATCTGCTGTGACCGGTTGGGGAATAGGTGAGGGAGTGTCAGAGATTAATACTAACTATTGATTAAATCCAGAGTGACATTTAAACAGAAGAATCTAATCTGTTGGAGGAAATCACCTGACCTCATGCATATATCCCAAAATCTGTACAGGGTTGGATAAGATGTGACGTCACCTACTGGTTTAAAACCAGTAACCAATTCAGCCTATCAACAAACATGCGTAAACATACCGCTGCGTTGATTTTCGTACTTTTCCCTCTATTGTTTGCCAACTGTGAATGTTGAACAGTGTTAAATCTTCCAGCAGAGGTCCCGTGCCTGAGAGGTAAACATCATCTTGGGTTTTCAAAACAAACTAAAAGAAAAAAAACATAAACAACAACTCTCAGATTGACAGAGAAGATTAAAAACAAACAAACAAAAGAACAAAGTTAGACTTACAAACCAACAAATAAAAATTGACGACCACAACCACCTGATTTTCAAAGAAAAGTTTAGCAAAATAAACTTTTGGATTTTCCCAAACACACACACACAGACACACACAAAAGCAAAGTTAATACCAGAACGGCGGTGACCTATCAGCTCATCCGTCTCATGAACCATCACACTTCACGAGGTGTGTTAGAAAGTGATGTTTTATTGTCATTTATTGGCTGTATTGCACTAATGACTGAGAACTGAAATCCTCAGAGACGTCAAGAAGGCAAGCAGAAAGCAGAAATTATTCCAGCTTCACTAAAATCTGACCAGTAGACTTGGAGAAGTGGCGATTCATACTAAAAGTGCCCGTCCAAATGACCAATATGATATCCACAAACACAACTTTATGGATGTGTTGATGCATGCTCAAATCATCCAGGTTGATTCTGCTCATCTGGATGGATCTGGATGTTTCGTCAGTCATCCAAGTGATTTCTTCAGTCTGAGCTGACTGCAGTTTCCCCAACCTTATAAACAGTACATTTGCACAATAACTGAAACTAGCTCACTGAATGGAGAAAGGGCTGTGAGGTCAGTTCTCCCACTGAAAATGTTGCGTCCAGATGAACACAATCAACCGTTTGGGACAACTTTTATGGATTTTGCACAATGAACATTTGGAATGCCTTGTTTTGCTTTCAAATGTGTCTTTTTCTCTTTGATTATGTAACAATGTCACAAATGCCGTGAAAAACGTGGAATTTCTAAGAAGGCAGCCGATTCCGCACAGTGGCTTCCAGAAGCCTCCGAAGCTGAACCTAAATAGATTTTAAAGGTGATTCTGAGGGATTTGGATCGAATAAGTGGATTTAATTCTGTACACTGAGAATACAAAGTGAAACCTGAGCCGCAGCTTTTGTACGTCTGTCTGCGAGGCCCGCGTACCTGTGTCAGGCAGTTTTATTTTTTCTGAGCTTGACATTGTGCTTCCACGTACTCGGCAGGCTTTCATGTGCCTGCGTGTGAGGTATGTGTTTGTCTCCCGTGCCTTTCTATGGATTTGTTGCGCACCCCGGCTGTTAACAGAGTCGACAGCCCACTGATCTCCCATCAAACCGAGCAGCGCTGCAGGTACGGCGTGTAAAGGCTTTGCTTTGAGACTACCTGTCATCACACATCAGGAGATTATGGCGCTTTGCTCTGTCTCTCTCTCTCGCGCTCTCTCCGCAGCTACTACACCATCTGCAAAACGTTACATCAATGAGGTACATATCTCAACACGGAGCCGCAGATAATCTTTGGCATTTCAAACACAGAGGCACAATCACGTCATCGTGCAGCAGTAGGCCTCTCTGCTGAGTCGGCCGCCGTGTACTCGAGCGCTCAGATAATGCCAGATGCCGGTGCCATATGGGAAGCTAAATTTATCATCTGTTTTTTTTAAGAGTAGCGGCGTCTTCGTTTTCAATTTCACATCGTACTGTCGTACCATCAATTCGGGGCCCCTGACACGTGAGAAGATAAAGGTGGTGATTATGTTTTATGGAAACTCAAATTAAAACAGCAATAACATCATGTGATTCTCACTGATTTGTGGGTTTTTTAAAAGATTACTTTCACTTTCTAAACTTTTTTTTTTCTGATTCAGCCTTCAAAACAATTTAATCCGTGATCACTTCCCAGGATTGAATTTGCATTTTTTTGATAGCCTTTCTACATCTCTGCAACTGAGGGCAAAACAGGAAGTATGAAGCCATTACCGCGACCAGAGTGCTAATATATTTAGACCCCAAAATAGAATAAAACTTAAATGATCATTCCTGCAATAATCCTCAGTGACCCGTGAGGGCGGCGCATCTTTCCCCCGGGCGAGTCTTAATGTGCTCTGGTGTCTCTTTGCTCGATGCACTGAGGTGACATCCGCAACTACATAAATCTGATTTAGAGGGTTTGCACACTGAATAAGCAAATACAAGAGCACAGCATCACCTCGCATCAGGGCAGGGAGGATGAGAAGGAAGGTGGTTCATACCAGGAGGAAAGTGGTTATTGGAAAAATGCAGATCTTATGTACAATGAGCTGGCTACAGTTGTGAAAACTGAGAGAACGCGACATGGAGTTACAATGAATGTTATATAAATATAATACTGTTAAAGTGTCCACTTGTGAACCTCCTCCTGCTACATTTCTTCATGTGTTTAGCACCAATAAACTGATTAAAAGCTTTTTTAATGCAAATTTTCTGGGGGGGGGGTTCATAATCTTAGGTTACATTAAACAACTTGCTTTACAGTATTCACTCTGAAACATGTAAATTAAACACTATAAAACATCTTTTTAAATAGTAGGGGTCTCAGACATGAAGCCCAGGAATCAGAACTAAAGGGTCCAGGTTTAGCCCACTGCACAGCTTTATAAAGTTTGGAAATGGCAAATGGTTCTTATATAGTATTTTATACAACTTGCCTCATTCACCCATTCATTCATGCTTTTCCTATGTAAGTGCTTTTCTATCTAACATAATCTATCAGAGAGCAACTTGGGGTTCGTATCTTGCCCAATGATATTTGCAGACTGGTGAATGGGAATCAAGAAACACTGGACATGATACAATCACCAGTTACTCCGAATAAAATCTGTATTGCCTGACTGGTTGGTTGTGGGTCCTCGACGTTTTTGGCTCTCACTGACTGAAATTGGTTTCAAAGAAGGTGCTGCACCAATAACCTCCCCAGTGATTAGATTGGGTATTAGCAGATTGCCACGGTGGCCTTTAATTTTGCATATTTATGGTAACTACGAGAAGTAGTACAAAAGCAAACAGTCTTCATTTCCGGTTTCTGTTTCAATTTTCAGCTTCACCACAGCTCAGAGAGTAGTTGAACCACGTTTGCGGACCACAGCCACAAATATGCTAGCAATCAAAGCAAAAACAGGAGGTTCTTGCAAACCTGTTGGGGAATACATACTGTTCCTGGTACCCTGTGGTTGCTAGATGGTTGCAGACCAGTCTCAAAGCCTGTGTGACCAAGACTTTATTCACCCTGCATTGTCAACATGAAAGTAAAGTCACTTTGTTAGTGGTCACATGTTTGCAAAACCTCAGTTCTTGGTTTGGTGATGAGGGATTTCTAGATTTAAAAACATAAAGTTGGCCAACTATCAAATTTGAGGTCAAGTCATAGTGTAGGTTGTATCCCTATACTGTGACACTAAATGTCATTAACTTGTAGATGTGGACGTTTGCCTTTAGAGTTGCCCCTGAGCCATACATCAGAGTGTGAACATTAGGTCTTTAGGAAAAGAAAAAGGTGCCTGTGTGAATGAGTGAATGAGGTTTGTAGTAAGAAAGAGCAGAGAAGAACTGTTTAAGTACCCCTGAGGTCAGACTCACATATTTAAATAGCTCATTTTGTCTGACCTAAAAAAAAATTGATGGACAATGGCAGGAAACAATAAAAAGCAGCAGACTGCCAGCTGTGGAACCCAAGAGTGTGATTATCCATTTGTTAAATCATCCAAGATCACTGTTGACAATTAAAAGGTGTCACTAAAAACCTCTCAGCCTGCTAAATTTCAAGAGACAGAAACACAGAAATCCTCTGAGCAGCTGAGCTCAGCGGTGAGTACTGAATGTGATTAGAGTGCCGTTTTTGTTGTGTTGCTTTCTACATGTAAACACCACTCGAACCTGACATCATCAGACCAAATTGTCACAGCTTTGAATGTAAGTTGTTGGGAGCACATCACTACATCACTTCTCTACCAAAGTCCAGACACGGCTCTAAATGATGACGCTGATGAATTTATACAGCTTCCCTCGCTGCTTTGGCTCGTTCCAGGCGATATTGATGTTGCTGCTCTAACGCAGCGGCATCATTCCTCTCGAACAAGGATCGGTTCTTTTAATCATCTTGTCCGCTCGCTGCATGTGTTTGGCTTTGTTGTGAATATGTGGTTGCCATGTATGCCTTTTAACAGGATTTCAGCCTTATGGGATGGCAAGGATTTGAACTAAATTAAACGCGACTGGGTGCCAAGAACAGGGGCGAGTCAGGCAACAGGGAGAACATGTAAAAAGGCCAGACGGGTTTTTATGTGGAGATGGTGACTTGGTGGGACAATCGGTGCTAGTTGGAGAAGTGAGCAAATGTGAAACGAGATTATTTAGCATAATGGCAGCAGTGGCTGCCTAAAAGTTGGAGAGACAGGCCTGCAAGTGGAAGGTCAGTGGTTTGAAATGCCTCCTGAGAAAAATGACAAAGTTCTCGTCTTTTTTTAAAAAAAAACAAGCAAACTTTACTGTCGTTGTACCCGGGAGCAAAGGATAAAGGGTGTGGCAAACAGGTCACTGGTAAGAATATGAAAACACGATATGAATATGAAGCATGGTGTTGATAGAAAAAAAAAAGTCTTTATGCTTAGGAAACAACATGGTTTTAAAAAAACTGTGAAATGAGTCACTGTCTGCAACCTGTCAGGGAAAAATACACCAGAAGGAGCCTCTCGTCAAACTGACAAATATACTGACATTAAAGGGAAAAAACACAACAATGAAGATACGTTTGCTCTTTATACTTTATGATGTTTGCAACCAACATCTTAATAAGGGTTAGATGAGGAACAAATAATGCTCCAAACAGCAGAGCTATTGCAAAAGTGCTAACGCTTGCAGTACCTCTAGTGGCCACTTGAGACTTTCTCTTTAAAAGCGAGTCAATCCCCATAGACTGTCATGTTAAAATGGCCAGCTTTACAGCAGAAATAAACATGCCTAAAGCCTGCTACAAAAACCAGTTCTGTTCTCTATGACAGTTTCCTTCTTTAAAAAAAAACTATCCAAAGGAGGCCCTTTATATGATCCACATATTTGAATTACATTAAGGCTTAAAGTCTCTGAGATGAGTGGCTGTCTACAGCCTGTCCACGAAAAAGCATACATCTTACAACCAGCATCTTGTCAAGCCAGTAAATATATTGATTAAAAAGGTGGCAACTGATGGTAACTATAATGTAAAAAATAAAGAGGACTCGAGTATTTAAAAAGAAAACGTAGGTAACTCTGAAGTGATAAAACCTGCAGTACGTAACTGGCTGCTTATAGCTGTCTCCAAAAGTGAGCCAGGACCCACAAACTCCCTGAAATAAAATTTGTTAAAACTGTCAACTTTAGTTAGTGTGTGATGAGTCAGCGTCTGCAAACCATCAAGAATCACACCAGAAGGAGCTTCTTGACAAGCAAAGAAAAAATATTAAAAGACAAAATGCCACAACATTTTTAAAAAAGGAAATGGTTTAGATTAGGAAAAAGTGTTGACTGGTGATGAATAAATGAAGAAAAAAATGAACAGAATTGAATAAAATGACTTCATGATTAAAATATGTAAGTAATACTGACGTTATAAAAACTCCAGTACTGCAAATAATCTCATGACCACTCCAAAAGCAAACGAGTCCCCACAAACTCTCATTTCCACACTTCCAACTTTTTTTTTCATTGAATATGCTGACATTACCTCTGCTGGAGGTTTCTTCCTGTCAAAAGGGATTTTTTCCTTCCCACTGTTGCCAAGTACTTGCTCAAAGGGGGTCATCTGATTGTTGAGGTTGTCTCTGTATTATTGGAGGGTCTTTAGTTTAAAATATAAAGCACCTTGTTGTTGCAATTTCGCTATATAAATAAAATGGAACTGAATTGAATTAAATAGTCCTTCACCTAAAATCTACGATCTAAAAATAAATGATTTGGTTTTTCACCAAGTGTAATTGAGGCTTTTCCCTTGGTGGTACCTGGAACCTTTTGAAAGGCTTTCAGTACCTCAGGTAAAGGAGACTTTTTAAATGGCCTATATGTTGGTTGCTAGAGCAAACGTTTGCCAGTACCAGCTGGGAGACAGCCAACAAGGAAACAGCAATCAATAGAATGTGATGAAATTCTTTGAGTGTATCGTTTATACAACAGTAATATAGAATAGAATAGAATAGAATAGAATAGCCTTTATTGTCATTGTACAGAGTACAACGAAATTGGAGTGCCACTCCCCTGGTGCAAGATAAATAATAAATATAAATGTAAAATATAAAAAGTACAATAAAATAATCGCAAGTACTCAAACAATAGTAAGTACAATATATACAGGATAGCAGCATTAATATAATGACAGTAATGAAGTTACCCCTGTGTAAATATATTCTTTTATCTAAGTAATGAAGCAGCTGACCCTACCCAACTTCCAATATGTCACAGGGATCTCATACTCACACTTTACGCCAGTTTAGAGTCACCAGTTAACTTTTTTTATACAATTACCTGACAAATAATATGAACTTCTGTGCAGTTAATAGTACTAACAGATTGTACAAGAAGATTACGTATTGCTAATTAGCAGGTATCTGCGCCTAGTCTATGAATGTCACAAAGATATTAAAAGGCTCTACTCAAGTCTTCCCTAAACAATGCTTACAAAGGCAATGTTGAGCTTTCACATACCACCAAAGGTAAGCAAATCATCAAATGTGGATACTTAATCTTTTAAAATGCCTCAAAACTGTTCACAGTACACACTAATGACTGAGAAACCTATAGGTGCTCCGTGTCCATGTCTGTAAATAATTACAGCTAATTTGCAGATATAAAAAGTCAGCTGCTACCCTGCAGTGTTGCTTTTGTGAACTCTAATTATGCGCCAACTCTTATTTCGTGTCATCAAGTGAAAACGTATCACAAATTATAAGCCAGGACTAATATTTTTAACTTCTCTGAGGCAAGCGTGGAGCATGTGTGGGCTACAGCGTTGCAAGGAGTGCAGAGTAAAAACACAAATATGCATATTTGTGTTGGGTTTGGGAAACTTAAGGCCCATAAAAGATTATTTTTTTTATATTAAAAAAAGAGGGAAGAAGAGAAACGTCAAACTTCACCTGTGAGAAAACCTTGGCCTTTGCCCTAACGCACCATTATAATTATGGATGTGCACCAGTTTAAATCACAGGTTGCCTTGAATAACATAACCCAGAGTATCCGTTGAGTTTCATCACCTTCCCTGTGCTTTTACATTTGTGTGGCATTTTGTCAGATGGTCACAGGCTGCAGGAATCCAAATCCAACACAGGGCAGGCCAGGTCATTTGCTGCAGTTGGTTTGGTTAACATTGGCTCTATTTTTAGCCTGACATCTGAAGTATCCATGGAGTCTAAATGTGGGAAAAGCCTGTCCTCCTTCCTCCCCGGGTGTCTGATGTTTCCCAGCAAGCCCTGCTGCAAGCCCTGCTGCAAGCCCTCTGCGTGCATGTGGCGGGGTGTGTTGGTGAGTGCACACGTGTGGGAGAGTTTTTTGTGTGGGTGTGAGAATATGCGTGTGTGTGAGTACATCCCAGTAGAGGTGTGTGTATGTGTGTGTTTTAGTCGTGCATGGAGACCAGAGGACTGTGGGAGGACTTCCTCTGTGGATCCTCTCTGTTTTCTTTTCAAAGAATGACATTCCTAAGCTGTTTCACTTTTCAGGCAGGAAGTGGAAACGGGCCAAAAATCATTAAAACCAGCAACGACAACAGCAACAGTTTGAGCGCCAACAAAGAGTCTGGAGTGCTGACACAAAGTCAAACAGTCATGAGAAATTGTTTAATAAATCTGAATAAGAGAAGGAAGAGCGCATTAAGGGGAGATCATAACTTTTGTTGCATTTTCTGTAACATTAGTCTCTTTAAATGATCAATTTCAGTTTGAAGGTTTGTCGCAGGACTTTAAAAAAACAAAGAAGAAGAGCTCTTCTTACACCCGACGTACCCAAGGTTGGTTTTGGAAAGATTTCAGGTGGAGAACCACATGCAATATTGACTTTAAACTGGGGCATGCATGTTACTGCCTTCTATTTCTCCTGCTTCACAGGTAATACATTCCCCAACCAGCACAATACCTTACTTTTGTATTCTATTTCATGTCATTTTTACCCCTGTAACTCTCCTAAAGTGCCAGAATTATCAACATATTAAGTTATATTACCAAGTGATTTGCCAAACTCAACACTGACTTTGGATGGGCTTCGCAAAACCTCAGTTCACTGCTTGTGAGGCAGTTTTGTATGATGTACGGCTGCAGGGAAAAGTTGGGCAGACCTTCAGAATTGTCCGTATATCTGCATAAATATGACGAAAAATCTTCAATTTTCAGATTTTCAGACATCAAGAGAACCTGAATAAAAATGGAATAATAAAAAGACTCCAGCGTAAGAGAGATAGGGGTGAACTTTAGAGAAAACACTGACAGCACTTTTCAATGGTGTCAGGAATTCATTGGGCGGGGCGGATGGAGGTCATTCCCCGAGATGGTTAACTCAAAGGTGACATGCCTAACTATCCCTATGGCTTCAGTCACACAGGTCTAGAGAGTGGCCAGCAACCATCTGGTAACATCTAGTCACCATCGAAAAATGTGTTTTCCTTGACTGGTTTGCTAGCAAGTGTTGGAGGCTGCTGGGTAAAATTAGTCAAAAAGGAAGCACTGCACCAAAAGCCTCCTTGTTGTTGCCTTGGTTGCTACCAGATTGCCACAGTTTACATGTGTGATAACCACTCACAGCAACAATACTCGTGGAGAATGTTTGCCTTCAAAGTAAAGGTTGAGCCTTACAGCTACAACCAAGATGTTTCAAAAGCTGCTACTTTACTTTGAAAGTGAACCATCTCTTTTTTAATTTTAGTTGCACTTTTTCATGTTTCACAACAGCTTGGACAGTAAATAGCAACTGTTTGGCATTTGTAGATTGCCACAATCTACAGACAGACCCAGCTAATTAAGTCGTCAGTAACACAGGCCTAGAGACTGGTTGGCAACCCCCTGGCAACCTCTGGTTCCTAGAAAAAATGTGTGTTTGAGGAGTGGTTGCTGCAGGTTGGTGGGAGTCCCTGAGTGAAATTAGTTGGATGAGGGTTCTGCACCAAAAAACCTATTTGTGATTGCACTGGTCTCCAGCAGATTGCTATAGTCACCTGTAGTTTTCTTAGAAGATGTTATTTTGTCTGCAAACACTTGAAAATTACTTGCAGAGCTGTAGAGAAACCTAAAAAAGTTCAAAGCAAAAGACTGTTGCCTTCAAAATAAAAGTTGGGCCTTACAGCTGGAACCAACCAGTTTCAAAGGAAATTACTTTTACTTTGAAGATATATATTCTCATATGCAAGTAGCTTCCATGTAAACTACAGGCAAACACTAGTCACAGTTTGAAATTGATCAACCAGACCTAAAAACTAGTCAGTGGGTCACTAACTGGTCAACCCCCCGCCCCCAAATTTATGCATTAACAAGTTGCTGTGTGGTTTGAATTGCTCGCTAATGAAAACAAACCAATCCCAAGTGTTATGTCGACATTGAAGAGCGATTCTCTTCTGAAGGTTTCAAGTATTTGGTTTCATGCTTAAGTCCCTAGAAGCTTTCTTCTTCACACAGAAGGATTAAATTACTCATACATGTTATGAAGATTAGACTTCAATCAATAACTGTTCTTTAAATAAAACAGAACATCCACTTACACCTGATTTCCACAAATGGTCCTAGACTCGATTAGTTTTCTCATCATATGCAATTTCAATTCTTCTTCTTCTTCAATGAGTGAATGACCCAGTTGAATATTTTTGTCTCCATTGCTTCACACTTAGGACTTGTATGAAAATCTGATGAAGTTTTAGATCATATTTATGCAGAAATATAGAGAAGTTTTTTCCCACAGCTTGACATGGTCATGCGTTGCAGCTGTAGTATGGTCAGCTTGGCTTTCAAGCCGGATTGGCCCGCCAGGCACAAGCCTCAAGGGGGTGACCGGTGACACAAAGAAAGCAGAAGGTGCTTCCTGATCAGCATCATATTTACTATATTTACATATAAAATCAATAAGCTCAAAAAGACTGGAAGTATTATGGATGATCACATGTGCAGAACTTTGAATACAACCTACTTTTTACTTCATCTGGACCTCCTGCGCTGCATGCAATATCTGTATGTGTGGGTCATATCTGCAGCAAATGTATGCATAAATAAAACTTCAATGCATAAGTCATATATTTAATTTCCATTTTAGGCATTAGTTTATGAGACCTCCTCTGACCACATATGTGCAAAAACTAAAATTCATGCGTTGGCAACATTACAAGAATCAGACCCGTAAAGATCATCCAGGGTCAACGTTCGAGCACTCAATTGACAGGCGTGAAATATTCAAATATAAACATACGAATACACATTTTTACGCATCTTTATACTGATTGTGCGAGTTCAGGCAGAGAAGGAAGAGGAAAAGTCATAATGGCGTCCATTGTGAAGTTTTTACTCGCTCCACCTCACTCCCAGCTCACCCACGTCGGTGTCAGCTTTACGAGGCTACACCAGATCAGCAGTAAAGAGATATACAGGGGTTATTTTTAGACAAAACACAGTTAGCCACCTCTTGCTCCGTCTATCTCTCTCCTTCTTTCTCTCTCTCTCTGTGCAAAGTATTTTTCCTTAAAAAATGTATGAACATTGGTGGGGATTCAAAATGTGCCTCTCATGCATTATTGACAAGGCTCCATAACCCTTCTCATGACTCCAGGTCGGAATAAGTGCAAGCTATCCTTGTTTTCAAAATTTACCCTGAAACACTGTCTCAGATTTGTGAATTATTGACAAGCACACAGATGTTGCCTGATGTTTATTGTCCTGTCCTGAGTTTTTAAAAATTTTTTAGCACAATGACTAAGGACTCCATGTTTAAACCGCCAGCAGCCTGAGCCACTGATTATATGGCAGTGTGCAGTGTAAAAAAGGTTAATATGTTACTTCTCCTTATGACAAATCTACAAATTTAACCTTGCTATTTGCTTCATTTTACAACTTATTTACTCTCCAGTGATACAACCCAACAAAGCCATCAGAATGTAGTTGTGCCATTTATATTCTTTATTTTGTTCTAATGTGATTTTCTTATTTAAAATCAGCAGCAGTACTTCAAGTTTTGTAAGCTTGACAGTCAGTGCTCAGGCTGATGAGATAGGCTTTAATTTAAAGATTTCTTCACTGTCAGCTGCTCTCAGCTGGACTAACCTGCCTCACACAGCATGTTTGTGTTATCCTTGTTACCAGTATTAAAGTTATTTGTCTTCCACCCACCTGTTACTTCCTGCCTGTGTGTATATGGGAATAAATTGGTCCATAGGTATGGCGTTATTTTTGTGCCACTATTCTGAGCGCATGTAAAAAAAATTTGAGCGCACGTAAAAAACGTTTGCAGGTGCAAGTGTTGTATTTTGAGGGGAAATTTATTTTGGGTGAAGAAAAGCTGAATTTGAGTGAACAAAATTTATTCCTGCGTGCAAAAAATGTATTTCAGTGTTTCATTGGCTGTTTTGGTCTCCAATCAGCTCGAAACGACGAAATGCAATATCCCAGAATCCAATTTGTCCAAAACTCAAACGAGGCAGTGGCGGAGGAACACAGAGTGGCGGAGTTTGAAATATTACTCTTTCTGGGTCACAAAATAACCTTTTAACATATTTTCATGCGAGAATGTTGCTGTGTAAACTTGTAATATCTGCTCGATTTATCAAGACGATTTATTTGCATAAGTGTTCTAACGTTTTTGGAGATGCCTGTTACCCACCAGCTGACTGGGTTTTCACTCGGGTTAAACATAATATACAAGGCTGAACTGACAAAAAAAACACCACTACCCCACCAGGTATTATAGGAAAAACCATGAAGCCTTTGAACTAAAACAAACGCTGTTGTGACAGTAATGTACACTGTCTTGTTTGTACAGTATATATGTATGATTTGTTTCCAAACCGATATCATGAGCAGCATTTTTTTACAGCTGTGGCTCCAGCAAACATCAGCTGATACTAGAAATTAATTTTAAATAAATTATAACAACAGCTGATCAAGCTTAAACCTGCTGCTGTTGTTTAGCGCAACATCCGCTGGTTTCCTGTTTCTGGCGCAAAGTGGAAGATAAACAAACAAGAGAGACGATCAGCTGATCATTGATCAGTTTCATGATTGAAGTAGCAACAGGAGAGGGAGGGAGAGAGAATGAGGGGAGAAGAGGCAGCTGTGCAACGTAAAGACAGAATAACTCCAGGTTTGTGTCTTTTTTTCATTCTAGCTGAAGTCCGGGACTAATCGCGTTCCTTTTCCTCTCAATATGGATGTATTGTAATTGGTCCAGCCCAGAGTTGATCATGACCAATTGGCTAATACACCACCTTTCATTGTTTATAACGTTACAAAAACAAACAAACATAAAAATGAAAAATCATCATCAGCCCACCGGGCAAATGTCTGGTATCCAGCTATGCGGTCAGCTGGTGGGTAACAGGCATCTCCGAAAACGTTAGAACACTTATGCAAATAAATCGTCTTGATAAATCGAGCAGATATTACAAGTTTACACAGCAACATTCTCGCATGAAAATATCTTAAAAGTTTATTTTGTGACCCAGAAAGAGAAATATTTCAAACTCCGCCACTCTGTGTTCCTCCGCCACTGCCTCGTTTGAGTTTTGGACGAAATGGATTCTGGGATATTGCATTTCGTCATTTCGAGCTGATTGGAGACCAGAAGAGCCAATCAGATTTTTTTGCATCCAGTCTGGTTTTGTGGCACAAATATAACGGTGTGCAGTAAGAGTTGAGCGCGCACGGGCAGAAATGTGTGTGTGGATAATAGCAAACACCGAAATATATTTTCTGCACACAGAAATGAATTTTGTTCACTCAAATTTAGCTTTTCTTCGCTCAAAATAAATTTCTCTTCAAAATACAACACTTGCACCTGCAAACGTTTTTTTACGTGCGCTCAAATTGTTTTTACATGCGCTCAGAATAGTGGCACAAAAATAACGCCATACATAGGTCCTTTAGTCTGAGCGTGGCATTGGGCCAAGTTACTAAACGAAGTCCATGTAGTACTTTCTAGTGAGAACAAAGCCCTCCGTGAAGATCTACATATTCATACAAAAAGTTTTAGAGGCCTCAGACAGTAGTCCTCAGCAGCTTTAGATTTATGTCTTTTAACAGCCTAACATTTGTTTAAGAGGCAAACATGTCCATTAAAGTACAGCCATGACAGGTTTTACATTGGAGGGGAGGGTTTTACAGGTTCTCTGACTGTGGGAGTTTAGAACAGCCATAGATTTGGCGACTGAAACGAGTCCAGAAAAGAGATCCAGTTGAGCAGAAGCCTGTTTTTCCGTTTTTTCTCCTCCAAGCAGAAGTGATTTATCAGTTTCTCCCTGTTCAGGTCTCTCTCCTTCTGCTTCTTCTTCTCCTCCTCTCGTTTCCCACCACATAAAGGAGCAAGGGGGAGGTGGTGGGTGAGGGGAAAGTCGAATGAGGTAGTTATGATGAACCGTCACTCAGATACTGACAGCAGCTTTCTCAAACGCTCGTGCTCGGACGAGTCCAATTGATTACACAACTCCGTCAATGTCACGGCGTCACAGGGCCCCCGTTTAAATGCACTCCCGGCGCTGTCGGATAAATCACATCAAACATCACTAACAGATACCCCCCACACCACCTTCCCTCCTTTGTCGGTAATTGCGATATTCCTGTCCTCCTGTAGATGTTCAATCCCTCGATCCCTCAACCAATTGGCTCTGACAAGGGGGGAAGCAGTTCCTGTCAAAACTGTTAAAGGGGAGGATGATATTTAAGAGGTGCACTGGATAACAGATATCCATCACTTCTCCACAGGCCTACATCATTTCTGGAGGATTGCTTGATCAAGATGTCTTTGCCTGCTGCCTTTGTCCCTGCTACTTCTCTGGCTGAAAGTAAAGTTATTACGCCACCATGATGACTCCATGCTTCTTCGGTGAGAGGGAATGTGACAGGTAGAGAGCAGGAACGTGCGAGGCAGATATGCCTGAGGAACATGAATAAGTCAGGGTGGGGAGGGGGATATTAAATATTCATTCTCCCGATATCGCTCTTTGTCACATCCTCTTTAACAACAATGAGGACGGGCAGAGCAGGAGGAGGAGGAGGGTCCTTAAACTGGCGCTGGCTAGACGTGTCATGCAGCATCAAGTCACAACAGGATATTTAACCTGAGGCGAGGAGGATCTGCAGCTTACCGTTTGTTTTAACCTGTGTGCGATGGCAGAGGGGTGGAGCGGGAGCGAACGCATGAGTCTGGAGCTTTCCAGTCCAACGAAACACGACAGCGGCTGATTTCACTGATTAGCACACCTTCATCCAGAGGAAGAGCTAATCAGGGAAATCAGACGCTTTAAGCCTTTTGGGGCAGATGGAAATCTGAACTCAGTGGCTTGAGAAATGCTGGCATACATTTACAGGAAAGCACGAAGGTAGAGTTTAGAGACTGCATACCTTTTCTTAGATATTTCTTTCATTTTGAGCCAAAACCTTGTAATTGTTCTTGCAAATTGGATGGATGCCTCCATTTGAGTAGCTTCCTGATGAATTTTTCCTTTCATTTTTAATTTGTTATTACTTCCTGCCTTTGCTTTTTTCCCTCCTCTGTAATTATCTACCCTGCCTTTATTGGTTTCACATGACATAACCATCAACTGGTGGTCTCCGCCTTGGTTAAAATGCAAAATGAATGTTGTACCAAACTTGACTTTCCAGCAAAAGAAAGTTTGACTTTAAGAACTTTTTTCATATCCTTTTAGTGATGACAACAAAATTAAATGAGATATTCTCAATCAAGTTCTTGATCTGAAATCCCGGTCCTTCCGCATTGGGGTCCATTTTCCTTCCGACTGATCGCACAATAAACTGATCGCACCACTGGTTCAAAGTGATGATATCAGGGGCAGAGACGTGATGGTTGTAAGAGTCCAGGCATGAAACAGAAGCGAAATAGGCTCTGGTAATGGGGAAGACATTGTGTTGGCTCACAACCATTGAGTAACAAAATAAGCTGTTGATCAAGTTGTCACTGGATTACAAACAATTATTCAAATAAAATCTTTAATTCCTTCACTGCATTAATCTGACTGATAGTGCTTGCTTTCTCTGAGTTTTATCCCATGTCCATTTATGCTTCAGAGTTTGCTATCAGACTTGTTTCGACCTTGAAGTTAGCACCAGGGTTTCGACCATGTTTGCTGTGGCACCTAGCATAAATATAGCCACTGTGACATAATGACTTGGGTTTGTAAAGGTCTGTTACACATTTTCTCCTAGCAGCTGGTGGTTTCAAAGGGGGCAACTGACTTCACAGCAATTGTCAGTAACCTTCAGCAACCACTCATCAACCATGAGGGAAAGCACATTTTTTCCTAGCAACCGGTGGTTGTCAGGCCTGTGTGACTGAGGCCTGTTTTAAAAATTTGTGTGTTCATAGATGTGCAACATTTTTCTGAGTGCTGTTTTCTTTCTTTCTTTCTTTTTTTCTTGATTTTGTATCATACAGTTTCTAGATCTGAGCACCTTACATACATCCCCAAATGAACCTGACATCACAGCTGGACCATTAACAAAGTTTTAAATAAAAGAAAGTCACATGTTTGTTCTTTGTATGTCTTTCTTGGTGCTACATTTATTTATGCTGTGATTCATTTGGAACCAACAACCCCTCCTATATTCCTGCTCAAGTTGCATGAGATATGAAAGTAGTAAAAGTTTAGTGTCAGGACTGGATCAAAGGGCGGCGACTAACTGAACAACTTTTTGGACATCACTGTGGGGTAGCATTACCACAGCAGATGTCCCAACACAGTGATTCCATGGAAACCTCACGCTCAGATCATTTCTGCTCTATATTTTGCCATTTGTTGTTGATGCTGGCAGAAGATACTGACCTGTCATGCTGTGCTTAATTTATCGCTAAGAGTCGCAGGAAGTTTGAAAACAAGTGTCGTACCTTCATGGCAGAAATGCTGAAATGAAAATAAGACAACACTTAAAAAAAAAAAAAAAAAAAAAAAACCCAGACTGCTGCTTTACACTTTCTCACTTCAGGTCCGATAACTCAGGGGATGCTTTGGCCTGGACTGTTGCCCAGAAAGTTGCCTTTTGCATTGCTGGTCTATCCGCCCAAAAGAAAAGCAGGTGGCTTGTTTTCTGAGCAGAGTAGTCGGGTAAAAGTACTGAGCAGACATCAGAAAACTGGTCCAAAACTAGTGGCCACATTTTTGTTAAGATTTTCCATTGCTCTTTAGTGATTCTTAAAGGGTCTGAAAACATTAAGAAATGTTGGGTTTTTTTATGTAGACGAATGCAAAAAAACCCTGAATGCTATCATCAGAGTGAGTAATCTCAGCCACAGCAGATAACTGATATGAAGACGACTGCAGTCATGCCAAATGGGCACATAGTAGGTGCTGAATCACGGCTCTGCTTTGCAAATCCAAATGCACCTCTCTCAGTCTCAAGAAACAGCTCAGGGCTACGCTAACAAGCTGCGTTTGGCCATAAAATATGTGCGAATAAAGGAGAAGTACGCGGGATAAATCCAGAGGGCAGAAAAACTTATCCCGGTACAGTCGTCATCCACCCCAGGAGAGCCAAACGCCAGCATCAGAGCCAAACTTCATCATTTTACAATGTAAATCAAAAAGTAAACAGGAGAAAGAAGAGCAGGCGAGAGAAGCATAATGTGCACAGTAAATCCTAAAATCAAAACTCAGCATCCTTTGCTTTCTAAATGCACTGCTGTCATAAAAGCATTTCCATCGACAAATGAGTCTGCGGGAAAGGTCAATAGTTAATTGAATAATCTATCACCTTGGGATGGACAGAGTATACCATGCTATGCAATCAATGACAGGCGCATTAAAAGGTCAGCCACAGACTTCCATGATAAGTCACCTGGTTAATGTTTTCTTTGGTTATACACAGCTCAAGGGTCGGCGGAAAGCAGCTGAGAGGCCACTTTGGCTCTGAGCCAAGCTCAATCACCAAACACTGGTTAAGTACCAGGTACAAAAGAAAAGGGAATGTTTGATCTGGATGAGATGTGAATGTTGGACATGGTTTCAAGAGAGCAGTAAACACAAAAATCCCAAATATTTCCTGGTTAGTCGAAAGAATCTGATTCTTTTTGTCTGGTTTATATCATTTGAAATGCAGTCTTTAAGTTTTGGACTGTTGGTTCGACAAAGAGAGCCTCTTGAAAATATAATTTTCTGTGTTGGGAACTTATGATGAACTTTTATTACCCGTTAACTCCAAGGCTGAAAAGTGATGGCAATGCAAACGGGCCAGAAACTGCAGTTCCTGTAATGTCCACTTGAGGCTGACTCCATCTTCATAGACTCCCATGTTAAAATGCCCAACTTTAAAGGATAAATAAACATGTTTATAGCCTGCTACAAACATGGAGTAAATCCTACCCCCAGAAATATCTGGCCAGTAAGGAGACTGAGCATTCTCACATGGTTTCCATGTCCATCCTTTACATACAGTCTGTGGTTACAGGCCATCATTGACTGGTAGGACAGCCCATACTAGATCCTGCATGTAGTAGGAAGACTAATTTGTATCCAGAGCTTATAAAAGAAGATAATTAAATTGCTGAAGACTGTCTGTTTATAACCTTGAAAATTTCCCATGTTGAAAAAGTAAAAATGCCCGACATACACAGGTGTGAAGGGCATCTTTCAGATCCAGTGCAGAAAAAAACGTAAGTATCCATCTGAAATTAAAAAGAGCAAACGTGCTCACGGATCAGTCACACACCTTGCCTTCATCATCATTAATTTTTCAAAGCAAGGAAAAGAATTAAAATCTTTTTTAGCTAAACAATAGAAAGCCTCATTTCTAGTGCTGCTGCGCATTACAGATGCAACAGGAACTCTCATTTAGAGCAATAGTGGTGCATTTGCAGCAATATTACAGTGTAAATGTGACCAACCTATTAATTATAAATGAACAGCATTTCCTTATAATGCCAATTTATTACTATTCATGTGTGTACTTTTGCAGGAAGGTATGCTTGCTGCTGTGCGAAACAAAGAATGGACTGCAATGTTAACAGATGCTTCCATGAAAGGAAAAAAAAACAATAATTATGCAAATCTCAGACGGAATAATTATGGACGTATTCATTATTTATAGGTTTGCTTTTGCTTTGTGCTATCATAAACTAACTCTGAGCTGAATGCACGATTGTAGCTTTCTCCTTTAATTGTGTGTACATAGAATTATGTCATTTATTTCAACCACTGCTGGCGCAATTTCATTATGACCATGGGGTAGAAGGCTGGTGATTGCCAATTTGGTTCTGGGAGAAACTTCATATTTTCTGTACTTTCATATGCATACGTTTGTTTATTTTTTTCCTCCCCGCACATCTAAATGTTTACTTTGCTGGGAATATTACGTTATGAAATCCATATAAATGAGTAAAATTACTGTTTGAACCGATGTAATGATGGCCCCATGCCGAGGAGAATCTTATTGATGTAATCAGTGAATGGCACAAAGCAGCTATTTTTTCCAGTAATTGGACTTGGTAGTACAGTCGCTCATTTGTCCAGTAATTAGTCTTTGTTTAAAGTAATTGTAACTGAAAAAAAAAGACAAAAAAACCTGCGTTTTTAAGACCCACAAACACATCCAACAGGTTCATGCAGATTGTGCGGGCCTCGGGGAGACTAGATGTTGAAAGGAAGGAAACGGATCAAAAGATGTTTTGAATTGATGCATTTTTATTTTTAGAACCATATGTAAAGTATGTGTTTAAGTATTAGGACTAAAGCACTGAAATCAGACAATTTGGCTGTGATTTGTCACACTGGCGATAGCAGTTAGTCTCTCATATTTCTGTAAAATATCTCAGCACTGTTCTTATTGCACGATGATTCATGTAATGTGGAGGAAGAAGAAGAGGCACACATGCTAAGTTTATATGGTTATTCAATGGAAGATAATACTGCACAAACACTGGGTCAGCTGTCCCAGGTCCTGGGTCACAGGGAGAGTTCAAAAGGACTTTGAACTTTTAAAAAATCCTATTTGTCAAAACTTTACCTCATATGTGAGATACTCTATTTTTATGCTCCCAATCTTTCATAATGTAATATAGTTGTTCTCAGCATAATGCATGTAGCAACGCTATCCTCTTATCCATCCATGCTCATGAGATCCAGTCACCTCAGTGTAGTGTCCAATCAGAGCATCTAAATAGACCTTATGTTAATGGTCACTACAACAACTTTTATTTCATTTACTTTTTTATTTATTATGTTTTTCATAGGGCTACTTAGACATAATGGGATATGTACCACAATCCCATCTTTTTATGGGTTCTTTTTTCTTTATATGATTTAGCTCAGGCTGTCCACCAACTTCTAGATTCATTTTCAATTCAAGCTTCACGCCGTTTCCAGTTCAGTATCCATTACTCATAAAATACCAAAAGAAAGTTTGATTCTAGGCCCCAAAGACTTTATCCTATTATCTAATAAAGCGCCATATCTTGTCAAAAGTTAGTCATGAGCACTTAAAAAAAATAGTTGGCTTCATTTTAGAGCAAAAACTCTTCACACTATCCCACGAAGTGCAAACAGTATCCCCCAAACACGCCAGCACCCTGCTGAATTCTCTGATAAGACACGGACACTTGTCATGGAAGATCAGTTTTGTCATTTTCCCGTCTCTCTTGTGTTTTGAAGATGGACCTCCTCACATTGATCCTCTGTGGCGTTTGTTTGTCATCCCGTGAACCATCACTGTCAAACCCAGAGCTGCTGTATTCCCGACGCGCCGCTCATCCCAAAGAGGGTTTAGACATACAATTAGCCACGGTTATAGCACCATCGCCGATGGCGGCGGTTAGTGAGCGCAGATTAGCATCTCTGTAATATTACTTCATCTCTAAATATGAAAGGGGATAAAGGAAACTTTTTCTCAAAATAAAATATTATTTTCAATCCCCTCATGTGTTGTGACTTTACTTAATAATTCATCTGCTACATCATGTCACGCTTGTCACAGAAATGCACTTACAATCCCAGCACTCCAATCATGACAGACGGTTAAATAACCTTACACTTTGCACCCTTGCCACACAGTGGACATATCTGATACTCTACATATGCTTTTCATCCATTCCTCACCAGCCTCAGAGGCATAAAAAAGGCATTTAACATAAAGGGGAGGTGGGTGGGAGGTGGGTTTGGATGAAGAAATACTAATGTCGACTATTCCATTTATATTGTCCACGCTAAGTGTGAGCTCAGTCACATTGAGCAGTGCCGCTCTTGAAGGCTCTTTGCTGAAAACATCCATAACTCAATAGAAACTTGGCTGTGTCTCAGGCTGCTTCCTCTCTCCCGCCATCCTTCACGGGAATACTTTATGTGCCATCACCTCCCTACGATAGAGACTGAAGGGAAAGTGATGTCTGTTTCCTGTCCAGGAGATTTCCCCCCTCAGCAGCCGAGAGTTTTCTGCAGCAGTGGATCTGTGTACTGATAAAAGCTCTGCTGCTGCTGCTGTTGATGATGGGCTCGGTTTGCTCTCTCTGGACGTTGTTTTTGTAACTTTGCCAGGCTGCATTATTGGCAGAACATTGAATCTAAACCGTTCGAGCTTGTGCTGATTTGCTTGACAGATGTAATGATGGATAGCGTGGTAGACCTTAATAGCTTTTATCAATTACGCTTGTCACAGAAAGCAGCCACAACCGGCTCTTCGGGCAATAATGGCTCCTTTCAAAAGAACTAACTATACTCGACTCAGTTTCCTGTCTCTGAGATTTGATGCTGACTTATGGCTGAAATGTTTTCTGCAAGTCATTTGTAATACTGAAATTTCTAGACCTGCTCATCGTCTTTTCTTATATTCATACCTGTCAAACTTTGTATTTTGCAACAGACACACGTCAAAACTGTTCATGCGGTATCCCAAAAAAGTCAGTTCTCTCCAAAACATACATCATAGTTAGAGTCAGCAACGGCGAAGAACAATGCACGAAAGTTATCACGCACATTATTACTGAGGTTGGTGGTGAGTGGGTCGCAAAGCAGCTTGCAGAAGCACAACAACTATAAGTAGACTAAAGATGCTTGAGTCCAGAAAATTTTGGGAGTCCATCAGTTGTTTTCCATTATAGATGCAGTATAGACAGGGGATGGTTGGCATATGTTCATTAGTACCACTTTGTCAGCGCTGCTGCTGTGGCTTATTTATGTACATGGTGTTCTATGGCAACTATGCCGTTAAGAACTTGGTTATGACAAAAGTACGAGTGAAAAGTGACTCCCAACTCATTTGTCTTCAAGCAGGGTTACTCTTGTGGAGGAATGACTTGAAACTGAACCACAATCTTTTCTGAAACCTAATAAAGTACTTTTTAGATCACAAATTGTTGGCAGTGTCTAAACCTGAAAGTGTCTTTTTAGCACCTAAACCCAACCAAGTTATTTCAGTGCATAAATTTAAGCTTGGACTGGACGTGAAATTCAAAAGTGAGGCAAAAATAAAGAACTGTGAGCAAAACAAAGGTCCACATTGGAGAAGAAGCAGGATCTTCTTGCTGTTAACGCATGAAATGAGGGCACTAATCCACCAACCTCCTTAGAAGGCTGTGATCTGTAATCTTGCTCTGATGGTCTGACTATGAGCTGTGGTCTCTAAAACGGCCAACATCTGCGCTGCTTTTTGACTCTCCAGTGAAAGGAAATGCTAACATTTAGCTGCGGGAATAACACTTTACAGGCTAGAAGTTGTTTTATGGTATTTTACTCTTATGAATTAACAGTAATTAAATTATTAACTAACCCCCATTTTGATCTAATGTTGACAGTCATAACACAAACTTAAACGAAAGCTGGTCCACGTCAGGCAAAGAAAACTAAAAACTTCAAATGGAGAAACATACAGTTTTGGGCAAGTGATAAACCAGAGACGCCTTCTTACACAACATCAAACTGCTAGTCTCTACCGCCGTTGTCCATAACTCTCTGCGCCTATGACACACGAGACAAATCAAGTCAGTCTTGGTACAGTTTAGGTGTTTGGAAAAGACACGGCGGTCGTATCAGCTGGCCCTGATCACGACATTACTCAGGTCAACGCTGCATCTCCACCTCTGCTGCTAGATTTGCTCCGATCTCGGCCTCCCAATCCATCACATTCCCCATCCCATCGAACGTCCTCCTGTTACACAAAAAAGCAGAAAGAGCGCAAGGAAAAACAATCACTAAGAGAGATACAAAGGCTGATTTCATCCATCTTGCACCCTGAAGTAAATCTTTCTCAGGGAGCGGAGATCTATGCTCCTTTCCTCTCTCCATTTCAGAATTGCCTCGGAGCTCATCCATAACGGCTTTGCGGGCCCCCGGGTGCTCGGAGGGCCGGTCAGAGCAAACAGGGAATTGAATGAGGCGAAGGTAGACAGAAAGGAGACAGAAATGTCTCCTTGGAGGTCACACTGGCAAAATTGAAAGTCTCAGGTATAGTGGGGCCTGTCGGTTTAATAAAATGGATAGAATTTCCATTTACCCTCGGCACCCCCTCCTTAATGCATTGTTCTTGTAAGGGAGGGGCGCGAATGAGTCAGAGCCGAGGAATACACTTTATAGACACAAATAATCGTAAATTGGGAATGTCACCTTTAAGCCGAGGCATTTTTATTATTGTTAGTGGTGCTGCTGAGTGGGTTTGATGCTTTATTCTCTCAGGGATCCCTGTGTACCCGCACGGCCGCCCTCGCCGACATTTCTTCCCCACCTCCCCGCCATCTTTATCGGGCTCCTGGCGAAGGAGGAAGAGAAGAGCAAAAAAGAGGGGACGTTAAGCTAACTTGTTTCTCCGCTGTCCAATACTTCTAGGTGACTGATGGCAGATGGCACGCTTTAAAATAAACCTATCCATTAATGCCACTCACTGTTCTTTACCCCGAGCGTTTACTGCTGTCTGCAGGCCAGCCGGGTGCATCCTATCAGGGCACCGCCGCTGGACCTGGCCTTTGTCATACAGGTGTAAGCTCTTTATTTACTGCTATTATTTGGATGTTACAAAGGCCCCTATCTGGTTTATGGTGGCGACTTTATAGATCCTCCCTTCCGCTGGAATATTAACTGTCTCTCCATGATTCAATATGAAAGCACAAAGGGCTCCTGGGAGCTGTAGAGCAGAGCGCCGGATACAGGTACTTGTCTAATTGAAGTCCCCTGAGCTTTGAGAGTATAGAACATATAAATTGGACAGATAGAGAATGCAGAAAGTATTGACAAATGTCTTAGTGTGCCTTTTATTTTTTTTCTTCCTTTTTTGTTTTTTTGCCCGCCCTCTGAAAGCTAGGCAGCAATACTAAGCAGCATCATTTCCCATTTGAGAGGACGCGGCACGGCCGAGTCAAGTCCGGGGAAATGGACAAAACAAAACATTCATATATTTAAATTAGATTTGCAACACTTGACTGACTCGTGCGCGTGAGTGTGCGCACGAGTCAGACAGAGACCTGTTTATTCCCCCTCTGTTTTGCATTATATGTGAGTGTCTGAGCAAATTAATGAAGGAGGCCCTCTGTATTTTTTCGGCTCCATGTTAATTGCAAGAAATAATATTAAGGATGTGTGATTCTTATGCCTGAGCATATTGTATTATAATAAGTTCAGTAACATTAGCAGGGAACACAGCTTATTAAGGAGAGGCAAGGTAGAGACTGGATAGAGACAGATTTAACTGTAATGTACCTAATCCTGAATATAGTATAAATTAGCATGCGAAACCCTATACAAGATTTGAATATTAATTGAAATATGCAGATGATGTATAGGGTTGTAATTATTGCTGATTTAGAAGTATAATTGGATGAAAACTTTTTTTTGTCTTGGTGGACTGTTCTAGCAATGTGCTGAGAGATTAATATGCATATTCATGGTTGAATCTGCTGAACTCTTATTACTGACAATTGGTTTAGAGAATCTGTTTGTGAGGCCGGGTTGAAAGGCTGAGCGAAGACAATAGAGAACTGGGGAGGATCGAGAGAAGCACGTGTTTCAGTGAGCGCCGAGGCAAAATGAAAAAATTTAAAACAATGGCTTTTTGAGCAAACAGGAGAAACGGGGCAATTGTGCATGCTTCACGTGTTTGGTGGCCATTTTCTTTTTTAATCGTTTGTGCCCGCATAGCCTTTGTACTGTTTCGATTTACTTGCTCTTGTATCCGTTTGATAAGGTAGAAAAACCGGAGAGAGTAGAGAATCCCACAGATGCCAAAAGTAATACAAGCGCAATTCCAAAAAAGCTGGGATCAAGTCAAAGCCAAGTCAAAGTCAAAAAGACTTTATTTATCCCCAAGGGGCAATTAAGATAGATGATACCTTGCCGACCATACATACAATACACAAACATCACATTGGGGAGACAGGTCAGGCTAGGTAGCACTGGCCGGTCGACCACATGAGCAGCGACCCGAACCGAAACAACGATGTTGCGTAAAATGACAATACAAACAGAATGCAATGATCTGCAAATCTCATAAATTCATATTTTATTAACAGTGGAATATGGAAAACATATCCAAAGTTTAAACTGAGACAATGTACCATTGTATTGAAAACAAAAATTCAAAGACAGCAACACAACTCAAACTGAGGAGATCAGCTGCTGGACTTTTTGTATAGTAATGCTGTCCCATCCAGTCCTCAGTTAATATGCCAAATGTCCCAGTGGTAGACAGGCCAGTTCAGCATCCAGAATGTGGACTCTAGCTCGTAGCAGTTCACAGTAATGTGAAGCTGTGGTAATAGCTGCTATCTGCAGCCTAGCATTGTGTTATATTAGGGTTTTGAGGTGTGATACCTTTGTGCATGTCCTTCCCTGAAAAAGACATTGTCTGGATGCAACTTGTTTCAAATCGTATAAACTTGCTTCCCAATAACCTCGCTTTGCTTCCCCTTTACATTTTACACTGTGTCTTAAAATTTTTTGGACCTGGAGCCGTAGATCTCTCCCAAGTTAAGTCATAATTCTGATTATAGCAGAGTTTTCTTGTGATGAGATTAAAGGTGAATTTTAGACTTTTATTCAACAGAAGTCAAAAATGGGTCTTTAAACTAGATCATACCTTCCAAATTACCTCTCTTTTGCGCATGAGGTCTTCTATCTCAAGATTTCCAGTTGGTCATGTGACACAGACACTATTGATGTACCATCACTTTCGAAGTTGAACATTATATTTTGCTGTTTTGAATCAAGATGAGACGAGTGGGGACACTGCATAATCTCTTACAGTGGAATTATACCTCTCTTTTAAATCTATGCTGTAGGCACGCCAAACCCCTCTGAAACCCTACGCCGTAACTTACTTAGGAGGCTCAGAAGGTAGAGCGGGTCACCTATTAATCAGCAGGTCAGTGGTTTGATCCCGAGCTTCTGCAATCTGCATGATACAGAAACCCAAGTTTCCCCCTATGCATTCACCATAGAATGAGGGTGTGTGTGAATTTCAGACAAGGCGCTTCGGCTTGCAATGGAAAATCCCTCTATGAATGTGTGTGTGCCAGTCGGTTTGCTCGATGTGCACCTTCTTGTGAGCCACAAAGACTGATTAGCCTCCTATGCCCAGTTGCTTACTTAAGTTTTCAAAACAACTGGAAGAAAATGGATCAACTGAAAGATAGAAACTCCACTGAAAACTACAGTTTTGGCCATGAGATTTCAGATTGACTCAAGTACATCATGCACAGTTATAATGTTGTCAACATCATTGGTCACTTGTGTAGGCTACGTTGTGTGCTCTACATTGATTCAGTGCAGGAGTCTACATCAAGCTTAAGATAACTATGACTTACTAAATAAGTCCCCATAAACTCATCACGAAAGCGTTTACATAGATGAGGGCTGAGGGCCATTTTTCCATAGACTTCTGCAGGCCTGAAAGACTTTTTGCGACCATAGGTGTCATCCCCTAGTGGCCATTAAAATGAATGCAGCTCTGAGACATTGGAGGGCATGTTTATGCTTCATATCATCTATGGTCTGCCACAGAGAGTGGAAATTCCACATATAGAGTGGTATGTGTGAATCTGGTGACCCCGAGATGAACTTGACAGATAGACAGTTTTCTCAGGGTACTCCGTCTTCCTTCCACAGTACAAAGACTTGGATCGAAAAGGTGAATTTGAATTGGCAGTAGGCATGAATGTAAAAGTATAAATCTGTTGACTCCAGTTTCGACACGAATCTGCATACGTTTTTAAGGAAATAGATAGATGCAGCAGTCCTTTTAATATCAAGCTACCTTGGTTGCATCCAGTGTCACATTCAAGGTAGAGGAACACACTGTCTTCTACTAAATGGCTGATAAATTTGTCAAGATGGATGCAAACATCTTTCACATGGCAGCTCTGAACTGCACGCAATATTAACATTCATGTTGTTCAAAGGTTTAAGTACACGTTGGATCACATGTAGAGACGCTTCACCTCTCACCTGCTTGCACCCTGCGTAACTGTTTGAAATATGCTTTTCGTCTTCTTCTCTTGTCTTCTTCCCAGCAAACTTCATGAGTCATGACAGGCAGGTTGGTCTTAATGCGACCCACCGGAAACCGCTCCCGCGACCTCGGCTGTCTAGAGCTGCTCAGCAGCCCTCCCTGCCCGCCTCCCCTTGTCACATAAAAGAGAAACGCTGAAGGACCTCCGCTAACTCTTGTCAGAGCTGTCACGCACTCTCCCGCCACCTCAGTCTTGACAAGCGGTTGGCTGAAATACCCGCCGAGACCTGCCGCCCCGCTCCCCCTCCCCTCCTCTGGCATCATTACCTCCTTATTTTATATGCTGATTTATTTCATATCACCGTCTTTTCCTGACTCCCTGTTCTCTTTCAAACTTTTCCCAGAGCTCGAGATGGGAGCCTTGTTACTCCGAAATGCCTAAAAATACAATTAAAAGGCTTTGACCCAGATAGCAGTGCTGACCACAACGTAACCCCGGCCGTCCCTGGTGGTGTCCATACGTGATCCCACCATCTCAACCTTCCCCCACCCCCAAATATCCACTCCTGTTTCTGCATGCAGATGATAAGAAAAAGGAAGAAGAAGTCCCTCATCAAGTCAGAGCTCTGAGACCTGCTCTCAGCCACTAAGGGGCCCTTGCAAGTCTGCTTTTGATATACTGGCAAAGGAAGATTCGTAAGAAGTTTGCATGAAGTTTGAATGGCATGCTTAATGATATAACCTGTAGGTCACATGGCTTTCACAGTACATATGCAAACATAAAAGACAAAGACCCTGTTTGTACTGTCTTTTTCTACTGACTTTGACTCCTTTCCTTTTGGAGCATACCTAGGACATAACAGAATAGTACACCATGAAAATGAGTGCACAAATTGTTTGTGTGAGATCCTTGGGTTCACGTTATGGGAATCTTAATGACAGCATCTCCTTTTAGCGCTCTAGGAAAGGAGATATTCGATAACCTCGCATGCAAAATCCATCATTTGCACATACAAACTTATTTGCACTCATTGCACAGCTTCTCTTTCTCCCTTTTTCTCTTATCTCCAATTGCCTCAGAACTGAGCCAGTCACCTTGATACACTCACCGCCAGAAACGCTCACACAATCCACCCACAGGAAATGTTAAACGCCTCAAAATGTCCCTGGTAACATTAAAGAGAGCATTTCAAGGAGACAGGAAGTATCCTAAATGCGCACAGAGTGATCACTGTATGCTGAGTTTATTTGTAATGACAATGTGAAAAGAAAAGTTGCATCTCGCAGCTTCAAGTGTGATTCTGTAAAACAACAACTCACGCCTTATTGACAGTTTGGGTTTGAGGCCGCTCTCAGTGACACGGCAGCGTCGCTTTCCGTGTGTTTACTGTTGGTTTTTGCATGTATGTTGATATAAGAGACGTGGGAGCTCTGTATTTGTTTAGTCGGTCTGGCGGCCATGCCGATTTCATGATAAATATTAGAGCTCAAATATGTGAGTAGGGCATTTATTGAAAGTGATCACTCCAAACATTGTTTGTTTGTCTGCAAAATTGCAGCGGCCTCTTTTCGTCAGCCGGGTTATGAGAAATTTCTCTCCAAAGCAGCCCAAATGTAACCAATTCGATCCGTGTTTGTTTTTTGCCTTTTCGAGACTGTTTGTCAATGTTTAGAAGAGCTTGTGTGGAAGTGTGTGCGGGGACGGGGAGGGGGGGCGGGGGGTCGGTTACACATGTGCGTAACGATGATAGCTACACTACACGGGGAAAAACAAACACCTCAAGAGACCCATATATATCCACTTGCAGGGAAGTTTTATAAACCAGAGCGCAGTACATTTATACGCCCACTCCTTTTCTTTTTCTCCCCCCCCCCCCTTCTCTGCACGGGATTACAAGGTGGTCAGGCTCTGCCAAGAATCCTCTAGGTGCAGCGCAAAGGGAGTGAGAGCAATGTGTGTGAGAAAAAAGCCAAACTACGTGACTTTGGAGTCCAATGGGTGGGGGTGGGAAACAGGAGGGGGGCCTGAGAGGCCGGAAATGGAGAGGAAAGACCAAGGAGCAGTGGGAGACTGACCTTTTACAAGACAGCTGTTCTCTCTCAGGTGCTTGTTCTCAGCATATCTGCAGCCCTTTTTTTTAAACCCCCCTTTTTTACATTAGTCATTATTTGGTCCCACGGGATGGAGAATAGGAAGGAGTGTTTAATGTGGCAGGAAGCAAAAACTACACTCTTACAAATGCTTGTGACCCCCTTCAGGAGAGCACACAGCTGAGACACAAGCTCGGTGAATGTGTAACACAATAATATCAACACTTTTCTCTCTTAATATAGCTCTAAATATGCATGGATCTGTATCCTTTTGTCTTTTATCTGTTTTGGAAGCATTTTATCCAAAGAAAGACACGCAGAAAAAAGTCCCTCTGCTGGACTCGGACCAGCAGTTCTATCCAGCACAGTAGCAGTCTAACAGTCTAAGATCGGGCAGCCTGCACTTATTCCCAGGGCGTCCAATACTGCTGTTGTGCCGATTGTTGGGGTTGTTATTGAATTACTTAATTTTTTACACTACTGATTACATTTGCGTTACCCTGTACAATGCCCTGAAACACATTGTCACATAGTTACCAGTTAAATATATTAACTATAGCTTACAGACCCACACACTGACACAAATTGCTATCCTGATGAGGACACAGGTAGGCTCTTTTGTTTTGCTGTGTTGTCAGCTTTGCATTCACACATTAATAAAACTATGTTGAAAAAAATCACAGGGCCCAAAGAAGCGATTGCCACAGTGATTCTACTGCAGGAAGATGTACAGGAAGAAACGGAGGCTCCAACACCGACTCTTCATCACTGCCTTTGTTACCTTTAAAAGTTTTGGCTCTGGCTGCTGGGTTTGTTGCTGCATGTCAGCATGCTGTCTGTGCAGATGTCCACAAAGAACCAAAGTCGTGTTAGCAGTAATGTGGTATCTGTCCTGGATGCGGCCTCCACGTTACCATAACGCTGTTGTCCTTTTGTGCAATAAAGATAAAAGTTATGACTATGTCTCTGCTACTGAAAAGCGAAGTGGCAACAACTATCGTTTGGGAGAATACTTCAGCAGCTATCTAGAAGTGACTGTGTGATAACGTTGTGATGTAACAGATAATGAAGCACCTTTGGAGTGCAGACCACATACTTTCTGATCTTTTCTTTTCCACTTGTATCAGTTTGCTTGGCTAACTTTATGATGTCCTGATACTGACTAATTGGCAGAAACTCCACTCAGAAGGTAAAAATCAGTCTAACTGTAATATTAGTGCATAAACTGCCTCTAAAATGGCAACATATTCCAAGCATGCTTGTTTTATGAGTGTACTAAAGGAGTCAGAGGGGATTTGTTCAGTGCAAGGAAAAGGCATTAGGTGATACGGCGCACCTCATCTCCGGCAAGCTCTCCAGGTTACAACAGCACAGGGAGGGGAAGGGGATTTTTTTTTCTTCCCCCCCTGCGAAAGTCTTCAATCTTGTGAAGCCTGAGGGGCTGAGTAGGTGTTTAATTATTAAAGGTGTTTGAACAAAAGGCTATTCTAAGCCTGCTGGAGCCACCAACTGGACATTCTCCTCAGTGTTTGATGGATGACTACCTTCAGAAATAGTCTGTTTCCTTCGCCATGTTAGTGTTAAATTACCCCAAAAGACTCCCAGAGACCCGCGCTGTCTTTCCTCCTTGTTAAAGAAGGATATCCTCACATTTGTGGTGTTTCACAGACGCAGCAACATGCTGTGTTTACTACTAAAGGTGAACACAAAGATTTATCAGCTCAGGCGGTAATGCTTGACCATACAGTCATTTGGAAAATTCAGTTTATGTTGCAACTTTAATGCTGCCTGAGTCAAATTTTAGAGGTGACTACAAGTGCCACAATTGGAATGCTGTAAAGGCTTATTTCTGTATTCTTACCACATGCAGCCAGTGTTAAGATTAAAGACAATCGGTTTTTAAATTTTACGCTGAATCCAATCAGTATTACACACAAACTTTATTAAAGATCTTCTGTTTCAACTTGTGTAGAACTGTAGAAAACACAATTTACCTTTGCCTTAAAACAGCAAATTACCTTTTTTCCCCCATACTGAAGTTCAGTGTTTTGTTGACTCAACTTTGTCAACTTTGTTGCTGTACAGCTATACCACTTTGCTCCTGGCATAATCATTGCAGCCAGGAGGTGAATGCAATTGTGACTTGTAACAGAGAATTTCTGTAAACATGGGCAAATATGCAGTCCCAGAACTTCCTGTTTTGTAGGGAACGCGACTCAACGTAGTTCAGAATGAATAGGGAACTGTGGAGTCGCACAACCAGTCCTGAAAGGCAAATTTTGCCCCAGCAAGAGGACCTAAGGTATTATTAGCCAGAAGAAAGACAAAGGTACACAAATATATCAAATTATTACCTGTTTGTTATAAAAGATTTAATCCAATTTTTATTTTTAACCTAAATATCTGGCATGATCACATCATGCATGTTTTTGGTAGACAAATATGTTCTTCAATCCAACAAGGCAGAGATTGAGCACACTCTGGTTTTATTAGCTGTCTTCACAAAAAAGTACCAGCCATGATTTATCAAAACAAATTCCAAACAAGCTGTAAAAAAAGAGGAGCCTATTAAAGAGTAATGGAAGCAAAGCAACAAACATAAAAAGATCACATAAAAAGACTGGCATCAGGAAAAATTAATAAAACATAACACATAGGAGCAAGTCTATGAAAGTGAGTTTCAGAAGAGACTTTAAAAGATGATCGTGAGTTAGCTAAACGCTCACTGTTCAGGTTGGACTAAAGCAAAGGAACTCTTCCACATTGGGCTTTTAGATGGCAATAGTGAATGATCAGGCTTTTGTCTTTCCAAAAAAAGTTGCATTAAACAGAAAGCATTATTGTAAACTGATTTAGCCTCAGATTCACTGGCCAGCAGGTTTATTTTGGGCTGGTAAAACTGCATGACATCAGTGTCAAGAGTTGCAAGAACCAGAAAACCGGACTTGAACCTATAATCCTTTCTGTAATCTGTGACATCAAGAATATGGTCAGGGATGATTAACATCTGGGCAAAGGCAACAAATGCCCCAGACCACTGTGGGGTACAAAAGCCCCACAATTACAGTCAACTGTCTTTTGGAAAATACATCAAACAAAATTGCCACATGAAGGTACAAAAGTACAAAGAATCTAACTAAAATCAATTTTGGCAATGTCTTAGGTTTCTTTTGGATTAGTTATAATTTTAATGCAAAGTTATTCTGCCAAACCTGCAGTGAATCGTCTGTAATATCAGGAAAATAACTTGTTTTTCACAAAATGTGCTCTTAGATGAAATGCAGGTCATGTAACCCTGAAAGAGATCCTCCTTCAAAAAACAGACACTTCATAATTCTGGTGTTTTCTGGGCAGTTCCTGATGAAATAAATGAGTTGTTTGAATTACCACTTAATAACAGGGTTGGAGCAGATTTCTGGAGACGAGGTTCCCCTGTGGTCGCTGGACTATAGGTTTAGACTGATGTTTCCACAAATTAAAAATCCACCCAACCCTTGTGAAATCAGCCTGTGGTGTGCCAATACCTGCTCAGTCAGGACTCCTGGGTCAGTAAAATTCCAGGTTGGAAAAATGTTAACAGAGCCTTCGACACTTTCTGGTTTTAGAAAATGAAGGGAGTCCAGGAGAAGCATTTGAGGGTTACGGTTTATTTTCCTACCTCTGAGAAACTCAAGGAAAGTAAGTTATTTCACCCGCTGTCTGTGTCAATCAGAGACAGATAACTGAACAATATGCCAAAGAAACCATAGCTCATTTGGTCAGTGTGTAAAGATAAAACGTTTACTTAAATAGTGTCTTTCTTAATTTGTGATCCTGAGACATGTCTTTAAAGTGTATATGCAATACTTAGAAGCTTTTGTACTGCTAAAGTGTTATGAATGAAATGTAATGAAATGCAAAATGCTACCATCCTTAACTGTCAGCTGTCTCTAATAGAAATAAGAAATTTGTTTAATTTGCCTCAAAGCCTCCATTCTGCTCACCTACAAAGCCAACACAACAAAACATGAGCTAAAGTTAACTTAGCTTTAGCACACATTAACAAGCAAGCTATCCATAGCTGGCTAGTTTGGTTGGCTTTTTTCATATCACTATTAATCTGCAGCACGTTTTAAAGCTCAGTTTTTGAAACCTTACGATGTAACTACAGCCCATCGGCTCACCGTTTGCCAAACACCAAATATTTGAACGAGTCACAAAAGAATCACTCTGAGACTAACAAAGATTTAAATGAGTGCATGAAGATGAGGAGCAGAAATTTTTCACAGCGAGCAATCCAAACCATGCAGTAGTATATTAATGACTAACCTTGTGCTGGGGAAGGATTATCTCAGTTGTTCTCCTCACTGAAGTTTGGTCCGTTTTCAGGAGGAATGTGAAGTTAGCTGGAAAAACAAAAGTTATTTTTCACAAAGTAGTTTTTCATGGCTGTTTTGCGTGCTTTCCAGTAGCGCTCTTAAGAAATGCCAGTGGACATTCTAAACAGAGCATGATTAAATGGTAGCATTTTACAGGATCCATACCACTCTAAACATGGCTCAAACGGGATGGCTGCCACTACATTGATGTGACTGACTACAAATCGATTCTCCACTCATGAAATTGGGGCACATGATGCTATGTCTGCATAATAAAAGAAGGGTTTGTACTGTAGGAATTCAAAAACTTTAATATATAACAACTCTATTACCAGTTTGCTTTTTGTACAAGTCTGTGTAATGGCAGCGTGATTTGACTGAAATCTCTGATCTTATCTGATTATTCTCTCTGAATTATTCTTAGTCACTACAATAGTTCATCCAACTAATTTGGTTTCTTTTGAAGGTAACATTGTAATGTTTATCCAGTTGAATTGAGGTTTGGAAATGTGTTTGGAAAGGGTTAAGGATGTTTGGAAGCAGCATATTCCATTAATATTAATTACAAGGCACTATATGCATGACATTATGATTGGAAGCTGAGCCCCCCTAAAAGTTTGTACCTACAATCGCCCCTGGAAAGCAAGTAGTACCAGCAACAACTAATAACCAGGCCTCATAGTGACTGGAGGCTACTGCTAGCATAAGCTGTAGAGAAGTGAGGAAGAGATGAATAAAGGGGAAATTCACGTGGTAAATAGACGGAGGAATATAATTGGGAAGAGAGGGGTTGGGTTAAAATACATGGCTACTTTGACCATGAAGCACTGTTAATAGCTAAATTGTAGCTTTTAGTTATTGTCACACGCTGCACCTAAGAACTAAGCCAACGACAACCGTATCAACCTGATTAAAATTTGTTTCAATATAAATAATCAAACAAAATGGAATATATACACATAGTATATGTATACAGGATATACGTGGTTATATATTTATAGACCAAAATGACAATGCCGAGTTTTTTGTCCCAGTCCAAGCCTGATTCTCTGCCAGACAATTTGTGAAAAAGTCTTTAGTGAATAGGAGGGTTCCTCTGGCTACAAATGTATCAGCTTTAGCACATTATCTAATTTTAGCCAACATTAACCAGGAAAAAAGGACGACATCTGCAAGGGATTTAACTCATTGAGAGACTTTCTTTTTAGTTTTGTAGTAAAAAAAACAACAACAATAAATCTCCAAAGCTAATGATAGCTAAGACTAGCATGCTTGCTAAGGCGGATAATTGCTAAAGCAAGATTTGATTGGAAAAAGTGTGTTAGTTTACCTAAAAAATATTAATAAATTATATCTTAATTGTGAATATTACATGATTGTCCAGTAAAAATACCACATAGAAACAAAAAAATTAAATAAAAAGGAAAGCAAGAAAGTTAAACTCACTCACTATGTTGGGTAGCTAACTACTCAGCTACATTGTTAGATATGCTAACATAAAAAAGAAAAAAAAAGTTATTTTATCTAATAGAAGCCTTTTATGGCAACATGGGTGATTTCAGGCCTAAACAGAGGTAACAATCTGTATTTGATTTAGCTAAAAGAATCCTAACCCAGGTGTTTTTCATCTGGCTAATGTTGCCTTATGCTACTAGAGATGACATCTGGAACTAAATTCCATTTGATGGATTTAGATTTCATTTTAAGCTGTTAAATATCTCCAAAATATATTAATAGTACATTTTACTTATTAAAAAGTGGAATGATGTAATTTTTTATTCGTAGCTATAACATGTAGGACAGTTCTAAATATACTGCCTGGCCATCTTTGGTGTAATGGGAAGGCCTCTGAGCTGCTTTGATAAATTTAACCATTAAGAAAGAAAAAAAAAACTCGCACTTATCACAATTTGAGTGCAATATGGGCCATTACTTCTCAGTTACGATAACATCGTTCTCACCAAAGAGCCTGTTGTGATCAAGGAGCATGGCAACACTGCTACACTGCCTTCAAATAGTGCAGAAAACATGAGCACCGAGACAAATATGGGTTGGAAACAGGCCAAAGGTTTAGCCTGGTCATCTAAACCACTTAATATGGAAGAAAAGCTGAAAGTAAGCACACCTTAAATGTTGGTAATATTCCCCTGATGTTCAGGAATTTGATCTGTAAACAGATATTTTTTCAGTTTGCTATATTCCCAGATCTTAACACTGAGTTTCCATTACTGAATCCAGTGACTGCCAAAACATTTGCAATCAAGTAAAATCAAACTCTGAACAGAATATTTGAGCCTTTAATTCATATTTTGACAGTTTAAGCAGCAGTGTTTGTACAACATGTGTTTAAAATATGTTGTGTTTAAGGCAGTTTGACAGAGTTTATTGTTTTAAAAATCATAAGATATGAGAGCGGTTGTGCAGCTGGAGCTTTTATTCCTGTACTTGTGACAAGTCTACTGCTTGTGACAGTGGTGTGCCAAGCGGGCCACCGTTCCCTGCTAATAGACTCTGAAAGCTTCAGTGGAGAACTTCAGCTCTGACACCGGCACACCACAACAGCGTGGCCTCGAGGGAGAACCTAGCTTCAAACTACCTCTCTGCCTGGACCTGTACTTTCTCCACGAGACAGTATGTGTTTGGAGGCTGGGGTCGTACTCGCCTTGACCAAAGGCTGACTGCTCGCCCCGGGCCCCGGGCGTCAGTGTCAGGGAGAGGTGAATCGAACTATCTCCACTTGCAAATCTATCCCCCGGGACCCTGGAGCCCTCGCACCATCCCCACCTCCTCTCCCACCTCCTCTCCCACCTCTTGCAAAACATCCTTTTAGAGGGGGTCCAGCGGCCATTATGTCCCTCCTCACCTCTTTCGCCACACCAGCGGGGCGCTATCTGAGGGGAGGAGAGGTGCGACCACGCCACTAATCTCTCGCTCTGAGTTGCCCTGGCCATGTCACTCTCCTCCACGGCTCTCCAAGGACGGCTACCTCCACAGTCAAGGTGACACAGAGTTTAGTTTTTCCTGCAGCCAGCATGGACACAGACCTGGACTACCAGGGGTTTATGAATTACAGGCCTTGCTTAAGTGGTAATTTAGGCAGGAATTAAGGGATAACGTGTATTTCAAGAGAGGAAATCCTTTGAGTTTCCTTTTATAATAGAGCACCTACCTCACAGTGGGTAATTGGAGCCAGATGTTGCTCCATGCAGCATTAAAAAGCACCGGCCTTTCTTTTTATTTTTTTTCCACCCCTTTCCTCTTCCCTGAAACATCTTGAAATTCTGTCATCATACCGGCTTTTGTGCGCCTTTGCGCTCGCGTACACTCCTGCGTCTGTGCCACATAATCACATTAGTTAGATTTAATCTAAGAAGAGGCAAATTATGCGCTTTTCCCATCAAATTTAGCTGCATGACGAGCGGCGTGAATCAGTGAGTGAGTGCAACCTATCCCAGAGTGCTTTGCATGGATGGCACAGGACTGGGAGAAGGAGACGGAGAGGGGAGCTGCAGGATGAAAGGGAAACACTAATAATGTCTCACATGTGTACTGGCAAATTGTCTGCTAACACCGGCAAGCAACACTAGATGGGAACGTGGCGGCAGCCTCCTAATAAGCAGCATGCACTATTTATGATCATAAACCAAGGGCAGGGAGGGTGAGCGCTGTCAAAATAAAAAAACATGTCAATCTTAGCTCCCCACTGTTGCCTGAGCTCGTTGCCTGTCTGTTAACGAATTTTTTTTTCTCTCCGTGTTTGCCTATGATGTACAAAGGCGGGAAAAATCACATCAAACCCGCAGATTTCTTAAACTTCTACATGTCTGAAAAGGGCAGGCGAGGAGGGGGTGCTGGAAATCAAAGGGAATATCAAAGTTGGGAGAAGTACGGGAATACGTCTGTGAGAAAGTAAATATTTTGTCCTAATGGTTTGTGTGTTTGAGAAAAGCGCATGTGATGAAAACCAGAGATATACATGTCGGTGCAGTCGGCAGAAAGCTAGGTGGGGAAGTACACTTAGGTGAAGAAAAAAAAATGAGGCCAAGCTTCATTTTAATACTTCATAGGGCATTGAAAATTCTCTCTGAATTTCCCTAACTTCTCCCCACTCTCTGCAATTATGCATGTTTATTCATTTTGATTAACAACGATGAAAAGTCGTGTCCGCCACGAGCCTCGCATAAGAACGTTTGTGCCACTGAGCAAAGTGACAAGCCATCAGAAGTGCATGAAAGCCCCACTCCTCCTCCTCTTCTTCTTTTTCTTCTTCTTTATACCTACTAAAAACAGCAGGTAACTAAAGCTGTGTGAATATTTTACAGGTCTCGCAGGACGACATTCAAAGATATCTACAGTCCTCGAGAAAAGTTGATTTGAGCTTGTGTGACACGAGAAACACGTTGATTAGTTGCCTTGGGCCCTGAATCCTCTTCACTTCTAACAACTACTCCACTTCTTTCTTCTCTCAAGCCTCCTCTCTGAATCTACCGGCCACTGGAGGGATACATGGGGGAAAAAAAGGGGAAGGAGCAATGAAATCTGACTGCTGTCAGGTTAAAATCTTCCCAATAATCTAAAGGATATCTTTTATTTAACCAGGTAAAAGCCTTGCTGAGATTATAAATGTCATTTATTTCAGACTGACCTGGCCAAGAACGTAGCAACCGTCTTTTCCCAAGGGCCAAACTGTCAAAGATAAAGTAAGTGAATCGCCAAGCACTGGAACAACATAGGGCTGGATTATGTTTAACTCCATAAACTCAGTAGACATTATAGATAACACCAGCCTTAAATTAATAGTAATACAAATAATTAACAAAATATTTTGCTGTGGATTAACCAAGCAATTAAACCAACATGTCCAATTAGTTAGAAATTTAAATTAATATAATGAAAAAGTGAAACATTGGATTTTCTTCAGTCCTTTTTGGAATATGTATTTCAATTAAAATGGCAGTAACTTCACTACCTCAACTATTTTCTCAGACCTATAAAACTAATTTAAGCAGAAAGTTCTGGCATTTTCAGGTCTTTCGACAGATTACACCAACAGAGAAGGAAAGCCTATGTGGAAGCTGTTTTGCTTAATTCTGTTTTCACTTGGAAGGCAAACATTTGTAAAGTATTTTCAAAGAGCAGGCCAGCGTGAGTTTGGTTTTAACACAGATGAGAAATGACATTTGTATATAGAAATGCCGCCCAATGCAAAAGGCTACAAACATAGCAGAATACAAAGAACTGATAAAAGATATGACATTATTTAGTCAGACACAGCATGAAAAGGAGGAACAGGGTTGAGTTGGGTTGCAAAGGGGCTTGTTGATGCAAAAGTGACATGTCTGAAGCTACTCTGTAGCCAGTTTGAATTAAATACTCAGACTACAGGAAATAAAAAGACTAAATCAAAGTGACACTTCCTGTTTATCTGAATTTATGTGCCTAGAACAAAATTGTTAACACTGCAGCAAAACACTTTTTTTTTCATTATAAATGAGAAAATTTGTCCAAACAATGCTCGAGATCAATAAGCATCTAAGTACATTACAAAATTAGAAAGAATGAGGCAATTCTCAATTTTCTTTTTTTCTTCTTTTCACTCTAAGCTCATTCCCAAAATGTCTTGAGACTGGGCTGCAACATAATGTGTACAAGCTGAACAAAGGTCTAAATTTAAGTCACCATAATAAGAACCTCCTCCACCCTTAGGGGCAGAAATATGTAACATGAAAAAAAAAGAAAACTAGAATGCTGCAATAATTGCAGTGATGTGGTTTCTCCAAAACAGCAACGGCTTGCGGAGAGACAAAATAAAGGTGAGAAAAAGCTCATAACTTCCAGAAAGAAAGAAAGCAAACTTTTTCCAGTGATGTAACAGGGCTGTGGTGTTCACTGTGGGAGACGAGGCTGAAGGATGGAAGGAGGGATGTTGGAGGAGAGCGCAGCAGCTTTGGAGTATATTAATAAAAAGAAAGAAACACCAATTTCCTTCCAACAGCTGAGCACCTACAGGTCATTATTTCCTCTGCTGGCCTGTAATGTAAAAGTCCTGAGCCCTGGTCGAGAAAACTTCCCTCTGTCGAATCAACAGTAAATAATGACTTGGTCAGAAACAGACTTATTCCCCTACCTTGACCTCTAGCATTAAGGCAACGGCAGTCTGTAAACAGAGACTTTTGATCACGACAGGCTTCTCCCATAAAGTCAATTATACGAATGCGTTTGGTCAGATGTGTCGCAGTAGCCATAAGAATTAAGCTGGCTATCATTACTGGTGTTATTTTATCTCCTTTTTTCTCCACATGTTCAATAGAGTCATTCAGACAAACATGAAAGTGTCATATTGTAAGAATTCACACTTTTTTGTTACTGCAAGGTCTCTGGTGATGTGTTAAAGATCATAATCATACAGTCAAGGACAAAACACAGCCAGCTGAGAATAAAACCAAAATCAAGAAGTCACACCACCGATTTTACAGCTAACTTTGAAAAGTAGGGTTTTTTTTTTTCATTTCTAATTTTTTTCCTTTATTTTTTACATTCTCCGTATGTGTACATCTTTTATATTTTCTGCTGGATTTTTCTTTTTGCCTTTGACTTTAGTAGTTACAAGTGTCAATTATATAGAGCAATATTGCCTCAGGCATTTGAAATGAATTCATATACATCAGGTCTTGCAATCATTTGACTCCTAACCATGTGACCTCTATCCACAAAACATTGACTTGTCTGCCACTTCAGGTGTGTCACAATCATTGTAACAATGCTGTGTTGTTTTAAGAAGGCAGCGGTTATACAGACATGGAAGACACCATTTGTCAAGTATTAGTGAGACTTGAGGTGAGAGCCAACTTTTACTCACTATGGAGAGAAAATATTAGTCAAATTTATGTCTTGCAAGTAAAATTGTTTGCTAAAAGTATGACTAAAATTGTAATTGTTAGCTACATACAACTTTCTATAATAAATTGTTAGCAAACAATATTAGTATACAAGCACAACTGATAAATAGAAGCTAGCTAAAATTATTAAAACAAGCTAACCCTGTTTGTTAAAGTACAGATCAATTGTTGAACTGGTTAACTAAAAGTAACACTTGAGACTAACACTTGAAATGGTTAGCTAAAAGGATTAGCAGTTAAAATGATTAGCTTAAACTCAATAGGATAATACCTGAAATTTTTAGCTAAAAATATTAATAATAAAAAGTGTTTTTAGCTAAAAATGTAAATAAACAAGTACATTCTTTGGCTACAGATGGTAAATTAACAGTTGCCAAAAAACAATGACTGTTTAATGTAAATGAAGTCATAGCTAAAAGTAACGAATGAGTGATTGCCAATACCTATTGCCTTACTGTTTCAAACAACGACTGATAACTACTGAGTTAATTGCTCAAAATAAATGGTAAACAGAGATCTAGATAAAAGAAATAAACATTTGAAAATGAGCAGTACTGGTGATAAAGCGGATCTTGAGTCACTCTGTCAGGACTTTAGGTGGACGTCAGATTAGAAATGTTGGGAACCAGTGCTAAAGAAACAGCCTTAAACTGCTTCAGTGCATTCTGCTTTAGAGGTTTTTAAAAGAGCCTTACCAACCAACCATCACCAGGAAAAACACATATATATTTACTTGGTGATTATAGTAATTGTAATGTGACATAAATGTATTTATTACAGCAGTTGACCCAACCTAGATAAAAAAAAAATGTGTCTCTGGAGGGGAAAAGAGAGAAAAAACAGGGAAGAAAAATGATAGGAGAGGAATGATAACAACATCTAAACACTCTGACTCTCGAGGCCAGGGCTAATGAACGTGCGAGGACAGGAATAGAGAGTGAAAGAGCCAGGGCCGTCTTCCAAAATATCCACTCCCACATAGGTCAGTGGACTTTTGGCTGCATCCTGAGTGGCGCAGGGGAGGGAGGGAGCAGTTTAAATGCCTGGGATCTGAGGAAAGAATTCAACAGGGCATGGGAATGGCAGTGTCACGGCAGTCGCCAGAGAACGCTCTTAAAACGCCGCCACGACAGACAGGCCTGCTTAAAAACACTGTCACTCCTGCACAGGCTCAGATTCCTCGATTTTATGACTTTGTTTTCTGAGGACAAGAACCCTGTTTTCTCAAGATGTTCTCCAAACAAATGAAGTGTGAATAAAGAGGATTGTTTACTGGTGACAGTTTAGACTTTGATTTTGGAAATTCTTTCTTTAGGGGAGATAAGGACATGGACCATCTGCGTTACCTTTTCTTGACGATTGCTAGTGGCTTTATTTTATCAAGCAATGTAATATAAGATCACTTATTCATTTATTTTTCTGGACAGAGACATACTAACAAGAAGCACCAAAACGACTAATCACTCCCAATAGCCGTGTGCCAGTTATCTAATATTGATTTATCTGCAGATTTTGTTAGTATAGATTTTTGGGCTCTTCCATTTATTGTTTTGTTTGTGTGGCTTTACTTCTAATTTTATTTATATTAAAATGTACTTCTGACTGTAGAATTAGCCACTACAAACCTGTGAAAATACTAATAATAATATATGATCTCCAACAAAAATCATAACAATACCTTGAGTGTTACTCATGTATTACTACTAATGCTAGTACTACTACACCATCAACCTACTATTAGTATCCAGTAGTAGCTTCATGTGCACTAATTCTGAATACTAAAAATTATTTTCTTGTCCTTTTTTTTTGTTAATTCAGGTGATTACGTTTGATTAACTATTTCAACGGACACAGAGAACATGTCGAAGTAAAAGTTGTGCCCTATTACTGAAACTGATACATTTCAAAAGGTAAAACTTTTATTTTGAAGGTAAATGTTTTCTGTTTCACTACAGCCTAGCAAGCAATTGCAGAGTTTTTACAATAAGTTGACGTCTACTTTGCAAATTTTGGCAATTGGGGATCCTACTAGTGAGCGTAAGGAGGTTTTTGATGCAGCACCCCTTTTGTGACCAGTTTCACACAGTGATAGCCAGCAACCTCCAACAACCACTTGCCAACTGATTGCAGAATACACGTTTCCCTAGCAACCAGTGACTAAGACCACAGCTCCAGGCTCAGTGTATTTATATTATGTGTAGTAGGTATAATGTTTAATCATACTAAGCTGACATTTGTCGTTATGTATTTATTCATTTATTACAATTATATTTGTTGACAAGTTAAGCAAAAAGCATTTCACTTTTAAGTTCATCACAGTTCGTGTAAGTTTTTTTCTAGAAACATACCTAATGTTATATAAACTCTTTCAAATGTAACCAAATCACAGATAACTCAAATGTAGTTGCTAACCTAAAAGCAGCTATTAACGGATCCCTAATGTCCAAAATCACAGGTGTAGGTCTCTCACACTACTGTAGTCTTGAGAATTCCAATATCCAAACAAACAAATATATTTCATTTGTGTTGATGCAGAAAAGCTGGAACAAAAGAATATCTGTATTACCTCCTGGTCAGTGTGCATGTTTATATTTAGATAATGTATATATGCATGAGTTTGTGTGCATAAATCCATGCAGGAATGCGAGTAAATCTCCATTTTACCATGATTAAATTCCATTTGCAACTTTGAAGGTAGAGTCTGAATATGGGAAGTGTGGGTGGGGGCAGTTGGGGTGGGGGGGTGGTGGTGGTGATAATTTATTTATGTTTTGAGACTAAATCTGGGTCACTGGAACCTCGTTGTCGTCGTTCTTCTCCTCCCTGAATCCCTCTGTTCCCTGAGCAGGAGGGGAGGTGCTGTTAACTAACCACAGATAACAAAAACAACGCTGCACTCTTGTAATTTATTTCAATTACTGCTAGGTCCAAAGAGGACGGTGCTCCTTTCTCTGTCAGAAAGAAGTTGGGGGGAGATGCACCCGACTCCCACTGAGAGGAGTGCTGGTCAGATTAGAAAGTAAACAACACAAAGAGTCAGGCGACCAAACATCTGAACAAACTTGCTGATAAATGTCTCATCACACTTGGCTTTTACACAGCGGGCTCAAATAGTAATCTGGGACTCTTTTGTTACTTTCTGATTTAACCTCCATCCTTAGCCACTTCTTTCTCTTTTATTCTTGCTTTTTTTTGTAGGTGAAGCTCATTTCATCAACAGGAAAATGACAATGCTCAGTTATTCTGTGAAAAAGATGAACAATTAGTGTTTTTTAAGTTCTGTTAATTTCATTTTATGTGCACTCACTCCAGGTGTCACAATTTAAACTGCAAATCTGACATGTATAGGGTAAGAGAAAAAAGCGCTGGTAACCTGGATGGTTAATGGTTAATTCACTGGAGAACTCTTCACAAAATGCATTCTGGGTAAAGTTTTGAGGGCTATATCATCAGATCATCCTTTTTGCATAAATTCTGATTCATGAGGTTCATCTTCTGGACAAGTTTGGCCAGGGGGGGCATTGAATGATCAATCTTAACGTCAGTGGCCTTTTGCTCCCTCGTGAGCAGAGTTATTATAGTGTTGATGTTTCTAACAAGTTTTTCATTTTTATTTCGTTTTTACTTTTTGTTTTCAATTCAGTTCAGTTTCAGTTTGCTTCCAGTGCTTGAAAATGTTTTGTTTTAACTGAGTTTTTATTAGTTTTAGCCTTTTTAATTAATTTTGTATGGAAGGCAAGAATGAGGAAAATCCGCATATGTAATACAATAAAAACATGGAACTTTTTGAAGGCAGCTGACTCACAGTCATGCATCCAAAGAGTGGAGAACAGACAGAAGTTAGAGCAGTTTTATTTTTCTCCTTGAATGTAGATACACTTTCTATTGAGATAATTTAATGAATTTGCAGCTCAGTGTGCCGCTCTCTCTCTCTGCTGATATAAGCTCAGCCTGCAGTCTCTAATCTATATGACAGAAATCATTCAAATCATTAAGTTTTTAATAACACTTTGGATCTCTGTGTTTAAAGGAATGGATAACCTGCAGCTAAAATAATAACCATAGATCAGGTATTGTTTTATTTTACATGTGCGGGTGTACGCACATAAATAGAAACAGCAGTGTAAAAAACACTTCAGTAATTATAAGGCGCCATCCAAGTGATTCTGGTCTGTCCACAATGGGAATCATGGTGCTTCGCCTGCCTAGAAGCAGCAGGTAAGCTACTTGTTGAAACTGTGGTGAAATGCACAAAAATATCTATGAGCTGTGGTCACATGACCTCAGTGTTTTGAACCAACACTTCGGAGAAGTGTTTGGAGACATCTGCTCTTTAGAGGGTTGACACAGTGCCAAAACATCAGTATCCAGCGTATTTCATCGCTACCTCTACACCTCTTCTTTTGAAAAGTACAAGTAAGAATCCAGTTCAGTCTGTACATTAAGGCTTCCTCTCTTCAGATCACACAGACTAACTCCTCTCTTTTTTCTGGAAGAGGTGGCCTCCAGTGTTCTCTCACCAAGACCCCCAATGTATCGCCATTTACAAGGCCACATATGAAATTACCTATCAATAAACCAGTCCTTGTACCGGATCATTTTCACAGGAATGTGTTTTTTGTTTGTGAGGCCCCTTCACACTGACCGATGAATCATTCAGTTTTTTAAAAGGAACTGAACTCAAAGGATGAACCAGTGTTGTGTCTACATAAAACAGGCAACTTATTAAAGAACATTTTTAAATTGTATCTTTAATGACTTTGTTACTTGCAGCCTGTCAGAAAAAGACATATCATTTGTTCCCGTTTCTTCAGCTGAATCTATGAAAAATAGTAAAATTGTAACAGTGGGAATCACATTGTTGGCACAAAACTACCATTTCATCAAAGAGCTATTAGCTGAAACCTGACATATCTTAGCATGATGTGCGGTGTTTTCTTAAACATTTAAGGAAACTAAACAAGTGGAGGACTAAAAAGAAGGCCTACAAACACGTCATGTCCTTAAAACCATCATCAATTTGTACGGAGGAGGTCAGAGCCACAGTGGAGGCTCTGTCATGGCTTGAGCTGCATTTTTAGCCAGTGGTGTTGAAGATCTTTTTAAAACGGAAATGAACAGAGAAAAGCACCATCAGATTTTGACCCACCATGTAATACCATCTGGAAAACATCTGATTGGCAACGGCTTCATTTTCCATGAAGATAATGATCCCAAACACACTGCCAATGTAGTAAAATGGTACCTGGATAGAAAAAAAAAGCACACAGTGGAACACTATCAGCCATGGATTGGCCTCCTCAGAGCCCAAATGACTTTGGAGCTCATATCCTATATTTCCATGCAACAATTCATGCACGTTTCCATGAATTGCTGCACCTATTTCCCATTTTCCAAGCAACTTATAAAGGATTGAGGGGTGGCTCAAGAATTTGACGATGTACTGGATGTTTAATGTGTAAACTCTATGTTCAGAAAGTGTTCTATAAATCAAGTTAATATTAAAGTTATTGTAATACAGCCTATTTCTCTTAGTCACGGCTCATCCTCATGTGCCTCCCCTTCTTTGCAGACTTGAAGAGATAACGGTGAGGGCTTCAAACCCATCGTGTCATTTGAATCTCTGGGTGGATGAGCCTGTGGAAAACTTTTGAATTGACCGGATGCAATCATCAGAAATACAGAAAAGTAAGTTTCATTTGGATTGATCATATTCGGTCTTTTGTGTATTTGCTCCTTTGGAGTTGCAGTGCGAGTTTAGCTGTAGGTGTTTAGGTAAATCATTCTTAATTGGTTAAGTCTCACCTTCCTGTTATCAAAGCTGGGATGTTGGTATTCGCAGGTATTTTCGCAGCTGCATTTAATAACCGCATGCCTGCGTGTGTTTCTCTTTCAGGAAAAGGAGGATGTCTTAAAGCCCCTCAGACAGAAACTACAAGCTGAGAGCTTGTGCAGGATGTTGTAGTACACAGATCACACGCTGTGACGGCAAAGATACCGTGACTCTGGTTAATTTCAAAGGAAAATTTCCAGATGAAGGCTTTTTTTTTAACCTGCTGGAGCTGTCACTCAAATTAGGTGCTGTCGGGAAAGAGAGAGAGCGAGACAAAAAAATGAAAAAAGAAAAACCTCAATATCCAGCGAGTTCACAAATAATTTTGCAGTCATTAGTTTGCAATTATAGCACAACTATCTGCCAGCTTTGCAATTATCACTGTGAATATGCAAATTCAGACTGATTTCATGGCCCGATTTAAGGAAAACAATACAGCAAAGAATCATCATGTGTGTCAAGTTGGGAAGCGAAAGGCGAAAAAGGAGGGGAGAAAAGAGCAAAAGTGACGCTTTTAAAATGAAAAGAGGCCTCGGTATACGCCGCGTACGAAGAAAGAAGTTAATCAACAAAGTGTTAATTGAACACAAGTTCCATAATTGTTGTATTACAAGCACAAACAGCACTTTCCTTAAATATTGTTAATGCGTTTTTTTTGTTGCACCTATTAGAGATTCTTGTCTCCAAGTTAATTTCATTATGCTAATCAGGCCCTCATCCGTACAGAACCTCCGCTTTGATCCGTGTTAGTTGTCTTGATCTTCAAAGACAACGTCACCACTTACTTTAAATGAATTTTACATTTTTTTTAAAGGAATCTTATGGAAATGAGCAAAGGGTGGGGGTGGGGGGGGTGGGGGGGTTCGGAGGAGTAATTAATTTTTTATGTGTCTCGGTGTTTTCGACATGGGGAGAGTCAACGGCACGGGCTGCATTTCATTCCACTGTTTTAACAGGAGGAAATGTGAAGGCGGGAGTGGAGGGGAGAGAGGAAATGGTTTCAGATGTGAAGATTAAAGAAGCTGTGAATTCAAGACTTAATTTAGACTGATAAACTTTACTGTTTAATATGCTCTTTTGTGCTCCCAGTACAAAAAAAGAGAAACTTTTCTCCCCCCTACTTTTCATTTCCTCTCTCTCTCTCTCACACCCCCACTGCTCCCATCCTAACTTTCTCTCACGGTGAGCGTTTCCTGTCCAGCGCTGGTCATTTTTTTTTTTTTTTGACATTGCCTTGAGGAAGCGGCCTTCTTCAGGAGGAGGGGCAGGGGAGACGGCACAAACCACCCGCGAACATGCCTGCATTATTAAAACCGGACAGCACAGTGAATCAAAGGCCTGGAATTTGTATTAAAGACCTGGCCTTAGGCAGTACGACTGATCAAAAATATTTTTTCCAAAAAGGGAGCGATAGGAGGGCTCCTGTCGATTTGTTTGTTTATTACTCCTGTAATACTCCTGCGCTGAGAACTACTCTTGTAAAAAAGTAAGTCTTGAAGTCTTTGCTGCAAAGTGGACAGCATGTATCACAGATACAGGAGAAGAAGAAGTTCACTTTTCAGACACAGAAACGCTGAATTTTCTTAACAAATAAACAACTTTCATTTCTTTTTTTAAATCATTTTTAAGGTAAAGATCCTACAGCATAATGAGTAGAAACCCGACAGGCTCCTACGAGAAAGCAGTTGGCAAAAGTGGGGAAAAGAAAATCTCTTTTAACAGGAAGAAACCTCCAGTAGCTGTTTCAGAGAATATAGAATATAGCCATTTGCTGCAAAAGGCTTAGGGCTGAAATGGTCATGTAAGGAGGATTGTTTTTTTCTTGTTTTGGATCTGTATGATGTCACAGAGAGTGACCATCCCTAATATGGTCCTCTCCAACACAGAGGTTGTGCACACTCGCTGTTCAAACCTGTTTACCAGGGGCAGCCAATCAGAAGAAAGCTAATTTAATGCGGGAGGCGCTAAAGCAGTATACGGAGCTTGGAACACTGTGGTCCAATGTAAGATAAATGAGGATTTTGAACTTACTCATGCAGAAATTTTAAGTATTTTTCATGGCAAAAAGTAGTTGTAGTGCTGCAAGATCTAACAGTCTGTGTTTTTAAAGAAATAAACAAGTAGAGTGAAAACAAAAACAGAAACAGTGACTTGAAGTTAAATTTAGAAATACACTGAGACTCTTTCTCTTGCTGGCTCTAAATATTTTAATCACCACCTATGATATTATAAGTTATTATTATATTATATAACCAAATTATACATACAAAATAAAACAGTCTTTGTCTTCTTGGGAAAAAAAGATTTTACATTGATTCATTTAACACAAGTTTTCATTTAAGAAAGCACATGAAGATAAAACTAGACGGTGAATCATATGATTGCATAAATAAACGAAACTGTTGGTTACATGCAGTGAAAATCAGATTGCATTAAAATTCTGTTTTACACATGTCCAGGTTGATGCGCAGTGTTGGTCAAGTTACTTGAAAAAAGTAATCAGTAACTAATTACTGATTACTTCCCTAAAAAAGTAATCCCGTTACTTTACTGATTACTTATTTTCAAAAGTAAATAATTACTTAGTTACTTAGTTACTTAGTTACTTTTTAAAAACACGATTTACAACCTGAATAGGTGATAAAGCGATAGATCTTTCAGCCCAATTCTATTTTTTCTACATAATCCATCATACAAAATGTAATCAAATGGAAAAGTCCCTTTTTAAAACTTGTTTTATTAGTTTTAATCTTTTAACTTTATGCATCAAGCAAAAATTTTATTATATGCAACATTCTCTGACTGGAAGAAATTTGTTTAAAACTTAAACCTATTTTCTACACATTCCAGCACATAAAATAAAATATTTTTTTTGTGTTTACACTCACTCTTTCAAATAGATGCAAGTAAAACACAGCAGAAAATAAATGAAGTCAAAGACTCAGCGGTCCTGTTGCTCTATTTTCACCTGTATAGCAGGAGTAGGGTAGGCAGAGGTTTACCCTGGTGCAGGTGTGCCACAGCGGTCAGTGGAAGAATCCGCGAGTTTCTCTGTGAGTTTCCCATTACGTCGTAGCGCACTCGGTGCTTGCTTGGAAGTTTAGGGGTTTTTTTTTGCTGTAAAAAGAAGTTTTCTTCCCACGCACAATGTTTTTGTCACTTTTTATGGAATCAAACTTAAAATAAGGTCAGTACTTCCACGCTTTAAACGCTGCACGCTCATACTCTCTCCTGCACTCGATATATTATCCATTGTTGATCTGCACACAGCTCTTGTCATGAACATCGCACTTGCTTACGTCACTGTCATGAGACATTCTTGCAAAAAAATCACGGTTTTAGTAATGCAGTAACGCAGCGTTCCTATGGGAAAGTAACGGTAATCTAATTACCGTTTTTGCAATAGTAATCCCTTACTTTACTTGTTACTTGAATGGTAAATGGTAAATGGCCTGCATTTGTATAGCGCTTTTTCTAGTCCCTAAGGACCCAAAAGCGCTTCACACTACATTCAGTCATTCACCCATTCACACACTTGAAAAAAGTAATCGAATTACAGTAACGCGTTACAAGTAACGCGTTACAAGTAACGCGTTACTGCCCATCTCTGTTGATGAGTATGGATGCACCTTATGAACATAAAAAAGTAATTAAAAAGAAAATTAGGACATTTGGAAAACAATATCTAAAAAAAAGGCAAGTTAAATCTTGTCATTGTCCACGGGGAAGGCTATACTGTATATCACAGAAGCAAGCTATATCAATGTGCAAATATTGTAAATGGATGGAATATTAGGAAACAATTAAGGGACTATTCATTAATCTACATTTATGGGAATACTTTTTTAGACAAACAAAGACATTTTTAGTAGTTTTGCCTCTGTACACCTCCATAGTGGATTTTAAATTAAAATATTGAACAGCAGACTTTCAGAAGTACTGCATTACCTGTTTAGGAATTGCAGTTATTTTTATACACAGTATAACATTTTCAACAGGAGCAGGACATGGTTACAAAAATCTGTCACTGGTCCAAAATGTTACAGACCTGAATGTACAGGGCGTACGATTATGCATTTATATTGATATTATCTCACACACACACACACACACACACACACACACACACACACACACACACACACACCAACTGATTAACTTACATGAGAAATTTTGATGGTTTACATACATATATAATCAGAACATATAATCATGTATATTACATAGAATATAATATTGTAATCATATAAGTATGATTATTACTTTTTGTGAAAAAAAATATCTTGATTTATTCAGTTAAGCATGCTCTGATAGAGCTTCAGCCCTTGCCTTTTTGGTTAACAGTTTGTGTTCTTCTCATTTCATTCATGTCCTACTTTTTGCTTTCATGTGCATTTTTGTGGTGTAACCCTGCTGTAGGTTTTGGAAGGTTGTTAATTACCTAAATGTCCACATAAAATGTTTAATGTAAGGAATGTTAATCTGACTTTAATGCAATTGTAGGAGTGTTTAGATACGGCTGCCCTACATGTTGCTTCAGGATTACTGAAGCAGTAATGATTATTGTTTAGTTGGAGGTCTTTTGGGGCTTTTACAGAGCTTAAATGTGTTAAACAAAGTCGTGTATTTGCTTTTTTAAAAGCAGAGTTTTGTAAAGTAGAAATGACATGGCTCTTTTATTCTCCACATAAAAAAAGGAAAAGAAATCACATGTTACTTGAAGAAAATAAGAACCAAAAACCAAATAAAAATGTTATGTAGCTGCTTTTCTCCAGATGCAGCAGCAGAAGGCCAAACATTTAAAGCCTTTAGGTCCACAAAGACTGAACAGACTGACTTTCCTCCGTCCTTGCTGGATAATATCACATAGGTGAACACGGCAGATTGTGCTTACCTACTAAATCCGGCATTAGAAACATTACCCCCCCCCCCCCCCCCCCCCCCCAAAAAAAAAAAGGGAAAAAAGCCTCTTACACACCAAACATCAAATCCGTCCTGTCCTGTCTGAGTGCTCGGGCACGCCGCCAGATCTACTCAGGTAATGCAAGCTGGAAGCTGACTGCACAAATCTACCGCCGGCTGTGCTTGGGACACCACAGCTATAATTTTCCATCATCTATCATTTGAGAAACATACTGTGGCATGTGAAGTAATTAATTAGGAAGACAAATACAGGCAGAGAGGGAGGTTTTTATGTCGATGGGAGTCGAGTTTTGATGGATTGGACGGCAGGTTTGTGGAGTTGGAACATTGGGCTTATATGTGTTGATACCGGAGTAGGGATAAGCTCTGCCTCTAATTCCACTGGTCACTGCGGTCAAACTCTCACTCCCTGCATCTCTTTTTCTCAGTCTCTCTACAGCCTGCACAGCTAATGTGCTTTTTGCCATGTTGCAAGCAATTCTCATGTTAAGGTTTTCACCTCTATGTATCCACCAGTCACTTCTTTAGGGTTACAGTAAGGGTTGAAACTAACCCTTTAAATTTTTATCTGTGTGGCATATGAAAATGGAAATCTTATAACTGTAGCACAAATATTTATTTGTAGTTCACTATCCACCCATCAATCCATCTTTTGCATCTTATCAAGATCCAGATTGAGGGGTCAGCAGTCTAAGCAGAGATGGCTAAATCTTCCTCTCCACATCCACCGTCTCCAGCTCTTCTGAGGGGACTCTGAGGTGTTACCAACCAAAATGAGACATAATATCTATCCTGTGTCTGTCCTACCAGTGTGTCTACTACTAGTTGGATATGCTTAAAACACCTCACTTAGGAGGCATCCAGGTGGCATTCTAGTCGGAGAACCATCTGAGAACCAGTTTCAAAAACGCTGTGAATCCAGCAGCAGTAATCCGGTTGTTCAGTGATGACGTGACGAATCCTACTTCCGGGTCTAAAGTAGTCTGCTTTTAATATGGCTTTTGTGTTGTTAACATGTTTAATGTTATGTATTTTCTTCTATTTGATCTCAAAAAGCTCCTAAAACAGTCAGTGATCCCTGTTGACCCCCCTCGGCTTTTATTACCACTAATCATTTATTTAAGCTCAGTTTTTAAAACCTTAGGATGTAACTACAGCCCAGCCCATGCAGCAGTATATGAATGACTAACCTCGTATTGTGGATGGATTATCTCAGTTGTTCTCCTGGCTGAAGTTTGGTCTTTTTACAGCATCCTGCCATGCGATTACATTTGTTTCTGACCACCGAGAACACTCACGTTAACTTTTATCGAGTGGAAAAAAAGTTAGCTTGTTTATATTATGCTAACATAGCTGTGTCGCTAGCGGTCACGTAGCACATCATTATATACCAGCTAGCCCAACTTCAGTAACCCTACAAACGTCACTGCTGTTTAGTTTTCTGTCTTCATTTATGCTGTAAGTGATAACAGAGCTGTACGTTTTAATTTGTTTCCAAAACCCCGCAGTCAGGACATGCTATATTGTATTTAGATAGAAGCTAGCGAGCTAACTCCCTGCTAACTTCTAACTCCGTTAAATGTCATAAATTCCGTTTTCATGGATGCCTGGATGTTAAACTCAATTGTTACACCTGGTAGAGCAGAACGCTGATCATTTTATTACAGATGAAAGACTTTAGACAGTTTTTCAACTCTCAGTAATGCCACAGTGATCGTTTGATATATGGACCTGCAGCGGAGTTTAGACCCAGACACGACTAGTGACGTCAGACTGAACAATCGGATAGACATTGTCCAGGAACCCTCCAGTCCACTCTGTGGGTGGGTTAGGGTTACTCCTTCAGGCTGAGCCCAGTCAGGCCCCAGCTTAAAGGTGAGGCCTCAGGAACCCTTATCCCATTGAGGTCCATTGGTCTCTTCTACATGTGAGTCTTTGAGTCATGCTTAGGGTTGCCAACTCCCTGAAAAATAAATAAGGGACACCTCGTGGCCAGGGCCGGGCAACCCAGTTGTCTTCACCCTTCCCAGTGTGGTAGCTCTTTTTTTTTGTGTGTGAAATTATTTTTTAACCATTTGACTTGAATTTGATTTAAGCAGATGCATATTCTTTGTGATATGACCATATGGGAAACAAATGATCATTTAGCGATTTATTTTTAGGTCAAAATGACAACATTAACACAGTAAAACAGGTCTCTTTCTTAAACAGAAGCCTGTAATGCTTAGCTTTTGAGAATATAAGTAAATCTTTCTTTAAAAGAGCTCTGTCCTGCTTAACTTAAAATTATATAAATTAATAGAAAGCAATAGAACGAAAAATATTCTTGTAACAGTGCACATATAGTGCATTTAGTACAATTGGCTTCAGTTGAGGTTATTTCAGCTTTTCTAATGCTAATCAGCTGCTCCTGTTTGTAAACCCGCTTGTTCCCATGATTACGCATCATAACTCATCATCATTATTCATCTATGTATTACTTTTATGTATTAGTCATCTATTTGTTGTAATCATCTATCCTTGCAGTTGTTTATTACACAAAATAAATTATATTATTACACTTCTGGCCACATAGCGCTGATATTCACCGCACATGCCCATATTAACCTTAACCAGAGGGTTTAAAAAAACGAACCAGTGTTTACATACCATATCTGCTTCTGCCATGGCCTGGTGGACAAGAAATTGGTTAAGGGTTCCCCGAGCTTTCACGCCCCTCATGTTCTTCTTGTGCCCACCATTAGAAGCATGCCTATGGAAAAAGTGCGCCGGCACACAGTGCAGTGCGCTTTAAAGGTGTTATCGTGCACTTTTCCAGCCAGGTGTTTCCCTTTTCCCATTCCTCCCTGTACTTTTGCAGCCTTTTTTTTCTTTCTCTGAGGGGAACAAACATTGCTGCTCTAATGCTGGGCTTACACTGTGCGATTTTTGGCCCATTTTGAGCCGATTTTTGAGTCGTGCGGCCGATTTGGTGATCGGCCCGATTTTGGCCTTCATCGTGCATCGTGTAGTATACGTGGGGTAACGAGAAGCGATTAACACCTCACGACCAGCTCCCGATCATCAATCGCTCGTGAGGGTGTCACCACAGCCGCTCACACTGCTCATGCGCAAACACGTAAACGTCGGTGAAAAAGACGGCACAGCACGGCTGTGCAGCGTGTGATCTGGACACAAGCAATGGAGGCACAACTTGTAGAACTTTGGAAAGCTCATCCGAGCCTTTTCGATGTGGCATCACAAAATTATCACGACCACAACAACCGTGAAAATAGTTGGATTTACATTGCTGCTTAATCACAGCTGCCTGATCAATGTCTTTCATTAGCAATTTAGCAAAGTTGATGGTGGTGTGTCTGTGTGAGTGAAAGACAGAGAGAGCGAGCGACAGATTTTCTGTTATAACCTTCATGTTATGGAGGCACAGTGTGAGCACTCAGGTCGCATCAGAGCATCGGGCGGTATAGTGTGAGACCTGCATCGTGACCTACCAACTTCTAACCCCTGCGAGTCAATCGTGCAGTTTGAGCAAGAGCTGAATAACGTGACTGAAAAAATCGCACAGTGTCTGCCCAGCTTTAGGTGTACTGTCATCCGAGACTTGCACCGCAGTGTCGGCGTTTGTTCCCCTGTTGGCCATGCTTCTTGTTGTGGTCATCTGTTATCTTCCGGTATTTTCTCCGCAAGCGACCTTTCCTTGACCAATGAGATAATCTGAATTGTCATACTCGAATTGTCATAACTGTGCTGTCAGCTCATTGGTCACAAAGCAGGAGAAGGGCTGGGAATTATGTTTTCAAACAAAGCGTTAATTCCATTAACATTTATAGACTACTTTTGATTCTCACTGTATTACGGGACAAAGTGCGTCCCTTATTAGCTCAATACGGGACGTGTGCTTTTGTTTCTAAATACGGGACGATTCCGTTTTTTAAGGGACGGTTGGCAACCCTAGTCATGCTCCATCTTGCACTTCATCCAGGACCAATTTGTCTTTGTCCAAAATAGAAACCAAAAATGATCATTATCATAATTGAAAGGTAACATCTTCCAATTTATGAAACTATGCTTGTCTAGCTTGTGTTAAAATGCAAGCTAACCCTAAGGAGTGGGTCAGTGATCTGGAGGATGTTAAAAGAATAAAATGTTCTTACTCTGCTTCAAACCTGTCCAACTTTAAAGACACAACCTTTGCTCCAAATATGAAGAACAGGAGAAAACAAGAAAATGAAAGGTATTATCTTAGGTACATTTGAAATAGGCAGCGGCACTCCATAATTAGTATTTAGTATGTCTGTCAGCACATATGCAATTAGTACAAAACGGTGAAGTTATTATCATGCAAAATCCTTGAAACAAATTAAATTGTGTTGCAAGGAAATGTAATTATCTCCTGCACTTGGCACACTTTTCATTTGTTCTCAGGAAAACATGCCTGCGAGCTTCCATTTGAAACTACGCCTTGTGATGTTGTCTATTTTTTGCAGTGTGCTGCACCTTGCAGACTGCCAACAGGTGCCTGCTGGACTTGGTGGGTGTTGATCCAACGCCAGCTGGCTGTGTTGATGGATGACCAACCACCGGCCTCTTTCTTTCTTCCCTTTTTTTTCTCTTTCAAGCCTGCAACACGAGCTGCTGATCCAGGAGGAGAGAGGCGAGGAGAGACTAAGAAGCGGATAGTGATCTGAGAACCAAAAACTGATTGGGTTTCAAAGAGCTTGGCACCAGCCTGCTGCAGGAGGCAACCTGCCAAGAGAAGGTTCCTGTGTACTTTTACAACGGTAAATGGGAAGTTTAATCAGAGCTTTATTGAAATGGTGATTTCCTCTGCGGACACGCGTGTGTGCGCTCGAACACACGCTGATCCACATATTATATAACGCCACACACGTGCTTTATTTGTGTAGGTGCACTGTCTCAATGGGGGGATTTTGCACAGCTAGGAATCAGGGAAGATACACATGAAGAAAGGCACATATGCACACTTAGTGTAAGCGTATATATCCTTTATAGAAGGCTCAGGTAGGTAGAAGTCTCATTCAGATTGAAAACTCTTTTGGAAGAGAGACTTAGAAACTTAAGTAGAAGTTTAATGCATTTGAAAAATTCAAGAAATTTGAATTGTTTACTTACAGATACTCAAATCGACATCACAGCATGGAATTTGCTTTCTTAGATAAACTGTTAAAATGATAGAGTGATGAAATGTTGCAGCAAAGATAAAGGCATGAGCCAGGTTGTCAAAAAGAAGGTAGCATGATATATGATATATGAAATACTATCATATCATGCCATCCAAGGATCCCAAATATTAACCCTGCATAGATCTTGATTTTGTAGAAGTTGTTTCCTCAAGGTTTAGCACTCAAGGGATGCTAAAATAGCACTTTAAAACATATTTTACTCACGCAGAAAGTCCTTCTTTTTCAGGGTTAGGCTTTTCATCAATTATAAGGCCAAATCATTTAAATATGCAGACATGATTTCTTATAGATAGATGGCATTGGTGAATTGGACTCTTCGAAGTTAGTAACTTAAATGCATCCTCACCCCAATGTTGTTGATTGTGCTTGTGCGCTGGCATGCTAATAGTCTTGGAGTTGCTAAATATTAAACAGTAGTTATTTTGACACAGGAGAGAACACTGTCTGTCTATCACAAACAGATCGCATGTAATTGCCAACTTGAACCCAATCAATCCCAAACTGATACCAGACTGACTCTGTCTTATTGCCGTTTTATTACCGTCTTGCTACACCAGAATCTCTTTGAAGGTGGCATCTGATTGGGAGTGGTTGCAGACCCCTGTCTTCAAAGTCCATTAAACAAGGTTGGAACAATTTTGTTTCATGGTTCATGGATGTAGTGAAGGAGGACATACAGAGGGTTGTGTGACAGAGAAGGATGTTAGGGATAGGGTGGGATAGATGCAGATGACCCACTGTGGTGACTAAAGGGAGTAGGTGAAAGAAGATGAAGCAGGAAATTGCATAGTTTTTATCCAACTGGAAGGAAATTCAGGTTCTGTTTATTGGTTCAAGTATAGAGTCGGACTTCTGTTCGGTAAATGGTAATGAAGTCTTTCAAGCCTCAATAAATTTTCAGTCAAGTGTACTGTGATGTGTATGAAGTTCAGTTACCCTTTTCACGATGTCTGGCAAGTTTAGGCTTAAGAGATAAAGGTTTTGCTCATTAACCAAAAACTAGAGGGATGACAGTAGAGGTCAAAGTTGCAAGTGTGTCTGTATCACTGCACAAAATTGAGTTTTAAGTAAAGCACTAGTCTGTGTCTCTGTGTGCCAGTATGTCCACCTCTGAGCTGCTGCCTGCATTTATAAGGGCAGCGCATTGCTTTATCTTCCTCCAGCCGTGAGGATTAACAAGCCTCGGCTTCGCGCTGCACCTGACTGAACCTGCCTCTCGCCTCTCAGCTGGAGGATAATGCCTCTCTGGCCGGCGCTCTCTCCGACCTCGCCCTCAATTTGCTCGGATTTGAACTCTTGAATTATGGCTTACTAACGGTGTCTAACAGCTGGTACAAGGAGGGCTCCTCCTGCATATTTAATCGCATGAATTAAAGATGACCAGGAGGCTGCCTGCCCAGACCTTTCTTCTCAGTGCACTGACACAATGAGCAAGCTAGAGTCAAGTGCAGAGGTGATCTGTGTTACAAGAGGGTCGAGGCCTTCTGCTGCCCCTCACATCAATTTATGTAATCTACTCTTGTCTATATTGGGTGGGAATGACAATGTGCACGACTATTTGCAGGACTGTGAGCCTCTGGAGTCAAAATTTTTACAGTGAGGCCACAGGAAAAGGATTACTTGAGCACTTTTTAATAACCTCGAACACCAAAGACACAAATAAATCCATTAAACTCAAGAATACACTTTAAATTGGCAGTATATTTTCACAAAGAAAACTAATAGTCTGATGTTGATTTTGTTCATCTGTGTCTAACTACAATAAATGTTAAGTTTCTGGTCTTTTAGACTAAGACACGGTTTATTTTGAGCTTGATTACAACCATGAAACCTGATTCCCTGTAAGGTTGTTTTGTTATGGCTAGATGGAGTTCTTCCAATGCTCATGCCAAAACAGAGTCTATCAATTTGGAATTAACTTTGAGGATGAGGGCACAAGGAGCCAAATCTGGGAGAGTGGATGATGAGTAACGATCATGATGATGCTCAATCCCATGACTGTAAAATAACAAAAACAGGGGGAAAAAAATACGTTCACGTTCCTGAAAGGATATCAGTCCATCAGGCTTGGAGAAGGCGGAGCCTGCACTACAAGTTGGACAGATTTACACCTATAACTGTAAATTTTAGCATTTTGTGATCATTTTAAAATCAAAATTTATGTTTACTTTCAATTTTGATGTCTGCAGTGAAACTAAAGATGCAGATGTGTCAAAACCGGACTTTTGGCAAGTGATCTAGCAGTGCAGACTGCTGGGGGGGAGGATTGGTTGAATTTAAATTGCGTGTGCTTTCTGATTTGCGGTAAGAGAAGTTCTTGATTTTGGTTTTTAGGTAGTCTTTGGAAGGAACTAGAGGGCAAGATCAAAGTAGCACGGAGGGAGGTTAGCCAACTAACGGAGTTGCAGGAAGGTGCATAAGAAATACAGCAAGCTGTCCATACCTGAGCAAAGACTCACAGCCTTGGCCAGCCGCTTGAGGAGGTACACCAGAGAGATAGCAGGCAGGAGAATAAACCAGCTGTTCTCCACAGAACCAGCAAAGGTGTACTCTCAGTGGCAAGGGAACAATAAGAGAACAGCACCACCAAGGCTGGAGACGGAGCAATACTGGAAGGGCATATGGGAGAAGGACGCAACCCACAACGGCAATGAGGGCAGACCACAGCGACCTCCCTGAACAGGGTCCAGTGACCATCACAGTGGCAGATATCCAAGAAAGGGTCTCCAGTATGAAGAGTTGGACAGCACCAGGGCCCGACATGGTTCACGCCTACTGGCTAAAGAAGCTGACTGCACTCCACGAGCGCCTGGCAGCACAAATGAACCAGCTGTTAGTTAACGAGAGACACCCGGAATGGCTAACCGAAGGTCGGACGGTCCTGATCCCCAAGGACCCCAAGAAGGGACCAGTCCCCTCCAACTACCGACCAATAACCTGCCTCAGTACTACATGGAAGCTCCTGTCAGGCATCATATCGGCTAAGATGAACAGGCACATGGGTCAATACATGAGCGGGACACAGAAAGGAATTGGCAAGAATACCAGAGGCGCAAAACACCAGCTACTGGTAGACAGAACAGTCAGCCGAGACTGCAAGACCAGACTGACCAACCTGTGCACTGCCTGGATTGATTACAAGAAGGCCTATGACTCAATGCCCCACAGCTGGATACTGGAATGCCTAGAATTGTACAAGATCAATGGGACCCTAAGAGCCTTCATCAGGAACTCAATGGGGATGTGGCGTACAACACTAGAGGCCAACTCCAAGCCCATAGCACAAGTCACCATCAAGTGCGGGATCTACCAAGGAGATGCTCTGTCCCCACTGCTGTTCTGCATAGGCCTGAACCCCCTCAGTGAGATCATTAACAAGACTGGCTACGGATACCGACTACGGAACGGAGCGGTTGTCAGCCACCTCCTGTACATGGATGACATCAAGCTGTATGCCAAGAGTGAACGAGACATCGATTCACTGATCCACACTACCAGGCTATACAGCAATGACATTGGAATGTCGTTCGGACTGGAGAAGTGTAGTCGGATGGTAACAAAGAGAGGGAAGGTAGTCAGAACTGAGGGGATTGAACTACCAGAAGGCAACATTGCAGACATAGAGGACAGTTACAAGTACCTGGGGATCCCGCAGGCGAATGGGAACCATGAAGAGGCCGCTAGAAAAGCTGCAACCACCAAGTACCTGCAGAGGGTCAGGCAAGTCCTGAGGAGTCAGCTGAATGGTAAGAACAAGATCCGGGCCATCAACACGTACGCCCTGCCCGTGATCAGGTACCCTGCTGGGGTAATAGGCTGGCCAAAGGAGGAGATAGAAGCCACTGACATAAAGACAAGAAAGCTCCTTACCATGCATGGAGGGTTTCACCCCAAGTCCAGCACCCTGAGGCTGTACGCTAAGCGGAAGGAAGGGGGCCGGGGACTGGTGAGTGTCAGCACCACAGTCCAGGATGAGACAACGAACATCCAAGAATACATTGGGAAGATGGCCCCAACTGACCAAGTGCTCAGTGAATACCTCAGGCAGCAGAAACCCAAGAAAGAGGAGGGAGACGAGGACCCATCATGGAAGGACAGGCCCCTGCACGGTATGTACCACCGGCAGATAGAGGAGGTGGCTGATATCCAGAAATCCTACCAGTGGCTGGACAAAGCTGGACTGAAAGACAGCACAGAGGCACTAATCATGGCAGCACAAGAACAAGCTCTGAGCACAAGATCCATAGAGGCTGGGGTCTATCACACCAGGCAAGACCCCAGGTGCAGGCTGTGTAAAGATGCCCCAGAGACAATCCAGCACATAACAGCAAGGGTGCAAGATGCTAGCAGGCAAGGCATACATGGAACGCCATAACCAAGTGGCCGGGATAGTGTACAGGAACATCTGTGCCGAGTATAACCTGGAAGTCCCGAGGTCAAAATGGGAGATGCCCCCAAGGGTGGTGGAGAATGACCGAGCTAAGATCCTGTGGGACTTCCAGATACAGTCGGACAAAATGGTGGTGGCTAACCAACCGGACATAGTGGTGGTAGACAAACAGAAGAAGACGGCCGTAGTGATCGATGTAGCGGTTCCGAATGACAGCAATATCAGGAAGAAGGAACACGAGAAGCTGGAGAAATACCAAGGGCTCAGAGAAGAGCTCGAGAGGATGTGGAGGGTGAAGGTAACGGTGGTCCCCGTGGTAATCGGAGCACTAGGTGCGGTGACTCCCAAGCTAGGCGAGTGGCTCCAGCAGATCCCGGGAACAACATCGGAGATCTCTGTCCAGAAGAGCGCAGTCCTGGGAACAGCTAAGATACTGCGCAGGACCCTTAAGCTCCCAGGCCTCTGGTAGAGGACCCGAGCTTGAAGGATAAACCGCCCGCAGGGGCGTGCTGGGTGTTATATATATATAGATAGATAGATAGATAGATAGATGGATAGATGGATAGATAGATAGAGCGAGAGAGAGAGAGAGATTTTTTTCTTTTTTGATGTTTAAGCATGGACTGTTGTTGAACATTGAATTTTAAAATTGTATTTTCCTATTACAAAGCCCAGTATTAGTACTTGCTAATTTTGTTAATTTCTTCCGCAAAGAAAAGCCAGATGTTACTTCCAGGAGTTATACCTAGAATCTTTTCAGTGCTGCCAACTGTGATGTCCCTATAGCATCGCCACAGTTTACACTGAGTACCAGCAAACATATCTGCTTCAGCACTGCTGTGGTGAGTAGAGGAAGTCAAAACTGGACAAAACTTTTTCTCTTTAAAGTGTCATCTTTTCATCCTATTAGAGAGTCATGACTTTCAGATACATTTTTTTTAGGTCTGACAATTCTTCTTATTGCTCTCCACTTGCCCAGTGTCCTCACATTTCTTAAGGTCACACTGCACACCATGCTGAAATATGCCAGTTTTTAGCTAATAGCGCTTTGGGAATCACCTTGTTGGTACAAAAATTCTATATTTTGTCTGTCTTTGTCTGCATTTTCTTTATAGATATAGGCAAAAAAAAAAAAAAAAAAAAAGGGAACCAATGATGTGCTTTTGTGAGAGCCTGCTAGTAACAAAGTGCTAATTTAAAATTGGTTCCTTGCTAAGTTGTCAGTTTTGTGTGACCATGAGTGGTTCATCCCTTGAGTTAGGTGCCTTGTTTATGCTTGGTTTATTCATAGGTCAGTAGACTGGACTCAAAATGAATGAAAAAGCAGCCAGTGTCCAAAGAGAAAGAAAAACCTGAAAGACCTTCACAAAGCTTGGAGAATTATTGATGTAAATATATTATAAGAAAGTCTGTCTCTTTGGAAGCAAAAAAGAAGAAATTAGAGGTGGCTCAAGACTTTTGCACAGTACTGGTATTAACTTAAAAATTAAAAGTCAAAATATCACCAAAGTTGCTAAACACCTTCATCTGAGACTGACCTAATTAAACTGTTTTCCATGAAGCCACCTCATTTAATTCCATTCATATTATCCTTATTAATTATGCAGTACAGAAGAAGGTATCGAAACAAAGGTCACCATTTCTTTGCTTGATGATGTCACTTAAATTAACATCGAAACATTAACATTGATCTTTTTCCTGAAATCGTCTGGTAATAAGAATCAAGCTTGAAGAGGATATACTCGGAAAAGCCTGATGTAGGAACTCTCTCACTAATACGACTTTCAGTTTCATTGTGATCAGACTTCTAGCAAAACAGCCTTCCCACTTAGCAACACTTGGAATTCAAACCACAAAACACACACACAAACATAAACACACGCACACATTTGCTTCACGTGTGCCAGCAGTGGCGCCATGCTGCACCCGTTGAGCATCAAAGCCTACGGGGGAGCGCGACCGCAGCCAAGTCTGTGAGTCTCAGGTGTGGTTGGTCTTAGCCAGACGGCAGATGTATAGAGGGCTCCAGAGCACTGATCCCTATTAGATCTCCACAATTACCCCACCCGAGCTCCTCCAACTGAAAACTCTGCTTCAAATTAGCATCTGGCTCCCCGGGGCGACTCGGGCCTCCTGTTAGTTCAGACTGGGGTTAATGTCAGGTAAGCAGTCTGACTGGCGATCGCCGCCGTCCTCTGTGATAATTATGTTTTGACCGTTTGACCTGAGTCATTTAGCACTGGGGGGGGGGGGGGGGGGGGGGGACTGCGACTTCCTTTCTTAGCCACAACACTTGGCCCTCACCGCTGTGACCACACACGCACACCCTTTATATTCTCGGATCTCCATTATGATGAGAGGAGCCACTTATGTCGTCTTGTTAAGCACACCAATGACAATCGGGGAGGGAAAGGAAAGAGAATTTCTCTTTGACGAGATATTCTCACATCCCTTCCTCCTTTCAACTGCTGCTGTTTTGTTTTGAATATTGGCAATTAGAGAAGCCCAAGAATCATCTTTTCAGCCTGAGAACAAATCCACACACTGCCATTTTCTCCCATTTCCTAACTAAAGTGATCCAGTCTTATTTCTCCCACTGGGTATGACTCTGCTAATAGACCCTGGTGCATCCGGTGTCAGGTCTGGATCTGAATAATCTCTGTGTAAAGTAATGTCCTCTGTTTACAAGCCATTATCTGTTCAGAGTCCCTCTCTTGTCTCTCTCTTTGTTACTCTCCTCACTCAGTGGTAGCCTAATTGCGTTATCCAATATGCACTCCCCTCTTTGATCACTTAGCGCCACTTAAGGTGTCTGCTAGAGTTGCTGGAAATTGTCGGAATAAAGCAAAAAAAGGAAAAAGAAAAAATAGGGGGAGGGAAAGGAAAAATAAACGAGGGGAGCTGTCGGCGGTGAGAAAAGGCCTCCCTAATTGCAGGAGAGCTTTGTTTTGTGGAGGAGATAGGTACCACAGGCGGCCCTGACGTGGTTTATGTGAACGCTTGACAGTGCTATTCTCTCAAATTCAAAACATGGGAGACAGATGTCACAGAGAAGCTCCACAAAGAGGCTTGAGAGCCCTTTCTAGACCAGAAAGGGGAAGGGCAATTAGATGGTAATTAACACATTGACAAAGCTGAGAGGTAAAATGTATAGATTCTGACTTTTCTGCAAGGAAAATCTTGAATGTTTAAAGTCATGAAATCTGAGCAAAAACAAATGCCAGAAATAGAGTCAGGCAGGTGAGATGTGCAGGTGCTCTTACCTTACCCTACTTTAACCTGAACACATTCTCCTCTTCCTGATTTTCTGTTATGTGCATATTGTTTATAACTACAAATAATGGAGTCAACGACTATACAAGTAATTCCTCAGGATCCAGATAGTCTTTCTACTCTTGGTTCTTTATGATGCCAGAGACAGAGGATATCCCTAATATATTCATTTCGGGCACAGAAGTGTAACCCACCTGTCTGTCGGTGAAGAAAACTAGCTTAAAGGGGAAGGGGATTATTTTGAACTGTGAATCATGCTAAGCTACTCTAGAAGGGTCCAAGGATGAAACCTTGAGTATAACAGGTCTCCTGTAAGAGTATCTGCAAACCTTTAAATTCAAAAATTCTCAACATTTCAGTCATGTTGTTAATATTTATGAATACTATGATTTGACAAACTCTTTAAACCAAACCATTTATCTTTTTCTAAAGTGAAAAGAAAAATTGTGCATGGAATCTAATAATTTCAGTGTTTTCAGATATATTGTTTTTTTTACTCCTGACTCTAAATGATGTCAGGACGAATGGATAGAATTTACTATTCTAGGAAATGGCTGAAGTACGTGTTGTACTATACAGGTTGAACCAACAGACTGGTGGCGAGTAGCCAGGGTAGATATACTGCAGAGGTTGATTAGCAGAGGGCATCAGGTGTGGAGGTTGATTGGCACCAGGAGTGGAAAAGGAGGGCTGAGCCCAGACACACATCCCCGCAGAAGGACAGACAGGGGACCTGCAAAAACACAGGAGAGGGGGTGAAAATAAGGGGCGCTCTTTGTTATACTCACGTGTATCCTCACTTCCTCCTCTTCCTTCTCTGCAAGGAAGAAAGCCAAACTTGCGTCCTTGCTCCGAGCTCATTCAGACGCTTCTCTCGTCCCTCATCTCCTCCAGGTGCCATTAAGAAACTGGAAAAGATCAAAGGAAACACATCCAAGGAATGAGGACGGGCGCAAGTTTGTGTCGGCGAAACATAACTGCAGAACAATGGGCTTCATTTACTAATATTTCTGTGAAAATATTCTCACACTGCACAAAAAACCCAAATGGGATAGTGTCAAGAAATTATACTGTAAGTAACGACATTCAGAACGACAAGATAAAGTCATTTTAAGGACAGATAAGAACATTTAAAATAAAAAGAGGTATGTTTAAATAAAAAAAAGATCAAAACCTACAAATTCTATTTAATATTTTATTTTCTTTACATGCCTTTTTGAATTGTAATTCTGAGCATTTTGTGGCTTCTGGTGTTTTGGAAAACTGTAAATAATAACCAAACGACAATAATAAAATATGATTTTTTTTTACAAGTAGCAGCAGTAGCAGTGGAAGTATTCATTGACAGCGGCCGATGAAGGCCCTTCCTCACGATCAGGGTTTTGCTGCAAATGTTGCATTTTTCTTGTTTTTGGTCTTGCAATGTCCAGTGAAGTTTCTTCTACAGGATCAGGGTTTGGTTTTGTGTTTTGTTGCATACACTGAACGTTTCAGAAGCTTTTTTTTTTTTTTTAAGCTGGCTTGTGGTGTGTTCCTTCACAGTTGCACAGGTCTGAGACATACTGAGAGCACACTGGAGTCCTCTTTATAGACGTCTGAGGAGATATCATCACTCAGTTTCCTTCCATCTGGCATTTGCATCAGAGAGCAAAGGGAGTCAAATTAGCAGAGAATCTTGGTTTTCTTCAAAACAGAATTCTGCCTAATTTAAATAGAAGAATTTAATTTTGTAGGATATGCTAAATTTCAGATCTGAAGGCCAAATCTACTGGAGAACTTGAAGAGAAGATAACACAAGTAGCTCAGAAGCTTCAATAAATGCTTCAGCACCAACATTTTTTCTATTTACAATGTTTCGTCAACATTGTTGTGTTTGTTGGGGAGAAAACGTACAAACATACAGTACAGCACTTCAGAGTCACACTGTTAGCGATCAAAGATTTATGTATATTTGACAAGCTGAATGCATTCTCTACTGTACAGGAGACACGGCATGGAGGAGGTTGATTGACCATGGTCTACAGCCAATCAGGATGCAGAACACAATGCGCTGTAAAAAAAATAAAAAAATAAAAATAAAAACATGTAAAATCGCACAAACAAAATCCGCAAAATAGCAAGACCGCGTGAACCACGTTATAGCAAGGGACCACTGTAGTGACAAAAACACATAACCAAGACGAAGAAGAGAAATTCCCAAAGATTCTTTAAAATGAAGGTTGTATATTCTGCAACAATTTGACAGAGAAATCATTAAAATTATGACAATCATATATGGAAATCACTAGAAGGAAGAAATAAAAGTACATAGTAGGTAAATATATGTAAATAGTGTGGATTTCTTTTAAGAATCACCCCAATATATTGTCACCTTGCTTAAATTATGTAGTTTAATATACCCAGAGATAATAAGAATCTTCTGGTCATTAGCATGCCTTACAATAAGATAAATAAAACCTCAGATGAGCTACAAAACATGATGTGTTGCACTGTATCCGAATGTGGCAGGATGAATGTTATCCTTCGGTCCAACCCACTTTCAGCCTGGCCCATTAGGGGGCGCTGGTATAAATAGTGGCCATTTGAGTGTCTCTGCGTCGCTTGCCTGTGATCTCCTTTTTGGTCACCTGACTTCCCCTCGGTGTGGTGGAGATCATTTGCGGGTTATTCTTCTGAGCTATTCTGCTTACGTTCTGTGACCCGGCTTATTTGGTACGTAATCAACTTTTGTTACGCTCTCTGCCTTCTATTGTTCTTTTATAGTAATTATTTATTATGTTTCGCAGGAAGTGTGGGCCTTAGTTTTGCGCCAAGCTACGCGAACTGAAGTGCTGCTGTTTTGCCTTGCTGTGCTTTTACCGTCTGTTCCCGTTGTGAGAATTCTTTCCCTGCTGCTGTCAGCTTTTACAGTGGACGTCGGCGTGGACAACGGCCATATGCATGCCGGTTATCGGAGTCAGCTGGCGTGCATATTGATTGACTGTTAACTTATCGTCGTGTGGACGGCAAGTTGGAGCAGTACGGCGATTCCGTTTGCTCCAGATTTTAGAGTTTTACTCAGATTGTATGTTGTTTTATTGCTTTTTGATTTGTAGTTTGGATTTTCTGTTACACCACTGGTGGGAGGCCCTTTTTCTAGCTGTAGATCACCAGTGTGGTCCTGCAGTTGGGTTATCCCCCGGTGCTACACATTAGTTTGTTGTAATATATTAAACATTCTCTTTGTTTCTTTTATTCAGATGCGGAGTGCCGACGTGGAGGAGACTAGGGTGCCTTGGTGGTGGGATCCCTTGAGTGTACACACCTGCCTTGTCTAGTTTATTAGTGTGAGTGGGTGATAGTGTGTTGCACTTGTGTTTTGGTGTGTTTTCTTTCTTTAGTTGTGTGTGGCATCCCTGCCCCTCCACTGGTAAGCCTCAGCTCTGAATACCTTTTTAAGCATATTTGTATTTGAATATTTATGATTGTGCTTTTATATGGTGTTTTAAATAATTACCAATAAATTGTCAATTTGTTTATTATTGAACCTCGTCTCTGGATTGAGTATAGCAAACCTAAGTGCCTTTTTGGTGATTTAGTGTCATTTCCAGTATTCTCTGGGTGAAATTCCCAGGGTGGCGTTGTCGTTCTTTAAAACTGAAGAGTATTTACTTTATATCCCAACCTCGTCTCGCCACACTTAGTTACTTAGCAAGAAATACTCCAAAATGCAAATGCAGTGCATGAAAACTAAGTACACCCTCACTGCTTCTATCATTAAAAAGTTAAATAGCACTTAATTAACTGATCATCAGTAAGTGAGATCACCTTTAACAGGTAGAGGATAAAATATGTGGAGGACTAGGGCTGTGTGACCTGTCAGCCCCACATCAGAAACTCACTACAATTTAAAAATAAATAAATAAATTAGATTCTCCCTCCATCAGCCTGTCAAGAAATTTGTTTAGAATTTAACGTAGTCATTTTTAACTAAATATCAGAGTACTTAATATATGATAAGATGAGATAACGGATAATGTTCACTTTCAGTTTGTTCCTAAAGTCGCTATGACACCTATTTGAAAACTTTTGCTACGTTTTCCAAGTCGGACTGCAGTTGTTTGGAGACAGATTGCTGTCTTGCAGGTGATCTATGCAACTGACTTGTGGTCAAAAGTGATTTCCCAGATGTTGAGGGTGAGAGATGCTCAACTTTTGGGCAACTATTTGGTCCCCGCAATAACTTGCAGATCTCCAAGAGCAATAAAAGTCAATGCAGTCACCGTGCAACCAACAGATAGTTGCTGACTAGGATTTTATCCATGTGTTGGACAACAGTTCAGCAGGTCAGCAGAACCAGATATACGACTGGACCTGTTTACTTTGTTTGTGGTCATTGTTAGTATTTTAATGCAATTATCTGACACATAATATGACTAATCAATACTGAGTCACAGTCGATTCAAAAAGGCTATATTTTTGGTGAGATTTGGTCACTTCTGGCTCCAAACAAAACCTCAACAGGACAACGTTGAAGCTGTAAGAGTGGATGCCACAATGGCTTTGTCCCACCGTTCATACACAGTCACTAGTAGGAAGGTAACCCTGAAAAATAAACCTAAAAATTGAAAATTCAACTAGTAACAAATTCAATCAGGTTTTTATGTATAACTCCAAGTTTAAACCTTACGTATTGCATTATGTGGCGGGTGTAAGTCTCCCAACACAAGTTTGCCAGATGCTTGTTTGCTGAAAGTTTATCGAAGCAAAATGTCTCGTCTACTGGATTTTACTGCTACCAGTTTTATAAAGTCACAGAAATCATTTAAACAAGAGGAATAAATGGAAATGGGGGGTTCATATAAGGACAAACAAAAACAGCACATTTTTACTTTAGGCAGATTTTGATGGGTTCCCCTGCAATTCCTGCACTTTTTTTTTTCTTTACAAATCACTGAACATCCCCAGGTAGTATTAGTCCTGCGTAAATAAGGCTTTACTCTGTAATGTCCTGCTCTGCTGACACTCCTTTGCCGCCTCGGTCTCCGTCTACCTCATTTCCATTCCAGCTAAGTCTATAATTGCACTGCGCCTCCACTTTTCCTCTCTGTTTCTTCCCCTCTCTCTCGCTCTCTCTCTCTCTCTCTCTCTCTCTCTGTTGACACTGTGTTGCAAAATAAACGCCGGCAAACACACTGTACATACGTGCAGCACCGGCTGTAAAAGAAACCAACAACTGAAAGGTAAATACCACTTTATCTGGCCTGTCACAGCAACAAGCAGCCGAGCACTTTGTTTACCTCGGCGCTGAGTGAAAGTGGCTCAGACCCTGCTGCTGCTGTGATATGGCCTCTAATTAGTTTCCAGGCAGCCTTTACCTGCCTCTCCCTCGGTGTAAACCCGTCAACTCCCTTGTGTTTTTTAATGTCTGTTTAAAAAAAAAAAAAAAAAAAAAGACAGGAAAAAATGCAGTTAGTTCCTTTGGTACTCCCTCTTTATCTTTACCGAAGCCCACCGCTTCCCCCCCTCTTCACGTCCTCCTGAATGCTCTCTCTCCATTGTTTTGTGGAGGATTCGGCTCATGTGTCAGCGCCTGGCGTTTTCGTGTAAACACAAAGCCTGTTTGTTAATGTAAATTCTGATCACACGGCCGCCATGCTCGTGAAAGCCTTTACAGTCGTTCTTCTGAACTTTTTTTTGTCTCAGATACAGGGGGGGAAATATGTGTGTGATGTGCTTGATTTGTAAGCAAACACAAGGAAAAGATGAGAAGTGGACAGGGCGTGGTTAAAATGTTATGTCCAGGGTCAAAGCTGGTCGTGGTTTGAGGGCAAAAACCGAACCGTCGATGGACAGATGCTGAAATTACCACGTAGATGAGGAATCCAGATGGAAAAAGGCAATAAATCTGATTACTGCAATGAAAATATTAAACACGTTTTTTTAAAATTCAACATCCTTTTGGAAATAGCAGACAGCTACAGGTACTTGGACGTTCTCCTGAACGACAGGCTGGATTGGAGGACTGACAATGATCCTGTGTGCAAGAAGTAGATGAACTTTCAATGTGTGCATCAGAATGCTGGAGATCTTCTACCAGTGTTTCATAGCGAGAGCTGTTTACTCTGCTGTTGGGTGGGGTGAGCATCAGCAGTGTCAGAGATGCTAACAGAATCAGGAAACTCATCCACAAGACTGGAACCATCAATTCAGTTCCATTTTATTTATACAGCAGATGCTTTATTTTGTAAGGTGACGACCGTAACAATAATACAGAGAAAAAACAGAAACCCCAACAATAAGGCGACCCCCTATTAGCAAGTACTTGATACAGTACAATACAACTTTATTTATAGAGCACATTTAAAAACCAACGGTATACCAAAGAGCTTCACATAAAAGACAGAAAATAAATATTATAAATATTATAGGACCATAACAAAGTTCCAAGTATGCTAACAGGTCAGTGTCACTGTTACACAGGAATAGCTTAGAATGCATATCAAGTAAAACATGTTAAAAGCACAAAACCATAAAAGATATGTATAAAAGGTAAAATAGAGTAAGTCTAGGGATCAGATTCAGGCATTAACGAGCAGGAAATGCAAGGCTAAATAAATAAAATAAATAAGTTTTTAACCGTGATTTAAATGATTGGATAGAATCGGACGCGCGGATAGCAGCGGGAAGGTTATTCCATAAATCTGGTGCAGCCAAGGCAAACGGTCACCTCTAGACTTCAGCCGAGATCTTGGCTGCACCAAACTGAGTAGATGATCTTAGTGCTCTAGCGGGAATGTAGGGTCTAAGGAGTTCGATAAGGTAGCTCGGGGCTGTGTTGTTGATAATTTTAAAAGTAAGCAGCAGTATTTTAAATTGGATGCGATATTTAATGGGTAGTCAGTGCAGGTCAGGTAGAACAGGGGTAATAGCGGCAAACCTCCCCGTTCCGGTCAGAAGGCGTACCGCCGCGTTTTGAACAGTTTGCAGTCTATGAAGGAGGGCAGAATGAAGACTGAAATAAAGGGATGACAGTGGGAAGGAAAAATTTCCTTTTAACACGAAGAAATCTCCAGCAGATTTAGGACAGAATACAGGCGTTTGAGTCAGTGAGGGACAGGAGGTCACTGAAAAAACTCCTCTTCATCATGGGCTCCACTCCACACTGCAGAGGCAGCAGAGTTCATTCTGGCTCATACTTATTCAGCCATGCTGCCATAAAGGACTATTCCAGAGATCCTTCCTGTCATTCTCTATTAAAACGTACAACAGCTCTCACTTTTCTGACAGGTGAACATTTTTATCATTACTCAAGAAAAAGAAGATGTTCGAGATGGACCTTCTGACACACCTACATACTTACTGCTTAAAAAAAAAGATTCATTTTAATGAGCTTTTAATGGCACTGGGAAACAGCCCCAGAGACTGCACCTCGTGTCCTGTTTTTGTTTAGTTTTTTTTAACCTAGCTGGTTAGATTGTCCCTTACAAAAAAAGATCCCATTTGTCTTCATCAGAATGAGCTCTTTATTTGTACAATAACTTTAGTATATTTAGTGAAACACTGAAAAGTTTACCCTCCTACTATGAACACTTTCTGAGTTACGAACCTTTAAAGTACACAGCAATGGGTCAAAATGGCATCTTTGATCCCCCCAAACACAATTCAGTTTTAAACGTGCTTCAAATATGAGCAAAAATCATTTTCTATAACTGTCTTTGAACTTTGTATCATAGGATATATCAAAGTTTTAACAAAAAAGCTGCAGCAATCTATTATCGATGAGGTTGTCGAAGAGAAGAAGGCATCAGTACCTTGGATGCTTGATCTTTTTTTTTAATATTTCACTGGAGGAAAACTTAAAGTGCATTTTACTTATATTTTTAAGGCTCATATCACTATGTGGGATAGGTGGCTGATCAAAGCAACTTGCAGCCTATGAAAGGTCTCCTTTGGACCTACATTTTGATGCCAGGATCATCTCCTAACTGTGATTCCTTCTGTGCCACAATCATTCATGTATAACAATGCAATGATCAGCTTCTCCTTTGTTTTAATGTCAAACTGTGCAAGCAGCCACCTCGCAGCATGAGCTTTGCCTTTAATGAGAAACGCCCAGCTTGGAGCTAAAGTAGATGGAAAATTGTGCCTTGCTCAAAAGCAGCTAATCAGCGATTGTTTTAACAGGACTGTCGTTTCCCAGCGGGTACTGGGAAACAAACCAGCAACCTTTAAGTCTGCCTGTAAGAAGAAAAAAATCAGCTAAACCTTTAATCTTCTTCTTCACCTCCTCTTCTACCTCTTTGCCTGCTGCTGGTGTGGTTAGCCGCCACGCTCCGCTGAGCCGCTCCTGCTTCCCCCAGGAGAAAATTTGTGCATGCATACTGTACATGAACTTTGGATAAATAAATAAACACAGAAAGAGCTGCTAGATAATTGAGCACGAGTGAGAAACAGAGAAACCAAGAGAGAGAGAGGCAGGCAGGCGAAACTCTTTCTCCGGGGATGTCGGCAAAGCGACGGCGAGACAGGTGTGATTAAAACCACAGTGATTTATGGGAAGGTGTGCTGCCCGCTGTCACGCTCACTGCGTGTATTAACGTTTTTGTTTTGCATAGAAGTCATTTGGAGACATGTAACCCCCACAACCCACCCACATATGAACACGCACACACTTTCATTTATCTCATTAATGCAACACCCGCTGTAGAGGTTAAATTCACTGTTTCCTCAACGCTAAAACTTGACTGGCCTTTGACTCTAATGCATGGACCTTAGGTGCAGATGCAAGCTACTGTGGGAACGACGTGTAGTGAATTCTGTGACCATTCAATCATTTTATTTGTTTATTTATTTTGAGTGCCATTTTTTGATACATTAATGATTAAGGGCAAATGCTGGCTTTGAATTTAAGCCATGTTTATTTCCTTTGTTATCCTGAAATTCTCCCAGTGTCTGTGGCTACTGTCAGGCAAATAAAACCACACCAGTAAGATGAGACAGTTACAGGATTTATACACATTTAAGTGCTCCACTAAACACTTTAGCTGATTTTGTTTTGCTACATATGCTACCATCAAAATAAATTTAGATTTTGCTTTGTTAACTGACTCACAGGAAACTTCATTAAGTATGGGCCATCTGCACATTATTGTAAAAAGCAGCAACTCAATGCATTTATGTGTGTAGACATGGTCAATTCGACCTGCTGAAGTTAAAACTGAGCATTATTAGAAGGAAAGGTGACTTTGAATGTGGCACGGCTGTTGGTCTGAGTGTTTAAGAAACTGCTAATCTCACACAACCATTTTTAAGGTTTACAGAGAGAATGGTTAAAAAAGAAGAAAATATCCAGTGAGCCACAGTTCTCTTGGAGAAAATGCCTTGTTGAAGTAAGAGGTCAGAGGAGAATGGTAGGAGCTGATAGGAAGGCAACAGTAACTCGTTACAACCAAGGTATGCAGAAGAGCATCTCAACAGCAGCAGAAGACCACACTGGGTGTTATTCTTGTGAGCTAAGAACAGGAAATGAAGGCTATAGTTCACACAAGATTATGAAAATGGAACAATAGAAGAGGCAGGATAACACACCATGTGACAAAGCTGTACTCAAATGGCTTCCACAGTCACCAGATATCAATCCAATAGGTGCTCTATTGGATTGAGATCTGGTGATGGATTTCGTGCAAACGGAGATTCACATCATATGATGATAATGTGCAAACAACAACTCTGCAGCAACTGTGTGATGCTGTCATGTCAATATTTACCAAAATCTGAGGGATGTTACCAGCAATGTGTTGAATCTGTGCCAAGAAGAATTAAAGCCGCGCTTTATAATAAAACAGTAAAAAATTGGCGCAACCCAGTACCAGCAAGGTGTATCTAATATAATGATCAGTGATGATTTTGTTTGCTGTGCTTAATTTGATTTTTAACTACTGTAATAAAAATAAGTTTTCAAATCAGGAATAAACAAAGTCAATCTTTTCACAACTGTTTGGATAAATAAAGTGAATCTTAAAATATCTTAAAAGGTATCCTAGGATGAAAACTTCATATCCTTATGGTAGCAACTCACTGACCTACAATCTTACAGGTTGTTGTGGTTTTTTTTACAGTTTAATACAGTTTGGTCTTATAGAGAAGACAGTTAAGTATAAAAGTAGAAAGTGTATTTAAGACTTCAGTAAACTGAAATAGTATTTCAGTGCTAGTGGGATATGTAGTGACCCCACAGCTGTGATGGAGTCTATCGGGTTCACTAGTCTGAAGTGGGGATAAATAGACATTATACGATATATTGTTATCCCATCCCTGTGTGGAGCAAATAATAGTTATGAATGAGCTTTCTCACTTTGGAGACACTCAGTTGGATCCTGTAGGTGTATCTTCAGATATTTAATAAACTATTGCTCACTATTTTTTCATGCTCGGTATGTTTATTATACGTATGTTGTATTGGCTATAATGGTTCACTGGTGTCTACTGTAAATAATTCACCATGCTGGTTATTAGGATTGATCATTTGCCTGTTTTGATGCCCCTTACTGCACTCACCTGCTAATACGCTGATACATGTGCACGTGGCAGCCATATTGCTATAGAAATTACACCAATGCTATTACTTATTATGAGCTTTTTCTATTATTTAGGGGTTTCTGTTAACTTTTTCTTTTCACTTTTACTGGTTTGCAATGCTGGCACTAGTTTAATTTACTTGGACTTGACTATAAAGGCTTGGACTTGGACATAACTTGGAAAATATCAATTAAAAGCTGAAAATGTCAACTACTGGCTTTGAAAAAAAAATGTGGTTAGATAAGAGGCTGGTAACTGCAAGGTAGAAGCCAACAAAGGCCATGGAAGAACTATATTTAAATGGCTTTATTTAAAAAGATAAGACAAAAAGTGTAATTGCTAAGCACATGACTGACAAGCACTAAACTGCTAACATAAAGTCGTCTTTACACAAATAACGCTCATGTGATTCTTCCCCAAAATGGTTGTTTGGACATTAAGAAATTATCCCTAATTTAACAGTTAAAATCCCCTACTGATCATTCCTATGAGTCTCTTGAGACCACTGGTACAGGAGCTACTTTTTAATGACTGTGGGTTTGGTGTGATTCACCAGTTTCTGTGATATTGATGTCCATCTCTGCGAAAAGCAGCCATGCAAATAATTAAAGTGGAAATACAGTGTATTTTTTTGAACAGAAATCAATATAGATGAGAATATTGGTCAATAGCCAATGGTGCTCATTCCAAAAGACAGAGTCAGCTCATTGTGCTGGGAAAACTGACTGAAGAGCCATCATTTCCAAAGGACCAAAGCATTTCATTTAAAGCAGCGCCATATGCTCTGCTCTTATCGTCACTTTTTACCACCTTTCCTGTGGGTAAGTTCTGTGTAAATAATTTTCTTAAGTTTATGGTTACAATGGATTTAAGCAGTCTAACCTTGTGTTACTAATAGATAAAAAGTAAAGACTGAAACAACTGCAGGAAGGTATAATAATGTAAATATATAGTCACATTAGAAACCCACAAATATTCTCCCCTTTCAGCCAATAGGATGAGGAGGAGCACAACTGGTAACTGCAGCTATTCAGAACTTACTAAGAAGTCTTATGATCCTTTTGCTTCCTATACGTATATATAAGTGATGCTGGGCCAGACAACTCCAGCTGAAACAGTATCAATACCCATGGCAAATTTCAGCAAATTCACCTTTTTAATTTTTACATTTTTTTTAAAATGAATTCATGCAGCACACAAATCTGGCTTCACATTTGGTGTGAGTGTGTTATAGTCAATCCAGTAAACCTGCCCTAATAAATCAAAGCTGTTTTGATAGAGTGAAAGAAACTAGCCCATTCTCATGACTGAAACTAGCCAACTGAAGGGACAATGGGCTGGGAGGTCGGTTCCCTAATCTTAATTATGCAAATTCTCATGGCCATTGATCAACAACCACCGACCAAAACCCACTGATCAAGGCCACTGATCAGTGGCCATGAGTACCATTCACAGAGAGTTGGGGAATGGCTGCCATCACAGCATTGTCCCAGCCCATTGTCCCTTCAGTGGGCTGGTTTCAGTCATTATGCAAATGTACTGTTTATAAGATTGGGGAAACCTGCAGTCAGCTGAGACTGAAGAAGTCACTTGTGTTAGATTTGTATTGTTGATTGTCATTTATGCTTAGAAATATTTACTTATATATGCTTAGAGTTTTGTAATTAGTTGTAGATTGGTAGAGGTTTTGATCCCTCAATAAAAGAACAGTGGTACGGGAGAACGGACGAGAGCAACTGGGGTCAAGCGAAGGGACGGCGCTTTGTCCGGTTCTCTCCCGTGCACGAGTAACATGAAGCTTGCCTACTTGTGTCTTGCTTTGCAGTGTAATTATATTGTCTTCAACGTTCCAGCGGATGGGTTCAAGCTACAAACCTATCAACTTGGATAAGTGACGAAATGTTTCTCCCACAAAACGCTACGTCCAGATGAACAGAATCAACTTTTGGAGGTGCTAACGAGTAGTTTTTAGTGACAAAACATAACCAAGTAGAGTTTAGTATCTAAACTCAACCAAGTACTTAACCAAGTAAAACTTGACTAAACTTACCCAGGGTGTTTTATAACACTAGTTTATTACCTAGACATAACCGAGTAGTTTTAGTACCTAAACTTTAGTAGTGACGCGAGGAATCCTTCCAGTTGGTGAATGACCCACACTGCCTCCTAAGCCACAACGGACCAAACAGTAGAAGCAAAACTAAATATGTTCAAGGGGAACCTAAGGCCTGAATGAGACAAAAACTAGGGCTTCTGGCCTTTAATCCTGGTTAAATCACCCCTCCAACATCCTGATGTAAACTTTCAAAGTGCTAATGCTAAAGGACACATTGCCATGTAAAGGGGATAACGCAGTAGGTACCTGACAAAGCTGCATTATACAAAGTTTCAGGATGAGACTGCACTGGAGACACCCACTCCATATTAGCAAAGCGATTTGTAATTACTGTTGTCAGTACACTGTCTTTATGGCTTGCATATCAAAGAGAAATACCAAGTTTGGTTTCAGATCCACTGTATTCTGTTCTTTCACAGCCTGAAAGACTCTGTGGGCATACAGAGTGTAAAACTACACTGGTGGAAAAAAAGCAGGATATCACAGACCACACAAACACTATAAAACATACATTTGCAGAGTAAACTATGCATATTACTCTCGATCACATTACATGTTCCTAAGAAGTGTGCAAACATTCATATTCCATGCTGTGGAAAAGTAGATGCAGAAGTGTTATTTGAGCTCTAATTGAAAACGTGTCGAGAGCCACTAATGACAAAAACTCAAGTAAAACCAGGAGCCTGCATGTGTTATGACAATATCTCCATGCTGGTTCAATGATGATAAGGCTCAGGTGGCTCATATTAACCTGGGAAAATAGAGGCGGCATATTTCTTCCCGTTTAACCGACGGTGCACGCAAGCGATGGCGTTGGCGGCGGAGGGGTGGGTGGTGGGGGTAATTCAATTCTGGGCCGTCATACCTACCTCGGCTACGGGCTTCATTGAGATTAATTACTCACCAAGACCCCCCACACACAGCTCTGAGATAGCAGCCATTTTAGCTTGATGGCGTCCAGGACAGCAACCTCAGCAACCTGAAGAAAGAGCGGGTGGGCAGACAAAAGAGAGAACTGCACGGGCACTGATGCTATCACCGGCGTTGTTGTGTTACAATTAATTAATTTCAAGGTGATTATACATCACTGAGCATGCTGCGGCGTCCCCCGCCCCTTCCTGAAAAAAGAGGGATATAGGCGGGTTGTGGTGGTGGGGTAGATAAGCAAAACAATGCTTGAGGTGATATTCAAATGTTTCCAGGACAGACTAATAATAAAGGGTAATCTAAATATTCATTTAGGAGCATATGTGTGTTTAATACACCTTGTACTGAGGCAAAGCGAACAATGGTATTCTGCCCTTAGCTGTGTTTGCAGCTGTGACCTATAAATCCCATATCTGAGCATTTTGCCATGTAGACATAAGCTTTACAGTGCACAGGGAGGGCACATTACAAAGGCAATAAGCAGCGATTTTATAACCCTGTAGCACAAAATACTCACCAAGGAATGAAGAAATGGGATAAAAGACTCTGGAACAAACCCAGTGTTTCACAATGTAAAATTACCTTGTAGCTTATCATTTGGAAACGTGTTAACATGTATACAGACCAGACCTTTCACTTATGAACTACACTGCTTAACTGCCTTTCCCCAGGCAGGAACTCCCAAGTCAAACTGATTCTAGTAGAGGATCAAGATGAAGAGCAATTCAGGGGAAAAAAAGACCTTTTGAAGAAGACAATCAAGAGACAGGGTTACCAGGCTCTGACTCTGGAGCCAGGCCCAGCGTGGGAGAGGGTTGGATTGCCTGGCCTCACATTGGGCCCTCGACCCACAGAAGGGGCTGTGCAGGTTCAGAAGTAGGTAAATTGGGTGGTACCCTTCGAAGTAGTCAAAAATGCTTGGATGAAAACATGCAACAAAACCAGGCTTAGGAACAGGTAGAGGTATCTGCCACATAGGATTGAGGTCCTTTATTAAATGCTAAATTAACTTTAGTTATAAGTTAAAATAGTGAATTGGTACTAATTGTAAAATTGTTGGTTTGTAAACCAGTTGCAACTTCAAAATAACCATCTAGATAGTGCTCCTAGATGCCTGTTTTAAAGACCATATAACAGACAGACAAAGTGATGTGACTGTGAACCTTTGTGTCTAGTTTTGCTCTCTTCTTAGTTTTGTTTTTACTTTATTTTCACTTTTTGGTGCACTTGATGTTGCTGCAGTCCTAGCTTGGATGGAAGTGATGGACAAACACTGTTCAGCGACTCTCTGAGCTGTAGTGAAACTGAAAAGTGTGACACAAACCAGAAATGGAGACCATTTGCCTTAAAAGTAAAAGTTGCACCTCTTGAAACACGTTGGCTCTTTCTCCACTTTCTCCATTTCTCATTTGTGTTACCAACTGCTCAGCTAGGTGTTAGTAACTAAACTACAGGCAATCTGGTAGCAACCAAAGAAGTCACCAACATGTTTTTGATGCACAGCCTTCTTTGCAACTGAATTCACTTATTGAGAGTGAGCAACTACTACCAACTAGTCAAAGGATACCAAGTGGTTTTATTGTACCTCAATACAAAAACACCCCTTCTATTTAATACTCCTTTTGTACTAAGCATAACTTGTTTTACACCAGTGGCTGCTAATTTAAAGGCTTTAACTAGTAAACTTGGGTCTTTTCTGCAGCACGCGTATCTACAACTCTACTTGATCAGCAAACTCTTCCATGGGTTTGGGGGAGGTGTAGGGGGAACTGAACTGCCGACTCTCGTGAGTTTTCCTCAGAGGGTCCACAGGCAGGTCTAAACTCGGTTCAGGTTTTAGCAGTAATGTTTTTCCACTGCAGCACTTGTGAGTGATAAAACAATACACACCTTTCATCCTCAAACCACACTGCAGCCAGAAGTTCACATCAGCAAACTCCCACAGGAGCAAGAGGGCTTCAATTATCACCACACACACAAACACACACTGAAATGCACACAACATACCTCTTATGTAGATACTGACACCAGTGCGGGTGTGTTTTCAAATGTGTTTTTTTCTTCTCTCACATGACTCCCCCCCACCCCCAATTCTAATCAGAAGGAACAGTCACATTTTTCAGTAAATATCTGGACCATGTGAATATTTGGAACAAAACTGGATCCCGTGGCATGCATCTCGCCGTGTGTGACTTGAATCTGAGTGAGTCCTTTGCTAGAGACAGTTGTTAGAAATGTTGGCATCCCGAGTCTGTGTTAGCATGCAGGAAAACAGTAGACAACAAAAAGAAAGGAAGCCAAATTGCTGTTTCTACGGGCATTTAGGGAGATCCCTCGATTTGGGAAAATCCTGAAGAAACACACTGCAGCTGATGGTAGAAAAAACATAATAAAAAAATGTATCAGAAACAAAAATACATCTTTATTCTTTGATCAGAAGGACAGAAAATGGCAAAATCTCACCACTTTATACAGGTTTATGATGATCACAGACATCGTGTGGCATAGTCTGATCTGAGCAAACGGCTTCTCTCATACAAATACAGATGTGTGGTGATTTAGTATTACTGCAGCCTCAAACTGATGATGTCTTTGATGTGGGTTACACCATTAAAAAGATCTGATATGTGCCTGATTGACACATATTGTTCCACGATGGTCTTTCTGAGCATAAGCCATAATCATCTGATACGTGCCATACATCTGTAGGCTCTGAGCTGACTTCATCCATAGTTAGAAACACATGTTTACTACAATCCATATACGTGCCTACACAACTAACACAAAAAAAAATCCCTTCATGCCTAAGGTGTCTGCATCTCAGAAGCACAAACAAGTAAACAGAAGCTCATTAAGCTCATTAGTGAAACACAGGAGTCGGCGCACAACAACAACAACAATAATGTGGATGTAGTCGTCTTCCCAGCAACACAAAGAGGTCCACCTTGTCAGTCAATAGCCTTTGTGGTGCGTGGGCGTCCAGTTACAGATACCTCCCTGCTCTGGTCCCTCGCTGAAGGGGATCTGTTTCATAGCTAATCGACAATATTGACAAATATCATATGCTATGAGATCCTAAAACCCTGAACTGCGCTTAACTCTTTGTATGGTCTTTGTGAAGGGTTGATTATTCACATTCATACAGGATTTTTAGTACATTTATTATACTTAAAGTCACTTTAGTAATGAATGCCCACTATCTTCTTAATGTACACAAAGAAAAAACACCAAAAACACCAACAAAATTTCACAGTTAATAATAGACAAGTGGTTCAAATAGAAAGCGGGAAGAAATGTATAAATGATTATAAATGATCGATAAGCCGTTATCAAAGGAGCTTGCAAAGAAAAGCGTCTGGACTTCTTTAAGTTACTTGAAGATGTTTCAACTCTCATCCGAGAAGCTTCTTCAGTTCTAAGGTCAAATGGTGGAGAGTCCCAGGGACTCTCCACCATTTGACCTTAGAACTGAAGAAGCTTGACTACGATGACCTGGATGACTGAGAACCTTCACAGACAGATAAGCAGTTATCAAAAAGTAAAATTTTTAAAAATACTATTAGAATAACTATTGCTATTGCAAATAGCATGGCTGTTAAAAAGTATGCACAACTAGGTGGAATTTGTTAGCCAAGAATAATGAATACTTATAGATATGGCAAGGAGATGAATTTGTTAGCCAAAAGGCAGGGTTTTTGGAAAACATTTAGCAATAAATAAAGCAATAAGTGTTAAAATAATTAGCTAAAAAAGAAAATAAAGTAAAATCTACTAAAAAAATAAATTTGAACTTATCAAATTAAAGTATAGCTATTGAAACAATGAACTGAATTAACATTATGGTTTAACAAATTAAACTGATAGATAAACTTAAAATGAAGTAATGAATAAAAAATAAAAATGTAAATGTAGAAACTATTAGCTAAAAGTGTTACTAGCTGTAGAGACATCTAGGGAAAAGAGTGAATAAGAAGTTGTTAGTTAATGTTTATTATCATGGAGTCAACTGAATATAATATCTAACTGTTAAAACAGCCAAATAAAACAAACAACACAAATGAAAAGTTAGTTATTATAAAAAGTATATGGCAGCTTTAAAGTATTGATAAAATGTTAAAAAAAAATTAGCTAACATTGCAAATTAATATGGTAAATTATTAGCTAAACACACCTAGCTAAAAAAATATTAAAAGGTAGAAACTGTTATCTAAAACATTATTAATAAACATACATAGTTATTGGATAAACTGGTTCACCTAGTTAACCACATACAAGACAAGTTATTTATTTTTTACATTAAACAGAGTAGGAGAAAAAAGTAGTGGGCAATTGGTTAAAGGCGTAAACCAGTTTTGGCTAAATGATTCAATTTGCCATCCATAACTGATAAATCATAAGATGAATAATATTGCTAACAGTCATTGCGAATTACATTGATAGATTGTTTATGAAGGGTTTCTTGAATCCATCTAAAAGGTAAAATGTAAATTTTACTGATGGATATGGATATTTATGGAAAGGAAAACTACTTCAAACACTTTTTTTCTTTTTTCCATTTAATTATGAAAGTTTATGTGCTGTCAATTATTTTGTCAGTACCAGATTCAGTGTCAACCTACTTAGATCTACTCCAATATGTTTGTTTTCCAGTGTCCAATCTGATGATTGAATTATTCATTATACACCACACTGACTCTATGTTTGGTCACATATCTCTGCTATTGTCATGTGGGGGATATAACTGACTGGGTGGCGAACTTATATGTATTACCACATTGACAATGGATAAAAAAAAAAGCTGTACTAATGGGCATACAAAGAGGGCTCCACTCCAAGGGGTGCATACATATTTATACCCATGTCCCCTTTCATGTGTTTCTACAAATCTTATCTTGCACATCTCCTCTCGCCTGCTCACTAGCTGAGAAGCTCTTTGTATTAACAGAGACCTGCACCATTCAGGCTCTATTTGGTTCCAGGGAGCCGATACCGTCTCATATCAGCACACAATTTGACCGCAAAGAAAAGGGGATTAGACCTGCAAAAGTGTGACCCGTTTTACATCTGACCTGCTAAATCAGTCGACTTATATTCATATCTTGCCTTCGTTTCCCCACTTCTCTGCGCTTGCTTCTCCCCTTTGGGTCGCCACAGATAACCTGAGATGAGGATAAAAAAAAGAAAAGAAAAAAGGAAGGAGCAGCGATGCAGGTCTTGTTCGGTACAGTTGGCCCAAAGCAAAGCCAGGTTCTCTGTTTTCCCTCCTAAATCAATAAGAGGGGGTCCTCTGGGGTGCCCTGGCCAGCCATCTGGACTGAAATCCAGGGGCTCAGGTTGTCCCCTGGGCTCTCCCGCCTTCTAACAGCGTGCGCACAAGGACCTGGCACTAAGTTAATCGTCCTGCCTTCCTCCCTCCCTTCCTTCATCATCCTCCCGCCGTCTGTCCCTCTTCGTACACCTTCCATCTAATCTGGCCGGCTGCGACTCAAATGTCAGGCCACCTGGGAAAGGCAGCTGTTGGCCTGCAACGGGAGCTGCCATGGTGGGCCTGGACTGGTCCCAGCATGCAACGCTACCTTCAGGAAATAAAACAGTTCCTTCAAATTCAACTAATAATGGTGAAATGTGCATTTTGGGATTAAACTTTACGTCTTTCTTTACCGGATCTGATTAATCAGATTCATCAGCCACTATTAGTGTCACTGCTTTTTTATTTTTTATTTTTTAAATCCTCCCTTTGCTCGCCCCCAATCTGCAGCACAGCAGGTTATAAATCTCAGACTGAAGTACAAATTACTGCAGGTACACGAGTCTATCATTTGCCTGTGGAGGAAGGAAGGAGGGCCAGCAAATGAAAGGAGTGATTTTCATCAATACATCGCCAGATAAAGATCCATCTGGATCCACTGAAAAGAGGGGGGAGGAAGAGGAGGAGAGGGGAGAGGTGGAAGGGGGGTGTTGGGGGGGGGCAGCTTTTGGCATCAATGTGCGGCCATTGATTGTGTGTCCCATTACCAGTATATGATCCAATCTAAAAAGAGAGAAGAGGAGCGACACCGCGAGCGGGCCTTTCTGCTGCCCTGCCATCAAATAACGAAGACATCCCCCCTTTAATCACTCAGGAATGATTTGGGAAGGAATCCAAACATGAACACAGAGCGGAGAGAGAGCGGCGCTCGGGGAAGAAAAGCTGAGATTTGTTTGGGGTTATTAAAAAGAGAAAAAGAGAAAGAAAAAGAGCTGGAAGAAAAGGAGAGAAAACACACTGACGGGGCCTCCCTACAAATACTCGGTCCGCTCCGTGGGGAAATAGGAGCAGAAAGGTAGCAATCAATATTGAAACACAGAAATTAAGCATTTAAATCGGTAATTAGGGAGCAGGCACGTTTTTTCACACCTGTACGCCGCCGAGGCTGCCAACCCCGGCGCATCTGTTTCCCTCCACCTGCCAGGCACCTGGTATCGTTTCAATGGCGCTTGATTGCATTCAAACGCCGAAGACTCTTTTAAGCTTCTTAGTGATCCCCCCCACCCCCACTCCCCCTCACACCCCATCCTTTCTCCTCTGTCCCACCGCCCCCTCCCCTGCATTATTTTGTATTTATTTGTATCTGTTCATTCCAATGCAGGTGCCTCGCAGTAATACTCAAGTGCGCCATACATGAATGATTCTTTTATGCCTCAGTTCCTGCATTTGTCATTTTGGCGAAAGCAAGAGGATTAGGGGTTTGGATGTGTACCTCCCTTTTTTTCCCTCCCTCTCTCTCTCTCTCTGCCCGTCTCTGTCTATTTCTCTCTCGCACTTTTAATAACATCCTTCCCGAATAATTTGCATACCAAATTCTTTAACCCTACGGTGGTCAGAAAGAACTGTCAAATCCTCTCCACTTGGCTTGCTCTGTGTGTGCATCAGACCTGTGACCGTTGACTTAGTTCCATCACAGTTCATATATTTAAAAAAAGTCCAACATGAAAGAGGTTGTCTCTGTTTCCTGTTATTCTATCACATCTATTTTTCCCACACACACAAAGTGTAATGCTTTACAGGGACAAAAATATTTGTTAGTGGCAGCAGGATTTACTGGTGGTAACCCCTTTATTCTTTTTATGAGTAATAGTCTGTTCAGTCAAGTCTATAAAAACCTTCAAAAACAAACAAAATTAGCAATTATAACTGTCCTATTGCTCAATGCAACGTCACAGTGTACGTCTCACATACATTTCTGTGTTCTGGTCTCTAAGCAGCAGCAGCAGTAGAAGCATACACTGTACAAAAACATGGCCACTGTGCACCTTAGTCAAGCAAACCATCTTGATTTTTGCAAAAGCAAAATATGGATTTGACTGAGAAGCCAAGATTATATCAATCAGTCAAACTTTATTTGTATAGTATGGCACTTTTGCATCCATGCTGGAAGCAGTGTGGTGACTGGAGACTGTAAAAACAGAAGGCCGTTCTGTGACCTAAAGTAACTAAGGGACGAAATAACTGCAGGTGAGGGGGAGTGGGCGGTGACTGAGGTGACTACCAATGACAGTGATGAAACTGCTGATTGACATGTAAACTTCTTGTGAATACATTCGAAGGTTACCTAGGCAACCGGAGCCTGGAATGTCTGCAAGTGACCTGCCTTCAGCTTAAAAGTGATGTTGGGGTCATCACTCAAAAAAAGTGCATATTGCTCTCTTTTAAGAAAAGTGATGCAGTACCTTAATTCATTACTGTAGCATGAGCTGAAATGAACTGTCAAAGAATTAACAGATGGCAATATAAACTGTAGGCTACAGACCCACACACTAACACAGATACCCAACTAATACACATGATCCCTCTTTTAAATTTTATATGCTAACACAAAACCAACAACACAAAGCAAAGATGAAAAACAGTCCAAAGACTCATTAAATTGCCACAGTGATTCTATTGTAGAAACATGCTACTGCCTTTGTTACCTGTTCAAGATCAGGCTCTGGCTGCTAGGCTGGGGTCTGCATACACTCATCTTTGACATCACTCTCAGTTCTTGGCTGGCTTCATGTTAGCATGCTGACTGTACAGATGGGTGGCAAAGGACATCGGAAAATTTAATCAGAAAAAACAACTCCTTTAGAAAACTGACTTAGAAGATCTCAGTTTCAGTCAGGTTCCTGCTGCAGATTTATTATGCGATAAGCAGAACTGCACACAAGTTTTAACATAATCTTGCATTAGACAATTGTTTTGCAAAGTAAAAAAAAAGAAAAAAAATTATTTTTGCTCAAGTAAAATTTCTATCTCTATACCTTAATAGCACACAGGTTTAAAAAAAATCTACTATGTTTAGAGTTCTTAAAGTAAAAGTTCACATGATGTGGAATGACACTTTTCATAAACATATACAATATTTTTAAATCGTAGTTACTGATTTATTTATGTGTATATTACTTTATTTTAGATAACCAGCTTTATCTGCAATAACCCAGTTAGTCTGCAAAATAATAAGTGACAAAACCTTTAAAATAAATAGCATTTAGTCAGTGTTGGGAAGGTACTTTTAAAATGTATTCCATTACAGAATACAGAATACATGCCCCAAAATGTATTCTGTAACGTATTCCGTTACGTTACTCAATGACAGTAACGTATTCTGAATACTTTGGAATACTTAACTCATTCACTGCCATTGACGTCTATAGCCGTCAATGGCAGTGAATGAGTCAATGGGTTTAACTCATTCACTGCCAATGGCTGGCAGTGAATGAGTTAATATATTATCATGCTTTTTACAACTACGTGAATGTACTATTGCTGTGTGATTTATTACTATTACTGAAGGTCCGCGGCTCCGAACTGTAGTAAAGGGACCTCTGGCTAATACGCCAGGTTCCGTGTTGGGCTCGTAGCCGAAAAATAGCTTTACTTTGTTGTCTGGGTCAACTTTGCTTGCGAGAGACAGAGAGAGGTGAGAGACAGAGAGAGGCGTTGAAAGGCTGCTCCAACTAAACTTAGTGTTTCGGAGGAAAACACGAACACAGTGTACACTCGAGTCTTAATAGCGTACTTACAACTGGGCTCGTCAGGCACTCTTCTTGGCTGCAGTGGTTATTATTATATTTACATGCTTCCAGCTCCCGCTCTCGATAACAACTCATACTTTTTCCACTCTCCTTTTTCTCCCTCCTCTTGCTCACAGACACATAACGTGTATGGCAGTTCATTCTACCTGCACCACGGACTACACTGCCTATGATGCTACATTCTTTAGAGCTATGCCTGTAGCATTCTACCTATTAGCTTAGCACAACAACAACAACAAAAAGGCGCAGAGAGAGAGCATCACCCTGTAACCATGGCAAAGGTAACGCTGCTGCCTGGAGCAACAGAACATAGCTGTCAAACAAAACCTAAACAGTCCTGACCCGCCACAATATGAAACAGGAAAGTACCGCCGTGTAATTCATTTATTTCAACAAAGTAACTGTATTCTAAATACCACCTTTTTATACGGTAACTGTAACGGAATACAGTTACTCATATTTTGTTATACATAACATATTTTAAATACGTAACGGCGGTACATGTATTCCGTTACTCCCTAACACTGCATGTAGTACAAAGTTCTATAAGTCCATCTAGTATGGGGTAAAAGCAGCTCCTTGACTTTTTTATACTTAAAGTAGAAGTATGTTAAACCTGAGTGAATTACTTGAGTAAATGTATTTAGTTATATTCCTACTTCTCCTATCCATGCTCTTATCTAATAATGTATTGTAATGTTGGATTTTAGTGTTGGTCATTGCACCCAATGCCCCACACTTTGGGCACGCCCTGAGGTGGGGGGCCAGACTAAGAGTTATTCAAAAGACCTTTAGGGAGAAGATGCCACCTCACCTGAATCAAGGTTAGCAGGCCCAAGTGAAGGCCTCAGTGATTGCCTGGTAGCTGAGACCATCTTCAACTTGTGTAGCCACAGAAGCTGCATTCATTGGCTGTTTAGAGCTTCTGTATGTGAGGGGCAGCCAATCAGGGCAAAAATGGCCACAAGTGGGAGGAGCTTTAATCAATGGCCAGTATGAGATAAGTAAGCGATATTTTGGCACCGTAAATAATGCAAAGCTACTCAAGCAGAGTCCAAGAATAAAAAGTTTGAGCTAAAATTTAGTAAAATTATTTCAAAATAATAAATATGAATCAGAAAAATTCAAACATTATTTGGTTAATAAGTCATTATATGAACAACATTGCAAGCTATTATTACAGTCTAAATATGTTTGAAAGTTAAGTTGTGCATGCTATATTGTTGCCTTTAGATGAGGCTGAATTTGGCAATGGAAATTTCTAGCATGTTTTATAGATTTTAAAATGGTCTGTTTTCACCCAAACCATGATCTTGTTTTGCACAATTACAAATTAGTTTTAATGTTCAAATATGTAACCAAATACACACTAAAAAGCCAAACTAAAAACATTGAGTGAAAGCAAAATCTAATTTCAAGAAAATCAGGGCAATATGTCTGTAGATGACACATTTGCATGCAGGATCATTTGTGTTGGAAATACTGCTCCATGAACTTCAGGTAATGTTATTACTTTCCCAAATGGATGCAAAGCGTAGCAAATTAGGTTTCCATTTGTACACCGCTTCCATTTGGATTTCACACCCTGAAATGAACCTTGGCCACCTGAGTCACCCTTGACTCCCTCCTCCTTTCCCCTCCACAACACTAAAAATCAAAAAGTCAGCCAGGGATCTCGGATGAAACTCGGCCCCCGGCTGCACCGTGTGCAAGTGTTGCAAATTTCCAGAATTCCCTCACTTTACTTCACCCGCCCCACCCGTGGAAACTAATAGGATCATTCTGATTCGGTTACGGAGATTCAACAGTTAGAGAGCCACCATCTGGGTTTCTGTTAACCTGAGTCAGATGTGAGCCTGTCGCTACTGCAAGGTAGAGCAGCTTGGTTAATGATTCTTAATCTTTTCTTTAATTAAATTGTGCAGCCAACCTGAAAAATCTATCTTAATGCAAATGAGGAGCTCCTTTTTTTGGCATTTGCTTACCGTAATGCACTAATAAGGTTAATTTAATAAAAAATCTGTTCCAGTTTTTAGAGATAATTGTATGTTTTCTTGTACAGAGTGGGAGGGGGAAAATGTTTGTTTGTGGAAATTGCTAAGGGAGGGGAAAGGGGCTCACAGGATGAGCCAAGGAAGAGAAACCTGCCATGGATAATGGTATTTGTGCGAATTGAAAATCTATTTTGCTCCACAGCAGTGTACCACTTCAATCCATTGTGACAGTTCCTGTCATGGCATCAAAAAAAAAGAAAAGTATCTTCCCTTACAAAAGGTCTAAGGATGGAAAGTAATTCCTGAAGAAGCCAGGAACAAGAACATGTGGAGGTTTTATTTCACCTTAAGAAATTGGACACTTCAGATCAAAGACAGAGTCAAAGGGCAACTCAGTTTTCCCAAAACAGTATCACACGTGCACGCAAAACATGGCCTGGATATGGGAAAATGTTCCAGTGACAGCGGGAAGTGACACTCATCAATGTGGTTCATGGTTTCTGATGGTTCATTTGAGAAACTAAAACATTTTGATTTGTGGAGCTTAAAGTTTGTTGTCATTTCATCCCAACTTTGTCCACTTATATGAAGTTGGGTCAGAGTAGCAAGCAGCCCACGCACAGTATTCCAGGCAACTTTTTCCCCAGCAGTATTTTCCAGTTGCTGCTGGGTTATCCCGCCATTTACTCAGACCAGATGAAATACACAGTATAATCCCTCGAGCGATTTCTGGGTCTATCCGTGGGGTCACCTCCTAGCTAGATGTGCATGAAAAAACTCCAAAGGAAAGCACCCAGGAGGCATCCTGATTAGGTGCCTGAACCACCTTTAGCAGCTCTTTCCCTACAAAGAAACAGCATCTGTACTCCGAGCTCCCTCGAAGTCCATTTATGTTACCGTTCCTGCCCCCAGGGCCAGGTTGGAGATGAGAGTGTAAAAACGGATTGCCATTTCATTGATAAGTCAGCACAGGAGCTCAGAGAGTCTCAGATTGCAGAGATGAAGATGCTTCAACAGCTTGAGAAAATGGAACTTTCTGGAAAACAAAACTTTTCTCATACCTGTTCATCAGTGCTGATGTGGGGTGTTTTTATTTTATTTCCTCAGCTGTGTTCAGGACCAATTTAGTAAGCTAGGTACACCTCAAGAGTCAGTGCAAATGGTTAATGCACACTATTCCAGTGCACTAGACCACTTGGGTCCATGCGTGATGGAGAATTTACATTACAAAGAACCAAATAGCCCTGGTGGTAGACATCATGTGAACTAACACAGGAATGATTAATCGGCCATCTAGTTTCCAGTTGTCTGTGTCTGTGCCCCCAATGACGAAAATCAAGACCCTAACTTTCCCCCCCATAAAGACAACATTTGATTAACTCCCCTGTACCATTAATTTTGAGTTTTTGTGGTTTAGATGCTGTTTGATGACCATTAGAATAGTTTCATGGTTTTTCTAGTGGTATTTGCACAGGTAGAGACCGCTCAGTTCAGAAAAGAGAAACAAGGTTTACTCCTAGTAGACTTTCAAAGGTAAGCATTAAGGTCACTGACAAAGCTTAAAGAACTATTCTTTAAGGTTCCCACACCTGACACCTTCCTCATCCTGTCTGCACCTTTGAATCCACTAACTCTAATTGGGCATCAAGATATCAATGTCACGGTGCGGCATGGCACACCGTGGAAGGAGTGGGGAAGGAGGACCCAGGCGCGGTACTCTGTGTATAAACAGTGCGTTTATTTACAGTGATGGAAACAATAACAGTAAATCCCCGTGCTCTCCCGTGACTCCCGTGTCGTGTCTTCCCAAAAAGTCCGTGCTCCGTGTTCTCCACTCTCGTGTGTCCACACACACCCCGTGCCTGCTGCCCTCCGATGTTCCATGCTCCTCCTGAGGGGAAAATGACAGAGGCAGCCGTCAAGACACTTAATTCCAGTAGGCATACACTCAGACTTTAACTAAGCAGAAGCCTAACGTGGAGTCTCATGGAATGATCCCGCGTCGGTGGGAGCTCCAAGACTCTCTTAAGTAGCTCCCCCGACGAGGCCTGATCAGCAGCAGGTGTGTGGCTTCGGGTGTGGCCAGTCCCCTTGCAGGACCACACCCTCCAGGCCTGACGCCGCCTATAAACAGGTGCTCAGCCACACACACATATATATACACACACACAAGCACAGAGAAGGGAAGCAACACCAAAATACATATAATAATACTAATAATATAATTCATAACTGCTCAGGGATCCTGGGTCGCTCAGACCCAGGACCCTGACAATCAAAGCTTAACATTAACAGATTCACAAGTATTTCATAAAAGCTTGTATTACTTTAAAAACTAATGACATAATGGTCAATTAACTTTATATAAACCAAAATAAGCCCATATTTAGTATTTGGTAGATGTGTTGTTCTATGAACAACTTGGACTACCTGAAACAAATTTTTTCTGGAAATTGGCCCCTTTTTGCTTCTGTCACTGCATGTAATCCAGACTCAGTGTTGAGATCAGGAGCTCTGGAGACCAGCGGATATACCATCTGTTGCACGTTCTTGTTGCTGCTGGAGATATTCCTTTATGGCTGCTGAGGTCAATGTTAACTTGCATAAATAATGGAGGACTAATTATCTCAAGTACCAAAACCCTGGCAAATGTAAGAGACACCAAGAATATTATAAAAGATTATTAGAGCAACTGATATGACAGATAAAATTTTGACCAAAGCAAACCTTGAGGAAAAAGTCTTGGGAACAAACCGATCCAACGAAAAAACTAGTGGAGCAAAATAATGTAAATATGGTAGTAGGCTGACATATATGAAAGCTCAAGCTAATTTTGCAAAATGCATGTTTAATAAAATATTCAGAGACCTCATGTTTAAGGTACAGCGCATAATCTGAATGTGTTAAATTATTTATATTTACAGCACAAATGATGCCCAGTACTTGCAGCTCGAATATCCCCTCTGGCCCTGTGGCTCCAAATGAAGACTACATATAATCTTCCAAATACGCTGGAAATAACCAGGTTGGATTGTTTTGTTTTTTTTAACAAGGAAATCCCTTTGGTACAGAGAGGTGCTCACATGCATCATGATAGAGCAGGTAACATAAAGCATGTAAGTGCTACAAACTCATTTCTAATCAGATATCAGGACCACCCGTATGGGCTGTTTCATGGAAGGGCAGAGCATGTGCCAACAGCATGATGCAAACATTAAATCCTTGAAGTTTAGCATGCTTCTGAAGTATCTCAGATGGGAATTTATACGGGAACACTGTGAAGAGCCTACACTGTAAAAAACACAGAAAATATACCTTTCATTTTCTGACAGTGTATTATCTGCTGTTTTTTTTTAATGGAAATTTATGCAAATGGAAAATTGTAAAGTTCAAACTGTGGCTAAAAATACAGAAAAAAACACGTGGAACATGTGTACTTTTACAGATGTTTTTACTGTGCACACTGTAAAAGAAAACATGGAAAAATAAAATGAATTATCACATAAAATAAACACATTTTTGAAAACAATAATTACAATGAACTGGCAGAAAAATATAGAACATTTTCTTTCCTTTTCTTTTTGTTTCCTAAAATTGTGGTTCAATTTTAGGAAGCATTACAGGAAAAAAACAAAAACATCTCAGTACATACACAGAAAGACCAGACATGAAAATGAGAAACAGGTGAAACCACGGAAAATGGGTGAGAGAATCACAGAGGAGTCAGAAGGACAAGGACAGGAAGTCATGTAAACTAAATAAAACGGGAAATAACTGAAACAGGAAATGCAGAAGAAAGACTACTACGGAACTTAGGAAGCTGAGGGAAAATGAAAAGTGAAAATAAAATCAAAAATTGTAGCATTTTATAAAACATGCTGATCCTATATAACCATCTTTAGGTTTTACAAAAATGGTCAGAAAAAGAGAAAATATCCAGTGAGCAACTGTTCTAAGACAAAATACTGTGTGGCAAGACTGCTTTGAACTGATAGGAAGGTAACAGTAACTCCAATAAGAATTTGTTACAACCAAGGTATGCATGAGAGTCTCTCTGAATCAACAACATGTCAAATTTCGAAGGAAATGAGCTGTACCAGCATAGGACTGCAGTGGCTGCCACTCCCTCTCAGCTAAGAACAGGAAACTGAGGCTACAGTTAATACTGACTCACTGAAACTGGACAATAGACGATTGGAAAAATGTTGGTCACTCTGATGAGTCTCTATTTCTGCTGCAACATTCAGTGGGTAGGGGCAGAATGGTATGGATCCGGACATGGTGGAACAAAAGATTCACGTCATGTGATACTGATGTGCAGCAGAAAAAATCTGCAGCAACTGTGTCATGCTGTCATATCAAGATGGACCGATAGGACATAAAATATGTAAATGCTTGAAATTTTCCCTTTAAGACACATATCTTCATTTTTTAGGACATTTGTTGTTGAATATACCAATTTTATTTGCAAGAAGTCGGAGCGACTGTTTTGAAAGAACCTTTTCTTTCTCCTAGCAGGCTAACAGTTCAGTAAAATGTACAGAAAAACATGGATACATAGTCTGAAGTTCAAGTTTGCAGCAGGCTCAGGAAAAAAGTCATTAATTAGATTACATTAGCTGCAAAGGCTTAGTGGGGATTAATGTCGAGAAACGTGTGCACTCAAAAGCAAAAGATAGTGTACCTGGGTGTGCTTCAAACCTGATTAGCTCTTGCGGCAGTGAGCTGCCAGGGGCTTGACGGCTCACGTCTTGTTGTCTACCTGGCAGTTTGCAAGTAATCTTTCCATTGTGCTTGTGGGAGGAAGGTAGATTTAGACATCGTGTGTGTATTTCTCTGCTGTCTGAGGAACAACACACACTTGCTGTCTCCTTTTTTCCTCTCTTTTTCATTTCTTTCCTCCTGTCTCGTACATCTGCTCTGTGCACACGAGGCCTGCCCCCTCTGCCGCTCCTGGCAGCAGCTTATCCAGGAGGTGTGTGTATGTGTGCGTGCGCTACGCAGTCAAGGTGTGTGTGTGTGTGACAGATTTCCAAAGCCAGTTGTAATAGGTGAATCACTGCAGCGTATCCCAGCATCCTCCCTGGTGGCGGCCCTGGCTGGCAATGGCGGCAGGAGGCTCGTGTCAGGAGACACGAGCTGGAGTAGAGCATGTCAAAAGCTCCTCGTCATCGTCTGCGTTGTCCGGGGCGACAGCTCTCCGGCGGATGGAAGAAGACATCCGTCAACGTCTCCTTGGCGCGTGATTCCTGCGCTGCTGGGAATAAGGAAGCTGCTGCGAGGCGAGAGTAAATTCTCAAGTCAAATAATAAAATCTCCAGTAGAGGTAAAGAAGCCGTGGGGATGGGGAGGGGGGCTGAGGGGCTGAGGGGAATTAGAGACAGAAGAACAGCCCCCTCTTCGCTCAGTGAAAGGTAAAAATATTATCATACCACACGTCATAAAGTGCAATCCAGCCGATAACTTGACGGCCCCGATGTCAGACAGGCTCACTAACAAGTCTGACAATTGAAAGTCGAGGTGAGCCTTCTGGGAGATTTGGGAGAGGGGGAAGAGAAAAGGGCCTGTTGGCTAAGTGTACTCCCTCCCACCTGCCAAACACACACACACACACTCCCCCTCCTCCTCCTCTTCCTTTAACAGTGAATAAAATTGACTCGCTTGTGGTGTGGCAAGCAAAGGTGCGGAAGCCGGTAGCATCACCTAAGCGGAGGCGTGCTGATCACACCTTTGCTTAATGAGCTCCTTAGAAGGTCTAAAATAGCAGATCCTCCACCCTCATCTTCTCATTGCCTCCCCCAATTCTAATGTACCTATACCCATCTCCTCACCCCACCCCACTCCTGCGGTGGCTTGTCAGGTGGAGCCTCACTCATTTGCGGCTCCGGCTGTCATCCAAGGGGGTGGGCGGGGGGAGACGGGGGGAAGTGAGGAGAGAGGTGGTGAAGGAGAGTGAAGATGGTGGCGGCGGTGGAGGAAAGTTTAGATTTTAAATTAGAGTGAACATAAGTATGCCAGACTCCTCAGAACACACTTAAGACTTGGTAAAAAGATGAAAGCTCTCTTCCGTTACGTGTTTGTCATGGCCCAAACCTGGAGCTGAGGGAGCTAAGTATTAATCAATGAACACTATTTTGCACTGGGCAAATAAATAAGCCAGTTTTGTAACTAATGCAAAAGAAGCAATGCTTAAACTCAGTGCTGTTTATGAACCCTCTCATGTACTCGAGAACTCTCCATTGAGTTTATAAGAATCGTTGTTATGGAGTGTATGCAGAACGGCTACACCTTCAGATGCAAAGAGAAACAAAGAACAGGCATAAAGATGAGTAAGTGAATATAAGAAGTTCAAGATTTTAAAACTGCTAAATAAATAAGGTATACACAAGGTATGGTAAAAAAACAGCAGCAGTGCAATGGCGTGGCATGATGGTGCAAATAATTCACAATTTCACTAACTATTACTTGAGGTTTTGCACACATTTGATCCCTAACCATGTGACTAACTTGTTTGCCATTTTGGAAGCGTGACAGTTATGACAAATGTAGGGTCGGGGGTGGGGGGAGTTGGTGTATATTGAGGGTCAGTGTTGGTTTTTCTGAATCTGTTTGTGATTTGAGGGACCTGCCAGAGGGCAACAGGTCAAACAGTTGAGAGCCAAAATCAGCCTTTTCTCAATGTTTTCCGCCCTGACTGCCACCCTTCCACTGAGACCATTTCTGATGAAGCTTGAGTGAACAGTAGATGATCAACTGAAAGTTGCATCTCTGAACTCCTTTGTCAGGTCTTTGCTGGATTTGTTCCTGTTTCTTGAGGACATGACTTTCATTTACCATTCATCTGCTGTAGATAGTTTTTTTAGGCCTGTGACTTCTTTTGTCCTCCACTTGTCCATTTTCCTCAACTTTATTAAGAACACACTGCACACCACGCTGAGACATGTCAAGCTTTCTGATAATAGCTCTTTGGGAATCACATTGTTGGTGTAAAAATACAACTTAATGTCTTTCAAAATGTGTTATATTTGGTATTTTTCATGGATTTAAAGAAATAGGAACAAATGATGTGTTTTTGTGCAACATACAAAACAACAATACATTCCTCTGAAACTGGTCAGGTACAAGAACTGGACTGAAAATACGTGAAAAAGCAGCCAGTGTCAAAAGAAAAACTTTGCAACACCTTCAGAAACCCTGGAGAACTATTGCTCAAGAGCACTTAATAAAATGACAAGAAAGTCTGGCTTCCTGGAAGCTTGAAAAAATAGCAACTTTAACTGTTTATCTACATGTATGGTAACAATTTTTATACTGTAGTGTACACGATGAGTTTTAAAAACCTTAACTCAAAGACAATACTTTTCGTGACGCTTGTGTTTATTAACAAAAACAATCGTGTGGACACTCAAACCTAGACGAGTAAATTTCACTACAAGTTTAAAATCGGAGTGAACGCTAAAACCTTTCTGCACATAAGGTATGAGCACTCTTATCAAGACTGGCTCCGTATTCGCAAATTAAAGTCAAGTAAAGAGTGCTATCTCCTAAACAACCCATTAAGGGTAGAATTAACCACAGGAATAGTGTATACAAACACATTACCAAAATACATTTGGCTATAAGACCCAATTCACAGTCTGTCAATAATTAATCCAGGAATACCTGCTTCCAACATGTGTAATCTTCTTAGGATTATATTGGGGGAGAAAATGCTGCCGTGGCTATGACAGGTGTTCCTGCATTAGCGTCCATTAAAAACAGATTATATGGCAGTTGCTCTCATTTTGGCGGCTGACATGGAAGAAAATGTTGTTGTTGGCGGCGTAGCAGCCTCGCAGCACATACGCACCCATCGGAAGGTGCCGCGCTGCAAACCGCCTCTGTAATCACAAACGGCTATTATCTAGATGTCTTTTTTAAACCTTTATTTATCCGGGGGAAGGTTTGCTGAGCTCGCACATCCTCCCTGCAGCAGTGTCCTGCTTTGCACCCAAATGATTACACACATTTAGATGTGCAAGCTGCCCAGTGCAATGGGCCTTTTTGTATTGGCCACCAAGTCCTAGCAGGTGCAACAGAAGTGCAGTAATTACAGTAAAACCCCATCAGATTCAACACTGGTGCGTGTATGTGTGTGTATATTCTCAGTTATGGCACCCCCCTCCCCAAGGCATCCTGATAACACCACAAAATGCATGTAATAGTGTTTTCAGTAACAAGTAAGATACTCTGCTTGTTGCAAGCAATGTCCTTTCACTGTAAATACATAAAACACAGCAATGGTTTTAAGAATCTGAATTTCAAGACCACACCACATGAATGCTGACCAACCCTCCGCCCCCCTGGCCCCATACCTCTTCCTCCAGCTGCGGTAATGGCTGGCAGGTCACACATGCACACTGGAAGAAAAGGAAGCGCCAGTGTTCAGTCACAGATGTAAGTCTATATAATGAGCCCCAGTAAGAAGACGCCATAATATCCTTGCTAATAAGGTATAATCGTCTCATTGTAATCAAGTTATGTGCAATTTATGAGGGTTAGGGAATAGGCCTTTTGACTCGTGATGCTTTTTTTCCTCCGGATGCTGGTCTGCAGGGCTGAGAGTGAGCATTGTTCAAGGGTTGAAGGAGGACACGTATAACCACACATGTATGTTTGTTCCTCTGTGTGGGGTTGGGGGGCGGGTTCTTTCAGTATGAAAAAGAAGCAATAAATCTAAAACACTGAGTTGTTTCAAATGAGGGTGATGCTACATTCGTTGATTTACTGTTAATTGACAAATCAGCACATGTATTCCCGCCACAAGTTCCCCTTTATAGATTTTAAACTGGCTCTGGACGGCATTGTTGATGACATTTACAGTTAATGTAATGTGTCACTTGTAATGTTTTATGTATCAGGACATAATAAGAAATTATCTGATCCTCACCAGATCTTAAAGTTCAAATGTAACCTGAGATGAATAACAGCACAAAACATTGTACACTATTTCATTATCTATTTAACAAAAATGAAAACAAAATGCAGTAAGTTGAAGTAGTGGTTTCATTTATGACTTTATCAGCCCGTCATATCATTGTAGAGGAATTCTGACCCACTTTCCTTTACAGTGTTGCTTCAGTTCATTAACTTCAGGCATTCATTTATGAAAAGCTCTCTTAAGTTCCCACCACAGCATTTCAGTCAGATTGAGGTCCGGACTTTTGACTAGATCATTGCAGCACCTTGATTCTTTTCCTTTTCAGCCATTCTGCTGTAGATTTTCTGCTGTGCTTTGGATCATTGTCCTGTTACATGACACAATGATGGCCAAGCTTTAGCTGTCAGAAGGATGGCGTAACATCTGACTCTAGAATACTTTGGTATACAGAGGAGTTTATGGTCGACTCAATGATTGCAAGGTGCCCAGATTCTATGGCTGCAAAACAAGCCCAAATCATCATGCCACATGCTGGGAGCTGGTAGGAGACGTTTGAGCTGGTATCCTATGTCTAGTTTTGTGCATTATGACCAAAAATCTCCACTTTGATCCCATCTGTGTAAAGAACATTGTTGTAGAAGTCTTGTGGTTGGGTCAGATGCAGCTGTGGAAAACTAAGGCATGCTAGCATGTTCTGCCATGAACTTTAACAACTACTTACTTTACTTAACATTTAACATACTGAGGCCTGTAGAGTCTGAGATGTAGTATTTGGATTTTTGCGTTTTCTCTGAGCATTGCACGATCTGGGTGAATTTGCTGGGACATCCACTTCTTGGAGGGTCGTGTCATTCCCCCTTGCCCACTGCAGAAGTACACTTAGTATGGTTCAGGAGGCTGACCTGGTTGTCAGTGTATCTGCAGGTTACCGGATCAATCCCTGGCTCTTATTGTCTGCTGGCCAAAGTATTGCTGGGACACCGTTGCATTCTTGGAATAACCTGAACCTTAATTTGCCCCTAGTGCATCCACCGAGAATGTGAATGTTAGGTTAAAAATGCTGAGGTTTAGAAAAAAGCACCTTATAACGGTGTGAGAGAATGAGTCTTGCAGGAAGAAAATGCTTTGTGTAATCAAGTAGAGCATACATGTGCTGTAGAAGTCCATTTAACATTTGTGTTACTTGCATCCTCGCTTGGCAGAGACTAATTTGACGGATGCATTGTGCAATTAGCAGAAAGAAGTACATCTGAGAGGGAAAGAAAGAATGATTCCAATAATAAAGTATGGAATTTTTTTTACTTGTCCAACAGTTAACAAAGACAAACATAAAGGAAAACACTAAAAAAGCTAAACTTTCATGTGTAATCATAGTGCTGTGATTTATTCGAGTGTATTGTGAGGAGACTGAGGAGTTTCTGTGCCATTTCCGATGTGATACAAATCAAGCTTAGCGAGCCAAGCTTTACTAAATTGCACACAATGACATTTCTGACTTCTACCAGGGCACATTCAAAAATCTATTGTCTGCAGAGTTCCCAGTGCCATTTTCAACTGTGCTGTAACATTATACTGTAAACAGTTTGTGTCTGTTTGGGCCGATACAGTTTCACTTGGCCATTTGCTCTTCCTCGCATTCATCTTGTGTCTTCTGAAGACAAAGCGTACAGGAAAAAGAAAGGACCCTTGGAAAAGTAAACTAGCTCACCTTATTGCACCCAATGTGTTCTCTGTGTATGCAGCTCTCCCCATACCACGGTAATTGCATTCCTGAGCCAAACACCCACCCATTGGTGATTTGACACCGTCTGTTTGATGCACCGTGTGTGTGCGCGTATCCACATATATGCGTGTGCCTGCAAGATATTACGGCTGGTAAGCCGAACCTGCCTGCGATTGTACTAATAAAGGTTGTATTCCTTCGGCTCGCGCTCAACAGTAGACAGCACCAATTACACACAATGACTGGAACGTGAAGGGGTCGTCTTCCACAGCCTGCTGACACCCGCTTTGAACTCCCTCTGACTTCAAAAGGTATCCGCCAAGTGATTACCGGGTAACAGACTGGGTTTAAAAAAGAGGGAAAAGAGGAAAAGAGAAAATGTATCCCTACAATCCCCTATATCCAAACACACTGACAATTTGATCCCTTTGAATCATGCCCTGCTGCCTGAAATACAGGACAACAATAACGTTGTGGGTTCATTATGAAAGCCGATAACCAGAGACAGGTATGAAGGTAAGCATGAGAAAATTGGCAGTATTCAAATGGACACTTTTTACATGTGTAAATTGGGAGCTGCTGCATGTTTCCACTGATGGAGGAGCTGTGAATTATGAGAGTCTCGCACAAAGACGGAGTTGGCAGTCTGGTGGAGTCTGAGTGGGTGAGCGCCGTGCTGAGACAGCCCATCAATCAACCCTTCGAACACCTTTCCCCCCCACTTCCTGTAAGTGCTCTGCGAGCCACAGCGGCCGCCAGGAGTCCACAGGAAGCCACCGGGTGAGGATTCAGCAAACCTATTTTTTCCTTTTAATTTGAGCAATTGCTGCAAGTATTGATTGAGCGAAAGCACAATGCAGTTACAGGAGAGGTGGAGAGAGGAGCGCCAACAGGGGAGGGCCCGGGCACCGTTAATGTAGCTCCAACAGGGGAATCAAACGCTCCCTCTTGTTTTAAGCGCTCCTCCACCCTAGCTGCACAAGGCAACGGGGCCGAGCGGATCGATAGCACTGATTAAACGGCACATATCCCGGTCATCAATATTATACACACTCTATTTGCAGGACACCAATGTTCAAGTCTGGTGAAGTAGATAAATACAGCAGAAACGTACAGTAGACAGTGTGGTGCAGCTGTGCAGGAGACAGCAGACGTCTCACAAGCTATAAAGCTCAAAATTAACAGCCCGCAGTCTCTTAGTGCTCATAGTTCATCATCCAATCAGCAGGAAGAAACTGCACCATCATTCTTTGACTGAACATAAACCATTTAAAATCTATAGTCGTACCTGATGTTGATCTAAAGGAACTTTTGGTTCTATTATAAATTCCTGCATCCAAATGTATAAATTGTTAGTTTCATGCCAAGAAAATATGTTTTTATTTGTCTTTTTACTTCATCTTAGAGGAAAAAAGCACCTCAGTAACCTTTCAGTAAGAGAAACTTGAGGAAGAGTGGCTTCTCACCCACTATACACGGTCTCTTCTTGACATCTAGTCTTGGTTCGGCTTAATTCGGCTCAATTAATTTCTTGAAAACCAGCTTTGATGTCGTTCTTAAACTTTCTTGTTCATCTCTGCTGAACACAAGCCATATGCTCTGAATTTCCAGCTTTAAACAGCAACACAAATCCCGATTAGGAAGTTGACATCTTCCCAAGAACAGCCCATCAGCTAGAGTTTGGGTTTGTTTTAACCAGAAGCTTAACTTGAAGATGTAATTTTTCTGTTTAAAATTATTTGCATTTGGGTGTACCAAACATGTAGAAGTTGGTTGATGCTAACAAACCCAAACCCAGGATGGGTCACCAATGACCTGTTGTATGTGAAGAGGTTGATTCAATCAACTTTAGCCTCATCTGCTGATTTCTGACTTCCATTACTACTCGCTCTTCATTTTTGGCTTTTCCTCGTTGCTTACTTTCGTTAAGTTGAGACAGTAGAGTAAGCCTGTTCATTGGGCTGACCTGAACCCTAACACGCTTCAGAAAAATTCAGCACCAACTTGCAAGTTATAACTAATGAAAAGGTTGTGTAAATGCAAAAGCTTGCCCTCCTTTTCGTATGATATAAATCAACCCAGCAAGTGGAAAAGTGTATGAACTTTCCTGAACCTGCTTTCTCAAGCATGGCCTGCAAAAATTAGTCCGCCAACACAGCCTTCCTACTGTAATTTACATACTGGAGAACAGTCACAATGCATGAAAACTCAAGCTAACAAGACTAGTTTAACCTCTTAACATCCATCAGGTCACTGGCAGATCACCCAGGGTTAAACTGCATTTTAAACACTTGCTAAGCAATCATCATTTAATAAACTTGAAGATGTTACCTTTAAAGCCAAGGCTCTGTCAGGCATTTTGGCTTTACAATTCCTCTGTTTTAAGATTTCCTTGAAATGGGATCACGTTCAAGTCATCATCGGTTTTGGTCCCAATGACTCCCAACCATCAACTCGTGTATTTGTAAAATTCTTTTCACAAGTATTTAAGCAAAGATAGCAACCATTCAAATTCACTACTTCAAACACAGGTTCAATTTCCATGTTTTCCCCCAAAAGTCTGTTTTGTTTTTTTCTATAAAAGGGTTAGGGTCAGGGTCATCACCAGTAATGACTTGAGGGATGTCATTTGCCTTTTGTGCAATGCTTTGTCACCAGTGATCCGATGGTAGTGGACTCTGATTGGCTCCCATTTCCTAGTCACCCCTCTAATCTTTACCATGCTGTCATATGCAAATCATTCTGGCCCTTGACTCTCACTGATAGTTATTTCAATCGCTTGCCTCGAACCTGCAAAAAGTTGAATCTTGATCTAGACCACCAGCATTCAGTCTTCACTTTAAGTTGTTGAATATCACTGGACACGTGTGGACACGCCTGCCTTCTGTTAAGTCTTTGCATCGATATATCCCAAATTTTACCATGAAAACATTATAGAAAACAATCCTTCTTTGTCTACAAGAGAAGAATAGATTTTGTTGAAAAGTTGCAAATTCCCACAACTTGAGGCATGAAATGAGTTCTGGGATTGAGAGGGATATCTGGACGCTGATTAGTTTGCCTCCCAGTCATCGTCATTTCACAGTTTGATACGTATTTGTGAAGATGCTACACAAACCGTTCAATTTTGGTAAAGAATCCTTTCAAAAATTACTTAAGTTGAAGTTGAATCTGGATCAAGTCTGCTACACTGAAATATCTCTATACTGTCCTACGTATCTCAAATCATGTCTTCCCAGAAATGTAACTACACCTCACAGCGGCCTAAATAACTGCAACATGTCTGTTTGGGACAAACGTGCCATGTAAATATAGTAAATTGACTAGCATGAGGATAATAGTAGCTTGTTTTCTGCAAACAGGAAAGCAGACAAGGTGTTTTTCTTGTTTTCACAGCTCTGATAATACTTGTACTGACTCAATCAGTCCTCAAGATTCCTCTACTTCCTCCAAGCCGAGCATTAGCAGCTCATGCAGACACAACAGTGCACAAGAGCATTAAACTTGGGTAAAAGGTGAAAATGAAGAGCCGACTGTTTCTTAAGAGTTCAGAAAACATATTTCCAAATATTAGATTAATTTAGACTGTGTGTTTATGATGTGTCATAGTAGAAAAAAAAAGATAAAACAATCTGCAGCTGGTGAAGTGCAGCAGTGCCTTGTACAAGTACAAACACAAACCTATCCTTTGCCACACACTCACACACAAACGCAAACACACACGAGTGCTGGACAGTCGATAGTACTACCGCATGATAATCGATTGCCATTTGTAACAGCAGGGTGGGCAGAGGGGTCCGATCAGTGCAAATTATTGTCACCGCCTGCTGTCGTGCTGTGCAGTCAGCCGGCCGGCATAGCGGAGCAAGATAAATGACAAAAGAGTCGCAGGAGCAAGATAGCAGTTAGTCATACCTGGTAGCGCAGGGGGCTCTACAGGGGGGCGCGCATCAATACGACAGGGGAAGGCGGAGGGGTGGGAGGGAGGAGAGGCAAGAGGAGGATGAAGGGAAGTGGCAGGGACAAATTAAAATACAGTAAACAGCAGATTTTATGACATTCGGAGCACACTAGGCTCAGCTTGTGTGTGTGTGTTTTCCTCTTTTCTGTACGTGTCTGAAGATTATGTGAGAAACACACTTCAGAAGATTCATATTTGCTTTTAAACTTCATCCTCGTGTTCCAGTCTTCAGCCAAGCCACAGGTTTCACTAAAACTTCCCAAATCTTAAAACGTCAATCAGATGAATGCACGTCTTGCCACCTGCATAAATTTTCATCTCTAAAAAACATTTTTTGCACGTCTTCAAAGTTTTTGACACGCACACTCATTAATTTCATCTCCACTTGCTCCAAAAAGGCTGGGGCTGTTTTCTTGTATCTATTATTCCCAAAAAAAGAGAGGAGAAACATAATCAAAACCCAACTAACAATTTCTATGCGGTCCAGCAATGAAGACACGTCTCAAGAAGTCAGCAGTGTTGCATCAAGCAGCCGCATTGATTTCAAAACGGGGAAATGGAAAGCTCTCATTGATTGGAGATGCTCGGGGTCTTATTAAACAACTGTGACTGTCCCTAAAGCAAACGTTGGGGACAGCTTACCTAACATCTGACTAGACTCCATTGATTTTTTTTTCTCTCTTTCTTACAGTAGGTTGTGTTTGTATGTCCCCAGCACCGTTCACTGATGCCCAGGCAGCACTGAAGCAGAGTTGCGTCCACGCCACAGCTGTAATTTGTGATAGCCGATCAGACGTTCCTCCAGGTCAATATCGTATCTTGTGGGGAAGTTGGCTAATAGGAATAAACATTTCACCTTTGTCTAAACAATCGAGCCCAAGGAATTCCCCGTAGCACTGCAGGGTCAATGGGTGAGTCAGCTGGGTAACGGGGCCCCTGTTTTAAATGGCTCTCATACAAAAAAAGACCATTGCAAATCAATGGCTAGTCTTTTTTTTTTTAAGAGTGGTGGCATCAGGTGAAGTAACTCAGGTGCTACTTTAATTGTTGCCATTAAAGCAAGAGCTTCAGAAATCTATGAAGCATTTGTATTTGAAGCACTGCTCAATGATGTGTTTGCTATAGAAGGAAGTCAGTGCCTATGAAAGTATAAACTACAGAGATACAATAATGTACTTTCAAGGCTGAGGAAACTTTTTCCTGTTTAGTATTTATACAGGCTGCAGCAAATAAGGTTCAAAAACTAAGATTGCATCACAGCAAATATGAAGTTCTTGAGTTACAAGTACAGCAACTGCAGCTCCACTTATTGGTATTTCAGATGCATCTTTAAATTTACTGATTATGTTTTTCTGTTCATTTATTCTGTACTGCAGCTGCTCAGTTTATCCTCTAGCTGTATCAGTTTCTTTCTGTGCAAGGCTAGTCTCCCTGAAAGCCTACTTTCTTCTGATTGATCTTCTGATCTTGCTACTTCCTCTGAGATTTTTGTCTATATTGACATGACAGCATCAGAGTTTCTGCAGATTTTTCAGCTGAGCATCCAGAAGTGGCACCCGATGTGGTCTTCTGCTGCTCTTGAGATGCTGTTCTGCATGCCTTGGCTAAGTGTTTATTTGAGTTACTGGTTTCTTCTTATCAGCTTAAAGCAGTCAAGCTGGTATCAACAGGGCATTTTACCCAGAACATGTTTTCTTGTTTTCAGACTGTTCTCTGTAAACCCTAGAGATGGTTGCGGGTTAAATCAGCAGATTAGTAGATTAGCAGTTTCTGAAGAATTCTAACAAGTTACGTTAAAATACGTACATCACGAGCAGATCATCAGAAGGTCATCTGAGTTGCTGCTATGTGATTGACTGATTAGAGATTTATGTTAATGAGCTGTTGAAAAGGTGCCTAATAAAGTGGCCTGTGACTGTATGTAAATACAGCTTAGAAGAGCTCATAGTCTTCAGTGAAAGTGTACGGACAAGTTGTTCAGTTGTTGTTTTTGTCATATGTTATATATGAGACCTTCTGGTTCTGACTCTTCAATAAATGGAGTAGGCCCATGTTTCAGTAGCAGCCTAACCAAAAATGTCACTTCATACTGGCGATTAAGAGTTCCCCGGTATCCTTTGTGGTTCCCAAAACAAAAAGCAACTGTTGTTGTCTTCTGATTATTCTGTGAGAAAAAGAAACAAAAATAAAGTGTTTATTTCTTTGCTGAGATATGTTCTTTCACTGCTTTGTACTATGGAGCTAAAGTTGCCATTAAATCTGAGAATGGTAGTGTATTTTGTATGGGTGCTTACTTCCTAAGCTCCTGTTAAAATTCCAGCTATACCTGAGTAACTAGACTCGTTTTTCAGGGAAATTAGATGGGTTTTCACTGTTACTTAGACGAGGATTTAAACAAGCAGAACAAGAAGGAGGCATGTCTCTGTGTAGAAACTCTCAGTTTTTCAATTTTCTTTGATTATCCCAAACACAGAGGGACCGCAGAACTTTTTCCGAGAGTGTGAGCGCTGCAGGGAAAGTGGTCTGGAAAGCAAAAAAGGAGCGAGCGTATTTCATGTGAGGGCCAAAGAGTCAGCAGAGAGTGAAATGACTGTTTGACTCTATTCCATCCTTCCCTCTTAAGTCACACAAAGCACGGCGACTCCCAGCCAACTGTGAGGTATTGTATAATCGCTGTGTAGCTCCTAAGAGGCCACGGAAGGAAATCGCTGTGGAAGGAAGTGCAGAGAGTGAGTGGACGTTCAGGGGGCTCAGTGGGAGTCAAACTGAGCCGAGGTGGACTGTAGGGCTATCTGTTAAACACCAATATGGGCTGAATTGAGGAACTCACATTTTATACTTAATTTATTAGATTAAATATGTAAAGATAGTGAGGAATCTGCACAGATGAACAAGCAGGTCAACTTATGAAGATTACAAAAGCTAGGAGAGTAGGTTTTAATGTTTTAAAGAGAAAAAGTGACAGGGAATTAACGATCTGTGAGAAAAGCTGCTGATCCAAAAGCCAGCATTTCATAGCAAATGTGGCTCATGCAGTTCATAACATATGGCCAGGAAACTTCATTATCTAAATTACCAATGGTCCCCAAGAGCTTTCCGAGATGGCTGTTTGTGTGAGCTTCTAGCATTTTCCCACCTGCATCAAACAAGCGCTAAGAGGCAACCTCCATCTGCAGGTCATCATCATGAAGATGGGAGTCATCCATCCTCATCCAAAAAGGTCAGATAAAAGCTGCACAGCCTGGACACTTACAGTTCAGCTCCTCCTCCAGTACGCCACCTGTATCAAACCGGCCTAGACTGTTAGAGATATCAGCGAAGATAACTCGATCCATGTGCGAAATGCTGATTTAAAATAAACCGTGCCCGTGGGGGGGAGTAATCAAAGGTCAGGCCAAAAGGCTGTGTTTGATGTCCAGCTCGCGGTGCGTTAAGGTCTCGCGGCCACAAGTGATTCGTAAAACCGGGGCCGACTCAAAGGGCAAAGCGAGCGGCATGAATACGTTTTATGAGCGAATGAGTGACAAATACATTTTAATCTCTGTTTTCACAAGAGCAAATGGCAACAACGACGCGTCTGCAATTAGCAGATGAAAATTCATCAGCGAGGGCCGCTGCGCACGACACCGGTCACGCCGCTGTGGCTCTCCGATGGGTAGTGACCAGAAAGTCCAGCGCTGAAAAGTGCATGGGTGGATTGAGGCAAAAAAAAAGAAAAAAAAGAAAACGCAGTTGCCCACGATAGCTCATTAGGCTTTGCTAATTTCTTATTTAATGAAATGTATAACTCATGAATCTTAATATTTCACACATTAACAAGTGTGGATTCAGCACGCTTAATGGCATTTAAAACCTATGAGCTTCCTTTAAGTTAAAGTTTGTTAAGTTGGGGCTATTCACTTAATTGTTGCGAGACAGTGAATTCGGGAAAGGAATTTAGAGTTTACTTAAATTCCTCCTAGACCATACCTGCACTGTATGGACTTTTTACACTTGGTCTGTTAGAAAGCCAATTATCAGATCTGATTCGATGGATGGACTGGGCCACTCTTAGGTTCATGCATTGGTTTGTAGTTATCTTGATATTTTAGAGCAGGGATGTCAAACGCATTTTACTTCTTGGGCCTCATTGGTGTAAAGTAGCTTAAGTGCGCATTTAATCTCTGAGGTATCTAATATAAGAAAAAGAAGTGCGCTATCAACAGTATTACTCAGTTTTCGGCTCCCAGGCCTTATGTTTGACACCCATGTTTTAGAGCCAGAAGAGTCAGTGTTTGGAAAATGAGGGTGGAGGGCAAAGGTAGTTTTGAAAGACCTTCAGAAAGCCTGGAAAGGTATTAAGAAAGTTCTGCTCCAAAGTCCAAAGTCCTGCTCCTTGGAAGAAAAATCTAAATAAATGAGAGGTGGCATGAGCTTACAAACTATCTACATCTAGTATCCGGTTGCCTAGGCAACCTTCTGATGTAGTTGCTACCAAAGTCATATGTCAATCAGTATTCTTCACTCTCATTGGTCGCTTCACTTTCTTGCCCGGAAGTTGAAAAGAGTCTACCTCTGGTTTCCGCCCACTTCTCATCACCAGTGGTTACTTCTCTTTGACACCTCAGTATATCAAGATGTGGTTTGAGTACCATTAGAATAGTTTTGTGGTTTTTCCAAAGTTAGCTGCATAGGTAGAGGCAACCTTCACTGATTTCTGAGCACACTCAGTCATTTTGTTCTTTAATAAGGCCTGAAATATGACAGAAACAGTTCAGTTCAAGAGCTTCAAGGGTTGCTAGTAGTAGGCTTTCAAGCTGTTTGGGGGTATAAAGAGAAAAGAAAAATGGTGTTCTGGAATAGCTAGCTGGGTTGAGCAGGTGAATCACATGCCATTTTGACTAGATTTGGGACTGACTGCTCTGCAGCATTGTCTTCCTTTAGCAAAGTAAACTGAAACACAACCGCATGGAAACAACACATACAAACATACAGTTAACTGCATATCAACCCATATTATTCGTCAGATAATTGCATTTTATTTGTTTTTAAAATGTGCTAACACACAAACACAGTCGAGTTGTCCAGTTAGGGGATTGTTAGGGGCAAAAGTGGCCACGCCTCTACTGACACCAACTTTAAGCCTTAACAGAGTTTAAATGACACAGTTATAAAAACTTCACCACTTGTAGAGTAGTCATTAAAGAAGAAGTCAGCTTTGGAGACCAAACCTATTTCTTACAGGTGACTGTAAACGTGTTTACTTCTGCTGTTAAGTTGGACATTTTAACATGGAAGTCTATGGGCATTGACTCACTTTTGGCACCAGCCTCAAGTGGTCAAAAGTGGAAGTGCAGTTTTAAGCACAACAGCATTGGCTTTCTTTCCAAGCCCCTTAGACATTGGCTTAATTCTTCTATCCCAGGTTGGATGGAGGTTGCTGTTTGATTAAATGTACAATTAATTTCTTATTTATGTATGAGGGTGGCCAATTCATTTTCCCAAGTGGCTACAATTTAAACCCAATTATAACATCTACTGGTAACAATATCATTTTGTAAAGAGATAAAGTTATGCCCACCCCTGCTGTATTTACTCCACTGTACACGGGACAGATTGAGTGTTGTTATCCAACAATCTAAGAGCATTTGGTAAGTCTATGCACGCAGTCTCTTTTGGAAAACTTCGTGTTCCAGGTTACTGTCGTTCGATCATAATTTACTGCCCGCTTCAAACCCCTGCACTTAAGGAAAACAGCATTCTTCAGAAAGTTCATTCCCCCCGCGATAACTCGGCCCATAAACTTTCACTGGAAGCCACAGTTTGTGGATTACTGGACGACCACATCATCTTTTCTTTTTGAAGTGGATTTAAGCATTTTTGGCCAGAGAGGAATTTGTGCTTAGAAAATTACAAAGTGTGGTTCAAGATAAAGTGATGGCAGGAACTAAATGACAGATTATCTCACCCATCTATTTAGAGGAAATTAAGAAATGAGAATAAATCTTGAACACTTGAGGCAGGTGGTTTAATCCTCGCTGGACTCGAAAAACCACATTTATGGCTTTAATTTGAAAAAAAATGTGCACCTTCAGCTAAACACAGAAGCCTTCTTGGAGTTGTTTGTCATGATTTAAACTCACTTAAAGGAGCATATCTGAACATAACAAGCAGATTTCCAAACTCCGTTGCATTTCCTGCGCAGCACCTGTGCCGAGCGCGTGGCAGATGACACCATATTGGATTGATGCACATGACTTGCTCCGATGCGGCGAAAGGTACTGCGAGGACAAACAGTTAAACACACTGATTCATCTCCAGCCGAGCGCGCTGGCACACAGCTGTGCCGACCGACGAGCTTATGGCATCGTCATCATACTTCAATTATGAAAGGAAACATATTAGAAAACGTAGATTGTGTTAAATTGGAACGTCTCTTTTCTTTTCATAGGTCTGCAGTCAATCTGTTCAGACTTTTACCTGGTAAATTCCGTCTTAACATGTACTTTACAGCTGTTTAACCAGAATTTGTGTTATTACTGTTTCATGTTCATACCAGGGCATCGGCAGCACCGTTTTTTTTACTGAAGATAGCTAAAATTCCACAGATGTACACAGCTGTAATCAACCCTGGTATTAGTTGGTTGTTGGATTGAGATATTTAAAGGACAATAACCATTATCTACCATGCACACCGGACACTTTATTAGGGACACCTTGCTAATACCAGGTTGAACCCCCTTTTTTCCTCAAAGTGTCCTTAATTCCTTGTGGTATGGGATCAACAAGGCTATTTGAGTACAGTGAACTCATCAAACCAGTTTGTGAAATGGTGTGTTATCCTACTGGAAGCAGCCATCAGAAGATGGTACATGAAGGGACGGACATGGTCAGTAACAATACTCAGGTAGGCTGTGGGATTTAAATCATCCTCAATTGGTACTAAGCGGCCCAGAGTGTACAAAGAGACTATCCCCAACACTCTTACAACAGCTAGAACCACTCATACAAGGATCCATGCTTTAATGTTGTTTACACCAAATTCTGACCCTACCATCTGAATGTTGCAGCAGAAATCAAGGCTGATCAAACAACGCAACATTTTTCTTCTAGTTTCCTGTTTTCATGACTTGTTGTGAATTGCATCTTCAGTTTCCTGTACCCGTGGTCTGTTTCAAGTACAGAGACGCTCTTCTGAATATCTCATTTGCAATGAACGGTTATTTGAGTTACTGTTAATGGCCAATCTGGTCATTCTCCTCTGGCCTCTGACATCAAAAGGACAGTTTCATCCAGAGAACTGCTACTCACTGGATACTTTCTCTCTTTCAGGCCATTCTCTGACTAAACTCTAGAAATGCTTGTGTGGGAAAATCCCAGCAAATCAACAGTTTTTGAACTACTCAGAACAACAACCATGCCACGTTCAAAGTAATCTAAACCACAACGTCATCATTAAATCATCTTGAGCATGTCTATTTAGTTGCTGCAGTTGGGTCGGATGATTAGAGATTTGTGTTACAAGCAGTTGAAAAGGTATACCTAATAAAGTGGCCAGTGAGTGTATATTATTTGTATTATGTGGTGTAGAGCATATCTGTGTTCTTAGCCCTATTCATATTTAACTAAGCCAGAGGTCAGCATGAAGTATTCAGTCCTATGTGAACTGGCATCTATGAAATTTGGAGTAATTTATTTTTAGCAGAAAATTGTTCATTTTCTGCCTTTTTCAATGTCTTTAAGGTCAAAAGTCATTGCTATTTTTGGCACATATTCAGGACAGGAAGGCCAGACTGTCCTCCCTGTCTGGCTCACTCCGATGCTCGATTCTGGGCACCCAGCATCACTCTCCACCACCATGTTGGGACATCACACACCCCAGAGGTAAGGTGAACAGGAAGATTTGGACTCCCCGCACACAGCGCAGCAGGGCTTCATAAATCAAGCGCTTCTGTAGATCCTCATCCGCATATCGCTCCGTCTGGCTGCTCACTGCAAGCTGTAATTACACACCGGCTAGCTGTTATATAAGGAGCTGAGGAATGAGCTACAACATTATGCACAATAAAGCCTGTCGTATAAAAAACGGTGTAAAATAACTGGATCAACACTGCGTTTTATGATCTCTCAGTAAAATGACACTCAAATGTGCAAAGAGGAGGAGTAAAAACAGTGTTGTAAATGAATGCATGGGTTTTCCCCAAATCCTTGTTTTATACGTGTTCACTAAGGACGTGTGCTTTGCTGTTTTCACGCCACTGACCCGTCATTAAACGACTCAAAATTATTTACAGCATGCAAACAGGGAGGGACAATAGGTGAATACTGTACTAGACAATTCAGGACAGGTACACATATTCACTATTCACAGTAAGAATGGCTTAAGTTTAAATATTGAGATCAGAGCAACTAACCATTGCTCTGACCTCACAGCAATCGTGAGCCAAAGACTCGGGGTTCAGACTGCTCTAAATACTCAGTATCAGAAAGTTTTGGAGGAGCTTTGGATGCACCAAGGCCCAGTATGTGATAAATAAGGATTATTCTTAACTGTGAATCATGCAAAGCCGCTCTAGTAGGGCACAAGAACAAATATATTGGACTGGAAATGAGTCAAACAGGTCATTTCCAACTTGAGGACATGTTTCAGACATCCCACACTTCCCCTTTAAAGAAATCACTGAGAAATGAAGTTTGCACCTTTTCCACTAAAGACACAGTCTAGACACAGTTATCTTGTAGCATCAAAACTTCACAGGTTTTTGTTCTCCACCAAGTTTCTTTAAATTTAGTTGAACACAGTTTTGTTCAGGTTTAGTTTAGGTTTAAGAGACCTTCATCTTCATCTTTTAAGCAGCCTCATGCATTTTAAGCTCAACTTATGGTTCAACAGTGGTAGCACGCTGGCAGTCTATGACAGCTCGTCTCTTGCAGGACGTGTATCTGGTACAACTGGTCTTTGGGCAACTCTTGCTTGTGCTGTTGTTGGTCTGTCAGCCAGCTGCAGAAACGAGCTGAAGTAAAAGTGTTAAAAACAATGAACATGCTGCCTGTGCTTTCATTTTTTGAGTTCTTCTTCTGTTCCTGGTGAAATCCACTGTCTGTTTCAGCCCACTTCTCAACCACTGTCATCCATGTCCAGCGCATGCATTTGGGTTTTTGAAGTTCTGCGTGGAAGCATGTTCACAGTGGGCAAAAATCCCTTTCTGTATGCAAACGGACACAATTGCTGTAGCTTAAATTATGCATTAGATGCATGATTGTATATCCTAAAGACACATTGTTTTAAATGATTCGGCAGGTAAGTATTAACCCCTTAACGCAGAGTGTATTATATTTGATACATGCAGGGGTTTTTTTAGTTTTTGAGATTTCTACATCTTCAGTGTTATTTTTTTTACCCGTGAAAAAGCAAAATATATTTTGTTTAAATGCCAAATGTAGAAAATACCTGTTAAAAGTCGTACACGGAAATTAAAATTCAATAAAATGTTTCTTCTGTTACTTTATCATGAAATGCTAAATATGGTTTAAAAAAAAATACCACTCATGATGTGCAGGGACTTGATCAGTAAAAAACAAACCTGTGACCTTTAATGACCTCCTCTGACAAGTTTTGACACCCCAGCATGTATGAATAAAGACACTGTGTTTTTCCAAGGGTGGATGCATAGACAGAGACCACTCTCACTATCTTCTGATGCATGCCTGGTCATTTTGTTCTGTGAGGAGGCCTGAAATATGACAGAAATTGTGGTTCAAGAGCTTTAAGGGTTACTAGTAGGCGTTCAAGGGGTAAAGCGTTAAACAAAAACAAATGTCTGAGCTCTAAAGCTTTAAATATTAAGTTTAACAATTTTACACGTCCTCCAAAATCAAGTCTAACTTTTTAAAGCTATGTATTGCCAAAAACAACAACTTGCACTACAAAGTTAATAAATGCTGAAAAGAGAAGAGGAGTCTGGAAGCTAAGAGGCTGCAGAAGTGGGATGCTCAGCCTACAAGCTGTAAGCGGCAGGAAGCGGGGTTAAAGTCAGATCTCAACAGGGGCTCGTGGGGAAGCAGCACACTTAAACCTGACTGGGCACTTCCTGCTTTAGAAACAACAGAGGCCACACATGGTAATGCTAAACTCCTCTGGTGACACAGCTCTTAATGGACCAGGGGAAAGCCTGAAGAGAGCTGGGTCAGAGGGATCAATCAGTATCGTGGGAAGCTTTTAGAGACTAAAACTCTTACTTGAGATTTAAAAATAGAGGCAGCCTTGCTTCTCACATAGCAGGGAGTGCTCCGTAGGACGCATCTGAACTGATGCAATGAGCAGGCAGCACAGTCCCATAGCTCAAAAAAATAAAAAAATAAAAATTCCATTCACTGATGTTCTTGCACCATTACATATAATCAAACTGTGGCATTCGATGCACTCCTGGTGGGATTTCGTAAAAGCTCTGTAATTTACTTTTTGTAATTAACTTTAGTGGTGAATCCACTTTACTTCAACCTGCCTCATCTTCTACTTCACCATAATTTTTGAGGCATGCAAACTTTTTTTCTCTCAGCAGTGGTTTTGTTTTTTTTATGATGTCTTGTAAGTTTGGAGAAAGCAAAGCGGATTATCCGGTAGCTTTTTCTGCAGGCTCTGCTGCATATTTCTTCCTGGAAGTCATTCAGAAAAAAACGAGATCACAACATCTACACCTGAGGAGGCTGATGACGGGGTCGACGAAGTAAGTTCCTCTCTATAAATAAAAGCCTCAGTGACGGCCTCACTAATTGCACATGTGAAGACTGTTGAGGATATTTTCCAACAAGATTCTCTCTAAGAGAAAGAAACAGAAAAGGAGAAGCACTTAAATTAGAGGCATTTTGCTTCCCCTTCTACGGTCGGTCGACTCAGTTTGAAAGATCTTTTGACAAGGAGAAGAAAGTCTGTTGTCAGACTGAACGGGCCCTTCCAGGAGCCCCTCCTTCCCCTCTAAATACACAATGGGAATGTCAGAGTCTATGAAGCAGCGAGCCGGTACCTGAATAAATCACAGAGCGCATGTGGAATTCGTTCTCCTTACCCATGTGTGAACACAGGCTGGAATAATAAGGGGGGGGGGGGAGGCAAAAAAGTTGAACTGCCTTAAATTATGTCATCTTGATTCGAAATGTTCAGCTGCTAAATATGAAAACCTTTTCTAAAGGTTTGGAAGACCTGCTACATGACCATCACTCCACAGACAACTGTTTGCTAATTGCAGTAATACAGCAAACAAAGAAGAAGAAAAAAACCATATAACACAATATAAATTTGCTTGATTGCCAGTCAGAATGAAAGCATTGTCTCCTTCTTGCACTTTACACGTATAACACTATAGACTTGAATAAATATTGGACGACTTCCCCTCATGAGCCCTTTTACCCTTTGCCAGAGTTTATTTTTCCTTTTTTTCTCTGCATCCACTTAGGCGTGATTGTGATTGTCAAGAGTGTTTTGCTACCAGTCGCTATGAGATTCATTGTGGCTCTTTCTCTGTCAGACAAAGGTACGCTTGTTCAGCTGCCTGCTCCAGCACACCGCCCTCCTCTTGTTCCGGGCTTGGCCTATTATGTCTCAGAGCTTGGAAACGTGCTCCCTCGACAAAACGGGAGCAAATGAAGATATTTGTTTCCACTCAGGTAGCGCTGGCACGTGCCCACCGCTGCCTCGGCTCTCGGAGACAATTAGCCGACACCTGCTCACAGCAGATTGCTCTGGCAGATTTCTGCTGCTCCTGTCGCCTTCGACACCGCCATCTGGCCTGGGGAAGGTGTTGCACAGGTCGCCGTGCTGTGCGGTGAACCTGCCAACCAGGAGCAGCTCGGGAAAGGGAGAAAATAGACATGGGGAGGAAACAGACGCTAAGGAGTACAGAGTGAATGTTGGGGTTTTTTTTCTTAAAGCTTGATTCTTTATTTTAGTCTGAACATCTGATCTTTGTTCTGAGGTGAGAATCAGTGTGCAGGCAATAACGGTGGTTTTAATAAGAACGAACCTCTAGCCACCTGCTACATGAGTGAGGCCCCTCTTTATCCTTTCAAATCAGGTATTCTGTTTTCATTATGAAATCTGTGCCAAATGCTAAATGAAGAAAATCCCTCTGAAGATCTGTCGGCATATTTTAAAGCAACGGTTCCCAGCCGTTTTTTCATCTGATGTACCCCAAAGCTCGTCATCATGAGATGTGTTCATTTGAACTCGCTAATCTCAGTTTACCATTTAATCATAGTGATTTCATTAAAGTGCCTGTGAATCAGATGTAGGTAGAAAACTCTGAGCCACATATGCTACAGTCACAGCAGGGAAAACAGTGGCTGGAGATGGCAGCATGACCAACATTTTTGCCACCGTGTGCCATGAACTTGGGACATTGTTGGCTTTTAAGTTGTTGCTTTGAAGACAGCAACCCAGTCTGCGATCACTTGCATTCAGTTGCTTTCTAAAAGCTACTTCGGTGCAACGATAAAACAGCAACAAGACTGAGTCTGCTATCATTCTGCAACTGAAGGGGCTCAAGCTGGCAATCTAATAAAGCGATGGACTGAGATAAAAATCACAAATCTGTTTGTGTCTGCATACAGACGAATTTAAATTAACTGCCTACATTCATAACTACTTACTATAATTAGTGACGTAGTTTCTGCCTGACGGTGACTTAACTGCAAGATAACATGAAACAAGTGGCAAAGGTGGCAGTGGCGAAATGGCGTGTTGCATAAGTGATGTGCTCATCACTGCAGACGGACTCAGATTGACTGCAAAGTGCTGGAAATCTGCCTGCATTTAAATTACACAAGAAAAACAAGAAAAAAGAATATTCTTTGCCATAATAACCAATAAGCTGTAATTCTGAATTAAATTTAACTGAAATACATCAAATCAGAGGTTAATTTATTCAAATTACTACTCATTAAAAAAAATATTCTTTATTGTAATTGCAACAAAATGCTGATGGCAGTTTTGCCTGACAGCAACATGTAAAAAAATAAAGACTAAAAAATACTAAATAAAAATAAAGAAAATAAAGAATAAAAAGGACATAGGGACTGCAAAATTGGCTGTTGACTGCTAAGCTGTTTAAGCCCGGTTGGGCCTGCTTTTGCTGGTGGTTTCCTCCTGTTAAAAGAGACTTTTTCCTTCCCACTTTCGCCAAAGCTTGTTCATGGTGGGGTCATATGATAGTTTGGGTTTTCTCTATTTTCTTTGTATTAATTTAGGGTCTTTACCTTACTCTAAAAAGCACCTTCAGGCAACTGCTGTTGTGATTATGTGCTGTATAAATTGTATAAAACTGAATTGAGTTAACTAGTTGACTAAATTAAAGAGAGAGTGATATTAAGGACAAAACCCCAAAATCTCAACAAAATTTACTCCTTTCATACAATGAATGACTCATTTGATCATCTGTAGTTTCTTAGATCATTCTTCTGTTACTTGGAAAACTTTCTAGATCTAATACATTGAACCCAAAAAAACAAAAAACAAAACAACAACCTCCAGGTACGCGTGCATTTATCAGTCCCAGGATCCATGTAGGCTGTCCTTCCTGTGGTACCCTGGCCACTTTGCCTGTTTCACCATGGTAGCCAAGGAAAATACCTTAAAATAATCAAAAGTCAACAATTTGAATGAGACATCACAGAGGAAAGAGATGTCACCTTGTCTCCTCTCCTCAAGGTTATGTACAGTCACCAATCAGGGTTGGAAATGGGTGCCAGATCCAATGAAGGGAGTTGGCACAAAGCTATTTCACTTATATAAAATAGTTATAGTTAGCTATTTACACATTTTTCTCACTTTTTGACCATAACGTATCCGTCTACACAGCTACCTCGGAAAAATAACTGTAGGCTTTAAATATAAGCTTTAATTTAATATACCATATGACGAAGAAACAAACCAATGCATATGACTAAAAACATGCTGTTAATTTAATTCTCGTTCTGCTTCCTTGTTCTCAGTTTTCTCACTGTTACTTTCCAGGAGAGACAAGTGACTGGGAGCAGTTGGAGGCAGGAGGGAAACGTGGATACTCATGCTAATGAGTGCTGCACGCCAACATGCTCGCTGTCCTTCTTGGCCTCACTTTTCTCCTCTCCCTGTCTCTTCACTTCACACCTACAACACTGACCCATCTGTGTGGTTGCAACTCACGTGTACGCAAAGACAGAAAGTAGAGAAAAAGCACGCGGCCGATTCATGGCTGTCATCTTGAAAAAACCCAAAAAACAAACACAAAGGATTTAACGGAGCACTTTCGTGTCTTTCATTCATGCATTCATTCATCCCCCTGACAAATTTAAACATTCATTAGTTTTATTTTCAACTCTGTTGATTAGATTTCCATGAAAAGGACAGATTCTGGCTTGTTCATAATAACATTATTTGTCACTGGGGATCACTACAATTACACCTTAGGACAGACTGACATATTTGTTGCTGATTGGCCCAGAGGGAGATTACATCACTGGCCAGAAGATGCGTGGGGGGGGGTGGAGCACTGTTGCCTCTTTTTACTGTTACAATCACTGAGTCACTCTGGATGGAGAGCGTCACCTAAACGCCTCACACATTCGAGTAAATTTTCCCCGTCTCTCTGCAAAACACAAACCCGAACTGACCGGCAGATCACTGGGGATTACCGGCGTGACATATTTACCTCTTCACATGATCCTAATGTGCTTAATATTCATGTTTCATACAGAGGAGACAAATCCAGCTGATTTATTTGATCATTTCACTTGTATACACTCCGCTTCCCTTTCCAAAGGGATTCAGGTTGCATGGGAGGATGGAGTAGCTCCAGGCATAGCACACCAACACCATGCTCATACTATAGAGAAGCATATTTTCGTAAGGAAATGCAGGGATTGAGAGAAGAAGACATGGAACAAGGAAAGAAACGGCACCGATGCAAGCGTTTCACTGAAATATGCACATAGAAACAGAGAGGGTTCTCAGAAATATGAATATGTTAAAAGAAAGAAATGCATCTTTGAAGGACTACTCATCTATTTACTGAAGTTAGAGTTAAATGTGAAAAAAGCAGAAGCAAATGCAGTAAAAATACTCAAATACCAACAGAAAAGATGTAGATATACTCATCAAGTGGCAGGTTTTGTCAGCGAAGTCATGAGTACAGTAACAGTGGCAGTACTATCATCTATTCTTAATAGGTTGCACATGTCAGGTGTACAAACAGCTGAGAAATATTATTATGAAACCATTAAAAAGCATCAGTCGTGCAACTGCTAAATCCTTTAAGACACCAGTCAAGACATACAACAAGTTGTACTTGTGGACCAGTCACTAGAACCTATCGGATGATCTGATATCCTCGTGTTGGTGTTGTTCCCAGACCATCATGAAAATGTTGTTCCAGGTTCAACATTGCAAGTGACCAATCACATTGTTGTGACGTTATTCTTTTGCGCGCCAAGCCATTCGTGCATTTATGAAATTCCAATGTTGCAAGGACAATATCAATTCTGCTTACTGTTTATTAAAGGGTTACGTTTAGGGTTAGGGTCATGGTCCGTTGATCGGCGGACAGAGGCGGTTTCATGCAGCTTTAGAACAGTTTTTTGTTTTACGCCGCTTTTTCCCGAAGTCGCAAAAGTATGACGTCACAACATTCTGATTGGTCACTTGCAATGTTGATCCTGGAACAACATTTAGTATGATGATCTGGGAACAACACCAACACGAGGATATCAGATCAACCAGAACCTATCAAACATCCACATCTGCACAGCATACAACATTGCCAAGTACCCTTTTTTAGCATGCTTAATGATAATGTTAAACTGCTCGGTGGCAGCTCATAATAGAGTTTTCTAAGCATTTTGAGTTGTTTTTATATGTTGCTACTTTATATTTGACAGAACTCTTGACACAAGGAGGAAGATCAACGTGAAGCTGTGGTGAAATTGACTATGTGGTTAATATGGGTATGAAAGCTCTTATTTAGGGGTTTATTTGACCGTTTTAGGCCAAAAGTCAACATATTTGTATCACAGGGTGGAGCAAGTCATATAATTTGCCAGATAATTACATTAAAATTCTCCAAAAGGCCCCAGCACCACAAAGTGGAGGTGAGGCCTAGCAGACAGGTATGTTGGCTTAACTGTCAGTTACAGTGCCCTTTAATATGATCTAAAACAATGAATTATTAAAAGATTGTTCTATCTTCTATTGTACAGGGGCGATCGTGGCTCAAAGAGTTGGCAGTTCGTCTCGGTCGTTGTGTCCTTGGGCAAGACACTTCACCTACCGCCTACTGGTGATGGCCAGAGGGGCTGATGGTGCGATATGGCAGCCTCGCTTCTGTCAGTCTGCCCCAGGGCAGCTGTGGCTACAACTGTAGCTTGCCTCCACCAGTGTGTGAATGAATAGTGGAATTGTAAAGCGCTTTGAGGGCCCTGAAAAGCGCTATATAAATGCAATCCCTTATTATTATTATTATTAGTTATTAAGAAGGGAGAATTTATCTATCTATGGTCATGGTAAATGGACTGGTACATATATAACACTTTTCTACTTGCTGAAGGACTCTAAAGCACTTTTTACTACATGCTTGACTCTGTCTCGCACACACATTCATAAAAATGTTTTTTGTTATACCGAAGTGCCTTGTCTAACATTTATTCACACACTCACACTCCAAGGGATGCATCTGGGTTCAGTTGATCAAGAACGCTTCAACATCTAGAGTGCAGTAGCCAGGGATCGACCACCGACCTTTCGATTGGTAGGTGAGCCACTCTGGCTCCTGTGCCACAGCTCCCAAAACATCTTTGGGTATTGATTCAGTTTTGGAGAATGACTCATGTAGCCAACAGAGGAACAGAGACTTTTGACAAGCCCTCTCCACATACTTGAATATCATTGTTTCATAGTCTTTGGCATTAAATGTTCTGATGTGCCAGATAACCCTCTAATGTATGTACATGGCCAGTATATGTCAGTCAGCAGTATACTTCACTACCACTACCACCTCATCCACTTCATCTTCAGTACAGGAAACTTATTTATTTTTTAAACTACATTGTGCCAGTTATTCCCTGTTTGGACACCTGTGTAAATAACCTACTGCATAGTAGCATCTCAAAACAAGCTAGATAAACATGCTACTAAGCTCTAGAATTGTCAATAAATAAATACCCATAAATGCTCTGTACAGAGATTTTTTATACACTCAAATTCAGTCTATAAAGATGCTATGTTAGAAAATGCTCCTTTTTTCAGTCTTCTATTAGGCCTCACCCCCAACTGGTCACAGCAGTTGGCTGTCCTCTCTGAGCTTGGCTCTGCTCGAGGTTTCTTGATGCTAAGCCATAGTCACACATGCTTAGAGAGGTCACAAGGGAAAATGTGTATTCCTTGAGGGGTAGTATGTGTTTGCTTGTGATTGCTGGCAGAAATTGGTTGGAGAAAGGTATACAGTGCAAAAGGGTGGACTGCTTTGGTTGGTAGAAAGTTGTACTGGTTGCCAGTAGTTTACTTGGAAGTAAACCATGTGTGTGAAAACTCTTGAAAACTACTACCAAGCAGTTGAGGAATAAATAGTTTTGGTCACCAAGGATTGACGACCAGTACCTATGCGTGGTACCTGCGCCTTTTACTAAGGCCTTCCTCCCTACCATCACCAGCTGCCTGGTAGATAAAAGTTTGTCTGACAGTTGGTCTGGGTTTTGATGCAAAGTACCTTGTGGTCACTATTGCAAACTGAACACTACATATACTGTGATTTATAGCTGATTGTGGTGCAAGTACATACTACTATTGATTTGCAGTTCAGTCATCTACTTTCATATCCCCTTCATATTGAAGAACTGGTGGTGGTGAAGAACTTGAGTCAAGTTTTTGTTCTGTCACTGCTGGAAGACTCATAGATGTAAAAACAAGATACAATCACTCCCCACATGCATGCACTATCACTAAGACAACTACATGAAGCTGCAAAGCCACACGCAAATAGATCTTCTCTGCTCGAGCCTCTGTGAAAGACTCTAACTCACAGAGATTGGCTTTAAACACACAAAGATGCTGCTCTCACAAATTCAAAAACACACAGAGGCGCACAGTGCAGGCCTCCTGATGCTCCTCTTTCATCCACAGCACTGCACAGCTGCTCACCTTATTGCCAGCAGTGCTCACTTCAACCCCCAACCTTGCCTCCAAGGTACACAGAGGATGTGTGTGGGCTTTGTTTGCCTTTGTGTGCTTCTCGCGTGCATTTGCGTGCATGTGAATATAGGTATCTAAATATGTTTGAACGTGTTTCTATGGGTTTACAGCAGACATCAGTGTGTGTGTGTGTGTGTGTGAGCCAGGGTCAGGCCTCAGAGGCCAGGCTCGCTGGCTGCTTTCCTGTGTGTGTTTTCATGTATGTGTGCTCGGCCTTTGCGACCTCACATGTACACAGTGAAACAGGTAGTGGGGGCGCCATGTATTATTCATATGAGGGATGGGGCGATCAGGTGGGGGGGTCAGAGGAGGACCGCATTCCTGTTGAATCATACAAGTAGGTCTGGGTGTAGGCAGGGTGGTCAATGTCGACTTTCATTTCCAGGCAGTGGAGCTTGGGGAAAACGGGAGATCGTGTACTTGAAGTACGCTCACAGTGTGAGTTTAAAATTGTAAGTGCATCTTACAGTGAATCCCCCAGAGTGCTCTGAGACTCAAGTTATTGTGAGATATGCAGCTACAGAACCCAGTGTGCAGTAGTGAAAGATCTAAGTACACCAAATCTACAGGATTTGTGTTGTCGAGCTAAGGGTGAGAGTTTCCCTGGTTTTCAATGGGAAGTTTTTCTCTGCATTTTCACATATAAAGAATTAAAGTGCACCTATTCTGCACTTTTTTGTTCTTGGACTCAGCTAGAGAAGCTTTGCATGATTCAAAGTTTAAATCTGATTTTATTTATCTTATACTGGGTCTTGGTTCAGGCCCTCAAACCATCAATCTGAAACAAGGTGGTTTATGTGCTTCTCCGCTAAAGCTAACTTTCCTCTTCCCCCGTTAACAAAAAGTATGAACAGCAGGTAGGTGGGACATCTGTGCCTGAGATAACCATATAAGGGAATGAAAATGGTTTGTTGTTCCTTGTAAAATATCAGGGATGGGGATGAAAAGAGTGAACAAAGTAGGTTTTTACCATTTGAAAAAAGGGAGAGCTGGGAGTTCTTCAGGGCACCTGTTTGGGTCTTCTTTGGTTTTTTTGTTGTTGTTTGTTTCTTGTCAGTCTTTTACTAAGTGATACTTATTTGTAATTGCTTTATGTGACTTGTTTTTTCTCAAATTTCTGATGATTACTTAAGAATAGGAAAAACTGAAGATAATGATCAAGGTTTGGTCAGCGCTTGATGGTGGGTATTTCGGATATTTGGGGAATGCTTTGATTTGTCAGCAGCTTTGATTAGGGGTGAGCCAAGCGAGCAGCCTTTTACTCTATTTGTGTATATGTGATATATGGAGCAATTCATCATCATCTTCATCATGTTGATATCAAAGGGCAACAGAAGGCACAGCATTCTCTCTTTCTCATGGGATATTTTTTATAAGGCTCAGTGATGCAGACAAAAAGACCAGTCAACAACCCCCTGCCAACCACAGGTCACTACCAGTTGGCAAGTGGTTGCTGGAGATTGCAAACAGAGTGCTTCCTCCTTGCTTTTGGTTGTAGTATTTAGGTATGAACACTGTGGGAGTTTGCTTGTAAGATGTCACCCTAACTACATGCCAAGCAGCAGTGAGACGTCCATGCAAACCATGGGCAACCATGGCAATCTGATAGTGGGCAGAACAATTGCAAGGTGGTATGTGGTGCCTTTTGATGCTTCTTTGTGGATTATTTCCCTCAGCAACTTTTTGCTAACTAGTTGAGGAATATACCTTTTTTTCAGTTTGGTAAGAGGTCACTCACTAATCTCTAGGTTGGCATGTCTTAGCAACAGGTTTTATAGAACCTGCTAGAAATCTCTACCAACCACTCTCAACTGGTCTAGGAATACACATTTTCCTGCAGCAACCTATCTTTGCCAGGAGGACGCTTTCTAGTTTCTATGCCTGTGTGAGTGAGACGTTAAATGGGAGTTCTTCTCCCCAACCATCACCATCTGCCTGGTAGGTGGTAACTTCTCTGACAGTTGGGGTTTCTCTCTAGTATTGGAGGGTCTTTACCTTTTGGTACAAAATGCACAGAGATCACTGTTGTGAATTAACTCCAGTTGATTTATTTTTCATTGTCATCAGCTGCTGCCTGAACGAACACTAGGACTTGCCATGCTTTGCGATACATCATTCAAAGTCATCTCCACCTTGCTCTCATTTCTCAGATGGTGTAATCGCACCAAGGTATCACACCTAATCTGACAATGAGACATTAATCATTACAAATGCCAGGCTCAATGTAGCACCTTTACTCTAGCAGTTAGACTCCATCCTTTCTGCAAAAGCAGGCCTGAGATGAACAAAAAAAACAAGCAGCAGCATATCGCCCACACAGCGTGTAATGGATGCCTGGATCACACAACCACTTTTCTTTTCTTTCTCGAGCATGCCTGTATGGCCTAGGGGGGCGGAGAAGAAGTTAGGCACCTCTTAGCCTTACACCTGGCACAAGATACACAGAGGCAGCCAAAGTTCAATTCCCTCTGCGCACGTGTGGTTGTGTGTGCATGCGTGCACGTGTGTGTCTGTGTGTGTGTCAAAGTGTGTGTGTGTGTGTCTCGACGGGCAAAAATGCAATATGAGGTGCGAAGAGGCGGCAACAGACAGCACAGGAACAGACCTGCATAATGGAGCACAGATCCCCCGTTGGTTCCTTTTTAACACCTCACAGTAGTCTGAGAGGAGAGTGAGACAATGAGAGAGAGAGACGGAGAGGGCGACAGCCAGACAGAGAGAAAGAAACAACAACTTGTAATTGAGCAGACAGCAGAAGACTGGATGTAACAACAACAACTCGAGACTTCTGTGAACACTTTTCAGAAGTTGTTGCGCTGTTGTTTGGCCTGGCTTGGAGAAAGTTGTCTGGCACAGAATCTGTGAAGACGAGGCCTTTGATTTAGGGTCTGGAGATACCTTGTCTTTGGCTGAACAAACACATTTTTCCAGGCTTAAGGGGGGGATTGTATCGATTCCAAGTCGGACACAACTATCAGAACTTCACACACCTACATGGGAGGGATTTCATGTGCTACCTTTGGTACCTTCAGACGTTTCCGTCTCTCCCTTGCCTTTACCCGATGAGACAGGGGATCATAACTACAAAGAAGGAATGGCGCTTTGAAAGGAGAGAATTTCAAGCTTGCTTTGGGCAAACGGGGGGCTTTGAAGCATCCACTCCTCTATTAAAAGGAGAGTTGGGGTGGAGGGGGAGAGAAAAATCAATGTTGACACAAAAAAGCGTGCTATCTATTGCTGTGAATCCACATGGATGCAAGATTGTAACTCAGAGCGTAGAAATAACTTTGTGAACTTCATCTTTGTTGTTAGGAAAAGGGGACCTGAGGTTTTCACTCTGCTGTTTCTGTTATTGTGTTTAACTGTGTGGTCACTTTTGCTTAAGAATTTGCTTCAGTTGTTTATAGCAGTTTCTTCAATAACCTTTAACAACTTCGAGGTCGAGTCAATTAGATGACTCATTGCAGATTTTTGGAATATTAACATTTTAAACTGTTAAATTAATCACTTTTCCATATGATATTTTGACTGAAAGCTAGCTAGTTATGATAATATAAGACACATTACAATAGACACTCCAATACGCTACTACTAAGTAGTAAATGTATATTTGATGTCATAGCTCTGTTCTGGGGCTCTTACATGTACATATATGTAAGAAAAGAAGTCTAAGGTGGGAAAAGCAGCAGTAAGACGTCCCTAAACAGATTATATTATGCATCAGTGACAACAGCTATGAAAGAAGCTTTGGGTTGCACAGCAGCTTGTAAACATGCAGCAACTTTAGGCAGGCTTAAATAGGAGGGTGTAAGCTAGTGCGGTATTAAAAGAAGGCACTGAAATTAGCTGGCATGCTGCAGGTGTATGCATTTGAGATAGAAAAAAAACAGTTTATCAAAATTCAGCAAGTAAATGCTACAAATGTGATTCACGAGAAATCATTTGAAACAACAACTAAACTGATTAGGATAGGGATAGAAAGCAGTCATGTGATATAGAGGATGTTTGTAGGAGGACTCGATTATTTGGGAAAAGGCAATGCAGAAAAGTGGCGGGAAATCCCAAACGATGACATAACTGTCACTTCTTGCTAGGCATCTAGTTTTACCTTACCTAGTAGTCTTTTTAATGGTTGCTGTTATTAAAACTTTGTGCTTCTCTATGTTATTATTGTCTTGACCAAGTTCACTTGTACCCTGTTATCCCTCTTGCTCCTCCAGCTGGACACATCATGTTTATTTTTATTGTTATTCTTATCTGGCCTTTTCATCATTTAGTTTTATTTTAAGAGCGTTATTTATAGTTTGACACATATTATATATTATAAATGTTATCCAAATGTGCAGTAAATGTGGCGAATTAAAATCAACATGAGTTTGCAAAATGTTCAGGGGAAAAAGAAAAAAACAACAACGCATTTTTATGCAGATCAACAGTGATGCGTTGGGCCCAATTGGATTGTGCAAAAAAAAAAAAAGGCCAGCCACGCCCACATGAGGCCCTGTGGCAGAGAATTACCAAACGCTGAAAGACATGAAAAGATAGAAAATACTCCTCTGAAATATCTGTGACATAGAAATTTACTCTATTTATCTCTTTAGCACGGAGAGTGTTGGAAGACTGGGGGCACAACTGCATCTTTAGACACATTTTGGCCTAATTAAAGTATCTCAAATCATTAGCCATGTGGGGTTCTGCCAAGCCCTGAGTTAGGGGATGCTCTCTGATGGTAAATGGACAAGGATTTGTGACTCCAGTCTTCTCACATCAAAGCTTCAACTCAGGGGGAAGATGGGGAGAAAAAAAGAAAAAAACATTGCCCTGAACCCTTCCAAGTCCGGAAAAACTCTGTCGTGGGTGTACCAAACCTCCGAGAGGGTGGAAAGGGGGGTTTGACACCAAGGGGGATAGAGATGCAGACAAAGACGAAAGAGGAGATGGAGAGAAGGAGTTTGACTTCAGAGTACCACGGTGTCCTTTTTCGTTGCTGCAAATTAACTAACAGGTGGTAGCTAGGAGGTTTGGAAGTATGGATCTGAGGAGGGGGGAGGTTGGCCAAGAGGTAGAGCCCAGACTGCAGCATCTCCAGCCCTGTGATCTGACTCCAAGCTGGCAGCAATGCTATCAACAACGGAGACTGCAGATGTTGCCGGGTTCCCCCTTTTCCTCCAACATGGCTCTAAGCTTTTTTTACCCCCCTTCCAGGATCTTGTGTGTGTTTGCGTGTGTGCTGAGTAGGAGGTCCTGTAAGCAAATCCTGATCAAGGCCTCTGACTGTGACAAGCAATGTCAGGGCTGATTTCTAAGTAGTAGCTGGTCCTTTCTTGTTTGTGTGTGAGAGAGAGAGTGTGTGTGTAGGTGCACTTGTGTGGGTCTGTGATTGCGAGTGCGTTCGGTTTTTTTAGTATGTGTTTGCATGTGCATGTGTGCTTGCTGGCATCTTTTTATACTCATCCTCTCTGTGTCTTTTTAGCTTTTGTTTCAAAGAATCTATTGTTCCTGTCTTGCGTGTAACCGTGCATTTGCAAGGTGTACACGCCGTGCATTAATCTCTTCGGTACTTTTAAAAATGGACTTTCCTTCCTCTACAAAGAATATGTATAGTTTCCCACATTTGACTTAAGTGATTTTCTACGTGCATGATATGTTGGAAAATGAGTGACAGCAGTATAACAATCCCCATGACGATCTAAGCCTCCCATCCCTTAAGCCTGAGTCACTACAGCCCAAATGAGAGATTTTGGATCAGTTTGCCTCTATAACATGATTAATTTAGTGTAAGGAAAATTACACTGGTGTAATTAGTGTTAAATTTTTAAATTTAGTGTTAAATTTATGATACTTTTCAGGAGATTTATGTAAATTTGTGCATATATAATTTCAACAGTGTATATAGTTTAAATATATTTGGAATACAATAAATAAGTATTGAAATTCTCAACCAGTGTTTTATGGCAAATTTGACCCATACATACTTAATTCCAACAAAAAGTATTTAACTTACTTTGTTTTGGTTTCTTTTTTCTTTTTAACCCTACATAGATTTAAACTTTATTTTCTGGCTTTTACCCTGAGCCAGAAATCTCATGTCAACAGCTGTTATATACATTAAAATTTCTATTGTATTACTGTAAAAACAAAACAAATCTGACTGGTTAAAACCATCATGTTTTAACCAGTCAGATTTCTAACCTTTTTTTCTTTTGGCATATATTTAGATATGAAAAGCCTCATTTTCAGAAATATAATGCTGCTAATGTAATTATTAAATGTGGGTGATGTACTTGTTAAGACTTACTCTAAAAGTGTATCCAAAACTGAATCTTAGTATGTTGGAATGTTTGGTTAAAGTTTTATTTTATTATTTTTATTAAAAAAAATAATTTTCAATTTTTATTAATTTATGCTAATTCAGATAAGGTGTTTCTGTCTCATCCCTCATCTACAGTTTATCAATATAATTTTATGATAACTTTCATCCATCCTTATCGAGCTGTGGGTCATGGGGGCAGCAGTCTAAGCAGAGACACCCAGACCGCTCTCTCTCTCTCTCTCTCCCTGACCGCCTCCTATAGATCTTTTGGTGGGACACCAAGGCATTCCCGAGCTAGCGTGTCCTGGCTCAACCCCAGGGCCTCCTCCCAGTGGGGTATGGCTGGAAACCCTCACCTAGGAGGTTCCTGGGAGGCATCCTGATCAGATATCAGAGCCACCTCAAACGGCTCCTTTCAGGAGGGGCTCTAATCCAAGCTCTTCCTGAATGGCCAAGCTCCTCACCATAGGTTGATCCTACCCCCGCAGAGGAAATTTACTTCTAGCGATTGCATTCATAATTGCATTCTTTTGGTCATGACTGTTAAAAAAGAAAATAAAAAAATAAATAAAGATGGTGCAACTATTTTTGTTTTATTGTATTTTAATTTAATTTTTAATCAGCAGTAGAAAACAATTCTTAGACACAAACCTTCTCCTCCGAGAATCTCTAACAGTGGCATCTAGAAGATGTTCAGAAAGTACCTCAAAAAGACGCTGAACTAACGTCCGTGACATCAGTTCAATTCAGGTTTTTCAACCATGTCTGTATAAATTCTATCGTCCAGGTCACCGTCATCTTCACTGGTAATCTGCTGGGTACTTAGTGATGCTTTATTAGGTGAGCCGGTTAAAAGCTCATACAACAGTTTCTATTTTTTTTCAAAAAACTAGATTTTTTTTACTTTTTTTTTATTGTTACAGTGATGGTAGGTGGTGGTGATGTTTTTGACAGCAATACATTTAAAGGTGTTCATAATATCATGTCCACAGTACAGAATAAGGGCAAAATATTGGTAATAATTTTAAAAGCTCACTAACACGAAGTTTCAAACTTGATTGTTTATTTCTTCTTTTTTCCAAAATGCTTTGGATTCCTCTCTTTTCTTTTCTTGAGCAGCTTTGATTTCTCTACCCATTCTCCCCCTCTCGCTTCTCCTCTCTTTTCTCTCCTGTGTGTCTGTGAATACTGAACAATTGGATGCACAGGTGGTCAGTCCACTTCTCCTCTTCCAAGTGTTAGATTTCATTACAAACAGTGTTGGAGGTGGGTCGAGTGTGTGTGTGTGTGTGTGTGCTTGTGGTGGTGCTGGTGGGGGAGTCCTCTCTTGACATCTGTGGGCTTATTTGAATGGGCGGATGAGACACGAATCCCTGCCGAGTTCCGCCACGCAGCGGAGAGACTTCGCCAAGAGACCGGCCAAGAGGAGACTGTCAGTTTGAGATCATTTATAACAAATTGTTTTTCAGGGGTTTTTTTTGTTTATTTTGATAGGTGTGAGGTAATATTGATGAGAGTTTGAAGTCACCTTAGGCATTTTTGGATCAGTTTGCCAGTTTGCCATTCAAAATGCCGCTCACCCACTAAAAGTTAACCCTGCAAGGTTGAAGTCAACCTTCATGACGACCCGAAACCAACAAACCGCCCTGTGTTAAGACGTGAAGAAGGAGATTTACAAAAATGACTTTCTTAAATACTTTTTGATATGTGCCAATTAGAATTATTCTTTTTTGCTTCCCCTGATTGCCAAGATGCCAAGACTTAAACTCTCAATTCAAAAAGAACAAAAGAATTGCGCTGGGTTGCAATTAGGAACACTGCTTTGGGGTTTTTTTTGAGTCTTCTCTCCTTACAGATTGAAAATACACAAAGGAAAAGGCACAAAAAGTCCAAAGCACGGTCCTCTCTTTGACACTTTATCAAGAGAGCTACCTCTTTCAGAAGATCTTTGCTTGCCTGGCAGCACAAACAAAACATGGTGCCACGTTCTTTACACAGGCTTTACCTGTTTTGTGTTTGTCCAAGCCTCTAATCGGCATTGATGCACAGGATGTTTACCGTTTGCATTTCACTAAGAAGCTCATTAGAATTCAGCAAACAAACTTGAGCAGTTAAAAGGTGATTTCACTACCCCTCTGTGTTCATTCGGAGACATCCTCCTTCCTCTTTCTTTGTGGAGAAAGGTACGGGCTGCAGCCTGCTGCTCCTCTTTGGCTCCTGGCGAAATTGTTCTTGGCAGTCCTGTGAGGCTTCTCCCTGTTATGTGCCATTTGAAAGCATTACGAAATCTGCCATCTTGACTACGCAAACCAAATAACAACAAGAGTGCATTGTCCGCCACCTGCTCTACACATTTAGGTGGCTTTAAATATGCAGGCGTAATGGCACCTATCCTCTGGGTCTGATGCAATGCAGCCCAGAACTTAAGCCTGACTTCCATCTTCCACTGAGCTGTCGGTCTTCCTTTCCCCCTTTCTTAAAACCAAATATGAGGATGACAAACTCTGGCATCCGTGAAACATCGAAGAGGTGTGTTTCTTTATGTCTCCGTGTGTGATGAGGCTCTGCTTTTCTCTGTGGTGATTACAAAGACACTGCCAGAAAACCACGGAGAAAAGGTGGTTTAAAATATTCTATAAAGGTATCAGGCACTCAGACATCCGCAGATTAGATGGAGGTGAGCAGCTGAACATGCCCACCAAATACAGCTCTAATATTCTCTTGCCAACATCAATCTAAAAGAAGTGGACTTTGAAAATCTATATCAGTCAAATCTTATTATTGACCAAGGCAGAAGGAAGAGGGAGAGTTAAAGGGACCAGAGGTAGCCAAATAGACAGAGGGAGGGTAGGAAAAGAAGTCTGCTATCTGTGAATATCAAACCATCTGTTTGTCCTTGAGAGTGCATCACAGTCCACAAATTACAAACCTCACAGACAAGTCAGGCACAGACAATTCACAAGAAAACTTTCAATTTGCTCAATTTTTGCTCTCATTTGCGTAAAAGTTTAGGAAACGTACCTCAAATCTTTATGTCAGAAGCAAACAGTATTCTAGTTACAATCCAGATTCCTAAGGCACATTGTCCTTTATTATTCATTATTATTATTCTATCAGTCCTTTTTTACCCACCATAGGGACACGGTGACATGCCAGGGGAAATTTGTAAAGAAACTTCACACTAGGCTGCCGACCTTCAGATTAGTCGACTTTCTGAGCCTAGCTTCTTGTCCTAATACAAACGGTGTGTATTAGTCACACCACCTTTCATCACAAAGACCACATTAGAGATTCTACTTATAATCGCAAATGTCCCTCTTCATAGTCAAAATTGAATCTAATGGATATCATGAGGAATTTCATCTGGTTTTAAATCTGATGTGTTTATGGTCCCAATTGCTAGCTGCATGACTTTAAGGAAGATAAAACAGTATATGCCTTAGGTAAAAAAAAAACAGGACACAGAGTTACATACAACTAAAAGATGAGAATTGCACCATAAACTGGAAGAAGAGCTGTTGTTGTTAAGATAATATAAAGTTAAGTGAGGTGGAATAATGCAAATTTGCAAAAGACAAAGCAAAGAAATTGTGGGACCTTGGTCCTGAAAATGTGTTACTCTGATGGGACTGCAGCTGTTAATTATATTCCTTCTCATTGTTGTTAGCGGCGAAAGTTTGTGGGTTTACGAAGTGAAACTTTGCTTTGTGTTCGGGTGAAAGCGTCACATTGCAACCCTAATAAAAAAAATGTCTTTATCAAGTTGTAATAAAAGAAACTACTCACCATTCAGAGACTCTTCTTGCAGCAGGCCTTAAATGTGTTTATTCTGCTGTGAAGTTGGACATTTTAGGGAACATATTTAAATCTTTTAAAAAACATGTCACCTCACTTGGGTAACTTACCTACGCAGATGCTTTAAAGCTGTGTTGCCAAACAAATGCAATGTGAAAAATGTCCCTTCAGCGTTTAAGATCATAAAGAAATAATAAAAAAAAAAAAGCTGCACTGACATGTGTGATCATAGAGATGAAGGAGCTTAATCTGAGCTGGCCTTGGTGTACTGACAGATAAAATAGTGAGATGTGAAATGTGATAAAGCCAACCTGACTCTTTATAATACATGTCAACAGCAGCACTTCTTCCCTCTGCTGCACAAACAAACAGTACGGTGCCTTATTAAGGTGCGTAAAGGAGAGCATGGCTGGTAAATTAATGAGAAAATAACTCTGGGTTTTGTGATTTCCCACCTCATGTTAAGGGAGGGGATATTTTTGTCAGTTGTTAATTACTGTCATATGGCTACAGCACCTTTCTCCCCGAAAATGACAAGAGTACGGACGGATGGAGGGCGAGGAGGGGGTATGAAAATTAACTCCACTCTGAGAGTGTGATCTTGTCATGTACCTGATGTAAGAGGGAACATGTCTTACCCTGCTTTGGGTGAATCTCATTTATTTATGTTTTTTTCATGCTTTGCAGCTATTTCATTTATGTGGCGGTGAGCACAGAGCCTCGAGTCACATCAGAAGGAGAAATTAGTACCAGAAATGAAGAGGTTCCTTTTGGTGTGGCACAGACTTTGATCAGGATCAGAAAAACTAAACCTTTAGGTGCCCATTTATGAGATTAAAAGGTTACTGAAAAAGAAATCAAATTTCTCTCATTTGCATCCTCCCATGCTCAAACCCACCTGAACTGATGTCACTCTGTAGTGCCTGCTTATAGCTTCAGGTTCACTGAGTGATCTCAGCATTTGGACCGGTTTACAGAAGCATGTACTCATGTGACACTGGGTCATGGGACACAGCTGTAATCCCTGACTGAACCCTGGGCCTACACCTCACACTGTCTTGCCGTTTCATCCATTTAAAACTTATAATGGCTGTTAGGTGTAGGGCTACGTATAGCACTCGATAGCCGTTGAATGTCCACTTCACACATATCGGTGGTGTAAAGGACAGAAAGTTGCTCCGTGCCCTGGCTAGGGATTGTCTCCATTTCCTGGTTGATTGCTTCAGTAGCTCCTGCCGTGGAGGGAGGGGTCATTACTCCTCCTTTCACACGGGGCTAACCTCAAACCATAGCCTGCAAATGCTAACCTTTTCTCACCCCTCCAAAATCAAATCAATAACACTTTGGCCACGAACGGGGAAACACTGTGTTGGCATTAATCACCTGCCCTTCCATGCTTGACTCTGCAGTTTGTTCCTCGATGTCTGGCTCTCTCTTTGGTTTTGAGGTAATGGATGGCTGACTGTGTGGGAGACTGAATGACTGCTTCCCTGCTGAATAACTGGCTACAATTCTTCTCCAGTCACTCCTTGCTGTTGACATTGTGGAGCATGAGTAGCTCTCCATTTAGTTTAGAGCAAATCATAGGCTTAACAACTAAGAGGTTAAGTGCTGAGTTAAGTAGCCACAAATCACAACTTTGATGCAGAAGGCTTTCTGATCTGTGCAGCAAGCATATGATCGCCGCTATCACAGACATTTATCCAGATGAGATATAGAGATCGGAGAGACCTCTTCAATGTGAACGTCACTTCTAAAAATGCTATGGGACTTCATTTGATGTTATGGAGATTTTGACAGTTTGTACAGCAGAGAACTCAAAATTAGAAGCAGGTAAACTGAGCACCGATCTCCAGGGCTCAAAAATGTAGCCAGGATGTAAGTGTCAAAAACTTGGAGTCAATCCCCATAGACTCCCGTGTTAAAGTGCCTGACTTTCCAGCAGAAATACACGTTCAGTAGTCTGCTACAAAAAACTGATTTCGCCTATGTGGATATTTTCCATCCAGGAGGTGATTCTTTTTACAATTCAAATGTTTAAATGGTGTTAAGGCTTAAAAATTATTGCTCGATTGTTGCTGCCTTTTTGAAAAATTCTCAAATTAATAATATAGTTCTCTGGATAGTTATTAGTAGTAACGGCACAGTTGAAGTGTGTGAAACTATTAATTGTCTGTTAGTTCCTATAAATTAGCAGGTACCTGTGATTCTTGACTTTTTTTTATCTGAAATCAATGACAAAGACAGTGCTACATCATGAACCTTGTTGTAAATATTTGGTTGGTAACAGATTGTGATGGTTAATTGTAGGTCGTATGTAGATGCTGCCCTGCCTGCAGCGACTCACTGTGCTTTGACCAGCTTCTAGGCCTGCATGAATTTAGCCTTTTAGCAATCAGTTTCACAGGACGTGCCAAGAACCACTTGCTATCAGAAATTCACATTTTTGCCTAGCGACAAAAGGTTGCCTGTTGGTCACCGACCGGTCTCTATGCCTGTATGATTGGGCTTAAAGGATTTCCTTGCTTTGACTCGTCATAATTTACAAAATGAGCATCCTGTCACATTCAATAAGATTTGAAAGTAGTTACGATAAAGTCATCAGGAAGATGTTTATTCAAGTCATAAGTCAAGTGAGCTAAGTAGGGTCATACAGTTAGAGATAGGGATGGGTACCGGTATCGGTTCTGACATAAACGGTAGTAACCAGACCGAAAAGCAGCGCACATTTCGGTGCTTTATTTTGGTGCTTTTTTTCCCCTGAGATGTCACACACTTTGAATTCTAGCCAATCATTTTACCTTTGCAAGCGTAGTAGGCGGGCCCAGGTACGTACGTTCTTTTAGAGCAGAGCTACAGATTAAAAATGCCCAAAGCGAAGCGGTCAAAAGTCTGGCTGTACTTCACAGCAAAAGATGCAAACTCAGTAGCAAGTGCTTTAAGGTGATACTGTGCAAAAGAGTTAACACCTCTAATCTGATGAAACACCTGGCAACGCAAAGCGGGTTTTTTTTAAAGCCGAGAAATGCGCCGTATTTGATAGATTGCTGCGAGACCTCACACCGAGCACATCTACTGCGGGTGTGGTGCCTGTTATCGGACCCGGAGTTAGCAACATCCCCCAAAAACCCGAAGAGTAGAGTCCTGGCCCCTAGCCCTGCCAGTGTAGCAGAAATGATGGCGGATGATGATGGCAGCAGCAGCCGTTCTTCTCTGAGTGAGTGGCTTAATGGTGTTCGTGTGTAATTTACGTTGAGTAGGCCACATTATTACATTAATGCATGTAAGGTGAACTAGCAAACACCGTCATAGTTACATGCGGCTGTCTTCTTGTTTGATGGCAGATACTCCCTTCACCCTGGCCAAAAAGGCTAAAAAGACCAAAGAAAAAGAGGGAAACAGCTAAACATGAGAGGTTTTTGGATAAAGTTTGTGTTCTTCATTCTTTAAGCACCGGTTCGAGCACCGTTTAAGCACTGGCACCGTTTCAAAAGTACCGGTTTGGTACTGGTATCGGATAAAACCTAAACGATACCCATCCCTAGTTAGAGAGCTAGTAGATAGTCACGTTTGTACTGTATCTTGTAAGAGCTTTATAACTATCACCCTCACTCTCTGTTAAATGCACTGGAGGAAGTCTGGAGTTCAGTATCTTGCCTATTGTTACCATGACACGCGGAATAGAAAACCCAGAGATCGAACCATCACCATCTGGTCTACCTTCTGAGCAGAGATGGGCAGTAACGCGTTACAGTAATCTGATTACTTTTAAAGTAATGAGTAAAGTAAGGGATTACTATTGCAAAAAAGATAATTAGATTACTGTTACTTTCCCACAAGCACGCTGGATTACTGCGTTACTAAAGCTGTTATTTTTTTGCGCGAGTGTCTCCTGACAATGACGTAAGCAAGTGCGACGTTCGTGGCAACAGCTGTGTGCAGATCAACAATGGATAATATATCGAGTGTGGGAGAGAGTATGCGTTTAATGCGTGGAAGTACTGAACTTACTTTGAGCTGGATTCCATAAAACGTGACAAAAACATTAGTGTCCGCTGTTCACTGCGTGGGAAGAAAACTTCTTTTTACAGCGAAAAAAAACCCCTAAACTTCCGAGCAATCACCGAGTGCGCTGCCACAGAATGGGTAATTCACACACAAACTCGCGGATTCTTCCACTGACCGCTGCGGCACACCTGCACCAGGGCAAACCTCCACCTGCTATACAGGTGAAAATAGAGCAAAAGGACCGCTAGTCTTTGATGTTATTTATTTTCTGCTGTGTTTCACTTGAATTTTTTTGAAAGAGTGAGTGTAAACACAAAAACCTGTTTTTCTATTTGCTTGATGCATAAAGTTAAAAGATTAAAACTAATAAAACAAGTTTTAAAAAGAGACTTTTCCATTTGATTACATTTTGTATGATGGATTATGCAGAAAAAGTAGAATTGGGCTGAAAGATCTATCGCTTTATCACCTATTCAGGTTGTAAATCATGTTTTTTAAAAGTAACTAGTAACTAATTACTTTTGAAAATATGTAATCAGTAAGGTAATGGGATTACTTTTGGGGGGAAGTAATCAGTAGTTAGTTACTGGTAACTTTTTTCAAGTAACTTGACCAAGACTGCTCCTGAGCCATGGCCTCTCCCGACTGACCCCAGCTTAATTTTGGTGCAGACCGAGTGTAGATGGATGGCTATTCTCAGTACATATAGTCTATGTAGCAAAGAGGTGCCTAACTGAGGTGACATTTGAGTTTGTATTCCAAGGTTATGTGGCCTTAAGAGGACTCTGAGTGGGAGTTTATTATTGGATTCAATCATCAGTTTAAAATGTGAAGGCTGGAAAAGATGCTTCACTTCCAGCACATTTTAAAAATAAAGTCAGAAATCTCTGCATCTGGACAGTTTAACATCCCTGAGGGGGGGAAAAAAACACATAGTGATTTTTCATTGTTCCTTTAGAACTACTTTTCCTCTGAGATTAGCCTACATGCACACCAATCATTTTCATCATCTTGAATACTCATTTTAGGGTCAAAAGATTTTCCCATTTGAGCATCTTTTGAAAATCCACATCCTGACTTGATTCGAGTTAATTCACCCCACCGTTGGCTTGCTTCACACTCGTCAAGTGTTCCCTGTCCTTCCTGTGATTGCATTAGCAGAGCCTGATATCAGCCCTGCAGTCCCATCCACATAAATACTCCTCTTGAGGCTCTTGTGTAAGCACATACAGGTGCAGCCATAGAGGGCCTAGCTAGCGTTTGGCAGGAAACAGGTGTCTGGCTATTGATAGCGTCCTGATGAGGAGGGGGAGAGGAGCGGGGGTGGGAGGGGGGCAACGAAATGCAGGGTATGAAAATCAGGTGGGTTGTTGTGAGGTCCCTGGGTTCAGCAACTACTAATTGTTACCAACGCTTTTGAGTCTATTTTTGTGGCCTGATGCCAGATGGTTGTGGCTGACGGTGGGGGAAAGAAAGGAAGGATAGTTGGTGTTTATAACAGGTTGTTGATTCCTGATGAAATGCGACCTCAGGGACCCCATAACACCTGGCTAATAGAGAAATTATTAACAGTATGTAAATGTGTGCGGGAAACAGTAGGTGTATGTTTTCAACTTTCCGCACAGTTTCAATGTGCAAATATCAGTTTGGTCCAAGTGTGACTTCCATGAAAGTTGCAGCTTTCTGTTTATAAGTCTGTAAGAAAGTTTAATGTCCAGCACAAGTCCGAGTGAGGCTTTAGGAGGAGATGCAAAGATTAAAGCTTCAGGTGACAGTGTTGTTTCTTTTTTTAATATTTTGCAGTGAGGGTTTGATTTTATCAGATTGCCTTAACACTTGGCAGTGTTTCTGAAGCACTCTCTCTGACATCACTACCACTTTAGGTCAGTGCATTTACAAACTGTGCTTGAATGGGCCATCACATGTGATAATATGGAGTATTATGAAGTTTTTTTTTCTATACAGGCGCTGTGGAGAGCATCCTCACACAGAACATGACATCGTGGTTTGGGAACAGCTGTGTGAAGGACCAAAAAGCTCTCCAGAGAGTGATCCGTACAGCAGAATGCTGCTGCAGGATTGCTCTTCCCCCGCTTCAGGACACTTACACCAGGAGATGCCGGATTAGAGCAGCGCAGATACTGAAGGACCCGTCCCATCCTGGCAACAAACTGTTCCAACTTCTGCAATCTGGTAGAAGGTTCTGCATCATCCGGGCAAGGACAGAGAGACTCAAGAGGAGCTTATATCCCCAAGCCATCCGTGCCCTAAACACACACACCCGCCTTCTCACATCATCTATAATGGACTGAGACAGGACTCTCTTCCAGACACTAAACCAAGGCACAATGTACATTTCAAATTCCTTTAATTTTAAATATGTTTATATTGTCTATCCTGTAAAAATAGTCAGATGTCTATTCATATTAATGTACAGAATTCACCTGCTTGCTGCTACTACTGCACATTCACCCAGTGTATATACTATATATATATAATGTTCTTCCTCTACAGCCCCCCCCCAATTTTTTTGCACATGTCGAGGAGCGTGTCAGGCTACATTTCACTGTGTGTTATACTTGTATAACTATGCATGTGACAAATAAAGAACCTTGAACCTTGAACCTTGAAGTTTTATGATCTGGTCCATAAAGAAAAAAAGGATTAGCCAGAGTTTTTAAAATTTTCCTGTCCTGTTGTTGCTGATTTAGGAATTGTGAACTTGTTCTTTTTGTGAACTTCTGTAAACATTTCTTTGTTTTAAAGTCTCTCCCTGCCTCCCTACATGCTTACTTTGACTGCATCTAATTTGTCCCCCCCAAAAAAGACAAAACACACAAAAAACTAAAGGTAACCATTTAATTTATAGTGGATTAGTTTCACAGCCTGGGGGTTCAGCTGGTCGCTGATCAGCTGTTTCTCTCTCTCTCTCTCTCTCATTATGGGTTCACACCCTTGGCCCATGCCCTCGGAGGAGGACACACCTGTGCCTCATCAGTGTGGATGGCATTTAAGCCAGGAAGCAACGGCTGTTCTTTGCTGGATCGTTGTGAGAATCGCGTCAGTGAAAGTCGAGCGTCTAGCAAGTGTTTTTCCATGTAGTTGTGTGTTTGGAATCTAACGAGCGTTTCTTTGTGTGCAGACCCTCTAGACTGTTTTCCCTGGTGTTCCCTGAGTGACGAGTGTTCGAGTGGATTCATGTCTGGATTGTTTGGAGAGAGACGAGAGTGTTCACCTGGATTTCCACGGGAGCCCTGCCCCTCTCACCTTTTGTATATACACTCATTGGACATTGTTCATTAATAAATTCTCTTGTGTGCATCAATCCCAGCGCGTGAGTCCACCTTGTACACCGTGACAATTAGTTCAAAATAAGTGTGTGTAGGTCTTTCAAAATTAGTGCTGAATGGTGAACCTGAAACTTTCTGTATATCAGATGTTCTCAGAGCTTTTCATGTATGTGTGTGGATTTAGGGTTTCATATGTTTTTGAGGTTCTTGTGTTACTTACCAGTAATATCAGATCATCTAAGAACCGTGGAATCACAGATCCAAAGTCTAAGGAACATCACATGTCATGGTGTGATATGCCAAGTTTTTGGCTAACAGGTCTTTTGGTCACCTTGTTGGTCCAAAATATTATTTTATGTCTGTCAAAATGTGACAGCATGAAATATACCATGAGTTAGATATCACATTAATGCTTCCAAAAAGTGGAGAAGCTGTAGGAAATAACACAATAACATGATTTCCACAATATGATATGCATGCGCCACATTGTCACTGTCATGCCTGACGTTGTTCCACGGTAAAATTAAAATACATGAATAAAATTTGTGTTATTTTTCTTTAAAAAAGATATATAAAATGTGTTTTTGAATTATATAATTGTTTGGTTTAACTACCAAAATATGAAAAATTCCTGTTTTTTCACAAGTGTATCTTTTTATTTATTTAAACCATCATTTATTTTAAATTATAATACTTTTTTATAGATGAATTTCTAATGTTACTTCACCTGATGTCAGTTAGCCATGTGAGGTTTAAGCTTTTCCTTTTGATTGCCAAGACCTGGAAGAATAATAAAACAATATTAAAAGTATTCTAATGGTGCAGAGTTAGGCGTCACTTAGGCGTCAGAGAGGTAAAGGTGTATATAATGCCAGTGTTACACATCACCATCAAACCACCCTTTAATACAGCCCAACCTCACTGGAAACCAACTACAACTGGACTTTCCACTAAGATGATTTTCCTCAAAGCAAACACTGACGTTAAATCTTCAGCTTTGCTTGGTGGCACTAAAAAAAGCATCAAGTGTAACTTCACACACAGAACAGTGCCTCCAGAGGAGGGAGAGCGCCGCTGCACTGGGGAAGGTGGGGAAAAAACAAACAGTCGACATGAAATCGATGCCTAAAACACCTTAATCTTCCAATTAAAGCTCTTGAGCGGCGGCGGAGAGATGGTAACTGTGATAAGTGCAGGTTGGAGTGAGGCGGGGAGGAGGTGAAACCTACACAGGTACGTCTGTCACGGGTAATTACCTTCACAGCGCCCTCGGCTCTCCAAACTGCCAGTCGTCTGTCTGTCAGAGAGATCAGTTTACCTCTTGTCTAGAAGTGAGAGAGTGTGTGTGTGTGTGTGTGTGTGTGTGTGTGTGTGTGTGTGTGTGTGTGTGTGTGTGTGTGTGTGTGTGTGTGCGCGCGCGCGCGCGCTGGGGTAAAATGAGTCTGGCAACAAGGAGATAATTTGTATAAGTGTCTGTGAGGGAAGTGTGGGTATGTGTACAGGTGTGCTGACATGTGTAAAGGAATGCATGTGTCTGTGTTTATACACAAAGAAGTGAATCATTAAACAGATGCAAAAAGACTGTGTGTGTGTGTGTGTGTGTGTGTGTGTGTGTGTGTGTGTGTGTGTGTGTGTGTGTGTGTGTGTGTGTGTGAAGAGAGAAAACCAAAGCGTGTGAGAGACTGAGAGAGTGTGTTTGGGAAAACTAACCGTGAAAATGCTTTAAGTAAGACAGCATGTACCTGGAGGGGAAAAGTGTTAGCCGCCCCCTCCTCTACACACACACTTCTTTCAGGCCACAAAGCGCCCATTGAGAAGTGGAAAAGGTAGCCAGCCGATGGGAGGGATTGTTGTGCAAACAGGCAAACACAAAGGAGGTCGGTGTGTGTTAAGAGGCGGCACACAGGTAATGGAGCAGACATAATGGGAGCTAAGTACCTGTAATCCTTGGAGATATCACTCCAGACAAGAGGGTAATTCCCTCTGGTAGGTGTAATTGGTCCCTCGCCAGGTTGGAGTGTGTGTTGGAGGGGAGGGGCGGGAGTGGTTGTCGGGTGTTTGGGCGAAGTATCAGGTGTGAGAGGGCGTCAGCTGCACTGAGTGCCTTCTATTGATCCAGGAGAGGAGTGTGTTACTGACCCAAATTCAGCAGGAGGCATCTGGCAGGGGAACGGGCACCTACCTGATCCACCAGCAGAGGAAGGGAGGCAGGTGCAGGAGGGTGGACGGAACGATGGAGATGATGATGATCATGATGATGCTCAGCAGTTAGGCTCAGGTGCCACTCACATCCTGCCAACGTATGAAAGGTAAAACAACAGCTGGTATCTGTTTCCACTTAGCTTGTTCAGTTTTGCACAGAATAATCTACAACTCGAAAGATTACTCGGATTAAATGTAATTATGAAACGTTTGGAGGTTGAAGTTGTTTATAGAAAAATACATTATAATAAAAGGTTTATATCACCTTACTGCACAACTTAATATAAGAGTTTCACCTGTCTAAATAATTACAACTAATTGTATTATTTATTTATTTATTTATATCAGTATTTGAGATGATGTTATCTATTTAATTAACTCATTTTAAATATGAGTACTTTTCCTTCATAAATTTACCTTGTTCAAATAAATGTAAAAATAAATAAAAAGACTTGTATATGTCTGTTTCTATAAAATATACCTATATTATTTATTATTAAAACAAAATGTCTACTTAAAAATCTGTACTCATGTATTTCTCATTAGCAAAATTTTAAAAATAAAAAAGCACAGTTAGAAATATCCATAATATACATCTTAGTTTTCGTGTGTAACGTATATTAAAGGCAGACAAAAAAAAAACAACTATTTTTTTTTAAATTAATATAAAATGACTTCAAGTACAAAATTCTATATATTTCCTATTTTGTGTTTATATAAAATCTTTATTACTATTATTTGTTGTTTAAATATATATGTATATATATAAAAAAAAAAACCACCCAGCACGCCCCTGCGGGCGGTTTATCCTTCAAGCTCAGGTCCTCTACCGGAGGCCTGGGAGCTTGAGGGTCCTGCGCAGTATCTTAGCTGTTCCCAGGACTGCGCTCTTCTGGACAGAGATCTCTGCTATTGTTCCCGGGATCTGCTGGAGCCACTCACCTAGCTTGGGAGTCACCGCACCTAGTGCTCCGATTACCACTGGGACCACCGTTACCTTCACCCTCCACGTCCTCTCGAGCTCTTCTCTGAGCCCTTGGTATTTCTCCAGCTTCTCGTGTTCCTTCTTCCTGATATTGCTGTAATTCGGAACCGCTACATCGATCACTACGGCCACACACATACATATGTATATATATATATGTGTATATGTATATGTATGTATATGTATATATATATATATATATATATATATATATATATATATGTGTGTGTGTGTGTGTGTGTGTGTGTGTGTGTGTGTGTGTGTGTGTGTATTTATCAAACATATATAAATTAATCAAAAAACATAAAATTAATTTTATAAAAAAAAACAAATGCACATCTTTGTAATATTGCGTCTGTATGTGTATGACACATAATCCAACATATTTCTTAAATTATTTAATCAAGTATCTGTTGTACGGATTTGTAAGCTTATGATTAATATCTAGAACTGTTTTTCAAATTTTGAAATTAACATCATTTTTGTGGTTAACATTGTAAAATGTTGACCCTTTTAAAAAAAATAATTATAATGTACGTGCTACTGCACTACTCCATTTTCAACAATGCACATGTAAACATGTGATTTGTGAATGTTTAGACATAGAAAATCCTCAGACGTCTATCGTCCTGCAGGAAATACCAAAGAAGAAGTCGGTGGCCTGCTCACATTGTGCATAAAACAACAGCAGTACAAAAATATAACGATGGTGATTTAAGATTTCTTCGTTAGCTCGCTTCTTTTTCTTGCTTTAAAAACATTTGTCCCCTGTGTGTGTAGCAGGAGCCCACGTCATTGAGACTTCATGATTAAATTAAGGATATATGAAAAGATGCAGTTGGAATGCTCACACATGCATGCACTCCTTGCACATGTGCTCGTGTGTGTGTGTCCCATTTCTTCTGGATATCTGCTAATTGTGCATTTCATTTCTGTTCAAGTGACTCTTTTAAGGCAAAACAGATACTGAGAGTTTGAGCGCCAGGAGCGACGGCGAGAGGCGAGAACGAGTGGAAGAGACAGAGCCGGCGAGGAAGAGGAGGAGGGGTGGGGAAAAAAAGCAGAGATAAGAAACAGGAAAGACAGCTGCTCTTTTCCCTCTCATTTCATCCAGTTATTGGTTAACTCGGTGGAAAGAAGTAAATGTTCAAGGGATTTCAGGTCGGCCTCTGCCTCCGCCAAGGTAGATGTGTGCTCCACTTGAGGTCTAATTCAACTCTTGTGTAGTATTGATCGCGGCAGCTGCCACTAGGGAGCCCGCCGGTCTTTGCTCGAACCAAGGTAGACACCGGTGAGGGAAACATGCGGTGTAAAATGCCTCCCTCCCTCATCCACTCCCCTGTTGATATCAAGCTTTTCTTTTTCCTCTTCCTCTCCTTCTACCCACTTCTGAGTGCTCTCATCCCCCAACCTCCCCCTTCCTCAGGTTTGATGGAACACCTTTGGAAAGCAGCCGCGGGGAGCAGCGTCCACTGGTCAGACACTGTAAACTGAAAAGGAACAGGGAAGAAATGCTGGTGTCGGTCTGCAGTTCGTGCAAGGAGGGCCGGGAGCTGATTCAGCTGCTCTGGGGTGGAGGGAGGTGGATGGACAGTTGCAGAGAGGTGATGGCGGGGGGTGGTGTCCTGGAAGAGGCAGTACCTGCAATGAGAAAAATATGGATTCCTGTCTGCAAGACAAATTGATCTCCGGTGTGTGGGAGGAGCAGAGGGGCTTGTGGAGAGAAATGTGCTGAGAGGGACGCTAGAAAACAAGAAAAAGAAGCTGGACTTTAGCTTTTTGTGTGTGTATGTGTGGGAAATAGAAACTGTTCAACACACACTCACACAGCTATTCAGAACTAGCAACGTAGACGTTAGTGTGATAAAAGAAATCCACAGGTCTCCTGGTACAATTCATTGATTCGCTCAGGAGTAAAGATGCAGGGCTTAAAGAGGTACTTCTAAGACACGAGGGAGCTTACATGAAACAGAGGCAGTCTCTAGAGTGAATGAAGCACTAAAAACATCGGACAGGACACTTTTATTCAACCCTCCCTGCAAGGTAACTCTAGATCCATAGAGTCCTCCTGTACTTATTACTTTACACTGATGTTTGCAGGTCTACATAACCTGACTGTGATCTGGTAAAATTTGCAGACAACCCAGTGCTGTTCTCTTTGCCTTCTACCCCTGTATTAAACCATAGCTTGGCTGGCAAAGGATGTCAGCAGCACCAGCACTATCCAGGCTGGAGGTAGTATGGGAGCACAAGTTGTGTGCAATTTTTTGACAGTTTTCAAGTTCTTTTGGTCGTACTCAGGAGTTCTTTTGGTCTTAACCAAAGATATTTTCATAATTTTCAATTATTCCTTCATTGAGTGTGTGCTCACTAATTTCATCAATATGCAACACCATACATGTTTAAACATTACGTAGACATCATTGCTAAGACCTAAGAAAGAGCTTTGTCAGCCTTATGTGAACTACATCATTTAAAGCGACCCACAGAAATCTCCAAGATCCCTCACAAATCTTGCATTCTGTGCATGAGGGGCTCCTATCAGGACATAGACGCTGTCCAGGATGTAGGAAGCTCTCTGACCCTTTCCTGCCCTAGTATTAAATCATTTCCTTGTTCCCTCCTCACCCTCACAATCAGTTACATTGTAACCAAACTGCTTGCTGTACCTGAACTGTGATCGCTCATTTTAGATCGATGTTCAACAGCTATCAGAGATAAACATCAGCTAACAGCAACTAACAGAGGCTAACAACTGCTAACAGCAACTAACTGCTGCAAAAAATTACTGACAGAAAAGCTCAGGATATCCTCAACAACTCGCCTCACTATCGAGGTCATCAGTCAGAGGTGAGCCTTAGTGACTCAATGCATATCGACTGTAACTAGCATTACGCACTTACAAGAACAGTGTCATTACCTATTATTAGAAATTAATATCTATATTAAATTGGCTTAAATATTAGAAAAGATTTCAAAATATAGCTGGTATTGTTTGAATATAAACTTTCTGAAAGCTTGACAAAAAAAACTTCCAAAATAAAGATGAGAATTTAAATATGTGATTAATACCATTTTACTTTTATTGGTATGTTTATACAGTGTATAGAGTTTGTAGGTTTGCACCGACAGCCTCTGGATGCTTTTAAAACTCAGTACCAACATTGCCTCAGCACAAAAGCCTACATCGAGCCTGGCATCCTTTATATGAACACACAGGGTTAGCTACAAAATTAGCAACCTGGTGGTTTGTTAAAAAAAGTGGCCTTGGATAGAGTCAAATTCCCAGCCTGAATTAATGTTTCATTCCTCTTCTATGTGGTCTAAATGTTCCATATTTGCTTTTGTACTTGGAGATCCACATTTCCTGAGGCAACCTTTTGAATAAAGGAATTAAGAATAAATACTATCAATCATTGATAGAGAAACTATAGTCCACACTATGATTCAAAGTGGTCAAAATTGGTCATGAAAAGCTTGAAATTGTGTCTAATTTCTACATATTTTTGTGAGTAATCTGACTGTGGGAACGCTCCCAGAATATGTGTGTAGGTGTGTACTACTGAGTGTATGTGCCATTTAAGACTCCTGACACCTGTTACTACCCCCACCTTCCCTCAATCAGCCAACCAAAAACACACACACACACACGTTCATGTAAACAGGAAGAGAGTTATGTGAGCAGAAATGCCAAATATCTCCTTTGAGAAATGATTTCCGTGCATGGGCCTACATCACATTTAACTCTTAGTACTTTTTTTCCTCATGTTTAGCTAGGTTAGTTGCAATTGTACTTATAAGTATATAGTGTGATTCTATATTGTATCTACTACCTGAAGGCTTTTTATACATATGCTATTTTTCAATGCAAATCCAAAAAACAGCCACCTCAGTATGAAGTGTCATCCATAAACCATGTGACAGCAAAGGTAAATGTCACACAGACATTACACAGACAGTCAATCCAAGCACCAACGTGTTATCACTTCATCCTGGAACCCATAAATCAACCATGAAAAATGTAGCCGTCACATTTCAGGATTCACCAAAAAGCAACAACTCCATTGTTGGTCCTGAGCTACTTCAAATGTTTGGCATCTGTACAGGCGGCGGCTGAGGTCGCCTCCGAGCGCCGAGCTGGCTGGGAGACACCGTTATCGTCGGGCGCCGCAGATTGGCACCTGTCACACCGCATTCAAACCCCTGTGAGTAACACTGACAGACAGGTCGGCGCGCCAGACCTGAGGAAGCACCTCTGGGTCCCCTTGGACTCCTTGAGTGGGTGAGATGAAAGTAAAAATAACACACTGTTGTTGCCGCACACACAAAAACAAGATTTTCACCAACTGTTATGAAGCATGTCATCAGCATCACCATCTCACCTACGCATTTCTTAAAAAAACAACAATTACAAGGCATTTTTACATCATTAAAATGATTGTGCATTGCTATATGAGACAAATGTGATCCGCATTATGGACCATTTGTAAACTAGAAATTAATTTCAAAAGCGTTTTTAAACATTTTACATTTTTTATGAGCAAGTTAATCCCTGAAAAGCCATTCCAGCTCCTAATTGGAGCCCCTTATTTCTTCCATCTGCACTTCCTTTAATGGCCACTAGAGACTGGCCCAAATAATGAGTTGATCCGTGTAGACTTCCATATTAAAAAGATTAACTTTACAGCATAAACAAACGTGTTTACACCCTGCTACAAATAATGGTTTTGATTACTGTTGCTAATTTTGCCTCTATAAAAACTGTGGTGAATTTCTGTGTAACCCTGTTTGATGAAGGTTTAAAGTTATGAGATTTTGGTGGTGTGGGAATGACAGTCGGTGTAAATGTGGCTCCTATTTTAGCCTTTTTTAGTTTGTTACTTTGGGTAGCACTAATTAGCATATACTATGTGTGTCAGAACATCACACAAGAAACCTCAATAGCTATTTTATCCATTTGTAGCAAGTGTGTCAGTGACTTTATTTATTTGTATAGTACAGGGGTGCCCAATCCCGGTCCTCGAGAGCTACCGTCCTGCAGCTTTTAGATGCATCCTTGTTCCCACACACCCGAATCAAATGAATGGCTTGTTATCAGGCCTTTGCCAAACATGGCATGCTGAAGAGGTAATCAAACCATTTGATTCAGCTGTGTTGGAGTAGGGATGCATCTAAAAGCTGCAGGATAGTAGCTCTTGAGGACTGGGATTGGGCAGCCCTGGTATAGTAGCTATAAAGTAAGGGTTGAAGCTTGCATTGTAAAGGGAAATGGTCACTAATTGGAGTCACTGAACTGGACCTGTTTGCAAATAATTGAACTTGCTCTAATGTTAATTGTACTAATGGACCATTAAAAAGCTCTGTGATTGAGTTTTGGTGAATTAAGTTCTACTACTGTATTTATATGTCCAATAAAATGCATTAGCAACTATCTGTCTGCTTATTTCTACAGTTTGCTAACAATGTCAGCCAGAATTATCTGACAAATTAACACTCCACGCTCTAGTATAAGTTTCATGATTTCCGATTCCAGAAAAACCTGGACCATAATGGCCATAAATATCAAGTCAAGGCTTTAAAACACAGGTCCATATTTGGATGAAGATATTACCGATAATACGTTGGGGCAATCGTAGCTCAAGAGTTGGCAGTTCGTCTTGTAATTGGAAGGTTGCCGATTTGAGCCCCGGCTCCAACAGTCTCGGCCATTGTGTCCTTGGGCAAAACACTTCACCCTTTGCCTACTGGTGGTGGTTAGAGGGACCGGTGGCGCCAGTGTCCAGCAGCCTCGCCTCTGTCAGTGCGTCCCAGGGTAGCTGTGGCTACGATGTAGCTTGCGATCACCAGTGTGTGAATGGGTGGATGACTGAATGTAGTGTAAAGCACTTTGGGGTCCATAGGGACTAGAAAAGCACTATACAAATACAGGCCATTTACCATTTACATTGGCTAGGTCCATCTTTTATATACAGCCTATGCTCATATCCATAGCAATGATGCCATTTGATGCACGTGAATGAAAAGTTTTCATTCAGCCTGTTCATTTTTATTCCAGCACCTAATGCTCAGCAAAACCAATGCAAACATTTAAAACATTAGAAGGACAATTAATAATGGGTTATTAGAAGAAATAACCCATTAAACTATCTAAACTAAGAGCGAGGTTTTTTTTCCAGCTGTCCAGCATGCTATCATTAAAGGAATTTAAGATTCTTTAAATAGAAGTCCTGGATGTTTCATTTATTTATTTCTGGTTGGGACATCGGGGTCAAAACAGCCGGAATAAGCATGTCCTTATTGAAGAAGACAAGAGCAATGATCGATGCCAATCGCGTAATCAGGCTTTATTTGAAGGGGGTCGTTGATTCTCAGTCCATCAAGGTTAAGAGTGCGGCACTTGTCACGGCGTGATTTATTATTGCCAGGAGCAGACGAACAACGTTGCATGCCAAAAGGGGGGGGGGGGGGGGGGGGGGTGCTGGTGTTGGGAGACGACGGGACCGGGCCCCGTCGTTTGTATTAATAAGTCCAGACGTTACGTGTGAGGCGCATTTTAGAAATTACCCTTGAAAAATTAGCATGTCACGATCAATCGTCATCAAATGATTCAAGGGGCGTGTCCTGGCCTTATTTAAATGGTATTCATCATCACATGTGCATAGGCTGAAGTGGTGGATTGTTATTCAGATGTCTTAAGCGCCGAAGAGTTATTTCAGTCTCTCTTTGTTTTTGGCCACTCGAGTGTGAGAGTCTGTGCTCTGATCAGTCATTTCCTTGTTTTTATGGAAGAATGTAGGCTTAATCTGTGAGTTTTTGTTGGGAAAATTGATAAATTATAAAAAATAAAAGGTGTAAATAACTCAAATTCTGGCATTTATCACGAGGTGTTCAGTCGAAGTGAAATTTCACTTTAAAGTGCAATGAAAGGGGATAATGTTTTGAAGTTGTTGGATCTTCGTCATGTTGGCTCTAAATGAACGTGACGTGCAGGAGCTCAGGATGTACAGTTTAAATCTTTCAGTTTGGCTGCTGTGGTAAAGGAAACATCCTCATGAGTGATGCCTATTTACAAACAAAAGTATGCCGGAACACTCGCGCCTGTCCGCGGGAACGCAGTGGTATATGGGAGACGAATGGAGCGGAAAGTGCATTTTTCATCCCCTTCCCCTCTGTTTGTGTGCTCCTTACACACACTACACAACAGGGAACACATGTAATGCATCACGCCGTGATTTCTGACAGCGAGGTGGAGGTAATAACTTTAGGAAGCACGCTCCCTTTACTTTTCCTCTTTTCCTCCCTCCTTCCCGCCTGTCTCAGTGGCTCGGCGCTCTTATGTCAGCCATCGATCTGGTGGCTGGAGACAACTCATTTCATCGCTGTGACACGCCATGATGGACCGGCGCGCCCCGAACCCCTCGACTTATTCCCAGCCCCGCTTTCCAGCAAGCCTCAGTTGGAGAGGCAGCATGTCGGACGCATGGCGGGTCTATTGATCTGCTACGGCTGGACAGCCAGAGAGGCGCTGACGCCGTTCTCTTCTGCCGGTTACTTTATTTCCGTGGACCTCGTCATACAGCTGCAACTATCTGTCACCATGTTTAAGACCGTGACAGTGTGTGAATTAAATGTGTATCAAGTTGTGTTGGATGTTACATTTAGATGTGAGTCTTTTTGTCCATTTCAGTGTAACTTTGTATAACTGAAACCGATTATTTGATTTGTTTAGTCAAGTTTTAGCCAATGAAGAGCTCATTTATTTGCAATTTATTTTTGAAAGTCAAACACAATAAGCTCTTTCTCTTGTGTAATATAGACTCGAACTCAACGATACTTCCATGGCACTAACAACCCGGACTCAAATAATCATGAAAAACCAATTTGCTCATATTCATGGATACACTTTTTTTAATGTATTCTTCACTGTTACACAAGTCATCCTGGTAACTAAGAAAGCTGAGTTTTGTATGAAGTGATAATGACTTTATTCAGAAGTAAGGGTGACGACCTATTGGTCTGTTGTGCTGAAGATAGAGCTGAATGTGAAAGGGAATTTGTCGATTTACTGATTGTTCCTAGCTTCACCTATGACCGCCAGGTCTAGGTAGTGACCAAAAGAATGAGACTGTGAATACAAAAGGTGGAAAAGGGTTTTCCTTTGACAGCTATAGTTCTCCAGGTTTTCTGAAGGTATTTCAGTTTTCTTTGGCCATTGGTGATAAGGTTTCCGAAAGAGACTCAGGCGCAGGCCAGGGTATTCCTTTAAGCGAAGAACAGTGCGTTTATTCACAGTGAACACAATCACCAAGTGGCTATATACAACGTGCAGGGGAAACGGGTCTGGGTCGCCAGGGTCCGTGGGAAACAGGGTTAGGGGGAAGGGTGCTCCACACTTTCTGTACAAAAGTTCCTCCTCAGTCACTCCTCTCAGAATCCGGTTCCAAAAAAACGATCTAAACACAAAATGTTGGGTTAGCGGGATAATTACAAAAGGCTCTCAAGATACAGGTTGGCAGATACACAAGTTTAACTGACGCTGATAGCTCAACGATCCAGCGAAGACTAGTGCAGACTCGCCATCTAAGTAGTGCAGTAATCAGCTGGGATCAGCGGCCGGTGCGGTGTTGAGCAGGTGTGTGGGCCAGCAGCGGGAGCCCGCAATGAGCGTCGCCGCGGCAAGAGAGAGAGTGAGAGAGAGCAAACAAACCACAAACATATTGCCCAATAGAGGATCGACCAGCGGGGCACAGGGACCATGACAATTGGTGCTTTTTCACTCCTTTTCAGTCCAGTACTTGTACCTGACTATGTTCAGAGGAATGTTTTTTTTTGTTTGTTAAGCCACTTAACACTGACCTATGAATCATTTAAGGCTTCTAACTCAGTGGAGGAACCACTGTTGTGTCTAAACACACATATTTTGTTATTAGAAGCCAGTCACAAAAACACATAATTGTTCCCATTTCTTTAGTTTAACCCATGAAAACTGCTGATTAGTTGTCATATTGCAGCATGATATGCAGTATATGCTTAAAGATTTTAAGTAGTGCTGAGGACTTAAAGAAATGACGAGAGTTCACGCTGTGTTGAAGAATAAAAGAGGTCATACCAAATATTTCCGTTATTTGTTACAATTATACAAACTTTATTTTTCTCCTTACATACTTTATTTCCGTGTATGTTTGCTCATGTTGCAATAAATCACTGCACCTATAGCTACATTTTAAAAAGAAGATGAGGCTAGTTCAAGACCTCTTGCACAGTAAGTGCTTTGAAGATAATGAAATTAATATTCTGGATCCATGGCCAGGAAATTTCTGAGTTAATCTGATCAATTTTACAAAGAAAACTACAAAGAAGAAGAATCAGTACTATAAATATTGACTTGTTGCATTAATTCCAAGTCTTTGAAACTTATGAAGGTTCATTATTGTTGCATACTTCATCAAAGAAATATAAAGATAATCTAAACACTGAAACTGAAGCGTATGGAGTACAAGAAACACAAAATCGGAGCCACTGCTGGAATTTTTATCTGTGACCATGCTCGCAAATGAAGTTAAAAAACATCTGAGTTCTATGTGTCGGATGAGCCGTCTGTAATCCAGGGCTTATTAATGCCTTCGTGTGTTAGCCCTGCCTCTCTTGGTTTGCTGTGTTTGGTGTCGCAGCCCCGAGGCGGTACAGGTCATCCTGATTTGTGCACAAGTGTTGAACTTAACACCTGACCCCGAGGCTCTACCGCACAGATCCAAACCCAACGTGACACACGGCTACAAACGGGCATAAACATTTCACTCCCCCCCCACTCTTCTTCTCTTTTCGTTTTATGTGTTGAATATTATTTAAAAAAAACAAAAACAAAACATAGACCGCTATATATTCATGGTGTCAGGCGGGAAACACGTGGAAGGTGAGAGGAAGACAGCAAGCGCTGATCATACGCTCGTTACGACGGACGCGTGTAATTTTGAGTCTTTGTCGAGTCGGGAGCAGTAATGCAAATTGTCCTGTCACTTCGTTTAATGCCGGATGGAGTAGGAGGCATGTGTGCTTGTGAGAGGTGAGAGGAGGTGGTGGTGGGGGGAGAAGGCGGGAATCAGGCCGAATCTCTTCAAAACTCACACAAAAACACGAACACGTACTTTCAGTGGTAGAACCTGAGGGCAAAGCTGAGCCTCAACCTGAACTTGGGGAGTTCATTTTGTTTCTGTATGTCTGGAGCAAAAGAAATAGCCCAGGGATATTTCAAGTAGTTTTTTTTTTTTTGCCTTCTTTCCTGCCTGCCTGTTCACTTAATGTTTCAGTAAAACCTCTGGAATTACAGGCAGTAAGGTAATTTTGGCTTTATTTATTTATTTATTTTCCAGCGCTCCCAATTGTTCTGACAGCCAACCGTGCTCGTGAGATTCTTCCTTTTGGCGTTTGTGGTGTGTGGAAGGGCGCTAATAAATCAGACAAGGCGAAAGATGAAAATCATGAAAAATAACAAGAAGAAGAAGAAGGTTAGGAGAAGCTCAAATATATCCAGCACTGGAGGCGTCACTAAAACTAACATATGCAGTTGGATTTCCCAAAACGGTTTAAGCAATCCACCTCTCAATAATCATAATAACAACTAGACACTCTTTACATTTGAGTGTTTCTTTTTCCTCACCTTCCTCACACAAGCAGAAAAGCCTGAGGTTGAAGAGAAATTTAAATCATTCCTCTTCCAAATAAGAGGACCAACCCTTTAAAACCTCTATTACAGGTATGAAATTTTTTTTTTATCATCGTTGGCTTCCACTGCTCTTGCTACGTGTAAGAGCACGGCCTCTGAGTATTAGCGGAGGCGGTTAAAGAGAAAAAGTTCATTAAATACCTCGGGGATTAGCTGCCAGAGTTGGCCCGGCGTTTCGGCTGGCAACGGTTAAACCTTTTGCACCTGCTTCACCCTGTGCTGACATCCTTCTGCTTTTTTTTTGCCTGTTTTTTTCTTTTCTTGTCTTTTTTTTTTTTTAAAGAGCTGCTTTTAGAAGAAGAAGAACTCTTCACCTGAATGGTAATGAAATCAGCCAATTTAGCCTGAAACATAAAGTTGGAGGGGGGGGGGCAGTTCGAGAGGGAGAGCTAGTCACCTCATCAGGCGTAGATTTTACAGCCCCCGTTGCCCTAATCCTGACAAGCCGTCCGCCATTAGGGAAGCTGCGCCTCTCTCCTCCACCTCAACCCCCCCCCCCCCTGCGTGAGGGAGAATTTCATCTCACTGCTGAAGATGTCATGCAGAGGACAAGGTGGGGGGGGGGGGGGGGGTGAGTGCATTTATTTGATTAAAGCTGATGATAAAAAAAAAGAGGGGGGGGGGACGGGACAGGGAGAAGGTGTGGGATATACTGTGATTAGGACTTGAGTCTTCCTCTCACGAAACACACACTGTATATACTGTTTGTTTTCTAAGTGGGATCCAAATCAATATTCCAACTCCAGGAGAGCCTTCAAAGGCAGCCAAAAGTAGCCAAGTGAAAATACTTGTTTGGGAAATCGAAGCGCAGGAGCATTGGATTTGGTTTGGTTCAAAACAACAACAGGAAAGAAAAAAAAAAAGAAAAACATGGAAGTACAGACAAACACAGCGACAATGCAATGCAGCGGTCCATATTTGAGCTTAATTAATTGCCTAATGCCAATAATATTGCTGTAATGTGATGCTAATTGCAGGGTAATTATGTAAACGATGGTTAACTATGATGATCAGCGCTCAAATTAGTATTCAAATCATTTCAGCGAGGGGCCCACCTCTCATAATTGCATTAAAAGATGTACACAAGTTAGAAAAGCAAGCAGAAGAACCTTCTTTCTGTGTGTGTGTGTGTGTGTGTGTGTGTGTGTATGTGTGTGTGTGTGTGTGTGTCTGCAGGAAATGTGCAAATGCCCTCCTCCCCTCACCCAAACGTGACACACACATCACCGAGCATCACGTACACACCCTATCTTCCACCTCTGTACTTTTTTTACAGTCAGAATCCGCAGAAACATCTGTTAAGTAGGAGCAAATGTCAGCTAATTATTTCACCAAAGCATGTTTTTAATTGATCAACAGGGGAACAGCTGTAGAGTGGGTTCTCGCGCGTCATGCTACTGGTGAATGAAGATGGAGACGAGGGAGGGAGAGCGTTGGGGGGGGGGGGGGGGGGGGGGTGAGGCTTCTCTGAGACAAGAGAGCGTCGAAAAGGTTTGACCCTCCGCTCCAATTACTTATTTGAGCTGAACCGAAGTGCCAACCTGCGAAGTCTTGACAGAGTCAGGGGAGGTGCACTCATGTTAAACCTTTGATCAAATGCATATTAGCAGGTTCATATTAGATTTACAGACCTTTTTCACTAATATAATATGCTGTGAACAAAGGCCTGATGTTATTCAGCTCCTTTTGAATTTTTCAATGTAGTTTTTTTTCCACTTATTCCCTGCTAGAGGCCAAAACCGGCTAAACCCAGCTAAATGAAAACAAAACAACCCCAACTGTGAAGATAAAGGCAAAGTCAAATGTTAAAGATCATTTTCATGTTAATATGCATGCAAATACAGTACATAAGCCAAAAACCGAGTTTGTACAATTCAATGTACAACTTATCAAGCAAGTCAATATTTGGTGTGACCACCTTTATTCTTCAGCACACTCTCTTAGGCAGCTTTCTTGTCATTTCTTTAAGTAGTCTTCAGGAGTAGTTCTTCGGGCTTCTTGAAAGACATTCAAAGCTCTTCTTTGGATGTTTGTGCTTTTTGTTCTGTTCTCTGTCAACATGATCCCACACTGCTTCAGTAGTGGGGAGGCCAGTCCATGACTGATAGTGTTCCACTGTGTGTTTTTCTATCCAGGTACGCTCTTACTGCATTGGCAGTGTGTCTGGGATGACTTTCTAATACTACTCATCTGCTATGACTAGCTTTTTAGACCAGACATTTCTATTTTTGTCAGATTTTTTTAAAGACACACTTCACACCATGCTGAGATATACCGTGTCTTTGGCTAATAGCTCTCTGAGAATCACCTTGTTAGTGCAGAAACGCTATTTTATGTCTGTCAAACTGTGTTATCTTTGGTATTTTAAATAGATTCAAGTAAAGAAATTGGAACAAACAATGTGTTTTTATGATAGGCTGCTAGTATTAAAGTGCCTAAAGGTACAATTTAAAATTGGGTCTTTGTTGTCTCTTGTGGACAAAACACTGGTTCTTTTTTTTATGCATGAATGAGTCATAGGTGAGTATTAAGTGGATTAACAAATAAAAACATTCCTTTGAAAATTGTCAGGTACAAGGACTGGATGAAAATGAGTGAAAAAGCAGCAAATGTTCAAAGAAGAACTTTGAAAGACACCCAGAAAGCCTGGAAAACAATTGTTCAAGGCCACTAAAAAGAAATGTGGGGTAGTGCAAAACTTTTGCACAACAGTGTACATCTTAGGTCCCTAACGCTCCTCTTTATCTAACTACCAATGAACTGAAATGTCTTTTTTTTAAAGATTTATACACCTATAACACAGTAATATTGACAGGCAATCACGTGGATATGTACTTAGCCAACAGTATGTTAAATGGGAATGTTAAACTGTTAGCTAAATGTAGTGAATAAATAACTGAAATCGATAGATAACATGTAAAAACTGCTAGCAAATAGTATAAAATAAGGAAACTCTTTGCTGAAAGTATAAATAAGCATTGAAATGGTCAGCAAACAGTTTGGATCAACACATTAAACTGTTAACAATGGATAATGAATTAGTTAAAAACTATTACCTGAAAAATAAACATTGTCGATAGGGGTTGGCTCTTCCTAAGGGGTCACATGAAGAACTGGGACTGTTGTGGAGGGCTGCACTTATTGGTGTGGCCCTCCACAACAGTCCCAGTTTCTCATCTGGCCCCTTGGGAAAATTAATTGCCTAACCCTATCACATATAAACAAGCACAGTTCACAGCTAAACATAAACATTTAAGCTTGGCCAATAAACATAACGAAAAGCTGTGGATGAATGGTTGAAATATTAAATCAAGCTGTGGATAAGTGACTGGGAAAGCTCTCTAATCATAGGATATGATCAGGTTACCATGGTGAGCTGAAAGAAGTCTAGCTTCAAGTTAAGAGGACTTCAGAAAGGGTGTGGAGAATTGCTAATGCATTGAATGAACACATTAAAAGTTGTTTTGTCAGATGTGTCAGAAATGAAGAGATGAATGCTCAAGCAGGAGTAAGTATGTTTCTACCTATAGCACCTGTCTGTAGGCGAGAAGTGTTTTTATAAAGTCTGGTAATCAATACAAGTGTCTCAGCAGTGACTTGACAGCATGCTTAGATTTCTTCATTGTATCATTACACATAGGCTATATTTGCTGTGTAGCTCAACAGGTGATGCACTACTCACAGCACTTGGAGGCACACTGTATAAAGGTGTCGACAGGAGGACATATGCTTTGGTGAAAAGACGAAAAAAGCGATTCAGGCGACCACTTCCAGGTAGGCAAGTCTCATCGCTGGAAAAGGCTCGACAGGTTAAGTGATGTGTGATTTGTTGTGAGCGGAGTAGTTTCTCAGAGGGCAAATGCTTTGTTGTTTTGCTGCTCCTATTTCTGTCAGATCCAGGTAGAGGGATCAGGGAGAGGGTGAAGACCCAGAGAGACAAACAAATCTGGGTTAACCTCTGTAGATGCTGTCCCTCGAGGCTGGATGTGAACTGTAGAGCTTGTAAATGGAGTCTGTGCATGCTGCCCTTTACTAGAAATGATAGCACATGAGTACTTATATCCACCACAGAATTAGGTGATGCTACTGACACGAACAATCCATAAATGGGGATGCAAGCTAAACATGTGCTCACGTTTTATTCCTAATTCGCTTTGACGCTGCCAAAATCATAGTTTAACATTTATGAGGTAAAAGACACAAACAGTAACCACAATGTCAAGTGGCTGTTGCCATGTGTCATCTTGCTTGAAGGTTGTGGATTTTACATGTGGGGGGAGGTTTGTATGCAAAAGGTCAATGATATCTGCTGCTTTGAATTCTTAAAATCCACCAGGTTGACAGTAGTAATCTACGGTTGGCGTAATGTGCACTCTTTTTATATAATTATTACTTGTGCAGGTGAGCAAAAAGAAAACTGTGATACCAAAATGTACGAGACTCTATAATACAGATCATCTTCTACTTTCTGAAAATGTGCATAGTCTGCTGTGGTTAAAACTGAGCACTGGGTCGGCTTTTATCAAAATCACTAATGATCTTCTCATTGCTGCTGACTCTGGCCACATCAGCATCCTAATCCTCCAGGACCTTTCTGCAAACTTTAACAACGTTTCTCACACAATCCTTCTTTCACATCTGTCCAACTATCTTCGCCTCTCTGGTACAGCACCAAACACACCGTAGGAGGCTGCCCTGCCACCTCTGCCCCAGTTGAGTGGTGTGCAAAGTGTGCAGTCAACCATAGTGTGCTGTGGTTGACCACAGGTTCTGTAGTTGGACCCCTTTTCATCAGATCATTGCCATGGTCTCTTCTTCTATTTCTATGCTGATGACTCACAATTCTATCTCAGTACCAAACTTACTTTTGCATTTTTAATAGACAATGAGCTTGGTTGGATTTAAAAAAGGTCATAATTTGAGTTAAAAGCATAGACAGTATAAAAGACGGACATCACTACTGTGACATCAGTCATTGGTATGCGACTAAATGTCTTCTGTTTTGAAGGCTCCATGAGCTTTTTCGCCATCGCCATCTTGGTATTTGAAACCAGATGTGATGAGCCAAGGGGAAGATCTGACTGTGAACCTTCATGCTCATTGGCTTGTCAATCATAAGTGGTGAGCTAATGGTCATATCTTTGACAATCCTCACCATAGAATAACATCGTTTACTAAATGATATTAATGTCTTATTCAGTGTAAATGAATACCTTCCATAAACCAGTCAAGTTTTTCCCATAAACTTCTATTTGACCGAAAGTGTTTTTGCAAAGTCTGGTTTTGCATCAGACTGAGATGCTTTGACGTGACCTTAAACAGGTGTTTATTCTGGAAACCCAAAATATGGCTGAATGTAAAAAAAAAAAAAAGTCCTTGATTTCAGTTCTTGCTGTCGGGGTGGCAAAATCAATTTAGGGAGCAATTATTTTTCACACAGGTAGGTTTGGATAAAGCTTATACCTTAATAAATGAAATCATCATTTAAAAAGCCATTTAAATGTCTAATATTAAAACTTAGTGTGACAATAGAACTGTATTTTCCCATGTTGTTGCAAAACAAAACGTGCTTGCAGTTCAGCTAGCCTGGGACATTAATTAATATGCGACATAAATGCCAGAAGCTAATTAAAAATAGATAAACATATAGATCCTACAGATTGTTTTGAGGCTTTAAGTTGCAACCTAAGAAAAAGATTATTCAGCAGGTCTGAATTTTCATGTTTTTGCTAAGACAATTAAGAGTTTTAATTAGAATAATAAAGAACAATGAAGACTTTTTAATGAATAAAAAAAACAACTTGTTTTTGGGGGTCAAGGTTTTTCTTTTCAGAGCTTGTCCTACCTGGAATTTGGCTGAAAATCAGGAAGAGGAAGAGGATGCTGTTAACAAAGACATCAGTAGGCTCATGAAGTCTTGGCATCTCAAAAAACAGAAGGAAAAAAATACCCCCTTCTATATTACACCAGTTTTCTTTTTCTTTTCTTTAAAGCCAGTGCTTTTAAGTTCTGTGGTCAGCATCTCTGCGCTCTTTCACAGCCAGGATGAAAAGTTAGAGGGGTAGAAAGATGAAGAGCGAGCGGGAGAGGAAGAGAAGAGAGAAATCTTCCAACTGGCAGCAGTATGGACTAGGGGAAGCTCAAGCATGACTAAAAAGTACATTCACCGCTAGTCAGTGAATTTTGCTCCCTATTTGTCACTGCCACCTTGGAGAGCAGTAAGCATTAATAATACATGGGAGTTGGGGGAATCTATTAGAGGCTACCCTTGCGGAGAGGAATCAGACGTAGGCTGAGCACTGGAGCTGTTAGGAAGGGAGAGTTTGAAGACAGAGAGAGAGAAGAACAGAAAGCCTGAGTGCTCCGACCATGCCCCTCTTATTTATTAGAGAGATTTTTAGGGAGGGGGTGGTGGAGGTGTCAGGTGTGGCTCATGTGATGCATCATCGGAAAGGAGAGAGAGAGTAGGAAAGGAAAAAAAGACGAGAGAGTGTCGTGGCGAGAGGAACCTCAGGACATGGCTGTAATTGAGTTCATTGATCAAACAGAGAAGGAGGAGGGAAGTAGAAAAAATAAATATATAAATATGGGACATACTGTTACCTAACAGTGCATTCAAGCAGCTCAACAAACTCAAGGAAGTGTGCTTGTGTTGTTTGACCTGAGATAAGCTGGCTGATTTGAATCAAACGACAGCTTCTGGGGCTGAAAAGTAAACGAGGCTTTGCCCAACAACTGCATTTCCCTTTAGTCACTACCTGAGGCCGGGTCCAAAACCGAGTCAATCTCCATGTACTCCCATGTTTAAATGTCCAAATTTACAGCAGAATTAAACAATTTTATAAGACCTGTTGAATAATTAGGGTAACCAATGTAGTCAGCTGAGTGCTAAGCTTCATCTCAGCTGATTCATAACACCGAGCTGTATCTCTTCCCCCTGTTTGTGGTGTTGGTGCCATTCAAAGCTCTTCTTTGGATGTTTCTGCCTTTTGTTCTGTTCTCTGTCAACATGATCCCACACTGCTTCAATAATGTTAAGGTTGAAGATCTGGGGAGGCCGATCCATGACTGATAGTGTTCCACTGTCCGTTCTTCTATCCAGGTATGATTTTACTGTATTGGCAGTGTGTTTGGGATCAGATGTGTCTTCCAGACAGTATATGATGGTCAGTGTTGGTCAAGTTACTTGAAAAAAGTAATCAGTAACTAATTACTGATTACTTCCCCCAAAAAGTAATCCCGTTACTTTACTGATTACTTATTTTCAAAAGTAATTAATTACTTAGTTACTTAGTTACTTTTTAAAAACACGATTTACAACCTGAATAGGTGATAAAGCGATAGATCTTTCAGCCCAATTCTACTTTTTCTGCATAATCCATCATACAAAAAGTAATCAAATGGAAAAGTCTCTTTTTTTAACTTGTTTTATCAGTTTTGATCTTTTAACTTTATGCATCAAGCAAAAATTTTATTATATGCAACATTCTCTGACTGGAAGAAATTTGTTTAATATTTAAACCTATTTTCTGCACATTCCAGCACATAAAATTTTTTTTTTTTTTTTTGTGTGTGTTAACACTCAGTCTTTCAAATAGATGCAAGTAAAACACAGCAGAAAATAAATAAAGTCAAAGACTAGCGGTCCTTTTGCTCTATTTTCACCTGTAAAGCAGTAGTGGTGTAGGCGGAGGTTTACCCTGGTGCAGGTGTGCCGCAGCGGTCAGCGGAAGAATCCGGGAGTTTCTCTGTGAGTTTCCCATTACGTCGTAGCGCACTCGGTGTTTGCTTGGAAGTTTAGGGGTTTTTTTCACTGTAAAAAGAAGTTTTCTTCCCACGCACGATGGACACTAATGTTTTTGTCACTTTTTATGGAATCAAACTCAAAGTAAGGTCAGTACTTCCACGCTTTAAACGCTGCACGCTCATACTCTCTCCCGCACTCGATATACGATCCATTGTTGATCTGCACACAGCTGTTGTCACGAACGTCGCACTCGCTTACGTCACTGTCATGAGACATTCTCGCAAAAAATCACGGTTTTAGTAACTCAGTAACGCAACGTTCCTACGGGAAAGTAACGGTAATCTAATTACCGTTTTTGCAATAGTAATCCCTTACTTTACTCGTTACTTGAAAAAAGTAATCGGATTACAGTAACGCGTTACAAGTTACAAGTAACGTTACAAGTAACGCGTTACTGCCCATCTCTGATGATGGTACATTTCTGCTTTCATAATTCCATCAATTTTGACAAGATCGCCACAGCACTGGCTGAAATGGAGCCGCAAACCATGACAGAGCCTCCATCGTGTTTTACAGATGCTCGCAGAAATTCACTGTTGTACATCTCTCCTGACCTCTTCCATACATTTCTGATGATTATTTGCAGAAAAATTCAAATTTGGATCCATCACTCCATCATAAATGTTGTTGGAACCAGTTTATCAATCAGTTGAGATTGACAGAAGGATCCAAACCTCTGCACTGCACCAGATGCAGTTTCAAATTAGCGAAAGATGTACAACAGTGAGTTTCTACGAGCATCTGTAAAACACAATGGATGTACATATATATATTTATATATGATATGATATGTTACGAAATATGTGTGTGCCACCTTTCAAGTACACACAAGCCTCACTTCTGCCACAAGTACATAATCCTCTAGAAATCACTGAATTGCATTTTAAGATCAAATTATTGATATAAAGCTAAATTTGAATCAGCTAGTACTGTCTATGAAGACAGTATTTTTATCATTTAAGAACAAATTAGCGCCCAGATTATGTTGTTCTTTGTCACTCTGACTGAATTCTGACTGGATTCAGATATTTTTCTCTAAACAAAGAAACTCTCTTTGTTGCCACACACTCTTACCCCCTCTCCTACATTTTGGCCAGGTCTGAGCACTTTGTGGAGGTGGGAGGGTGCAAAAAGAGAAATAAAAAGAAGAAGAAGAAAAAAGTGGACCATTTGTTGCTTCAGATGTGCTGCTAATCCTTTGATCGAACCTCTTATGCTCTTCAAACTTGCGACCGGGGCCAAGCTACTAATGAAATTCTGAGGCCGGCAGATAGGCCTCGAGCCGGAGCGTGACAGAGTCCATCTGGTGTGCTAAAGTCCCCCTCTGCTCTCAAACACACATTGCTCAGTGCAACTCTATGGGAACACTTTGAAGTGTTTTTGCAGTATTTAAGCTGCTACACTGGGGCCAAATCCACTCTGCCCCTACCTGAAATTAGAAGCCACATTAACTGCGCTCTGTATATTTTAATAGTAATCAGCCATTTATGAATACATTTTGGTACATTAGAATTTAAATAAGAACATTATGATGAAACTGTCAGCTTGTCCAACAGTCTCTACGCTACATTTTTCACTGTGAGCCACCTGTTCGGTTTTGGAGGGAAACCTGCTGGACTGCTTTATGGCACGAAACAGGAGGAGGGCGCTGTTCTTCCAGAGCGAGCGGACACAAAGATTTTTGAGCTTCTGGTGACAGCAGATGGTGGAAGGAGTGAAAGACTTCCAACATGGCTGTCCTATTCAGGAAAAAGGGAGCAAAAGCAACAAAACTAGTGAGAAATGTGTTGAAGTGATACTTCAGACAAAGCACATGAATCAAACCGTCACTTCCTGTCAGCTTTGAAGGTGGACGCTTTGTGGTTCATTCGCTGGTGCAGAAGGCAGACTCACAGAAGTTTTATCACAGGCGAATGTTAATCAGTTGCTTTACCTTGTTTTCTGTTTTACTGCACAGCTGAAATGAATAGCCAGACCTTCTGATGACAGAACCTCCAAATGTAACAGTGTTACTAGTTTACTTTACATTATGTGATACCAAATCAAATATCTTTGCATTTTGAGTCACGTCTTTGGCAAAACAGGTAATTTGAAGATACTATCCTGAGCACAGGGAAGTTATACTGGACACGTCTATACTTCCATTGTTCCGCTTGGTTTTTTCGGGGTCCCCCTGGTTACCCTTTCTCTGTTTCTTCATTTCAGTCTTGTCCTTTTTCTTTCAATTCAATTTTTATAGTATAGCAGCAATTTAAAACAATAACCTCAAGGTGTTTTATATTGTAAGGTACAATATAAGTGAGAAAACCCCAACAATCAGACAACCCCGTATGAGTGACCACTTGGTGACAGCGGCAAGGAAAAACTCTCTTTTAATAGTAAAAGGAAGGGAATGCCATCTTCTTTTACCACAATATGCTATAAAATGATATTTTTTAATGGTTATTTTCATTGTGTGGTTTACTGCATTTAACTTCTTGCCTTTGTGCCCCCCCACCCCGATTGCTATTGTCCACCTTATTATCCATGGTGTTCCTAAGAGCTCAGATAATCAAGATTCTTGAGTTGGGAAGTTATCCCTCCAAACTAAATGTGTTTTATTTAATTGCTCAACTTTGCAGCTGTTTCCAGTATGGGTCTTTTGTCTAGTCTTCCTCCCCTCACCCCAACCCGTCACGGTACATGGCTGCCCCTCCCTGAGCATGGTTCTTCCAGCAGTTTCCTGTTAAAAGGGAGTTTTTCCTTCCCACTGTTGCCAAGTGCTTACTCAAAGGGGGGCATTTAAATTAAAGTTTTTTACATACTTTCTAAATTAGTAAATAAATGATTTCTTAGTCTTTTTATTCTTATTCTTAATACAATTAACTTTATCAAAATTAATCAATCATTCATCAAAATTTTAAAAATCATCGACGTACAGTGGGGCAAAAAAGTATTTAGTCAGCCACCGATTGTGCAAGTTCCCCCACCTAAAATGATGACAGAGGTCAGTAATTTGCACCAGAGGTACACTTCAACTGTGAGAGACAGAATGTGAAAAAAAATCCATGAATCCACATGGTAGGATTTGTAAAGAATTTATTCGTAAATCAGGGTGGAAAATAAGTATTTGGTCACCTCAAACAAGGAAAATCTCTGGCTCTCACAGACCTGTAACGTCTTCTGTAAGAAGCTTTTCTGTCCCCCACTCGTTACCTGTATGAATGGCACCTGTTTGAACTCATCATCTGTATAAAAGACACCTGTCCACAGCCTCAAACAGTCAGACTCCAAACTCCGCCATGGCCAAGACCAAAGAGCTTTCGAAGGACACCAGGAAAAGTATTGTAGACCTGCACCAGACTGGGAAGAGTGAATCTACAATAGGCAAGCAGCTTGGTGTGAAAAAATCAACTGTGGGAGCAATCATCAGAAAATGGAAGACATACAAGACCACTGATAATCTCCCTCGATCTGGGGCTCCACGCAAGATCTCATCCCGTGGGGTCAAAATGATCATGAGAACGGTGAGCAAAGATCCCAGAACCACACGGGGGGACCTGGTGAATGACCTGCAGAGAGCTGGGACCAAAGTAACAAAGGTCACCATCAGTAACACACTACAACGGCAGGGAATCAAATCCCGCAGTGCCAGACGTGTTCCGCTGCTGAAGCCAGTGCATGTCCAGGCCCGTCTGAAGTTTGCCAGAGAGCACATGGATGATACAGCAGAGGATTGGGAGAATGTCATGTGGTCAGATGAAACCAAAGTAGAACTTTTTGGTATAAAGTCAACTCGTCGTGTTTGGAGGAAGAAGAATACTGAGTTGCATCCCAAGAACACCATACCTACTGTGAAGCATGGGGGTGGAAACATCATGCTATGGGGCTGTTTTTCTGCCAAGGGGACAGGACGACTGATCCGTGTTAAGGACAGAATGAATGGGGCCATGTATCGTGAGATTTTGAGCCAAAACCTCCTTCCATCAGTGAGAACTTTGAAGATGAAACGAGGCTGGGTCTTCCAACATGACAATGATCCAAAACACACCGCCCGGGCAACAAAGGAGTGGCTCCGTAAGAAGCATTTGAAAGTCCTGGAGTGGCCTAGCCAGTCTCCAGACCTCAACCCCATAGAAAATCTGTGGCGGGAGTTGAAAGTCCGTGTTGCTCGGCGACAGCCCCAAAACATCACTGCTCTCGAGAAGATCTGCATGGAGGAATGGGCCAAAATACCAGCTACTGTGTGTGCAAACCTGGTGAAGACCTATAGTAAACGTTTGACCTCTGTTATTGCCAACAAAGGTTATGTTACAAAGTATTGAGTTGTATTTTTGTTATTGACCAAATACTTATTTTCCACCCTGATTTACGAATAAATTCTTTACAAATCCTACCATGTGGATTCATGGATTTTTTTTTCACATTCTGTCTCTCACAGTTGAAGTGTACCTCTGGTGCAAATTACTGACCTCTGTCATCATTTTAGGTGGGGGAACTTGCACAATCGGTGGCTGACTAAATACTTTTTTGCCCCACTGTATATACTTTTTTGTACAAACCACAAATACAAATCCTCCTGAGCACCATGTTAAACGTTATTATATTTCTATGCTGTAATTTATATACACTTTACAATATATTATATACAGTATAATAATACTATAATTAATAATTCCCAGTCTTATGGGATAAATAAAGTATATCTTAGCTCTACTGTCTATGCTTAAGTGGTTAAAGTAATTAATTCAAATCATTAGCATCACCCCACCCCGAGTTTTTTTTCTCAAAATAAGGATACAAAAACATATTTTTTTGACATCTTAGAAATAGAATGATGTTTATACTACAAAACCATTTTCTCACTTGAGAAAAGAAGCCAAACTGGGCCAGCATTTGATGCCAGCTTTCAGTGTTTGTTCCTGTCAACACATTTTGGTCGGTACCCAAAAAAAAAGAGAGAGGCTCAATATCAAGCTACCTGTGATGTTTTGGCAGCTTCTTAGACAAACCTGAAGAACCTGCATGTAGAGGTGTTGTTTGCTCCAAGTAATCCTCTTTATCTCACGCCAAAATTAAGAATAACTCCTAGAGAAAGCAACCCTGATGACCACTAGCATGTTTGAAAGAGCAAATCACAGTACAAGCTGCCGTCCTTTCACCCAGTTTTTGAACCGTTTCTGTGAAATATCCAAACCTATCAAGCCTTAGATAGAACCATTTTTTTTCATACATTTCCACACTTGACAGACCTGTGTAGGAACCCTGATCTGTCTTGTAGCTTGTGTTTGAAAACATGCCTGGTTGCACTGACCCAATCCATACTACACAAACACACACACACATACACAAACACACATGCCTCAGCGCCTGAGAGGATGAAGCATGCACACACAGACACACCAGAGCCTTACATGCAAGGATGCCCGTTGATGCTAACACATAGAGAAAGTAATGCAGAGAAAGAACACACACACACACACACACTTAACTATACACTTTCCTATGCCTGTAGGAAAAAAGACGAGAAACAGCGAACCACCTGCTGTGAACTACACATTCATTCTGTTTGTATTTTCTTCAGTGTGCTGAACTCGCTCTATTGATGTGCTGTTTGTCTACTTTTTCACTTTTCAAACTTACTTCAAAAGTGAGGCTCTGTCTGCTCCATCTTAACAAAGCTGGTTTCATCATGAGGGCCAAAAAGAAATCGAGTTTCATTGCACGGTGTTGAAATTGTTGTTTTTATATATGTTTCAGTTAAATTCGGTCATACAGGCACAAGAATTTCCACAAGAATAACTGGATGTTTTAGTTTTTAGTGCTATTAGTGACCAAGAAGAACTTCTGAGCATTTAAATGACCTTTCTGCTCTATTGCAGTGGCTTTGAACTTGGTATGGTTTGCCTGAGAAACTCCTACACAGGCAGAGAATGATTCAAAAGAGACAAAATATTCAGAGAGTGGCAGTTCTCTCTGTGAAATTACCTTGTTGATGCCAGGCGCAAGATTAATTCAAATGATCAGCTGTTGCAAACAAGGTATGCAGAAGAGCATTTCTGGACTCTGAACATTGAAGCAGATAGGTTACAGCTGCAGAACACCACGGAAAATCAGTAAAATTTGATCTAAACAGTCTTGATTTGTGCTCCAACATTCAGATAGTACGGTCTGAATTTGGTGTAAATGACATGAAAGCATAGATATTCTTCCTCGAATCTACAGTTCTAGCTGTTGGCGGTGTAATTTTGAGGGGCTTATTTTCTTGGCACACTTGCCATTTAAACACACAGCCTACCTGAGTATTGTTGCAGATCATGTACATCCTTTTATAGTGCACCATCTTCTGTGGCAGCTTCCAGCAGGATAACACACCATGTAACAAAGCTGAGATCATCTCATACTGGTTTCTTTCGGTTCTCAGGCCAGTAGTGCCCCTTTGAGATATGGTGGATCGGGAGATCCTCATCATGGATGCGCAGCCAACAAATCTGCAGCAACTGTGTGATGCTGTCATGTCAACAAGGACCAAAATCTCTGAGGAGTGTTTCTGGCACCTTGTTGAATGAAGAATTAATGTAGTTCTGAAGGCAGCAGAAGCAAGCTGCAACTCATAAAATGTCCAGTGTGTGTAGCTACATCAAAAAAATCTTTTTCAAATTTTTAATCAGACAAATAAGAAGCTTAATGTGACAACTGGCTGCGTACCTTGTAAGTTTCATTACATGAAAATAAAGTTATGATATCTGTGTTATAAACTTCTAAAGTGACTGCGTTAGAAGTTTAAAAATATATATATTGGTAAACAGTACAACTCTAGCGTGGAATAAAATGGATCAATCCAGCACCAAAAACCAAAACAACAATTTTCCTGCAGATAGCGCTGACAAAAAGACCGTATCATATGGACACAATCACATCAAATGGACTGAAGATGATGCAGTGTTCAGTGATATGGAGCCCCGAGGCTCACAGTAAATCTGACCTCTCACTGCTGCAAATTACAACAATAGATTCACAGCTTGCTGGTTTCACATCTCATCTTCAGTGTGAGTCTGTGTGTGTCCTGAACGTCAGCATCAAGCATCGACACGAGAAGTTCCTGCAGAAGAAAGTCTGAGAATTTTGCCCAAATACTTGTTTGTTTGTTACACTTTGTATAAACTAACATTCATTTCAGTGATCACCACAACGTAAAATTACCTCCGTAAAATAAATAATCACATTTAAATACTAAATTTACAAAAGTTTGCTGATTTCGACTCATAAGGTAAAATAAATTAATAAATCCATAAAAATATATTATTGAAATTACTATTAGTATATAATAATGATCAAAAAATACTCATTATTCTGACTATATACTGTTTTAAAATAAACAAATGTTCTGTATTCATTTACTGTTTATGGGGGGGGGCAAGCAAACAAAAATACAAAAATAGATAATGTACTACCACATTTTCTGTTTTCTTTTAATAATAATTTTTTAAATAATAATTTTAATAATTAATAATTTATAAATAACAAAGTTGCTTTTTTCTTCTTCTTGAGTTAATGTTTGCAAAATTAAACTGAAAATTATTCAGATTTCAATTCAGGATTATTCCTGCTTCTCTCTCCTTTTTAAAGTCTCTGTTAGGTCAGAATTTAAAATGTATGTTACATAATCTAAAAATTTGTTTGCTTGTTTTTTATTCCCTTGTGTATTTTCCTGAAAATGAAGATAGAGAAGTATCAAAGGAGGTGGTAGTGTGTCCCAGGAGGCGACAAGAAGGAGTTCACCCAGGGCAGGAATTTAACGAAAAGAGACGACTGTCTGGAGTTAAGGTTTAAGGAAATAACTTTAAGGTGGGCTGTGGTTTTTTGTTTTGGTTTTTTTGTTTTTTGTTTTTTTGTGTGTCTGTGTAAGGCAGGAGGGGGATGTCTGTCTTCCATCTGACAGTATTTATAGAAACAGGAAGTGAAGGAGGTTCATAATTCAGTTTCTGAGCCAGGTCACGGGTGAAGATTAGAAATCAGATAGAGGTTCAGATTATGATTAAGATTACAATGAAAAACAAGCTGAGAATTTAAAAAAAATGTAGGTTAAATTAAAAACATGGAGCTGTAACCACTTTATTTACCGAAATAAATTATTAAAAAATGTAAGTAAAGTGGAAAGAATGAAGTAAATATATGTGAAACTACGGGCAACGCAAAAACACAGACAATTGGACGAAATCTGAGGGTATGGAGGACCAAAACTGCAAAACTACTAAACTAAAAAGAACTATATTGCCACAAAAAAAAAAAGCTGGAAATTAATATTTTTACTTATGTTATTTTAGATTTATTTATTTATTTATTTATTTATTTATTTATTTAAATAAATTATTATTTTAGAATAATTTCAAGTCAAAGGGATGTAATTTAAAGTGCTATCTATCTATCAGTTTTTGGACTGAGTAGAATAGAAACTTTAGAAAAAATAATATCTTACAGCTGCCAAATGTAGAAAATGACTACATTAAACATAGCGATGCAGGAGGGATCCTGATGTCTAATTGTCTGGTAAAACATCACACTGATCACTAAATATTATCTTTTAGAAACATGCAAATCAGGTTCAAAAACTCACATATGTGACTGTATCGTTGTGTTCCCAGTTCATTTTTTTTTTTTTTTTTTTGTTAAACGTACAAATAATGCTTCTGTTGTTGTATTTATTTTGCAGACAGGCTGCACAAAGTGCTTCACAGGCTTTCCTGGAAGACAGTCACGTGTTGGGGGGGATAAACCTGCCATTTTACTCACAGAATACCATATTTTAGCAACAAGCAGAGTGTTGTGAGGGGATTACTGAAAGAGCAGAGCAAATTAAAACTGTGAAAGTAAATGTGACGGAGGCATGCTGCTGTAGATTTCTTGCAATGGCACAAAAAACACCCCCCGAAACTAAAATATATCAACCTTTATTGACCTGAGATGAGTTCTAGAGACTAATATCTCACAGGAAGACCAAATAAAATCAAAACTGTTTTGTCTGCGCAGCATTATTAAGGTAAGAGAGAAAATATGTTATGCTTTTATTTGTAATCTAGGTGAACCAACGCCTGAGGCAACAGCAATTCTTAAGGGGTAAATAGAAGCTTAAAGCATAATCCACACACTGATGCTTGTTTAAGTGATTATTACTGGCTGGATTTACCCACCTTCTGATTCACCACTGCATCGCTGATTACCACCGATTTATATCTGCTGAGAAAAAGGTGGGAGAAATCTTTATTTTTGTGACAAACAAAAGATGAAGCGAGCTGAAACTGGAGTGGGGTTTCTTAAAAAGGTAATTGTCTGGAAATGTAAAAAGTGTGACTTTTTATCCCCTTAATCCTGTTAGATTTGGGTGGAGATATGAATGAGGCGCTCTAATCTGTTCTAAGGTGTGGAAGAAGGGATAATGGAGATTGAAGAAGATAGGGGTGTTAAAGAAGTGTGCTGCAGCTTTTGATGAGCAAGAGAAATGCGAGACACGGCTCATAATGTGTTCGAGTGTCCTTAAAAATAAAATTTGTTTTCGGAGCTTCCAGAAAATTGGCATTCTACAATAGGTGATGCAAAAGGAAAAGGGATTGATGTAGTGAGACATAAAGACTACACAAGAAGAAGGGATAACGATGAAATTAAAGCAGAAACCAAAACTCGTCAACTTTGCAAAAACCTGAGACCGTCATGGTGTTAAATTTAGGAGAAATCTTGGATATACTCTGACACTGAGGTAACCACAAGAACAAAATACATTTCACATTCTCAGAGAGTGTAAATTACATTTTGGATTGACTTTACAGACTAGTATACATTACACCCACAGAGGGAAAGCAAATCATTCTTTGCAGTTAGACTTATCAATAAGGAAATAGTTTTGATTTTAACCCAAAATATATCATCAGTATAATCAGAAGCATCTCGACCCATGTGGAAGAAATTATCTTTCAGACTTGAATAATTTGATATCTGTTGATTCCACATAACCCTGAAATTTTGGGCTTCCAGTGAAATTTGGAGTTCATTTTAAAACATTGCTGCGTATACACACATGAGCCTTAGTGTCAGGCTGGACCCTCCTTTACCGTCAGAGCTGCTTTAATCCTTCGTTGCATAGATCCAACAAGGTGATGGAAACATTCCTCAGAGATTTTGGTCCATGATAACATGACAGCATCAAGCAGTTGCTGCAGATTTGTTGTTTGCACATTATCATCATATGATGTGAATCTCCTGTTCCACCACATCCCAAAGGTGCTCTACTGGATTGAGATCTGGTGACTGTGGAGGCCAACTGAGTACAGTGAACTCATTGTCATGTTCAAGAAACCGGTTTGAGATGATTTGAGCTTTGTGACGGCGTGCTATCTTGCTGGAAGAAACCTTTAGAAGATGGCTACACTGTGGTCATAAAGGGATGGACATGGTCAGCAACAATACTCAGGTAGGCTGTGGTGTTTAAATGATGCTCAGTTGGTACTGAGGGGCCCAAAGTGTGCCAAGAGAATCTCCCCACACCAATAAACCAAGCCACCTGCAGCCTGAACTGTTAAGTTCAAGGCAGGATGGATCTCTGCTTTCATGTTCACACTAAATTCTGAACCTACCATCTGAAAGTTACTGCAGAAATCAAAACTCATCAGACAAGAAAACCTTTTTGCAACCTTCTATTGTCCAATGTTGGCGAGTGCATATGAAATGTTGCCTCAGTTTCCTGTTCTTAGGTAACAGTAGGTAGGTAACAGTAACAGTACCCGGTGTGGTCTTCTGTAGCCCATCTGCTTCAAGGTTCAAAGGGTTGTGCATACAGAGATGCTTTTCTCCATATGTTGGTTGGAATGAGTGGTGTTTTTTGTGTTGCTTTCTTGTCAGCTATGTTCAGCTATGTCCAACATCCATGCCTTTTCAAAGTTACTTAAATTACCCTTCTTCTGAATTCAGTTTGAACTTCAGCTACCTTTTTAAATGCATTGAGTTCCGGCCATATGATTGGCTGATTAGACATTTGTGCTAATGAGCAGTTGAACAGGTGTACCTAACAAAGTGGCCGGTGATTGTATATCAGAACTTGTAAGCCAATAAGGTCAGCTGACTCTGTGATTTATTTTATGCTAGAATATGGTTGATTTTTGTGAACATCAGCACTCTTTTATTTCTAACTCTTGACTCTAAGTATGAATCTATGGGTTTTATCCAACATTGCAAAGTGAAGTTATGTGGTTAACTACAAATGTTTCTCTTAGAGTTTTAACTTTGATGTAGAGGAAATGTTTAACAATCCCCTGTTGTGGGGAAAACAAACAGCAATAAATATTAAATGACAATTAACTAAACAAAGCTATGCCTATGAGACAGCTTATAAGACAATGGGAGTAAAAACTGGTGAGGAAAAAAATCTTCCTTTATGTTGCTGTCATTGTCTTTCATTTCTTTAAAACTTCAAGAAACAAAGACAAACGCTTCAGCTCACGATAAAACCTAATTTCTCTTCATTCAGCCATCCTAATGCCAGTTCATGAAGAAGTCATTGCCTTTTGTTATGTCAGGGCAGCGGACGTTTTTGACACTGCTACTATAGCTCGTCGCCTCGAAGAACGACTCCTCGCATCGCTGTTTACCACTTTGACAGATTACATTATTCTTCCAGCACGACACTGTCACATCCTCCGACAGTTTCTCAAAGCCCAAACGAAATCTGGAAGACGCCCCAATGTTTCCCATCTTGCCAACCAAGGATATCACTTCTTCTGTAACATGCTGGCCACTCAAAAGTTGACACATTTGACATCACGCACAGACCCAGAAACATTTTGTCCTTTTTCTTTTTCCAGTTAAAAATTGTCTACCACAGTAATAATGATACCACTGACACTATACTCTCAGTGACACTGTAAAGGTAGTCAAAATAGTAGTAGTGGTAAACACTAGAAGAACCAATAGTTAAATGGGCTGCTACAGTTTATTATTTGAAATAAGTCTCAAGCCATGAATATTAAAATATGTCATAAAGAGAGCAATTTGAAATACCATAAAATCAGGTACATGTACTTGGTGTCAGCTCTAGCCATTTTGGGGCCATAGCTAAGTTTACCATTTGGTTAACAGATGTTGTGCCACATGTGTAATTTGCATGTGCGAGTTTCTTGTTTGGTGATGCTCAAAGGAAAGCCTCCCACCAAAAGCAACAGTAGATGTAGGTAAAGAAGTAGTGGTCATACAGTTCAAAGAAATCATTAAAAGCCCCCAGTGACCGTTAGCATCCTGTAAAGGGATGCTAACAATGGCTAACTGTACGAGGATGCTAGCATCTACTAGCATCCTCTTACAGTCAGTCTGTCTCCTGCCTGTACCAGCTGTAAATCACATTTCATGGGATCTAATTATCAAATTTTAAGAGTTAATCTGGAGCAAACACAAAATATTTGGCATACCATGAACTAGTGGCACCATAGGTGTCTTTGTAGACAATCTTTGCAAAAAAAGTCTGTCTTAAGCTCAGACAGTAGCTCTAGTCAAAGTAAAGTAATATTAATGATATATAATAAATATTTAAAGTAAAGAAAGTAATTAATAGGTTCTGTTTTCTAATTTTTACTTTTCTGACACTCAAGTTGCAGGTTAAGTGCATCAGTGTGGTCTCCAACTATCACTCCACTGTATATTATTCTGCACTGTTACTGTATATGGATATCCATCACGGTGCCAGCGAATGAAGCACGGGCTCCCCAGACAAGAGTTTATCGTTGTAAGTGTAAACACACCAGCGTGGGGAGGAAGGTGTAGCGGAGAGGATGTTGTGGATGTAAGATGCAGGTCGCAGATAAAAGCCGTAATCACAACAAATGACCCCTTATTATTACAGATGTTGAGGATAACATGTTAAACGTGGGAGAGAGCCCAAGGGGGAAAGGGGCTCCACGGTGGTTTATTTTCCTCAGCAACAGGAAAAAGAAAAAAGAAAATACCAGCTTATATGCAACAGTGCACCCACGCCATTCCCAGGTTATCCCAGACTGACCACAGTTAAGGTGTTCTTTGAAGTTCTGTTGCTAATATCCATCTGCTGCTCCTGTTTCTGTTTTAACTGAGAGACTAAACACTAACGCTTTCAAGCTGCACTAATCAGTGATTCTACATCACTGATGACACAAATCAGAATGTGACTCGTGCTGCTGAGAAAAAAAGAAAGAAAAGAATGAAAGACCTCTTCACATCTATTTTATTTATTATTTCCATCTTTGTTCAACGCTCTCAAAATATACCATAAATCCGAGTGGAATGTAAATTCAGTATGTGGCATGCACAAGCACTTCTCATGATGCTTCCTGTGTACTTCAAGGCGTATCAACTGAAGGGTCAACACTGGAGGTGGGGTTCACACAAGAGGACACCGCTAGTCCAGGTTTTAGATGGCTCTGGTTTCTACTGAGCAGAGGCTTTGTAGCGTGGGATATGAGGCCAGACTCTAAAGCCGAAGGAAAATAAACCCAAACAGGGAGGAAATGTTGGCTTATCTGAGCTCAGGAACATGTACAATCCTCTCCCACCCTCCTACACTCCTATCCAACTCCCAGAGGCAATTTCAGCAGTGCGTTATTATGCATTCTTTTTAAGCCGTAAAAATATCTAATATGCCCTTCCTGTATTTAAGTGAAGCTCACCTTATTACATTATTGTATCACATGTTTGCTGCCCTGCAAAAGCTAGAGTGTGAGCTGTGTGGGCAGTGAGACTGAGCTGATCTCCTGCTCTAACAGGAAAGAAGCGGTGGTCCAGGAAAGGATTATTTATCATTTAGTCCTATTTATGAGCATAAATTGTTTCTGTGGTGAAGTCTAAACTGTACTTTTGACCTTTGATCTAACTTTGGTTTGTCTTTTCCCTCCTTATATGGAATGGGCAGACCGCAAGTGCCTCAGAATGCAGCTGGGGCAAAATGGGCATTTGCCCCGAGGCACCCCAAAGTCCGCGGGCACTGAAAGCTCTGAAGTTATTGTATGTCATTTGGTTTGTGCAAATTTAATTGAGGGTTTGTTTGTGAATTAGCATGCCTAATGCACAAGATCAGCTGACATGACACAAGCCCCAAAGCATTTCAAGTTAGTGCTATACAGTGTAATACCAACTTTTTACGCCGAGCAGCCACAACACATAAACAAAAGAAACAAAAAAACATTAATAAAAATGAAAGTTGCCCTGGAAACCTTGGGGTTTTGCATCTATGTGAATGTTAGTTTGGCACCTACCACCCACTTAACCTCATTAACCAGATAATACCATGTGAATATGCAGTATATGTAGGCAAGGATCAGTATTATTGGCTTCCCTTGAATAGTTCAGTTTATATAGTTGCAACAGTCCTTTGTTAAGCTTTGTTAGTTAAGCTTCTTTTTAGTTCTTTAAAATGTGTCATTTAAACAATGACAGAGACAATGACATAGAATTGTCTTGTAAAGTTTGTATGGCAGATACCGATTTGTCTGTGGTCACTAACTACTCCCTAAGGCGGTTGTGAAACTGATGAGTCAGGGTTGACGACTGGTCTCCAGTCCTGTGTACCTGAGGCCTAAACAATGTTGTAGAACGTCTGTGAAGGTTCTCAGTCATCCAGGTCATCGTAGTCAAAGGAGCTTGCAAAGAGAAGCTTCTTCAGTTCTAAGGTCAAATGGTGGAGAGTCTCCACCATTGACCTTAGAACTGAAGAAGCTTCTCGGATGAGAGGTGAAACGTCTTCAAGCAACTTAAAGAAGTCCAGACGCTTTTCTTTGCAAGCTCCTTTGACAATGTTGTAGAACCTGACCAATATATTCCTTCTGGACCGACGTCCATTAGATCACAAACAGCACTGAGAATCAGTTTTAGAAGCATGCCAAATTTTGACCGGGTATTCAAAATCCCCAGCTCCAAATTTATATGGGGCATGCAAGAAGCCTGATCTATGGAGGCCATATTTCAGAGCCAACAGCACCCAGAGATCTTTTGATTATGTCCCAATTTTTCAGTGCTTATTTGACAGCTAGAGGTGGACCTACCAAATATTGACCGATCAACATTAATGATGATCCCAACCCTTATTATAATCCCAGGCAATTAGAGTATGTACTTTTAATTGCAGCCGGTCCAGGGTGACCGGCTTGAGACAGGTGAGATAGGCTTCAGCCCAACCACAACCCTGATGGATTGATGGATTGATGGATTGATGGATTGATTGATGGATGGATGGATGGATGGATGGATGGATGGATGGATGGACATTTAGGCAATCAAAGAAAATAATCATTCACATATTTATCATTAAAATCTGATTCGCCATTCTCCAATCTGTAGAGCTGGTGTACCACGTATGATGGCTTAGCCCTCAAGGGTTAATATGATCAGTGTATATGTTCCTAGATTAGTTCAATGATTACCAGATACTGAAGAGTCTGCAGATAAAGTAAGGTCAACACATTGTTCAGAGGACTTCTAGCAGGTTAATCCCTGACGTTTTTAAATGACATACTCTGTATATTACTGCAATAATATGCAGTGTAAGCCTTTTGTTGAGCTGCAGCAATACAAATACAGGTTTGAGACTACTGCTGGTTCCTTTTGGATTGTCGCCATTTAGTCTTTGAGGAATTCTAGGCTGGAAAACACAAGTCTTAAAACAAACCTGTCATTTGCTTTCAAGTATAATTCATTTTAATGTGCCTGTGGTGACCTTCTTTACCTTTAAAAACATATGACTTCACACCTTAGTTTTGCCCAGTACAAGGGCAGTTTTCTACTCGAGGCCATTGAGGACCTCCAAGTCAAGCTTTGGCTTTGGGCTCTTGCCTAAAGGCATCTGAAACACATTGTGGGGGGTATTACTCATTCACATGTGTTTTCCCACCTGGCAAAATCCAAGTTTTATTAAACAGGCAGTTTTCAGGTGTGAATGTGCAAACCGATTTTCTTCACACTCAGCAAAAACTTTAATTAAAATTTTAAAAGTTGATTTAAAGGAAGTTTTACTTCAATCTGCTGCCATAATACACTTACAGAAAGGTATTCTTTTGTCCGACACTTCCAGTACCAAATACCAGATTTCCACCCCATTCTAACACCAGTTCCTTTCTTAATCTTGGGGACTCGCCTCTGGCCACAGCTGTCAGGGTTTTTCTCCAAGATGAGAGCATGCCGCATCCATCTTTGCCAGGAAGTCAATTCCTCTGCGGCCTCAGTTTGTCAGCCAGAGCAAACAGGGTTTTGATAAATGGAATCCAAGGTGCGCAGTCACCTGAAGTTGGCATTCAAAGTCTTTTCTCTGTGTGAGGGTTTGTGTTTTTACAGCTGTAAGGTGCCTTCGGTGAAGTCCTTTCCACTCCTTTGTTAAATTTCATGCCTCATCCCTTCACCCGCTGGCAACAGCAGCGGCTTGAAAACACACCTTGAGAAACTCAGCACACACAGTTATGGAATGTCTAATGTGGTCAGAACTGAAACCAAAGACATACATTCACTAAATTAGAGCCAGAAATCTACAAAAACTAACAAATGTATCATGTCCCATACATCTTTGACTAGGTGGGCCAATCATCTCAAATCATCTCTCTGTTTGGTTTGGGTCTACAGCCAGTGTGTAGTGGTCTGTCTTTGGTTTTGTGTAGACCCCTAATTGCACAATATTACAAACACCGCACACCACCTTTGTAAAGTCTTATATGGCCTCTTGAGATAAAACAGACCAAGATGTAACAACCTGTTGCACTCACTAAACCAAAGAAACACAAAAAAAGGGCAACTCGCTGATCACAACTGTTTTTTTACTCCTTAGTTTCAGTAACAAAAAAAATCTAAGCTAACATACTTAAGCCTCAGTTTAGAAGATAGTTTTGATTTCTGAATTAACGGCTATAACATCCTCTGCAACTTACCTACAAATCAATTATTCACAGTGTTTACCAGTATAAAGAAATTCACTTCAAGTCTTTCTAAGACCTTTAAATACCACTTTTAAACCATCAAAGTAAAAATACACACTTTCCCAGTAAATTCATTGTTGTCAGTTTCTCAAAGCCTATGCTCTTTTTTGAGTTTGCAGTACGCTCAACATAGCACACAATTTGCATTGTAATCATTTCCAGCCACAAACGCTTCAGGTTTCAAGCAATTTGCCAATAATAGGGGTATCAAGTAGCTGAAACCATTTTATTGGTGCAACAAAAATAAACAATAATTCAAGCGGAGGTAGTATCTTATGCAGTTCTTTATGGAGAAAAGCATTGAGCCACACCTCCTAATCTTTGAATTCAGGTGTATTAAGGCAGACTGAATGGCTAGTTGCTTGATTTACCATCAAGCAACTAGCCATTCAGTCTGCCTTTATCAAAATGTTTAAAATAATAAGCTTGCTGAATCTGAGCATAGTACTGTAACATGGATACCACCAAAGCAACAAGTCAGCTTTTGGTATTTTTCCCCCCTTAATATTTCATGTTCAGCTACTTGTAAGTAGTATAGTAACCATAGCAACTCAGCTGTGGAGTGACAGACCATGTAAAATTACACACTTGTGATAATTGGGTGCTGAAAAGTGCATAAAAGTCTCCAACTGCAGAGTTGCAAACCGCCTCTCACATTAACATCAGTGTAACACCTGCGGGCTGGGAGCTTCATGGGATGGGCTTCCATGGCTGAGCAGCTCCTGCAGCTGTAATGTGTAAGTCACCCAGTACCTTTGTCCATATAGTTTTTTAAAGGTTTTTTCAGGGCTTTTAGTGACCCTATTTACTGCAAGATAGTCGGCTATGATAAGATGAAATCCTGGAATCCATTGACTAGTCTGATTACTTAGCCTCTGGGGGCAATGACCAATTTTCTGGGGGTTTCACTGGAGCCAGAATATCCAAGAGTGGATTATATGTCCAGTTCTGTGTCATTGCTTATGAGTGCACCTTAAAAGATAAATAAAAAGCTAATAAAAAATCATATCATCATTACGCGGTGGCTTATGCAGCCAAAGCCTACTCCACTGTGATTGGGTCATACTAATCATACTTAAAAAGACAACAAAGAAAAGCTAAAAAGCTTATTGTATCACACATCTTGTTGTTCGGCAACAGTTTGTGTATATTCATTTTCAGAAGGAAAAGAAACTTATTTTGACAGAATTGCAAAAAATCATTGCTGCATTAAAAAAAAAAAACAAATCTTATGAAGGCTAGGAGGGCACATATAACTCATTAAATGCTGACTTCGAATTAATAACCTGTGCTCAAATGAAGGCTGAAGTTGTGAGAACCTAGGATATTTGGGCATAAATTGCAGCATGAGGTTATGCTACAGGTGCTGAAAGCTGCACTCGTCGGCCAAACATTACACCTGCCTCCACAGTGGCAGTGATGCAGTTACACACACAAACAAAAAGCCACCTTGCATATTCAAGAGCTGTTACGGTCAGACACTCTGACAACACAACTCGGGTATGTGTATGATTGCAAAACCCTGAGCGAGAGCAGCTCTGTGATTAAAAAAGAGCACTTGACTATTGAGAAGCACAATGGGGGCCTGACCTTCCCGAGTCTACAAGTGTGCCGCCGGCCCCCAGGGGCTCCTCGCAGCGACTACGGATCTCATTTCAAGACATGGTGATTAAGAGCAGGCAGAGGCCTCAACAGTCTCTGCACATCCTCGAGAATTCAATGACCTGCAAGATACTGAGGAGAATCTGATTATAATAACACGCTATTTGTATCCCCATACCCAATTTGCATGCATGTAATTTCTTATTTCTTGGGACACCTTTCTTTGAGTTTATCTTTTTTTTTTCCTCACTTTGAAAAAAATGCCAAAGTTAGGAACAGAAGGGTGCTGCTTAAATGGTAATGCCAATTTATTATAACATCTGTGCTGCTTTTGAAGGTCTTACCATCTTTACAATTGATTATTACTCAAATGTGATTCACAATTTGATTGCTAAGGAAAATCCTGGAAGCCGCTGGCTAGACTGATGACCAACTCTGTGAGGGCATCTTAGTGTAGCCCAAGTATCAGGATCGCAAATAATAGATATCTGGTTTAAACCCCTGATGGCAAAGTCATAATGGCTAATAACTCTACCCTACCCATAGTCTATAATTTGGAGAAACACGATAATTTTATGATAGATTGTTATTGCCAAAGGTTAAGGTTAGGGTCACCCCTGGTGCTAGCCTTGGCCTCAGAGGATCCTATTCCTTAACTTGAATAACTATACTTTCAACTTTCCACTTATTCACAAGGGGTCACCGCAATGGGTAGCTCCACATGTTTGATTTGGCAGATTCGTATGCTCTTCCAGATGCAACCCCAAAGAGTTTTGTCATTCGTCCCAAGATCAATAAGAGATCTTTTAAGAAAATACGTAATCCACAACATTATGAAAATTAAAAGGCTCTAATTACCTTCAAGTAGGGGTTTACCACCATCCAAGGTTCTCCAAGGTCGTAAAGAAAACTCTGGTGACAAAATGGCAACCAGAAAGCTTCTTATAAGGAAAAGTCTTTACCCATGTCTCTATTCTAGAGATAAGTAATGAATAACAAGTTCAACGAGGTTGTAAACAAGCCAAGATGATCCAAACCACTTCATTTGGAGGTAACATCTCTATCTCTGAAACTCAGGGATTGGATAATAATTTTACTCTTCTCTGTTTTCACTTCTAAATAAATTTGGCTCGCCCAGGGGTTAAATTACAACCTGTCTGATTGTGTGTTTCCTGCCCAGACTTCTGTTTAACAGCGTTGCCAGATCTTGGCAATTACAGTGTTGAATACAATATTATCACCCACAGGAATGATGTCCAAAAGTGGGACAAAAAACACAGAATTTTCCCTGTAATGATGCAGAACTTCAGTCGCACCTCTTTATTGCTTTGTGTTCACTGAGAGATAGAGAAAAAGAGATCAATCATACCTTTTGCAACTTTGCCTTGAATAACTTTTACCCCCCTCCCATCGACTCCCATCTGTAGTCAAAGTGAGGTCTGCTGTGAGTTATGTCAGATGGAGCGATTACCAGAGAGGGGGCCAGGAGGATAATGAGTAACAGATGTAGGTCGCTCGCTCTTGTTCTCATACATCCACTTTTTCTCTCCATCACTTCATCTCTCGCTTTTTTCTTTCCCTTTCTCTCCTTCACTCTCTTTTATCTTCCTCGATGTTTTACCTTTTCTCATCTATTCTGCCTACTCCTGACTTTTTTAATCTTTATTCCTCACTCTCTCCCTCTCTGTCTCCCTCTGGCCACCCACAGCTGTCCGGTACAAGGTGCTGGCGAACACTCCCTGGAGCGGAGGTGCACTTGTTCTTTCCCGCTGCTAAATAGCATGCATCAATCACGCAGGTGTCTTTCTACCAGCGGCGGGAGGCATCTTAACGCATTGCACATGCAGCCAGAGTCGATCTATCAGCAGACGGGCAATGTTAATGTGGGACGGCAGCCAGGTTTTATGCATCTGCAGTCCACTTTGTCATTCTAATATCAGCGCAAAGATACGCGCTCGCCACTCGGGGTGCACTCACATCGAGGACGCCTCAAGTATTTAATGCTTTGGTTCAAGTTTGTTTGGCCAGGTGAGAACAAGAACATCGCAGCACCCAGGCGCCTGAAAATGTGGATCTTTCTCCTCTTCCAAGCAAACTGCAGTGAGGTTTGTTAGTAGTGAAAACAATCTGAAACAACAGGAAGCAACCCCAAAACACAGGGGATTAAGGGTGTTAGGACACACACATACTGGATTGTTTCTCCATGTGTTCCAAAACCAGACAATATAAAACATACTTGTTAGGAAACCAAAACCTCTTTTTAATAAACAAGCAACAAGAGACTCCATAGTGGGCAACTCCTCCTGTGAAGGAAACAAATACAGAAAAGATTTATCTTTTATACGTGAAAAAGTACTGGCTATTCAAATTACAGTATTGATGCATTCAGAAAACAAACATTTGAGGTTAGTTATGAACTAAAACCTTGGGTTGGATAATGCTATAAATATATATCTAGAATATACTAAGAAAGGAATAAGAAACAGACTCCCATAGACTCCCATGTTAAGACTTTAGTCACACAGACCTAGGAAACTGTCAGCTCCCCTTTTGCAACCTCAGATTTTGGGTAAATATGTAGATTCTTCAACCAATTGGTGAGCGATAGTTGGTTCTTGTTGGTAGAATCTGATCATAAAGAGGGTAGTTGCATGGAAAATCTTCTTGTGATTGCTCTGGTTACCTGTAATTTGCATAAAATAAGTTGATTTGTCTACAAACACTTGCTAACTAACCGGCCAGTTCTAGTGTACCTTAAAAAACATGCAACATAGACGGGATATGGAAAACACTCGCCTTCAAAATAGAAGCTACGCATTACTGCTGAAACCAGCAAAAGGTGCAACTTTTACTTTGAAGGCAGGCGTTCTGTGATTTGCATCACGTTTCTAAGCTCCACTAAAGTTTAGTGAGTCTTCCATGTAAGCTACATGTAACTGATGCTGTAGACGGTTAGTGTCTGCTAACTTGAAATTTGCTATTTAAAGACATTTAACTGGGCCTTTCCACTGTGTTTGAGTGATTGGTGCTGTTGGTCATAAAACTAAAAGCGTTATGCATGGGACAGGTCATTCAAGCAGTTTGATGGGTCAAATTCCCTTGTTTTATGAGCCAGTTTTATTAGCCCGATGCATAGCACTAATTAGCTGATGTGTATATCTGTTTGCTGTACCTGTGCAGTTTATCCAAGTATGATCACTTCTGGCTCACAAAACCCAACATGGTGACAGGACAAATACTAAAATTGAGGCATTGTGTGGGTTTCATTAACAAAATACTGTATAAATCCTTTAGGAATGACAGTCTTAATAGTTAAATGTCATTGTGAATATAAGTAATGCTGTAAAGTTGCTAAAATGGTCTTAATATCTAAATACTTTTCAAATACATTTCAAAGTATTTCATGTAGAAAGTAGGAAAGAAAACCTCAGCATCTTAACTTAAAGTCAGTAGACCAAATATTTTGTGAGTTTAGGGAGTAGCTTTGATATTTAGCCAACAGACAATGACACAATCAACCACTAAGCTTTTAAAGTTTGAAACAAACAGCACTCAAAGTCATCTAATTGATGTGGGCAAATGTACAAAAACACATAAAGCCATTCCAGCGACATGTAAAGTGGGAAGCTCACCTTCCCAAACAGTAACTAGTCATTTCCAGGGTCCACCAGCCCCTCCTGCTTTTTCTCAAGCCAGCTAGATTTTGAGGAGCCTGTCCAAATGATGGTTAGTGTTCTGCCAAAGCAGCTGGAAAGGCTGGCAACCCTGCATCTTCCAGCCAAAATGTGTAAGCATTTGGGTAATTTTCCAGCTACACTCAGGTCATCCAACAACACCAAATGTGACACTAACCTTACTCGATCCATGAAAAGCAAAATAACTGATGGACACACCTACTAAGGGAGAAAATTGCACCATTTTACTTTTATGTCTGTATCCCATCCTTTTTTAATCATTTTCTTTGACTCAACATGTTACAACACAGTACTCACAAGCAAAGTATTTTGATTCAGAACAACTTTAGAAGCTAACAGCTGATATTGCTGCTGATATTAACGGCAAAGTACCTAATGACTTTGAACAGTGTTCTCTTTCTCCTTCAAAGAAAATGCAGTAACTATGTTTCTGTTCTTGCAGACAACAAAACATTGTCAGTACTCAAACCACAGCATCATTTTGTATGCTAAGTGCTGTATGCTGTATGCCTTTGGCTAATAGTTCTTTGGGAATCACCTTGTTGGTGCAAAAATACTATTTTATTTCAGTTAAACTGTGTTATCTTTGACATTTTTATAGATTCAACAATTGGAACACTATGTCTTTTTTGGACAGGCTGCTGGTAACGTTCTTCAGAAAATGGTCAAGTACAAAAACTGAATTGAAAATGAGTGAAAAAAACTGCCAATGTCCAAAGAAAAACTTCATAAATACTGGAGAACTCATTCTCAAGAACATTTTAAAACATTTCAATAAGGACTGATCATTTGGAAGATCTAAAAATGATTTATTGATAAGGAAATCAATGTATTTGGTAATTAAACTCCAATGACCCATCATGGCAACACAGAATCTCAGTGGTGATAGGTCGGTGACACTGGCGGTGGTGAAGATGAGGGTGGAGGCTTGGACGGAGCTCTGAGTAACTTGGGTGAGGTGGAGGTGTGGACGGGGTGGGTTTGCATGAATAAAAGTGTGAAAGGGAGATTAACAGACAGCACTGAGGCAGATTGTCTCAAAGAAGGCCAGCAGGAAGATGATTGGACTAGTGTAATAATGTCAGTATTGAGTTTGACAGTGTAGGAGGTGAAGAAGAGACCAACAGCCAAACACCCAGGAAAGCCAGCAGATGAATAATTACAGATCTTCCTTATTGAACTAATGTATAAAGTTCATTACAAGAAAGTTTGGCTCCTTGGAAGGAAAATATAAAGAAATGAGATTTGGCTCAAGACTTTTTGCCAATTACCAGATTTTATTAACACTTACAAAAATCTTAATACTATAACAAGTCCTCCCCAACATCACATAAATGATTGGTTGTAAATGTATTTCTTCATTTATAAGACAGATTCTGTGTATCTCTTCACATCTTGTAGCCCAACTACAGTGGGGCAAAAAAGTATTTAGTCAGCCACCGATTGTGCAAGTTCCAACTGTGAGAGACAGAATGTGAAAAAAAAATCCATGAATCCACATGGTAGGATTTTTAAAGAATTTATTCGTAAATCAGGGTGGAAAATAAGTATTTGGTCACCTCAAACAAGGAAAATCTCTGGCTCTCACAGACCTGTAACGTCTTCTGTAAGAAGCTTTTCTGTCCCCCACTCGTTACCTGTATGAATGGCACCTGTTTGAACTCATCATCTGTATAACAGACACCTGTCCACAGCCTCAAACAGTCAGACTCCAAACTCCGCCATGGCCAAGACCAAAGAGCTTTCGAAGGACACCAGGAAAAGTATTGTAGACCTGCACCAGACTGGGAAGAGTGAATCTACAATAGGCAAGCAGCTTGGTGTGAAAAAATCAACTGTGGGAGCAATCATCAGAAAATGGAAGACATACAAGACCACTGATAATCTCCCTCGATCTGGGGCTCCATGCAAGATCTCATCCCGTGGGGTCAAAATGATCATGAGAACGGTGAGCAAAGATCCCAGAACCACACGGGGGGACCTGGTGAATGACCTGCAGAGAGCTGGGACCAAAGTAACAAAGGTCACCATCAGTAACACACTACAACGGCAGGGAATCAAATCCCGCAGTGCCAGACGTGTTCCGCTGCTGAAGCCAGTGCATGTCCAGGCCCGTCTGAAGTTTGCCAGAGAGCACATGGATGATACAGCAGAGGATTGGGAGAATGTCATGTGGTCAGATGAAACCAAAGTAGAACTTTTTGGTATAAAGTCAACTCGTCGTGTTTGGAGGAAGAAGAATACTGAGTTGCATCCCAAGAACACCATACCTACTGTGAAGCATGGGGGTGGAAACATCATGTTATGGGGCTGTTTTTCTGCCAAGGGGACAGGACGACTGATCCGTGTTAAGGACAGAATGAATGGGGCCATGTATCGTGAGATTTTGAGCCAAAACCTCCTTCCATCAGTGAGAACTTTGAAGATGAAACGAGGCTGGGTCTTCCAACATGACAATGATCCAAAACACACCGCCCGGGCAACAAAGGAGTGGCTCCGTAAGAAGCATTTGAAAGTCCTGGAGTGGCCTAGCCAGTCTCCAGACCTCAACCCCATAGAAAATCTGTGGCGGGAGTTGAAAGTCCGTGTTGCTCGGCGACAGCCCCAAAACATCACTGCTCTCGAGAAGATCTGCATGGAGGAATGGGCCAAAATACCAGCTACTGTGTGTGCAAACCTGGTGAAGACCTATAGTAAACGTCTGTTATTGCCAACAAAGGTTATGTTACAAAGTATTGAGTTGTATTTTTGTTATTGACCAAATACTTATTTTCCACCCTGATTTACGAATAAATTCTTTACAAATCCTACCATGTGGATTCATGGATTTTTTTTTCACATTCTGTCTCTCACAGTTGAAGTGTACCTCTGGTGCAAATTACTGACCTCTGTCATCATTTTAGGTGGGGGAACTTGCACAATCGGTGGCTGACTAAATACTTTTTTGCCCCACTGTATATCTGCCAAATCTTCTCAAATACAGAGGTCAAACGTTTACTATAGGTCTTTACCAGGTTTGCACACACAGTAGCTGGTATTTTGGCCCATTCCTCCATGCAGATCTTCTCGAGAGCAGTGATGTTTTGGGGCTGTCGCCGAGCAACACGGACTTTCAACTCCCGCCACAGATTTTCTATGGGGTTGAGGTCTGGAGACTGGCTAGGCCACTCCAGGACTTTCAAATGCTTCTTACGGAGCCACTCCTTTGTTGCCCGGGCGGTGTGTTTTGGATCATTGTCATGTTGGAAGACCCAGCCTCGTTTCATCTTCAAAGTTCTCACTGATGGAAGGAGGTTTGGCTCAAAATCTCACGATACATGGCCCCATTCATTCTGTCCTTAACACGGATCAGTCGTCCTGTCCCCTTGGCAGAAAAACAGCCCCATAGCATGATGTTTCCACCCCCATGCTTCACAGTAGGTATGGTGTTCTTGGGATGCAACTCAGTATTCTTCTTCCTCCAAACACGAGGAGTTGAGTTTATACCAAAAAGTTCTACTTTGGTTTCATCTGACCACATGACATTCTCCCAATCCTCTGCTGTATCATCCATGTGCTCTCTGGCAAACTTCAGACGGGCCTGGACATGCACTGGCTTCAGCAGCGGAACACGTCTGGCACTGCGGGATTTGATTCCCTGCCGTTGTAGTGTGTTACTGATGGTGACCTTTGTTACTTTGGTCCCAGCTCTCTGCAGGTCATTCACCAGGTCCCCCCGTGTGGTTCTGGGATCTTTGCTCACCGTTCTCATGATCATTTTGACCCCACGGGATGAGATCTTGCGTGGAGCCCCAGATCGAGGGAGATTATCAGTGGTCTTGTATGTCTTCCATTTTCTGATGATTGCTCCCACAGTTGATTTTTTCACACCAAGCTGCTTGCCTATTGTAGATTCACTCTTCCCAGTCTGGTGCAGGTCTACAATACTTTTCCTGGTGTCCTTCGAAAGCTCTTTGGTCTTGGCCATGGCGGAGTTTGGAGTCTGACTGTTTGAGGCTGTGGACAGGTGTCTGTTATACAGATGATGAGTTCAAACAGGTGCCATTCATACAGGTAACGAGTGGGGGACAGAAAAGCTTCTTACAGAAGACGTTACAGGTCTGTGAGAGCCAGAGATTTTCCTTGTTTGAGGTGACCAAATACTTATTTTCCACCCTGATTTACGAATAAATTCTTTAAAAATCCTACCATGTGGATTCATGGATTTTTTTTTCACATTCTGTCTCTCACAGTTGAAGTGTACCTCTGGTGCAAATTACTGACCTCTGTCATCATTTTAAGTGGGGGAACTTGCACAATCGGTGGCTGACTAAATACTTTTTTGCCCCACTGTATATAAGCAGCCTGCCATCTCCTAAGAAGAATCAAGCTCTTATTGTGTTTATCCTCTCTGTCTGGTTATGCATCATCACCAAAAACAATCCCCGAAATATCGCAAATATTTTCAGGCATTCTTTGTCACAAAACCCTAACACCCAAACTTAAATCACTTTGCTGTGATTTAAAAGCTGAAAAACTTTCAAAATTGAACAGTGTATAGCTTCTCCGTGGCCGTTCTCATAATTCAAAAGGAAACTAATTTCTTAACCTATGAAGGTTTCTGAATGGTCACAATATACCTGTCAAGCAAGCAATGCCAAATATTAATCACTCAATAAACATAACAACAGGCCAAAATTCATAGTGCATTCACATCATTATGTGTAACATTTCTAACTCTTCTGGTTATGCTGATTGATGGGCACATCTATCAATCTGGGTTCAATTCTACAAATTCTGAACCCGTATGAGCAGCGCCTCTCATTTGCTTGATGCCGAGGCGCTGCTACACCCATTTTGCATTTGCTGCACTACAGGCCCGTGTATCGGTGTAATCGCATATTCCACCCTGACATCTCCCTCAGCTGCCAATCACCAATTAGAGCAAGCATTCAGACAACAGACAAACCGATTGTTTTGCAAACGAGAAGCAAGTCAGTGAATCATTAGCAGGCAGTGGAGGAAGTGGCTGTATCATTGTGAAAGAGGCTGATTTTTGCTGCTGCAGGTTTAATATGTACATAAGAAATTACTTTTAAATTTTCAATGCACAAGCCTTTTGAATCTCGCAGATGAAACAGCATAGTGTTTTTTTCCCCAGCCTTGAGCCACATCCTCATTGCCCTAGATACATTTGCCCCTTACAAAAAAAAGAAAAAAATCTTGTATTCATGTGGAATAAGGGGGCTTTGAGGATTTTAAGGCTGGTTTGTGGTATGAGTGAATCGAGACGGCTTGTGACACTGCTCTTAAAGAATATGCTGTAGATTATATTTATTATTTCATAGATACTTGTTCTAATGTTAATGACATTTTTTTTCATTTCATTTTTTTCATTTGGTTAATCTAGGATTGTTGGGCTTTTGTACACAAATTCTACCTTTCTACACCAACATAGTAAATTTTGAAGTGATGTCTAACAGTATTGCTTTAACTGTTTAGGAATTACAGACATTTTTTACACAGTTCCTCATTTGATGCAGTTTCATAGCATGGTAGCATTATCACAATACTAGAATTTCAAACATGATAACAATACAAACAGCCCCCAAATACCTAACATCTAAATACTTTAGCTGTTGTAAATAAAGACCATTATGGAAGTTACAAATGAACTTTGAATAAAGTGTGGTATTAGTTGTGCTTAAATAAAGAAGATATTTTAAAAAAGGAGTTTGCTAACACAACAATGTTATTAAATATTTTTAAAAAATAGAAAAGTTTTTCATCTGGTCCACCTCAGCAGCACCTCAGGTGGTTCGATCCCCATCTGCTCCAGGCTGTATGCTAAATATCCTTGGGTACTAACCCCAAGCTGCTCTCCAATGCATCCATCGGAGTATGAATGTGTGTGAATGTTAGATAAAAAGCACTTACATAGAAAGACTATGTGAAAAACCCTTGTGTGAATGAGGCAAGTTCAGTAAAGCGCTAGTTAATAAGTGTGGCAGATAGGAGGCTTAAAAAACGAATTTTTCCATCAATTAAACCAGAAATCAGTGACAGGGTGCACAGAAGAATAAAAACATTACTGACCATCAGATCCTGAAGCATCTCTGTGTTGATGACACTTTTACTATGTCACATGCACATGTTTTCTTACGGTATTTATTACGGTAAATCGAGTGCTCAGATAGCACAGAAAAGCACTAGGTAAGAACCAGTCCAGTTATCAGTTGTTTTGTTTTTTTAGTTTTTCTTTTTCTTGACCAATCTTATGGCTAGTTGAGGTCTGTTCAGTCATTATTCTATGTCAAATAAAACAGATAAAGGATCAAAATGGGGCCATTGAGCTCTATATTTCAGGTCTAAAGATGATGAAATTGAAGGAACCTATCATTAGGCTGAAAAACCAAAATAAGCCAATACAAAAAAGCTTCAGGAGTGACCAAATCACTGATCAACAGCAAAAGTCCTAAAAGACCACAGAAGACAACTAAAGTGGATGATCACAGAATTATTTCCACAGTCAGGAAAAACATCTTCTAGCACACCATCTAACCAAGTCAAGAACTCTTGAGGTTTTTGAGGTGGGCACATCATTTCCAGAGTCTACAACTGTGAATGTGAATACAGAGGGTTTACAACTAAGTGCAAACCACAGGTTATAGTCAAAAACAAGAAGATGAGATTAGACCAAACAGGAAAGAGTTCTGGAAAAAAAATCTTTACACACATGGGACCAAGGTTAACCTGTGACCGAATGATGAGAATAGAATAGGATAGAGAAGAAGAGTATATAAAGTATATAAACCAATCATTGCATTTAAATCCCCCGAGGTGATGCACAGAGGGAAAAATACAAAAAAATCAAGTCACTGTCTAAATACTTAGAAAAACTGACCTGACTCTAGTTTTCCCCAAACAGGCTGCTGCCTGCCTGACTATTGAGAGGGTAAATTATGCGAACATCAAGCTGTATGGTCAGGATGTGTTGTTGTTCTTTTCATAGTGGAGGTGATTTCAAACAGCCACTAATCAATCTATGTGAATTCCAGCAAGTAAAAAGGTTTTCAGCTTTGTTAATATGGGTTTTAGTCATTCATTTTCCTTTCCCTCAAGTCAAGTGCTCTCAAGAAAATAAATGGTATAATGCTATTTGTGTATGACATATTTCAAGTGGTAGGGGAAAAGGGGGGCATTACATCCATATCTGGCTTTAAAACGCTCACTAAATCATAATACCTGCTAAACATGCATGAGTGCAAGCAGTACCGCTTTTTATAAGCCACATGGAGGAGAAAACTGAACCTTCATTACAGCGGTGTGAGAAAGTGCTGAATGTGTTATGTAAATCACAAAAAGGTGTTTCCACCACAGCTTTGAATAGATACAACCGTTTTGAGGAAGGTGCGATGTCCTGCTGTACGCGCTGAGGTTGCCCAATATAAGGCTTGTGGTTGGCAGTCTCCCCAGTGGTTGTGACATAAGAGGATACCTGGGGGCCTTGGAGGGAGTTTGGGCTCCTTTTCCTATGCAAGTGCACCACAAACCACACAACCGATTAGACCCTCTGTTGCACTATGTATTGTGCGTTTTAGAGGTCTGGTCTTATATTGGTATTCTAATCCCAAAGGTGTAGGAGTAGGTGAAGTTGGAATATGAGAAACTTCATTGGTTGGAAATCTAGTGTTTTTTTTTTTTTGGGGGGGGGGGGGGGGGGGGTTAACTGAGGTGTTTAAACATACACAAAGATAATTTTCTGGTCTTTCTTTTTCTCTATTTTTTTTTTTGTTCTAAAATATCAAATTTTATAATAAAAAAAAAAAACATTTATGTCCAGGTTGCATCTGGGTTACAACCACATGATGCCCATACTAACTACTGAGCACCATTTTAGTTAGTTCAATTAAATTTCCGGGAAACTGGACGAGCCCACTGCATAATTTTTTCACTTTGATTTTCAGGGTGTCTGAATTCAGCCCCTGTAGGTTGCCAATTTTCATTTCCATCAAAAGATGTGGCTGTCCATGTCAGTATAGATATCCAGCATGATTTTTTCCCCACTGAGATCTGATTAGTTCCTTTAATTCTTTTGAGCAGTGTACTTGAGCAGTGTAAGTGTTTGTAGATATATATATATATCTACAAACACTTACAATGATAGTGAGACCTGCTGTGATGCATGGTTTGGAGATGGCGGCAGTAACATAAAGACAGGAGGTGGAGATCAAGATCCTTTTATTGGGAGTCACCAGAATGTATAGGATTTGAAATGATTATATCAGAGAGACAGCTCTGGCTGAGATGGTTTGGACATTGAAGGAAAAGAGGAAGACAGAGAGAAGAATCATGGATCCAGTGAAAGAGGAGAAGCAGAGGGTTGGTGTGACCGAAAGAAGAAAAACATTATTTCATATGTGTAATCTTGCTTAAATCCTTCATCATTCTGTATATGATCACTTTATTACTCTACATTAAGCCCACATTTTCCCAGCACTATCACCAAAGTCAGTAAGGTTAAAAAAAAAGAAAAATAAAACAACAGCATTTAGTCTGTGCTGTAGTTTGATGAAGTGCACCTCCTACATTTAGAAGTCTCTATACTTTCCAGCTTTACTGCCAAATTATCTCCTGCTCTGAGTTCATTTCCAAGTAATTTCTACCACTTTATAAAAAAAGAGGAAGGAGGCAAGGTAACAACTTAATTTGTTAATAGGAATAATTATAGTGTAGCCAGAGGCTAGCTCCATTAGCAGAAACAAGAAGAATCCAGCTCATGTTTATCTTGCGCTAATTGTTGCAAGCAAACAGCAAATATTTTATTAACTTCAGGAAGGCACTTTACCCATGGAAGGAGTGAGCTGAATTCAGAATTGTCTCCTGAGCATGAGAGCGTTCACGGAGATGCACAAATTGACTCCACTGAGAGAGCACCTTGTACTTTTGCTGCATTAACCTCAAGAGGTGGTGAACTGTGACCAAACAAATTCATAGACTTATTCATCTTTAGGTTATTTTTAATGTTGGGGTTTTTTTTTGGCCAGGTCCAGACATATTTTGGTGTAACACATAATCCATAAAGTGACATATAAATTACAGTGAAGGCTAAGTTTGAGGTGACATTCATTTCTTCCTTTAATCTCTAGAGTTTAGCTATATATGCACTACCAACAATGGCAAAGTTGACTTCTCCAGAAAAATGAAGGGAGTTTAGTAAGACTCGGATTATCAACTATTATATATTCCTGGACCTGGCTCCATCAAATAGTGGCAGTTGTTGTAAAAATGGGTTATCATGCGATTTCCTGAGGTCAGATGGCCCAGGATGTGAGTGGGCATTAAGGCGTCTGAGGAGGGAACTCAAAAGCGACCATCTTTGAACAGAGGCGGTGGTTTACGACACCAACTGTCTGCCATCTATAATCCAGTTTTGAGCATACGTTTTAGTCTGTGTGGATTAGCGAAAATTCAAAATAAGGTTTCACACCAAATTCCTGTTTTTAAAACTTATTAGATGTGTGCAGTACAGTCATTCCAATCTGGAAAAACAACAGTTTAAAGAAATCATGCTCATGATAAGTAGATGTAATCTTTTGACCCCAACTGTGTACATTTCCGTTTACTAGACACAAGTCGGTTAGTGAGTCGTCTCCATTAGACACTCTGGATCCGGCTTGGCGTGATCCAGTTATTTTTTTCTATTTAGCTTTTCTTCTTTGCATTTCGTCATCCCCCTTGTCCTAGAGAAGAAGGAATCAGTGTCACTCTAAATACAGCATTCCTGTAATGACTCGGTCTAATCAGGATGATGCAGACGAACTCTGGCGCTCAGATTTTAGCAAATGTGGAAAAGGTCAGTTGTGGTTGCAGTGAAGGGAGGGAACACGGACAGATGTGAGCAGCTCTGACGGTTCACTAAACCGTTCCTCGCATCAGCTTAACTGTTCCTATCTATTCTGAGCCGGGTTTTGAGAGGTACGTTAGTGAGTAAGCGCCGCAAGTGTGCAGAATTCCTGCACGCATGTCAAGCACAGAATGCGGATTGGCAAAGACTGTAAGGATGGTCGAGCATGAATTAACACAGGACTCTCCAGTGAAATACGAACACCTTCAGTCGGGCAAGTCACACCGAGCATGTAACCTAAATTATTAGGCTATTAGGCTCATACCTTTACTTCACGCAAAGGAAGTGGACCTTCTCTACGGTTCAGTGAAATCTTTGCTTTCGCTCCAGATGTTGTGCTTTTGTATGTTGAGGCTATTATCTCCCCGAGCTGATGTGATCGTCTCGGCGCGTCTTAAAGGCGCACATTATAACCAGTGGAGCAAAAGTCGGTGAATAGACTAACACGGAGTAATGGGCGCGGACACTTGTCAAGTCGCCTTTTGCTCACATGGAAAGGCCGCCATTTGCCAAATGACCCGCAATTTATTTATTTATTTTTACATAACAGACCCTAACCCTAACACAGACACACACACAGCGCTTCTATTCACACTTTGGCTCTTTAAAAGTGGCTTCCCAATTCAACATGAAGTACCCAGACAGTCATTTTTCCAAAGAATCAGACCTTGACAGCGTGTCGGTGGAAGGTGTGACACAGCCAGGTAGATGTGACACTTCTCTCCCAGAGGTGCTGACACCGGTGTGAGTGAGAGGTCAACACCTCTAGTACGAGCTTGTCAAATTAAGGGACTTTGCACTAGTTTGCCGCTAACAGGCACTAATTAGCGGCACTAACACACAAGCTCGAGGGTGTCACCTCTGTAACAAACCAGAGATTACTTGGTCGGGTTGCGGGCACCCTCGGGGGAAGAGAGTCCATTGACTGGCGCTAAAAGTCAATTGAGACTTCTGCGATGTAAATCAAAGCTTTGTTTTTACCTGTTTAGAACAAGAGGAACAAAAAAAAGTGCTTTTATGTGCAGCCTGGAAGGTGTTTGCTCCTTTTGCTGCCGCGTTTTGTTCACCCGTATGTGTGTTCATCTCCTTCTTCCTCAAACGAGTGTGTTGTCACAGTTCAGCTGACTCTATTTTCCATATTTTATAAATAGCCAGGAGAAAAGTATTAATTATCCTTGTACAATTTAATGCACCGAGTACTTTAACCTTTCAGGTTTCCGTTAAACACCGACATAACAAGGCATATCCGTAGCGGCAAACGTGATTTATGACAGGAATGCCTAATTCTTGTTTTTAAATAGGTTGGACGGCAATCTGCATACATTTAAATGTGCCCGCAAACACGTTCTCTCCCCCCTTCCCCACCTCGCCTCCCCCCTGCTCTTGTCTCGGGGCCTTGTTTAATATTCAGGGATGATTTTTTTGTCCACATACATTTTGGTCTGTGTCACCTTAGATTAAATTATTACCGTTTTGCAGCCTTTGCGGTGCCGGCCCGGGGCCCTTATTTACTGGAATCAATGAAACAGTAATGAAAATCCATTTTTCATAGTATCAGCCCCCGCTGTCTTTTATTTAGTTAGCTGTGTCTAAGCAAGCAATTCATTTTGTGTAAATGCCACCCTGAGAAAAAGGCATTAGCGTGGAAAGGGTTAAACCCACCCTCCTCTCCAAAAAAAAGAAAAAAAATTAAGACGTTCTTCTCGCCACTGACACTGAATAACTTTATCCCCAAAACAGCCATGTGGGATTTTCATTGTTTGTTTATTTTGGGGGGTGGTGGGGTGGGTGAGGTTCGGTCATGCTAGGATGCTGTTTCATCCAGAGTATTGATGACTCAGATGTCAAACAGAGGATTTACATGTGCACGGTTACATGGACAATTAAATAAAGCGTAGCCAGTCGAGTGTAGAGAGGATTTGGTTGTGGGCATGTTAGGTACATGTGCGGCGTACCTTTGAGCCTGCATATGTAAAGTGTATGGTGGGCGGCGCTTCGCCTTCTGGGTCGCAGGTTATAAATGGCGAGGTAATATTACACAGTCCCAATCTTGCATATTGAAATAGCTCCATCTCGGGAGCACGGGGTCGGCTTCGGCTGACGCTCATATTCAAATAGGTTTGTTTATTGACTTTGGTCGGGGTCGCGGATGTGGCAGCAGGGTAATGAAACAACAGAACAGGAGTTAAGAGAATGCAGAAGTACAAGGACAAATGATTCAAGTCGCATATGTGTGTGTGTGTGTGTGTCACTCCCACCTCCAGCCTAGTGAACAGTTAGGAGCTTCTCAAACAGTCTGTGGCAGTTTTCTTATAGCAAGTTCATGTTGTTAGCTTTTTCCAGGCTAAATTAAGTCAACCAGGAATTCTTCCTCCAAAAGCTCTTATATTAAGACTGTATATTGAGGATGGACATGCCCTTTTTTCTTTTTGGACTCTATTTTAAAGCCTTAATATTAGTGTTTTGGCTGTCGCCACATTGGTGTTTCATTGAATTTAACTCACCATTAATCACTCACATGGATGCAACAGAGTCATAAAACATGTTGGTACAAAAGTTGGTGGCATCATACTGAAAAACATGGCAGATAAATATTCCACTGACACAGGAAGGTTTTAAATACTGGTCCAAGTTCAACTATTTAAACTGACACAGTTGGCCTCCACAGAGAGTAGGTATTAAGGATATATCAGATAATTATGCACTGGAAAAATTGATCAGGATGTTTTAAAAGCCCTTTAAGTAATAAACAAACAAAAAAAAGCGCCCATTTTTTTTCCACTTTGCGACTTTCTGACTTTGGGAACCCAAACCCCAGAGAAGCAGCATCTCCTCCAATCATGGCCACTTCTGGCTCCAAGACAGAAAGACAGATTCACTTCATGGACCACTGGGTGATGTCACAGTGGCTATGTCCATCTTTCATATACAGTCTATTGTATTTTCCAGTTCCCTTTCTTCCTTCTTGAGATCCTCGCAAATAATGAACTAGAGAAACCGCAGCGGTGTCTTTATGCATGCAATAAACACTTTGTTTAATTATTTAGTCATTTATTTAATAAGTTATTTAACAATTTGTGCTGTGTTTTGTTTTTTGTGTGGGTGCCTTTAGTGCACCTGCAATAAAATTCAGTTCAGCTGTCACCCAAGACGTGATTTTAATCTATTTCTTTTCTTTAATTTGCCAACTTGCTGCATTAAAATGACAGTAAATCTATGAAATGTTATGTGTTTTACGAACTACTTGTAAATGACGCTAAATGCCTTCTCCAAACAGCACCCGCCTGCATATCCATCGCTCCCTGCGCGCACACAACAAAAGATCAAGGGCCCCGCCATGTCAGACGTGACACTAGAGGTTCACACACGCCCTCCTGCTCTCAGATTAGATGACTTCATAAGTAAATGAGTGTGTGCGGAGGTGAAAGGAGGGAGGCCCCCCGCCCTTTCCATTGCCTGATGAAATAAAATTTAATAACTGAATAAAAATGTAAATAAAGATTTGCTTAAAATGAGTTGTCCGTGAAATAATTCCTTCTCCCCACCCCGCCCCTCTTGTCCTCCATCCTTGAGCTAATACGGTGATGCGAGGGGTGGTGATGAAGGGGGGGGGGGATACGAAGCCCGTCCTGATGTGGCGTGTGACCTTTTGAAAGGCGCTCGCCGAGGGTTGATTAAAGACGTATTAAATTTGTTTAAATAAACCTCCTTGTAATGGCACATCATTTGTAAGAAGCTATTAGGGAAATGCTGGAGAAAAAATTGTGACGCCGTTATTTGCATGAAAATGTGCCCCGACTGCTCAAATTGAGGAGCGCTCCTGAATGAACCTCGATGAGAGAGCGGTGGCACTTCTATAATTTCCCACCCCACCCCAACTTACCAGCCCGCCCTCCTTTGATGTGGTGACAAAAAGGTGATCAAACTTCCTGTGTTGAAACGCAGGACGGGGGTGGAGCTCTTGTCGTGGTTAAACCCCTGAAATAAAACAAAAAAAACCCTGTGACAGAGACCCATCGAGCCCACCTTCGCACGCCTCCCCTCAAGTTACACTGTTTGAAAGAAGTCATTAGGTGGTGATAATAAAAGAAGGCTCAAGAAAACTTGCAGATGGAAGAACTGAGTGACACGTGTTTAGAAATCTGCACCTGTGAGATTATGTCTAAAAATACATATATCCATTTTCTTCCGCTTATTCAATTCAAGGTCGCGTCGGTCACATTCACACCTACATCCAATTTGGTAACACCCATTAATCTAACCCCACTAACTGCATGACACTGGCCTGTGGGAGAAACCCGGAATACCCACACAACAGGCAAACTCCACACAGGAAGGCCCAGCAAGATGGTGGATTCAAACCCAGGACCTTCTTGCTAACCACTCTGCCACCGTGCTGCCTTATGTCTAATATATTTATGTAAAATGTAAAATGTCTTAATTAGAGAGACCATATGGTGAAAATGATTTCTCATATGGTTACAAGACTTTTATAAACTTAGTCTTAAGTACAAGAAAGTAGGAAAATAGGTAACCATATGGTGTTATTGCTGCACTTTGTATCTGAGGTTGTCTGAAAAACTCACAGCTAGTAAATATATGTTGAAACGACCGTGCTAAGAGCTCAGCTTTATTTAAAAGTATATTAATTACTCAAAGAGAAAGTTAGAACCCACCACGTGTCTCATTCGGATTATTCAGATCTGTATCTTCAGCCATGTAGTCCACTGAATGAGCTGCGTTTCTTCATTGGTTGCTTCTCGGTCACACTCGCTGTTAATGACAGTATCAAGGTCTGGCAGCCCTCGCCGGTCGACCTGCCCGTTGTGTCCATGTGTTGTGTTTTGTTTTCTTGACTCCGCTCCCTGTTTTGCTGTTTGCATGTTTCTGTATGTGACGTATGTGTTTTCGGAAGACTAGTTTCCGAGTGTCATCTGACTGGGAAGTGTTCCCGCGCTGGAGGCAGCCACACCTGTCGCACATCAGCCATCGCCAAGCTGCAGCTGATTACCTTCGTCAGCAGACTCTCTATTTAATCGTGTGGCTGAGCTTCAGTCGATGCTGGATTGTTGAGTTTACTCGTCAGTACAGCTGTGGATTGCCTAAGAAAAACTTTGTGTGTGTTTGGACTGCCTAGTCAACCAATGTGTGTTTCTTCACTAGGAGTTGGGATCGGAGTTTGTAACTGGAGCGGAGCCAATGTACAGACTGGGAGTTGCTGTTTCACGATTTGACAGCTGAGAAGTAGGCAAACATGGAAACAGGTAAACAGACTTAACTACCACGACCTGTCAAACGTTCTGATCTCCAACTATATCTTCCTATATATCTCATGGCCTGGGATCCAGTACGAAGTGGGGGCTCATTGCTTAAAATAGCACTGGATTTATTTTTGCCAATATATCAGCATTTATAAAATCTTCTAAAGAAAATGAAAAACAGTTAAGAAAAAATGGGAGAAACACCCTTCATCCATGTTATGAGCGTCTATGCTGCATAGTTTGTCCACCAGAGGGCGATCTCAACGCTTTTATGGAACGACCGAGCAGAGTTGGGCGGGAAGCGGGAAATCCACGATCTTTTGTGACATCAAAACAAGACCTTTTTTGCATACTGTAGGTGGACCAATACATCTGATCTGGCAACATTATACTGTATTTTATGTACTGTACCAGCTTACATCACTAAAGCTAATATTTAACTTTGAGTAAAAACAGGACAACTCCCAGACTCCAGGAGTATTTAAACTGGGAATAAAATGTAATTTTACTTGTTGATTTCTGTTTAAATGCATGATTACATGCTCTTTTGGGGGCCCCAAAATTCCTGGGACGCTAATGTTTATTGAAATCTTTCTAAGGCCTGAAAGTCAAGCTAGAAGTAAAGCGTTATTGTTATGCCGTTAAGAAAACATACTCGTGGTCCCGTCTAATCATGAAAAATATTACTTTAAGATCATCATTCAGTGCCTCTCATATACAAAGAACAAAGTTGCAAAAAAGCTTTTTCACCGAGAAAGCAGTTCAAGTTTAAGCATGGCTGAAAACTCTTGTCAGCTCAGCATCGCTTTGGGTAAACAAACAGCTGCTTTTTGGGGGAGTTAAACTAATGAAAAATAAGAAAATGTTGATTTTAAACCCAATCTGAATACAAATATCAGCAGATCCCAAACTTGTCATTGCTTCTTTCAAAGTACCTACATAAAACTTGCCTTGTTTATTTAGAGTCTTTCTTTTTGACTGCTTCCCATTCAGCCCAGGAGGGAGCTAACTCCAGCCAAAAACTGGGGCAGGGAGAAATGAAGTGCTGTCAGCCCCCTCGGAGAGAAGTTCAAGGCCTCAGCCAACTTAAAGTTGCTGTGGAGGGATGGAGGGGTGCTCAGCAGAGCATGAGGCTGAAGCTAAAGTTGCTGACAGGCAAACAGCTTGGGGAGGAAAGTTGAGATAATTAAAAAGAAATTCTTTTTGGGGGTTAGAATGGCTCGTTGATCAACTTTAGAAATGAAAACAGACATTGAAATTGCTCCCTTCAGACTGCTGGCTCTGATGCTTCATGCTACAGTTTTCAAAGAAATACTGCTGAGTGATAGCTGGCTCCGTGGTACAGCATTGGCCTCTGGACTGATAGACCTTCTAGTTAGTTTTTATATGTGTCTAACGCACTACTTTGGAGAAAGTAACACTAATTGAATCTGAATTCCTATTCAGAAGTTTAAAGATCAACAAGTCCTCCAGCCAAACAGTGATATCAGTCATTTGTTCTTATAATTTCCAACCACATAGAGGGGTTTCTCCCAGCTTTTAAGGCCAAAAAGAGACTGCATTCACATGGGTGCAAAGCTTGGAGTTTGAGTTTGGTATGGCCGCTTTCAAAGTTTCATTTTCTCTAGCTCTTTGCTTTGATTAGGCACCAAAACATCTTGTTAAGAAAAAAACAATGGTTTGGCCTAAAAAAAGACATCAAACACATGTTGCAAAGCTCCATTTTATAGATTTCCAGGGCACTGAGTTCCTAGCCATCTAAAAGGTGAAAACACCACAGCACATTTTATTCAAAAGGCTGCTAAATTTAAAGCATCACTATAGGTCATAACAATAACTTGCAAACATATCCTATGGCGATGGGTTTGTTTGTTTGTTTTTACATTGTACAAGAACTACGACCTTAAAAGAAATCCATATACAAGGAATTTAAGGTAGAAGTCACCGAATCTGAAGCATGTGAAAAAGCTGTTTCAGTGTAAGTGCTATAAAGAAATAAAGATCCACTACTATTACTGACGGAGATCGTCCAGCCGCTGGCCTTGCTGTGGGACCAGAGACTTGTCTGGTCACTGAAGGTGATTGAGTCTTTGCAGTTTGGGGCTGAACAGACTTTAAGACTTTAACTTGTGTTTAATGTAATGTTTCCTTTCCCCCAGGAATACACCGCATGCCTTAAACTGCTTGTCTTTTATTTCCCTTGCATAGCCTTAAATGATACCAGGGGTGCTCCAGTAGCAGGGTGTTTAGCCTGCACAGGGTCTTTTGATTAGATTTGTTCTCCTTTCCTGCTCTGTCCAGCTTGACAGGGCTTCTGTTAAAAAAAATACATTTGGTGTTATTTCAAGCAACGCGGCGCAGAGATCCGCTTCTGAAATGAACTGCAGCACATCTGGTAGACTCGCGAGCATTGTCTTGAGTGGGTGTGATCAGCTCGAGCAGCTGTAACGGAACCTGAACAAGAAGCATCCACACCCACGGCCATCCTGCCAAAACGGCTCACACAGGACCTCTGGATGTTGGATCCTGCTGGTTTTCAGGTGAAGGCCTCTTTTGGATCAGGTTTGTTGCAATGCATCAAATCACCTGCAGTTTTTGCAGCATTGTCCTACTGGAAGAGGCTGCTGCCATCGAGCAAAGTGACTCAGTATGTGGTCTGTAACAAAGTATAGGAGGGTGGTGTCAAGGAAATGTCCACATAAGTGCGAGAAAGACAATAATTCCCAGAGTATAGTGGAAAATGAAGAGTGCAGAGAGTCCCTTCTTACTGGGTCTCTAGGCAGCACAGTGTTGTGGTGGTTCACACTGTTCCCTCACAGGAAGACTGTTCTGGGTTTGAATCCACTATGGGGCATTTCTATGTGAAGTTTCCATGTTGTCGCCAGGTGTTTATGGCTTCTCTCTGGGTATTCTGACTTTTTCCAGATTGGCGACCTGCCCAGGGTTGTACCCTATCTCTCAAGCTGTGACAGATGGGATAGGCTCCAACCCCCATGACTCTGAACAGGAAAATGGATCTGTTGGTTTTGGAAGCTTTTCTTATTTGAATAGGTCCATCATGTTGTGTAGTTGAAGCATTTAACATATTTTATATCTTAAAATAACTGGTTAGACCTGGTTTCATTTACGTACATGAACAATATTGCAGACACTTCTCAGGAAAAAACACCACATCCATAATTTTCTCTGTATTTTCTGAAATATTAGAAAATTTCAGGATATGTTCTATTTTCACGCATCTTTGACCTGCAGATGAAGACTTTATCCGTCTGTCTTTATTTTATCTTTCGCCATCTTTTCATTCTCACAGAGGTAACAAAGGGATGATAAATCCTTTCACCCTCCACCTGTGTGTCCTTCTGAAGCCCGGACGGTGTAATTTGAGGTGTCTGCTTGGTGTGAAACAGCTGAGGGGAGCAATCAGGTTTGTGGCTGATTACCTTTGTGGTGGCAAATTCACAGCACGTGTGTGTGTGTGTGTGTGTGTGTGTGTGTGATGTAACAGCACCTGACATGTTGGTTGTGGCATGTGGGCTTGGCGGTTGGTTATTCAGTGACAGCTACAGGAAGGCCGGAGAGGCTCAGGCAACCACACACACCCACTCTCACACACATACACTTCTCTTGTTATATGTGAATCTTCCATCTGCTTAACCTTTAACCTTAAACCCGTCTCCTTAAATCGACCGTGAGCATTAAAAGACGGTAAATCCAGTAACATCTAGACAATTATTCTAACACCGTCAGTACCAGGCAGACAGATACGAGTGACCAGCGACCTCCACATTTCAGTTTTTCTTTCCTTCAGGTAACTGCTGCACACAGCTGCACACAGGAAGCACCTTTACATGAAGAAATCCCTCAGTTTGACATCGACACAACGGCCATCAAGCAGTCACTGCACTCACTCAGGATGCTGTTGCATAATGTGAACATAACGCAGCGTGTAGCTCTGAAATATTACACAATGCAGCTGAATACAACCTCTGCACTGGATTATTATGAATACTGTGACCCTAAAACTGCAGAGCAAGAGAGTGGAGGCAAAATAATCACAAACAAAGGATGAAATGATCCTTTAACAGCTCTTTGCATGTACACCACTTGCACTGAACTGCAGGAGGATTTTTACTATGACAATACTTACACTTACCTACAAATACTTATGGGTAGCTAGACCAGAATAATAGTGTGATAGCTGATAGTCTTTACAGGAAAGAAGAAGTAATTATCCTGAAAGTAATTTTAAGCAGTGGGTAACTTGTGGGTATTTGGGGCCTACGTCCTGTAATGTTTACTGAAGAAGCTTCTCGGATGAGAGGTGAAACATCTTCAAGCAACTTAAAGAAGTCCAGACGCGTTTCTTTCCAAGCTCCTTAGACTACTGATTATGCACAATATATGTTACATTATTGGCATTGTTGATAATACCACGCATGACCCGAAGCATGGACTACTAATATAAATACACACACCAAAAACACACGTGTGCCAATGTGCATGACATCTGAGGATTTCACACCCACTGAAATGTTTGTATTATAACTGATCATAAAGACTTCAATTTGTAACCACGCAGAACAATATATTAGTAGATTTATGCTTTAAAATTGCAAGACAGGAAATGAAACAAAAAAAATGTAAATAAAGTGCAAGTATATTAAAAATCTGCTTGTGTAAGTCCAGTGGCACTCAATCAAATATTTGACTTGAAAGCAGCTATGAGGAATCGGTTGTGTGAGTGTCGCAGGCAGTCTGATTATTCAGTTTAAAACTCTTTAGCAGCCCTGACTTAAAGTGCTCTTTAGCTCAGCAGGTTTAATCTACCTTGTGCAGACAACTAACAGTAAGAAAACAAAATGAGTCCCCTGGCATCTCATCCACTTACAATAATGAACTGAGAGGCCTTGACAGCCAGTCGCGTACACATTTCTACACTCAGAAACATCCAACTCTTGCTAACTCAACAATGCTCAAGGTTTTCTCAGGACAGGAAATGGAGTCAGGGAGACATGGGGCTCAGTAATGCGAAGAGGTTGCGTCAAGGACTGAGCACAATGCAACAGGAAGGGAGTCCTGTGAGCCTCCTGACTGAGAGCACGTCTCCTGAAATTGAACACAGACTCTGAATGAGGGGAAAGAGCTACATGACAGGTAGTAAAACTACAAACAAGAGTTGTGGGATTACAGTTGAGACTGACTGGGAAACTACATGAAAAGAGAAAATGGAGAAAGTGCAAGTGACTAATATCTGAAGTAGCCAGGAATGCAGCTGAACTTGCAAAGTCACAGGTTTGACGCTGCTGGAACAACCTGGGAAACCCCCACCAGGTTGCTCCAGCAGAGAAAAAATAAAATAACTACATGCAGACTACTTTGGTAAAATAAATTCTAATTGTTTATTGCATTTTTATTTGTGTTCTTCCTGTTTTGTTTTTACATTATGTTGATTGGTGAATAGGACAGATTAAAGGCACGCATTTCGTTTTATTCAATCTTCCTGCACATTCTGCATTTGGATCCTCTTCTATGTCACAAAATATTCAGCAAATTTTTTTTTACATATTTTTTTTTAAAGCTAATGAGTAAATAATTCACAAAGACACTGTGTTTCATCTTACACTCACTGTTTCCTGAAGATAAATGTTCTTTTCTTTCTGTTTGTCGAGAACTACCAGCCATATTTTAGTATTTTGGATCTGCTTTGACATCTTGATGCATGCTCAATCATCCAGGTAAAGAAATCCCAAAAAGTTCATTGTGTTTATCTGGACGTAGCGTTTTCAGTGGGAGAAATGTGACTTCATCAGGCTTCCCCAAACTTATAAAGAGTACATTTGAATGACCGAAACTAGCACTACTGACGAACAAGGTTATCTGCTTTGACCTTTTAAATGCTACTACATTAGTCTACTACATGTAAACAAAATGTATCTGTAAAGAAAAACAACTTATGTCATTCATCTTTTGACAACAGGCTACTAAATCATGGACTATTCTACCACAGAAGGTAGAAAGTGAAACACGGTGAGAGCCATTATCCACAAATGGAGAAAACCTTTAAGAGCAGTGAACCTTCCCAAGAGTGGTTGGCCGATTAAAATAACTCCAAGAGCTTCGACCACTCATCCAGGAGGTCACAAAAGAACCAGAACAACATCTAAAGATCTGCAGGCATCACTTGTCTTAGTTAAGGTCAAAGTTCATGATCCAACAGTAAGAAAGAGACTGGGCAAAAATAGCATCTATGGCAGAATTCAAGGAGAAAACCTCTGTTGACCAAAAAGATCACAAAGGCTGGTTTCACATTTGCCAAAAACATCTTGATGATCCCCAAGAAGATATTCTGTGGACTCACGAGACAAAAGCAGAACTTTGTGGAAGGTTTGAGTCCCGTTACATCTGACATGAAACTGACAGCATTTAATAAAAGAACATCACACCAACAGTCAAACATGGTGGTGGTAGTGTGATGGGGCTGCTTTGCTGCTTCAGGACGACTTGCTGTAACTGATGGAACCATGAATACTTCTGCTCTTTACCAGAAAATCCTGAAGCAGAATGTCCAACCATCAGTTCATGCCCTGAAACTCAGGAGCACTTGGGTTATGCAGCAGGACAATGATCCGAAACACACCAGCGAGTCCACCTTTGAATGGCTCAGAAATGAATAAAAAAATAAAATCAAGGTTAGGTTAATTAAGGTCTAGTTAAAGTCTGGACTTAAGTGTCATTGAGAAGCTTTGATGTGACCGTAAATGAGCCGTTTTGCTTGAAAAGCCTCCAATGTGTCTGAATTAAAGCAATTGTGCAAAGAAGAGTGGGCCGTATTTCCTCCACAGTTATGTGAATGACTCATTATCACAAACAACTGACTGCAGTTCTTCATCCAGCTAATATTGTTTAGAGGGAAATAAGGTTTTTCACACAGGGGCAGGTAGGTTTGGATAACTTTTTTTTTTTTTTAAATCTTAATGACTAAGTCATCATTTAGAACGTTCTATTTACTCAGGTCTAATATTAAAATTAGTTTGAAGAACTGAAACATGGAAGTGTGACAAATATCCATACAAACAAACAAATCAGGAATTTGTATTTCAGTCTGAGATCTTTAAAATCCTTCTGTCCGTCCATCTCCTTCCACTTATCCAATTTAGGTTGGAGTTGGGAGTTTATCCCAGTCCTATGACAGCTGGGGTGGACTCCATATAACCTCATGTAAATTCTGGGACATAAAAGGTTATCTGAAGTATTAAATGTTGTGAATTCTTTATGGGGTAAAAAAAAAAAAAAAAGACAACTTAAGATGATTGATAACACAAAAATAAGAGAAAAACTGGGAGTTTTCGCTTGAACGCTCTCTAGACGTGATCGTCTGCATTACTCGAGATGCAGCATGATGAGCTTCAGGTAATGAGATTTCTCCCCCCCCCCCCCCCCCCCCCCCCCTCCTGTATAAAAATGCATATATAACATTCTGGAAACAAACTCTTCAAATACAGACATCAAAACAAATGGTGAATTAAGGCACGGCACTCACTGCCTTGTTCTGAGAGCATGGCCTTGAGCTACCGATTTTTAAACTGTGCCACCGTTAATTTATGCGAAGATCTGAACTAATTCTTTGGCAACTGTGAAGCGAGAATATTAACGCGATGTATTTCCTTGTCGATGATAATGCTGCGCTCTTAATTTGAGATGTGCGGTGTAGTCGAACATGAAATGGAAATTTGCCCCAAACTATGTATTTGTCACTGAACGTCGGATGTGGAATGAGGTTATATGCATCCTTTGCTACCCACACTCCTAAGATACAAGAAGAGGTGTATTTCTCTCACACACTTTAGGGTGTGCGTATGGAGAAAGCGTCAACTTACAGCCCCGTACAGAATATATTATATACACGTATATTTTTTTAACCCGTGCATTTGCATAGTTTGTGTATGCAAAGAGGAGCTTGTCTTGAAAAATAAGATAATCAAACAGGCAGGTTTCCCTAAAGCATCTAAAGACTCCTCTGAGGCCACAGCGCATTTCTGTAAACATTAAATCATCACTTGATCGACATTTATTTTATACGCACTACAAAATGAAGCTGCTCAGGAAACAAAAATTGTTTAGAAAACTGTTGAAATTAATTGAAAATACAGTAAGAATAATAGCAGCAAAGGTTCTGACTAAAGTCTAGCATATGTACACTTCAGTCTTTGTTTCTTTATTCAAATAAAGCTTCGCCTCGCAGAGCTGGTGGTATTTTGCATCAAAGTCTATTGACTTTCTGTTCATTTTAACATTTTTCTACCCTTTACCTATTACGAAATCATTTCAGCACCCTTCAGTGCAAAGTGAAAGTGAGTTAAATGTCCAAGTTCAACTTTTAAAAATGATGAACTTTATGAAAAACAAAATCAACTTTGATTAATTCTATTTAAATAACATCTGAGTCCTACATAAGAGCTTTAGCTGGGTGCTTTTTTAAATGAGAGCAGCAGAAATGCATGCTAAACCCCACCCTGAGCTCCATTGGCTGTCTTTAAAATTTTAACATTTAAAAACTTCCTGCTTGAAACAAAAAAACCAAAGTTGGCTTTACTCAGGCACCATTTCTGCGCTTGAGTGTCGATGACATGCATTTCAATGAACATGGAATAGTCCAATGACTTTCTCTAAAATCTTAATCACTTTATTTTATTTTTAAATGTATTTTTTGTTTAATAAAAAAGTGAAAAAAGTAAAGAATATATGTCACAAAGTTTATTAATAAGCAAAAATGAACACATTTAGGCTAATAAGAAAAACAGTGATGACAGTGCATGTAAAGACCAGGTGAGGTCTGTAGATGCCTCTGTTATGTAAATACAATCCTTGATGTTGATTGGCATCTATACAGATATGTATATATAATATTATTATTATACATAAATATTTGTATATTTGGTTCTACACATTATAGAGTATGGTCACTCACCATACTCCACAGATTTTCTGTAGGATTTCAACATTTCTGCATTTCTTCATTAACAGGACATTAAGGTGCCTTAAGGCGCTTTATTTTGTAAAGTAAAGACCCTCCAATAATACAGAGAACAACAATCAGATGACCCCCTGTGAGCAAACACTTGGTGACAGTGGGGAGGAAAAACTCCTTTTTAACAGGAAGAAACCTCTGTGGAACATTGCAAACCATGGATCAAACACCACTGACTGTTGAGCTGAAAAGAAAACCTAAAATTCCTGCACAGTTTCTGAGGATATTTTTGCATTTTGTACGTTCAGCTCCGTTGATTTCCTGTAATTTTTTTACCTTTTAAAAACTATTAGCTTTGATGGAGAGCGCTTTGTATGAATGAAACTGAAATCCACTCAAACTTTATCTCAAACTTCAGTGACTTATTTTCTGCAATTACAAAAGCTGCGTTTGAGTGTAGAAGCGAATCATCTCCAGTAGAGTTTCTGTAGAATTTTCTCTGTTTATATGGAAATGTGCAAATCCACTGACTTCTTTCAATCCAAGTTAAACTGTGAAAGTTCGGAGACAGGTTGCCTCCCACCAGGTGACCTTTGCAGTTCCAAAGGGGTTGCCTTAAAACAATTCAATGTAGTGGCCTGTTGCAGGGAGGGTGCTATCTCATTTTTGCTCTACTGTAACTGATCAATGTATCAGATCTTCTATTTAATGACATGAATGAAATACTTTCTTTAAATATACAGTATAACCCTGATTATATCTTAACTGGCAGGGCAGAAAACACCAGTTGCATCATTTTTAAGGCTACGTCCACACTAATGCATTTTCGTTTGAAAAAGCATAGTTTTCTCTGTTTTGGCCTCCACACTGAGACGGCATTTTCAAAACGCTCTCGAAAACAGATACATTTGGAAACGGTGCTTTTGCGTCGCAGTGTGGAAAGCGAAAACGGAGACTTTCGAAAACGATGACGCATGTTAGTCATATGATATAGTGATATATGGGCGACCGTGGCTCAGGGGGTTGGGAATCGCATCTGTAACCGGAAGGTCGCCGGTTCGATCCCAGGGCTCTCTGTCCTGGTCGTTGTGTCCCTGGGCAAGACACTTTACCCTACTTGCCTACTGGTGTTGGCCAGAGGGGCCGATGGCGCGATATGGCAGCCTCGCTTCTGTCAGTCTGCCCCAGGGCAGCTGTGGCTACAACTGTAGCTGCCTCCACCAGTGTATGAATGTGAGAGTGAATGAATAGTGGCATTGTAAAGCGCTTTGGGTGCCTTGAAGAGCGCTATATAAATCCATTATTATTATGTGACCAATTAAACAAAGATAGCGGAGGGCATTATGCAGCAGTTGTTTTGTTTGCTCTCAATTTTGACAGCCCTGTTAAAGATTAATATCAGTCTGTACATGCTTCAGGTAGCTTTTCTTCAAATTCTTTAACTCTCACTTGCTTTTGCAACTTTGTGCTTTTGTGTTACTCGCAGCAACAACTCCACCTCACTGTTAGTCCATTTAAAAGACTCATTTTGCTGCGGCATTTCAAAGAGCCGGAAAGTAAATAAACGGCTGACATAAATGAGGCAGGTCGAATCTTCTTGCGTTTCGCGCATGCGCAGGACTGGAACATAAGCATTTTTGGCCGTTTCAGTGTGGACGCACAACTCTGTGAAAACGACTGAAAATGCTAGTGTGGACACAGAGCGTTTTCAGATAAAAACACAGTTTTCAAATCTATCTGGGTGAGTGTGGACGTAGCCTAAGTCACGCAGGTATCTTTGGAGGGCATTAAAAATGTTGCGTTGAGTTTCCATTCTCTGTCATCAGACTACAATAAAAAGTTTCCACCTTCTTTGACCAGCTTTCCTGCAGTTCTCATCACTGGTTTGGTTTTCCACCATGACTTGTTTAGCTTACAAAAAGACAAAGGCAAGTATATGTTAAAAAAAACATAATTGCATGCAGCAAGCATTGAAAAAAAAACAAAAAAACAAAAAGGAGGGGAAATACACTGCTCTAAATGTAAATGAGACATAAACAGAAGTAAATGGTGTGTAACTACATGACAGCAGTATTTTCCCGGAGCTGCAAAACCACCCACTCTAAGCTGGAGTAAGCAAACGCTCTGAATATTTAGAAAGACTTCAAAATATTTCACCTAGGTGAACCTGTGACAGAAGAAAAAAATGTCATTTTAAGAGCCTGCGAGAGGATGTGAGTACATAACATTATGGCCACCCCGTAACCCTAATGGATACAAGCTGTCATCAGGCTAATTCCCAGGCCGCGTCATGGCAGTGCCACCCAGAAAGCGGCGGGCCAAAGGTAGCGTCACATTTCCTGCTTTCACAGGATGAAGGCTGGTGTCCTGGTGGGTATACGGTTGGTTTACATCATGCTAAATGAGGGGGAAGTGATGCGTTTATGCTGTGTAAACCTCCACTGAGCGTACAGGATGCTGCAGCTGCTTAAAGTTTACCTGCTGAATGTAAACTATGAACACCGCCACACACACACACACGCACACATATATTTATATCCTTTCTTCACCCTCTTGTCATCTTTGTATTGTGACGTACTGCACCTGTTAAATCATATAAACTCTCCATGCTGACACATTTATAAACAGGCGTCTAATTACTGCGCAGTTCATTCTCGGTGTGTTTGTCCTTTCATACAGCTCAAACTCTGTGAAATCCATCCACCTCCCTCTCACATATATTAACTTCCAGCAGGTCTTAAAAAACCTAAAATTGCTCCGAGAGAAATGTGCCCGCTGCAGGAGGATTTAACAAATTGGGAGAAAGCGCAGATTATACATGGTTAAATGATTAAATCGCAGAGGTAGCGAGCAGAAGACGGGAGGGAGAAGGAAGAGGGGGAAAAAACAGGTCAACGTGCACCCACAGAGTGCTCAGGGGAAGGCAGGAGATAAGAGTTTATCACATGCGTATAAGCAGATACCGTTAATCCTCCTTCTGTGAGTGTTCTACATGAAATAAATCTGTGACTGACAAACTGGAAAGATAGCATTGTTTTAAAGGTGGAGGGGTGCAGGGGGATGGAGGCGGCAGATAAGCGTGTAGATAATCAATTCACGCCAGGTTGAGCAGTTTCCCCAGGAAGTTGCGGCAAACCAGCGAGGCTGGCAGAAGCAGGTAGACGGGCTGTGCTTAGCTGGTAAATGTTTAGTCCTTAATAATTAATCCCACAGACTAGCCAAAAGCAAGATTGATTATTCTATTAGAGGTGGGGATCAACAATGACCTGAGCGGAGCTCTATTTCACACACTGTTTGAGTGGCGAAAATTACCACCAGTGTAATGCACACTGCTCTTTTTCTTATCCTCTTAGCCTCTGATATTATCTTAAAATATCACTGTTTTATATATGTAGTGTGAAAGATTGGGGCACGGGGCAATGAAGGAGCCGAGAGAGAAATAAAAACGGAAGCATTTTCTACTGCGTGGCGAGCTCTTAATTACAACAAATTACTGACTAAGTGGGGAGAAAGGGACTTCTTTTATATATGAGATTTTATTGCAGTTATCTGACAGACTTAGGAAAAGAATTCCTGCCAGAGTTAGTCATATTCCTTCTTGGTAATCAGTTTGTGATTCCAGCCTCCACATGCTTCTTGGAGTTGATCAGGAGGGTCTCTACGTATCTCCACAGGGATTTTCCCCACTGCTCTTTGGCAAACTTCTTAAAAGGTTTGAGATGTTTTCTTGTTCTTTTGTTCTTTCTACAAACTCTTGATGGCTTGTCCATTACAGAAAATTCACTTTGTTGTCCGCAAACCATTTTTTGATGATTTGTTTTGGATCATCATCCTAAGGGAAGGTCAGTTTCTGCCCAAGACCAAATTTTTTGAAGGACGTCTTTTAGGTTTTCATGATTTCACCAGCTTTTGTAAGATTTCCAGGTCTGTGTGCTCAAGAACAACCACAAATCACAACTAAAGTCACCTCAAGGTGCATTCTGGTAAAGATCCTACAATAGCAGAGAGAAAGCCCAACAATCAAACGATCCCCTTTGTGCGAACACTTTGTGACAGTGGGAATTCATTATGCTAATGAATCTGCATTTGTTCCATCAAAGCCAAAATTCATTAAATATGGGCAAAAATTAGCTTTTATGCAGAAGAGAATTTGAAAAATACAGATTTTTTATCAATACTTATCAATCACATCAATCACCACTCTATCTAGCTAACAATGGCCCATCTCGGCAGCGGCCCAAGTGACCTTAAAAAGAAACTAATCAACTCCAGTCTCACAGCTAAGAATATTAATAAAATGTAGCGTTGTGTTACTATAAAAATTCAGTACTACTATTTCACTTGATTTCAGCAGACAGCACTCCACTTAGTATGTATGCAAACACACACACAAAAAATCTTGAAACAGCATTTAAAAAGATTGTTTGGCATCAGTTTTTCTAACATAAAGTTCTTTATTTTTGAAACAGGGGTCTATTCTCCTCATTTATGTCTAACAAAATTCACGTAGTATAGGATAATGCAACATTATGTGTGTCGTATGTAATCCAGTTGTTCTGAGAAGAAAATGCTGCTCAGCCATGTCTTGTAAGCAGCATTTGGTGATGGTGGGGAAGAAGGGACAGAAACAGCATGTTTTCTGTTGTACATCATGAGCTTATAGCAGCATTACTACTGGAGTGTTCAAGGTCACTTGATCCAGTCCTAACTGTTTTATCAAAAAGGAAAGTTTTAAGCCTGGTCTTAAAAGTAGAGAGGGCGTCTGTCTCCTGAATCTAAAAGCCTCTGCCTCCCATTCTACTTTAGAAACTTGAGGAACCACAAGTATTTTTGGAAAAGATTAAAACAATCAGAGATGTGCAGGGACAATTTAACCTTTGACAGCGTACAATAATTTGGCTAAATGAGCACAGAGTTTGTCATCTAGGCCAAGCTCTACCCACAACCCTGGTGAACACAGACGTCTCAACTGAGACCCTTTTGCAAAATCACTATTTATACCACTTTAGCAACTACTACTAGTACGTACTGCTTTGTACTGCACACAATTACTACACATCTGCAAGCCACTTAGCAGCCCACCTCTGCTATCAGCTCCTTTTAATTGCGTGCCTGACTTAATGTAACATCTTTTATCGTGCCTGCTTTTTTGTGTCTTTCTTCTTCTGTTCTGTCTTTAAGCAAATAAGGCACCCGATGAGAGCCATATAGTATAATTAGCTGGAAAGATGATCCAAGTGCAGGGCATGGCAGCAGACTGAACAACATAAAGCAACCATTTTATTGGTTTATTTAAACCTTCCAAGTAAGACAGGAAGTGACAAAGAAAACACAGGCAGCAGAGAAACTAGAAACACAACAAAACTCTATCAGGAACCTTTTAGAAAAATAAAAGTATATCACAAAGTCCTGGGACCATTGCCCAGCTCAAAATGGGCCCATAAGTGTTACACGTGTAAGGATAATTGGTCTGCCTACAGTTAAGGCAACGAGTGTTTGTTACCTTGCTTAATGTTATTTCTGGCCTTTTGGTAACTAAAATAAATTTTAAGCTTGCGTAAACCAAAACTAAAAAACTAAAAAACGTATTAAAAATCCCAGTCCCAGTCTGTAACTGGTAAGATTGTTTTTTTCATCTTTTTTTTCCTCTTCTGATTATAACAAATGACAGATTTTCAATAGGTGCGATACTCACGCAGCCTGATTAATTCAAACCTGTTATGACTCAGATCCCGGGTCAGATCTCTGGTTGCTGAAGAACCGAGTTGACCTGCAAAGACCGTTTAAACCCACATTGGTCCCCGCGGTCGTGCCGAGTGTGCAGGCTCATATCATGAAACACTTCATAACTGTTCTGCAGCCTTGTTACGTTCTTTCCCTCCAATCCCACCTGCCTAAGAAAGACGACAACACCAGCTTTAAAGTTATTTATTGAAGGCTCGATTGTCTATCTAGTGCCAGGATTTTTTTTTTCCCCTTCTTCCTCCTCTCTCTGGTTTCTGGAGGGAAGGAATTGTCCTTTGACTCCCTAAACCATCTTCAACCCCTCCAGCTTCTCTCTCAAGCTCATATCCATCCACAAAACACACACACACATGCACAAACATACACACAGGCAAAGCCACATATCAACAGGGTATCTAACCACTGGGAGGCAAGAGATCCACAGAGGTGTACATTAACATAAATACCAAATCTGTTGGAGGAGAGAGAGAAGTGTAAGGGGGGTGGTTTTAAACAATATATTCATTGTGTGCAGATGGAGGATGAGAGAGAAAGAGAAGTGTAGAGTGTAGCTCCATCTACAGGCCGAGAGATCACACACATTGGAAATGAAACACTTTCAGTCTTTAAAAAAAAAGGGCAGCACGTATAAATTTGCACACATCTCTGCAGATGACAGACAACACTCTGTTTTTTAAACCTTCTAAATTCTCTCAGGCATCATGTTAATGCAAATTACAGTTTACAGGAAAACAAGGCACACAACAGAGTGCCGTCCTGCTTCCCTCCTGAGGTTCGTTAAGATCAGGTAATACAATTAAAATCTAATTAAAACCACATTACGTCGCTTTTCAGCGTCGTCACTTGTGTCAAGCAGGGGCGGGATCTCTATTAGCGCGCTCGCAGATGTGATCCGGTACAGGTGACACAGAAACACTCGCTGATGTATTCAAACAAACAAATAGAGGATTATAATGTGTCTAAATGTGGTAAGCAAGGCTGAGGTCATGTTTACATGAATTGCTGATGCGGAGCAGCATTTTTATGTCTTTTCTGCACACACGCAGATGTCGTCATTCAGCAGGTGTTCTCCAGTTTGCTCTAAATGTCAGTTTTAAAACCACAAAAATAACTGAAGACTAGAGTTTGTTTGTTTGTTTTTTTAGTAATGGCTTGTTGAGCTTATGTCATTGAATTTAGTGCTGAGGTGAAAATCCTGCATGAATGCATTGGTTTCTTTTTTATCTTTTCTTCAGGTAACGTACATTGGACTGCAGTGCATTATTACAATGGCGACCCTTTATAGTAGGAAAGTGAAAACAGTCCTTATCACATTGTTTTATATTATAAAACAGAATAATATAATAGCTTGACGCTAATGAGGCACAGACATATAATGCATAATGAAAACGTAAAAAGGTAAAGTTAAGCCACTTCATAATACAGCCCATACCTCTTAGTTTAAAATGGAGGCATTTTGTTTGCTTTAAAGTACAAAATATTAAAGTATACTTATTATGTTTTTCAATATGGTTGCTATGGTGGAATCTGACAGTTTTTTTTCTATTCTTGACCCTGTATGGTGTCTTAATATGGCAATGTGGTCATGTCTGTTAAGGATGGGCTGAAATCTGAAGAAGACTGGCCAAAGTGGCTTGTTTCAGACAAAGGATGAACTTAGGGGCTCCATAAGCAGACACTAGCAGATAAAGAGGAATTATTTTGAACTGTGAGCCATGCAAAGCTATTCCATAGAGTCAGGGGTGGAAATAAGCCGACTTTAAACAAGGTTATGTAATACTTTGCGGCATTTTCACTGAGGTTTAACATCCTTGGATGATTCAAGAAGAAAGTGCAACTCTAAGCAAGGGGAGCTGCAAGTATCTTATCAAAAGTGGAGAGGGTAGACCGACATGCAACTCTTTTCAGTTTAGTCCATCAGTAACATCCTGCTAATAAATGGACACCTATAAGTTTATTTTTTGATTCTTAATGTTGGCCCGAACAACACCAAAAAGAACATCTACCTATCTACACGTAAATAAAGATTAATTAAAACTTTAAATCATGAAAAGCTACTCTAATCCAGTCCAATAATAAGAATATTGAGCTGGAAATGTGCAGAAAAGTCCCCTTTAAGCACTTCACTGAACCCTTAAACTCTGTAACATTACAAATGGATAGATAAACAGAAAGCAGCTCAGCTAACTTTCCCAGGACATTAAGAGCCTCCAGCTCTTGTTCTCCTCCACCTTAAATCCATTTAGTTGCTCACAAAGTCCCATGTGAAGCCAGTTGGTCCTGCTCTGTCATCACCTCAGCGACAGCGCTCTCATACACTTCTAGAAATTAGCGGCATTATGCAGAATCGGGTAACAAGCCTTCAGTTCCCATTGCCTTGATTTAGCCCAAGAGGAAATTTACAGTGATAGCTTAACCAAAAGGCTGACAAGCTGGAGGGAACAAGGAGGCTCAACAGGGCATGAAGCCTGAGCCACTTCCTCTTCTGTCTGTCTATTTGTTTGCCTTCATTCTTTTTCACATCTTTCTTTCTCCAAAAGAAAGCACAAACCTGGAGCGGACTGTTCCAAATGAGCTGCATTTGGGTGAAAAGCGTTTTCTTCTTTCTTATTTCATAAGAAAGAACACATCAAACACACATTACATCTACAGCAAAGCTGGAAGGAAGTGGTTTGTTTAAGGGCACTCCAGCAGGGCAGATATCGCTGCTCATCTATAAATGTGGAAGCACGTTTTAGTGATTTTCTCTCTCGCTAAACATAGTGGACAGAAAAGCAAGCCTCTCAGGTGTGATGGCATCAGCCGCATCCTCGCTTCAGACGCGACGGCGGAAACCGAACCTGACGTCGCAGAACTGAAAAGTAATTAGAGGCGGCGATGCCGCGCTCCTTCGGCTGACACCAAATCAATGCAGTTTTTCCGCGTTATCAATTAAAGACGTGTAATTACAAGCGTGGAGAATTGCCTCTCACAAACAGTCAAAGCTGCAGACGGCCCTTCACCGCCGGCTGGCTCCAGAGCCTCTCCTTGCCCGTCTGCACCTTGACCCCAAATGTCACGAGTGACATCCTGGAGCCGCAACGAAGGGTTGTTTATGGATTTTATGGCACTTGCTCCAAACACCTGAGCGATAAACTCAGTGTAGCATGCAGCATCGAAACGCTGTACACTTGGTAGCGAGCCAAAGTGCAAAATGTATTACTCGAGAGCCCAGCTCCCAATTGGAGCCAGCTGGGTTTGAACCATTAGCCGATACAAGCAAAGACAACCTGGTTGCCGAGCGCGCCGACACTCCTGGGTAAATGAAACAGAGGGCTCTACACTGCTACTCCCCCCACTCACTCACCCTCCCACTCCTCTCTCCCTCCCTACATCCACCCCTACACCCCGCGGCCTCCCATCAGCACCTGGGAAAATGGATTTGAAACGAGGGCAGCTCCCCAGCCCTCTCCCCCAAATGAGCAGATGGAGGCTTCCGCAACGATTATCACCACATTACCTGGGAGTCTGTTGACGAACAAGAACAATACAGGCGCTGCTAATAAACCCCAATCAAACATGACACCCCCGCTAATGTCGCTCACTGCTCTATCCCTACAAGGCAAAGCTAGTCACACTGATTCGTTTTCATCACAGTGCCCAGCTACAGCTGCATTCTCTTCTGGCTGCGGAGAAACAGTAGAGGTGATTTCTTTCATTGTCTTAGATCCTCTCATGTTGGAGTCATCACTAAGCTTCCCCTTAATTTGCAGTCATTATGGTTTTCCTCACTTCCTGTCATATATGTATGTACGCTGCTACAGTGGTGGATGCTCACACTAAACATGGGAAGAGTTTCACATAACGACATCAGTATATGTAAATGTAATCCCCGTGAGACTAGAGTGGAGGCTTTTAAACACTGTTTCTGTCATAGCAAGGTAATGTGCTCATTTCAGGATGCCCCACCCACATGCTGTTCAAATATATGTCTGCAGAAAAATTTGAAGGTAACTTTTTCAGGCCTGCCCCCCTTTAGAATCTGAATATCAGCAACAAAAAGGGATGTGAGTTGAATTTTAGCAAGAAAAGGTCCACTGTACTTTGCTTCGAAGATGACAGTTTTTTCTGCAAAGACTCACACCAAGCTGTAGTGAAACTTGAATAAGTGCAATGCATACCAGAAATCAGAGAACTTTTGCATTCAAGGTAAAAGTTGTGTCTTACTCCAGCAACCAACAAAGTCAAAATGTGCAACATTTACTTTGAAACCAAATGTTCTCCATTTCTGGTTTCACAGTCTTCACAGTTTCACTGTTGCTTGGTAAATAGTTTACAAGTTGGCAACTAAGGATGAACACCAGAAATCTGCTAGTGACCCAAACAATTACAAGTAGGTATTTGGTGAACCACTGTATGCCTTTTTCAACCAGTTTGAAGTTGATAACCTCCAACAACCAATCACCAAATGGCCACTTTTCCCTATTGACCAGTTGTTACTAATGGGATTTCTGACCGACCTGCATGAAAGAGTCACCAGGTCCAGGGCAAAATCCAACCCACCTGTCTACCTTGAGCACAGACCCTTTAAGCCCCACCTGCAGTTGTTTGAGTTGTTCACACTGTGACAACTGCTATCCTAAACAGAGGGTGTCCTTCAAGCAGGAGGACCTAAACTGGCTTGAGGACTCACACCAAGGCCCAGGATAAGTTAAATGTTCATTAGTATGTTGTTCTTGCCTACTTATCTTTAACTTGTGTTTGTATTTGGTGAAATCTAGGGGTAAAAGTGTTGCTAAATGCAAAATGCTATATCAGAAGGGTAAATCTAGTAATCCATCCATTCATTGTTTTAACCATTTATCATTTCACGGTCAAACGTCTTTGTTCTTCTTAATTTAATTCAGTTTTTTTCTCTTTTATGTCTTTTTTTATTCTACTTTTATGTACATTTTGTGGTAGCTGGCATTGTTTAAACACTTAAAATAAACACCATTATTGGTTTAAACTGTGAATCATGCAGAGATATTCTAGTAGAGAGCATTTAGACTGCCATGAGCCTGAAACAGCTCGATAAACCTTGTGTGTACGTGCACAGCTGATGTTGATATGACCCTTTTTATGTCATGTGAATTTTTCTAAATGTGGTAAAACGAATGTTGCCTCTGAATACAATGGAGTTGTGTGTACATGCAGAGGTTAATGGAGGTTTCTGGCATGTGGCAGATGCACATTTCTCTCCCCAGACTTCACACTTCTTTTCATATCTCCTCTTTTGTTTTACTGTTAGTGCTCAGTTTTCTCCCTCGGGGAGTCTGGCCCTCTCTCCCTGTCTCTCTCATGCCTCCTTTTTTACCCAAAAAAGCCCAACTGTAACAACAGTGGTCTCTAAACAACGCAGGGATTCCAGACGACTGACCTCAGCACTGCTTGTCCACCGCTGAGATACAAATATTTACCCCTATCGCGTTCATCTCAGCAGCGAGGGCCCCTGATTGGGCCTCGCTTGGCTTGAATGCCCCTGGAAAACAAATCAAACTAGGTTTCGTTTTGTCTCTTTTCCTTCTCTTAAACCAACATGAAGACACACATGTCAACACACTGAGCCAAGCGCACTGCAGTCAACATAAATCAGACAGGCTTCTTGCAGAACTTTTAAGAGTTTGATCTAAAATTTGGAGTTTTAACAGATTTACTGGGCGCCAAACTGGGCAGAACACACTGAGTGGATGATAATGCACAAAAGGATCCAGCAGTTCCGCCAGTGGCCTTTTTTTTTTTGTAATAAACTACCAAATTCCTCACTGAGACACTGAAGTGAAGTGGTTGCACACAGTCACCACAAGACTAAGGCTGCGTCCACACCAATTTGAACCTCATGTGTAAAGCACAACCCTCTCATTCATGCTGATGAAGCCAGGCTGGAAACGAGGCTCGGATGCCACCACAGGGGGCTCTGTCAAAACAGTGCAACAAAAGTTCCTGTTGGGGGATTTAAACCTAAACCTCGGGGTCACGGCGAGCAAAGGTCAAACTGTTGCGACCATGATATCTTCTAGACTCGACAGTCTCGTTGCATTATTAAGAGTCGTGCAGTGTTTTGGCTTCTGTTAAGCCTCTTAACGTGTTTCTCTCTTTCTACAACTGGACTTCCTGGATTGTATTTCATCATCAGGTCCTCCTGCTCGGTGTTACATCAGCGCTGAGGGTCTCTCTGAGTCTTCTGTGATACGATAATTAATTGCTACACTTACAAGAAGTTGGTTGGTTTTCCAGTTGAAGGAGATCAAATCTGGCACAATCACGGTGCAATGAAGTGAAAAGTTCAGACATCCCTAAGCGCCTCATATCTAAATCACGCTAAAAACTGCAGTTCCTCTAACAGCCACTCGAAGCTTCCTTCAGAGGCTTCCCCATAGTCTCCCATTTTAAAATCCCCAGTTTTACAGGAGAAATAGACCTGCTTACATTCTGCTACAAATAACAGTTTTGATCCCTATAGATAATCTTCCCCTTCATAAAACTGTACAGGGGTTGAATTTTTAGTTTTAATCATTTGAATTTTCTCTCTAGCTCAAAAAGGTTGAAGAGTACAGTAATGTGTTGTGTACATGACAACATCTAGTTCAGACAGCAGTACCTTGTAGAGGCAGATGGATGCTTCCTCTTTGCATGATGCTTTTTTGTGTTTGTTCCCTTTAGAGATTTTTTTAAGGCCAGATGCACTAAAAAAAAAAAGACAGGAACCAAAGATGGCAGAACCGAAGATGTTAAGATTTTCATTGGGAGACGAGATGGTTTGGACATGTGCAGGCGAGACATAGTGGATATAGTGGACAAAGGAGGTTGAACACGGAGCTGCCAGGAAAGAGAAAAAGAGGAAAACTGTGGAGACTGTTGTTTTGATGTAGTGAAAGAGAACATGCAGACGGTTGGTGCAACAAAGGAGGATGTTAGGGAGAGGGGTGGGATGGAGGCAGATGATCTGCAGTGGCGACCCCCAGCTAAGAGAGGAAGAATTATATGTGCAGGTAACCAGACTTACATCTGACGCTGAATTATATCGATTATATTTTTCTTAATCTATGAAAAAGCAATGTTACTGTGGTCTCGTTGTGTATATGAGCTGCATAGTATCAAAAGGTAATTTCTGGCTTTTACATTTCACAGTGATGATTAATTTTTATCGGTCTCAGCTGAGGTGGTGTGTGTATGTGTGTGTGTGTACTATGACCTCTCTGCAAACACCAGACATGTTGTTTACCTGTCTCACAGATTTTCTTTTCTTTAAAATTAAGATTTTTGAGTCTGTGTTGCTTCTACCACTGTATCCCCCCCCCCCTCACCCCCTTAAAAAAAAAGACTGTATTTTTCACATCTGGGTGAATTGGACAAATCATCCACCGTAAAAACCACCGCTAAGGGTCTGAAGAAGCCCGAGTACACAATATATTCCTTTTCAAAGCACCCGCTACAGTAGTTTGTGTTTGACACTGATCAAGCATAATCATCAGGCGGTCAGGGTCTATGTGTGTTTATGTGTGTGAAGAGCACACACTGACACACACAAAGACCATCTCCCTCTCTATCTTCCCAGTACAAGTAGAGCTAACCACTCCAGGGAGCTGGAGACTCAATTAATGACATACATACAGCACTTGCAAGATGTCAGGAAAGAAGCACACAACGGCACATATGCACATTAAAGGCTGTTTTATATAGCATATCTGTGTGTGTGCAGCTGTGTGTGTGTGTAGCTCTTGAACTCCAGGGCATATAGTGTAATATGCAGGCTAAGGCCCGTATGTTCTAGTGGATTATCAGCCTCTGAGTTTTAACACAGCCAATGAATAGCACCCTCTTATGTACTGAAAATTGTAATTTAAAATTCAAACCAATTCAGAGAAGAAATGGTGGAATTTGTTATGTTTATGTCATTTATGAATTTGACTTAAGTGTGAGTTTTAAAGCAGGAATGTCTGGAGATGAGAAATACTGTTGAAAACTGCAGTTCATTGAGTGGCCACTTGAGGCTTGAACTAATAGCGAGTCAGTTCCCATGGAGTCCCATGTTAAAATGTCCAACTTTAAAACAGATATAAACATGTTTACAGCTTAGTACAAAAAAACCCAAATGTCTCTGCAGATAAATTCATCTTTGCTACAAATATATATAGAAAAAATTATGTAACTGATCTTAAACCCATTAAATGTGCATCATGGCTTCAAATTATCTATTAGCAGCAAAAGAATGTAGTGGTTTTCATATTTGCAGACAGCTGCGTCCACACTGGAAATGAGTGGCTCATCGTGCATCACTGTGATGTTGCTAGCAGACGGTCCAGGTTCTGGTTGACAAGAACTTTAATTACCATTTGTCAATCAAAGGTATCCTACATTCTCATTGGGATTTGGATCTCTGGTAAACTGGTTGTTTCACCTCATCATTTGATATCCCTAACCGTCCATAACTTTCTATAGTCTCCCGTAACAGCAGCTGAAAGCGTGGACATACCTTTACAGGCAAAAGCTCTCCAGTTGGATCCCAGGAGAAGGCGCAAATCTCTTTGGGCTTGCCTCAGGAAGGACGTCCGGTGTAAAGATCTGCCAAAGCAAATATACAAAGAAATAAGTGAGCAGCTAAAAGTAGCTTGTTCTTCAAGTCATCCACTATTATGGGTGTGGCTGCTTTGAGGAAATGGTGGATGATCGCTGTCTCCTGTTTAAACTCCGCCAACTTGAGTAACATAACTGTATCTATCAACCATGCTGGGGTGTTACTGATTTTTGCAGTACTAATAACTAGTAATATGGCTTCCTGTGCTGTTAGTAAGAAGTTTATGCTCCAATTTTATTTATATAGCACTAATTCTGAATAACAGTCACCTAAATTGCTTTACATTGTAAGGTAAATATTAGAGAGAAAACCCCAACAATCAGATGCCCCCACTGAGGTAGCACTTGGTGACAGTGGGAAAGAAGAACTCGCTTTTAACAGGAAGACACATCCATTAGAGCAGGCTCAAGGAGCAGCAGCCATCTGCCGTGACCAGTTGGTGTTGCAAAACATTAAATAGAGTTAGCTGATAACTTAGCTGACAAATGTAGAGGCTTCTGAAAAGATGCTATTAATCAAGACTCCCATCCAGGACCTCAAACCAATGACTGAAACAACGTTCTCACAGGTTTAGGCAGAACTGTCCACACCACAAAAAGAATGTTTACAAATTTTGAGTTTTTCTCTGAAAATATTGAATTAGAAAATGTATTTTGTCACTGATAAGCCCTTACCATGGTCAAGAGACAAGAAGCCATTAGCAGCATCTCCAATATAGAAACAGTAATGTATACAGCTTACCTTTCCTTACAAAACCTCCGGGTCTAAGAACAGAGCATGCTGTATTGGCAGCTCTAATAATCTTGTGGTCTAACAGTAGAAATGGAAGAAGATTGGGGCTCTAAGAGAATAACAGCAAGTTCATACCAGTCCAATAATAATTCTGGCTCAATCGTAATGTTTTTATTAGCTGTGAAATGCAGTTACACTTCTTCTGTAAATACGTTCTATTTTGCTAGCCAACTAAGACATTAGGGAGATTAATAAACCTGTAATCCCTGGAAGTTTGGTGAGATAACGTGTCCTTCTTTTTTCCAAACTGCCAAAGTTAACTCTCCATTTCACACCTCTGTGGTCTTCCACCCACCGAGACCTCATCTCCACACTCGCACACTCTGTCTGCCGTGGCTTAGGCACGGTCAGCTGCAGCTGACGGGTCGTCACTTGGAGGAAGACGGTGGCTGCTCACAGATCCCGGGGTCAAAGGTCATTCCTGTTCTCCTGGCAAAAGGTGAGAGGAGCAGAGCACGGGTCAGTGGTGCTGAAATCTCATTTAAGAGACTGACCCCGGAGGGCCAGCCTGAGCCGGTCTGACGCTCAGAGGCGCCGTCACTAGGGATGATGTATAGGTTTGGCCCGACAGAGGAGCGCGACGCATACGTGCACACACCTAGTCTTACAGGCGCTGACGCACAGAGCTTCAGAGCATGTCGGTTTGGCATCTCATCTCTTATTGGATGAGATAAAAACCTGTGCTGAAACTGGGAGGTTGCAGCAGCAATTAATAACAAAGAAGAAAGAAAACAGGGATACAGATAGGAATAAAATCCTACACACAAGATAACGTGAGCATGAAGAAGGATAAACAGGAATGGGTGGGTCACAGTAAAGCAGAGCAGCAGAAAGACTCATTATCAGCAGACTGAGATGAAAAGGAAATACAATGAATTGCTGCACTGCATGCAGCTACGACTTACAGGTAAAGTGAATAATACTGATGGATATTATTACAGTGCAATAATTTGCTGGAAAAATGTGGATCCTTACACGTAAACTGAATGTGGGTCAATTTATGTGGACACGTACCAGTCACCTAAACAGCGCTACCGACACCCGTTCCCTCAGGAAAACAAAGAATTCAATTCAACCCCTAAAAGAGAAAAAACTGAGCAGGAAGAAGAAAAAGAAGCCAAAACTCCTTATCCCAGCCTCAAAATTCCTCAAATCCTCATCCCAATGCTTTGCCTTACATACTGTATTTCCACGTGTCTTTGCACTGCAAAAATGAGGGGTGGCTCAAGACTTTTGCACAGTACCGTATATATGTCCCGTTCCTTTTACCTCAGAAGTCTGACCCGTGAGCGACATCACAGTGGATCTGACCGTCTTCCAGGAGTATTAATCGCCACACAGCAGGCTTGATCAGTTATCTGTGTACGAGCTGAGTGAGCTGAAAATACACAGTATAGATTACAAATCCTGTTTATGCAAACTGCTGACATGCTGGATGGCTGGTGTGGCTTCTCCAACTTTCCAAGTAGGACTTGAAATCCTGACTGGAAACTCGGGTTTTCCAACTTCCCCGCTGATATGGAAAAGTCTGGTGTGCTCCTGCAACCTTTCTGCTCTCCTGTGCCTTTTCCTTTTTTGATTCTGGTTTTGTTGGGATTCCTTTCTTCCTGTTTGGGTCCTTTAGTCTTCCGCTCCCACACATCTTTATCCATGCCCACTTTACTGAGACTTACATATCTGCTTGACCTTCATAAATCTGCCCACACCACTTATTTCCATGACTTAATTAAAACAAACAAAAACACTAATATTAATAACAATTTAACTAAAGTTAAACATTTATAATTGTTGTTTGTCACTTCTTTTAATAATAAGATTTCCCAACACTGAGCACATACATAACTTACGCTTGGTTTATAATCAGAAGGTATTTCTTTGTTTTTTTTTCTTGTCCTTTGCAGTTTAAATGTGTTTTAGATCTGAGGACTTGACGCTCAATAGCAGCGTAGAACTTGATGTAAGGTGGCAGATTATGGAGCCAATTGAGATAAGTTGCAGTGATAAATTTCAGGTGACAGGCTAGATACGCTCATTGTGTTCCTTTTCCTTTTTTTTTTCCTTCCCCCTTTTATCTGCGAACTCTTGGTCGAGTGCCAAGTGGAATCAAAGCATCGAGCAGCCGAGGAAGCGGAGGAGAGAGTCAGTTTGTGAACAGTCTGAATTTGAGCTCCTCCAAAGTTGAGATTTAGTTTTAGAGTTGGGGTTCAATTTTTTTTTTAATTTAGGCTTCGTGCATTTTCTACTTTTTCACAACCTCCGCCTTTATCCCCCTCTCCCTCCCTCAATTCCTGTCTTTCTGTCATTCTCATGCACCACATGGCCTCCTGCATGCCATTTGTGTTACTTTCTTGAGTTATTGCGAGAAGTGCGAGTGTCGAGGCGAACAGAAGGGAACAAAGACAGTGAGATGAACCCCTCATCGATCTTCGTATTGAGAACATCTGCCCCAAACCTGAGGGGGGTTAGCAGACTAAGTGGAAGTGGTGCGAAGTTGCAAGCAAACCAAGCAAACCGGAGTTCAGGTACAAGCTGATGTCTTGCATACAACTAATAATGCAACGGTTAGTAGTTTATGAAGTACACCCGTTCAACTTGTCATTAACACAAATATCTAAGCCAATCACACGGCAGGAACTCAGTGCATTTAGGCAGGTAGACACAGACAACATGACCTGCTGAATTCCAAACTGAGCATAAAGATAAGGAAGGAAGGTGATTTAAGTCGTGTGGCATTGTTTTTTAGTATTTTTAGAAACTGCTGATCTGCTGGGAAATTCCCACACAACCATCTCCAGGGTTTACAGAGGATGATCAGAAAAAGAGAAAATATCCAGTGAGCAGCAACTCTCTGAGTGAAACTGTCTTGTTAGGGTTTGAGGAGAAAGGTCAGGATCCTGACAGGAAGGCCCTAAATAACATGCAGAAGAGCCTCTCTGAAAGCACAACACCTCAAACCTTGAACCGGATGGGCTACAGAAGCAGAAGACCGCACTGGGTGTCACTTCTGTCAGCTAAAAACAACAAACTGAGGCTACAATTCACACAGGCGCTTCAAAATTAGACAACAGAAGACTTTAAAAATATATACTTCTATTAACCTATATTAATCTTTACAATAAAACAAACAAGAGTCAAATATATTAAAGAAGACATACAAGTTTGGAAGTCTGTGACAAACTCGCATTTTAACCACTCAAACAAAAAAGTCTTTTTTTCTACAGCTCAGCTTGTTTCCTCCCATAAACTCCTCATTTGTATCTTATTCCAGAGGCTACAGTGAAGAATGTTCAAACACAAATATTTAAAGTCACATCTGATGTCAGTAACTTAGAATAAAAGGCGTGCAAATTCACAGATCTGTCTTATAGACATTACACACTGTGGAGGAGGCGGAGGAGGGGGGAGCGATTCAACTCTGCACCCATGGGAGTAGATATCAGACCACAATCCAGCGTAGCCACAAAAAAGATTAGTTTTTCAGCATGAAAGGTTTAATGGTTGTAAATTCTGTGGACAAGCTTCATGAACCCATCTTTGGAAGCTGCCACAGCTCTTCTGCAAAGCATAAGGAAACTACCATAAGCACAATTAGAGAAGGCATTTTGAAGGAAAGCGGGCTGTCTGGAGAAGCAAGTTAAACCACTTCATCAAAGAATAACTCCTGGAATGCATTGAAATCACAGATTGATGATATCTAGGAGTGTAACAGTATCCAGTGGAGGGGTTTTCTTTTAACTGCCAGCTGCTGAAGTTTTGCGGTGCAGCTGTTATTAAATAAATGTCCCATCCTAAGCTCCGTATCAGGATGGCGTGAAGATCAAACACAGGGGGCCCATTCAAAACCTGCCTTAATTATAATAGGAGGAGAGCCCAAGCTCAAATATTTATCAAATCGTAATCCTGACGCTGTATCCGCTTCACACGAGACGAGCACTCTGATGGACCTGACAGCTTCCCTCTCGCCCAGGCGCCGGACGGGAGCATGTGCAGTCTGAGCGCAGCCACATGTGGGGCTGATTATGAGGGGCCGAGTGTTTACGGTGGACCCAGATGTTGGGTGTTTAACATGGCACGGGCCGAGCGGCGAGTTTTGACAGCTCGTGGTTCAGCTCGACCTACACTTTGGTTGTCGGGCCGCTGAGACAAAATGTCAAACACGCAGATAAGGGCCAAGTAAATGTGATTACAGCAATTCGGCTTTGCCGCTGCCCGGCCAATCTGTCCAGCGTCGGTCAACACCTCTCCTGTGTTTGGAGGGAAACATCCAAGGCTGAAGGGCTTCCTGAAAACCACCCACTGGTTAAAGTAAAATGGATGGATGAATAAATAGACGAGTAATATGTTAAAGGAGGGATCGTGCAAGTGTGATTAGCTTGACACATATTAGTCGATGAATGAAAGAGTGTTGGGAGGCAAGGAAAGAAGCATAGGATGAAAGGTAGAGTAACTGATGAATGAAAGAGTGCACCAATCGACAGATGAGAAAAGCAAAAGGCAAGAAAGACAAAATATAAAGAAAGAGTTGGAAGTGTGTCATTAGCTTCTGGATAAATGAAGCAAGGAATGAATGCAAGATTTTGAGAAGCGCACAACTCCAGGGCTGGGAAATAAACCTAATGTGGAAGTGCTCAAATCTGCAGTTCCTCTGATGGCCACTAGAAGCTGCTTTCAAAAGTGACTCAGTCTCCATAGACACCCAAGTCAAAACTTTACAGCAGACTTAAGCATGTCTAAAACCTGTCACATTAACAATAAACTCCTTTACAACAACCACCGAACCAACCATTACCTTCCGCTGGTCCGAATCATGCTAACGGCAGTCTAAGTGGGGGACATTATTCTCCATAGCCACACTTTCCAGTTCCTCCTGAAGGTGTCTCCTCCCAGAACACCTCCAAAGGTGACATCCCAACCAGACGCCCAAACCACCTCAACTGGCTAAGGGCAGGGTAACCTCACCTGGAAGCTGGAAATCAGGGCCCTCTTTTGAAGCCAGGGCCAGTAGAGAAGCTCGAAGGTGAGCGACTGTTGGTAAGGCCTGTCTTCATTGGGCTTGGTCTACCACTCATTGAAAAAATAAAAAAGAACATGGCTCCACCAACATGTATCAGTTTGTGAATATGGGGACTGGGCATGTAGACTCTCAGCAGATTCTTCAATTTTTTTTCACATTTTTTGGTAAATTTTTATGTAACCTACTAAATTTTACAGGTGCATTTGATTTCACTGACAAGTGGATGCTAACACAGGTGACTGGAGTTAATTCTCAGCCATTTCTCATGGAGCTTTTGGGGACATTGGTGCCTTTTTTGCAGTCGTTTGACAAATAATAGATTGTGTTGTGTGGTTAATTGTACAAACGTCCTGTCTGATAGGTCTGTGCTCCGGTTTTTAACATTTTTATTTATTTATTAACTTTTTTTGTATTGCACTAATCAGCAGTCACACACAGTCTGTGGATCTACCCTGCTAACAAAGCTTAGTTCACTGGCCGCTTTCTGGCTCCAAGATGGCATTGACTAATATGCTTAACTTGAGGCTTCACAAACATTGTGATGTCAGAGAGGCCATGTCCCTCTTTAATACACAGTTTATGAATTTATTCATTTGAATAACAGAAAGAGGGACTGGATGGATGAATGATTTTGCAGATGCAAAGGAGCAAAGATGGGGAGAATGGTGGACGGATGGAAAAAGGGAACAAAGAAAGTCAAAAAAAAGTTTAATAAACTGTGGGCAGTGATGTAGGTGGGAAGGACGGAGAGAGGGGGTGACAGAAGGAAATGAACCTGCTGACAAATAAATGAGTGAATGAACAGACAAATTAATTTGGGGGCAAAAAGAGGATGATTGTAAACTAGTTTCTGGCTGTTAATCAGCTTCATATGTGAGATGCTTATACCAATCTGTATCGGTGGTGGCATAACCAAAGGCCTAGTGCTCCCAGAGCAGTCATTCAAGTTGATTGGCCAGCCGCTGACCCATTCAGAGTTTCCACCAGTCACAGTCAGGAGTTTACTAAGCAGCATTTGCTCCATCCAGTAACTTTTTGTTTTAATTGTGCATCCCAAATATTTAACATGTAAGGAAAGGTACGTGGCCACTAACAAAAAGACTAGCTTCAACGCTTTACTTAATAATTGACCACCAATAACCACCTTTATTCTTCAGCACAGTCTGAACTCTCTTAAGCAGCTTTCTTGTCATTTCTTTAAGTAGTCTTCGGGAATAGTTCTCCAGGCTTCTTGAAGGACATTCAAAGCTCTTCTTTGGATGTTTCTGTCTTTTGTTCTGTTCTCTGTCAACATGATCCCACACTGCTTCAATAATGTTGAGGTCTGGGCTCTGGGGAGGCCGATCCATGACTGATAGTGCTCCACTGTGTGTTTTTTCTAACCAGGTATGATTTTACTGCATTGACAGTGTTTGGGATCATTGTCATGATGAAAAATGAAGCTGTTGCCAATCAGATGCTTTCCAGATGGTATTATATGGTGGATTAAAGCCTGGTGGTATGGTCTGTGTTCATAATTCACCAATTTTGACAAGATCTCCAACATCACTGACTGAAATGCAGCTCAAACCATGACAGACCCTCCACCATGTTTTACAGATGGCTGTAGACACTCACTGCTGTATCTCTCTCCCGGCCTCTGTACGTGGAGGATCTGAAGCAAAGGATCTAAATGATCTGAAGCAAAGATTTTGATTGATTGATTAATCACTCCATAAAACCACAAAATGTCATCCCTTGAGTTAGATGGCTTTATTGTGGTTAGGTAATTGATGGGCTAGCATTAAAGTGTTAAAGTTAAAGTGTTAACAAGCAAATAACATTCCTCTTCTTCATTACACCAGAAATGAAGAAGTTTTAAAAAGGTTTGCCTCACCAATGCAGCCAACACATTTCAACAGAATCGACTTTTTCTTTCTTTCTTCAAACCAACTGCTTCTTTGTAGCAGTTAGTTTGCAGATAAGTCTCCCTCTTCATGCAAACTACTTGGTCGCTATTGTGATTAAAGCAATTGCGAGGAGATTTTCAGCACTGTCTATCTCTTTGTGACAAATATCAACTAGTGACAGCAAGCAGCTTCCCACAACCACCATCCAAGGGACACACATTATTCCCTGGCAACCACTGGTTACCAGGGGTCTTTGACCGGTCTCTAGTACTTCTATCCATTTGATGAAGAAAAACATATTTTATGCTTTAGTAAATTAAGTTTAACAGCACATATCTGTTTTTTGTTTTGTTTGTTTGGGGGGGGGGGGGTGTTTTGGGAGGGGGGGGGGGGTATTAGAATCCAGATGGTTTTCCTGGAAGCCTCGTTTTTTGGGTGAGCTGCATGTATGTCTACACTGCTATTGGAAATGTTTAAAAATCAGCACACAGAACCTTCAGTTGATTAAAAGGTATTCGGTCTCTGGTCCAGCCTCCGTGTCAGCATCCTCATCACCTGCTTCGCCTGGCCCAGCTTCCGTGTCAGCATCCTCATCAGCTGCTTCGCCTGGCCCAGCTTCAGCATCCTCATCAGCTGCTTCGTCTGGTCCAGCCACTGCTTCGTCTGGTCCAGCCTCCGTGTCTCCATCCTCGTCTGGTCCAGCCTCCGTGTCTCCATCCTCGTCTGGTCCAGCCTCCGTGTCTCCATCCACGCCAGCTGCAGCCTCGCCTGGTCCGGCTTCGCCTTCAGCTTCGCCTTCAGCTTCGCCGGGTCCAGCCTCCGCATCCGCTTCAGCGTCGTCTGGTCCAGCTCCCGCGTCCTCATCCTCGTCTGGTCCAGCTCCCGCGTCCTCATCCTCGTCTGGTCCAGCTCCCGCATCACCAGCTTCGTTTGGCCCCGCCTCTGCATCAGCCTCACCTGGTTCGGCCCCGCCTCTGCATCAGCCTCACCTGGTTCAGCCTCCGCATTCGCTTCAGCGTCGCCTGGCCCAGCTTCGGCTTCAGCCTCTGCCTCATCTGATCCAACCTCCGCTTCGCCTGGGGCTGCAGGGGCCACGCAGCCTTCGGGTCCCCTCCTACCACCTCCACATTGTCGGTCATCTGCCAGGCCGCTTGTTGGGCATCATCACCACCGTGGCCGCCCTCCGGACTTCTGTTGCCGCCACTGCCTTCTGCGTGGCCGGCCTCCAGGCTTGCATTCCCGCCGCCGTTGCCATCCGCACGGTCGGCCCCCAGAACTGCTTCCTCGCCGCCGTTGTCATCCGCACGGTCGGCCCCCAAAACTGCTTCCTCGCCGCCGTTGCCGTCCGCACGGTCAGCCCCCAGAACTGCTTCCTCGCCACCGTTGCCGTCCGCACGGTCGGCCTCCAGAACTGTTCGCACGTCGCCACCGTTGCCGTGTGCACGGTCGGCCCCCTGGACTTTTTTGTAGACTCTTGGTGAGCTCTGGTTTCGTTTTGTTTTTGATATGCTTTCCTGCGTTTTTTGGACTCTGGTGCTCCTTGTTTTTTTTTGCTTGGGCCTGTCCCTCCATCCTGGACCCCCTCCGCCCGCCCTGGCCTGGTGCTTTGTTGTGCTTTTTTTTGTTTGGGGCTGTCGGGAGCCAGCCCTTAGAGGGGGGGTACTGTCACGGTTCTGGGTCCGTTGGACCCAGTATTTTGAGTTTATTATGTTTTGGTTTATTTCTGCTTCATGGATTGTTTTCTTCTCGTAGTGATGATGATGATGATTATTTCTTGTTTCTGTTTATCCGTGCTTAAGGATTTGTTCTCAGTTATATCTCACGTTTAGTTTAGTTCAGATTCCATGTGTCATTCTGTCTGTCTCTCAGTGTTAAGTCTGCATGCTTGTTTTGTAATTCATGTTTCCTGTTTTATTGTGAAAGTCTTTGTCTTATGTTAGTGTGTGCAGCTTAGCTCCCCCGTCTCGTTAGCCCTGATCTCTCCCAGCTGTGTCTCCCTCCTGTTGCCGATTCCCCCGTTACTACCCTGTGTATATAAGCCCTGTGTTTTCCCATGCTCAGTGTCGCGTCGTACCCTCAGAATTATGCCTGTGTGTCCTTGGTCTCAGTGTTCCATCCTCACTCCATGTTTGTTTTTCTGCCAGCAATAAAGCTGAGGTTTTTTGAGTTTCAATTCTGTGTTTGAGTCCTGCATTTGGATCCTCATCTCTGCTTGCCCGCACACAGAGCCCTGACAGTATTTGGAAATTGGTGTATTGTTTGGTCTGCTTAAACTCTGATATAATGAGAAGACGTTAGCTGATATTATGCTCCAGAGTGAATGCGATTCCAGTGAATCAAGCCATCAACCTCCATTTACCGCTGTGACTCGATGACTCAGGTAAGTTAAAAACAAAAGGCAGATAACTCTGAGTGTCTGTGGGTTCACGGGGCGTCACACATTTCAGAATATGTTGCTGTCAGTTTAATATTCCTGGCCTGCGGGGAGGTGAAGATCAGGTGACTGGGGTATAAATAGGCCATCGGTTCATCTCGGCCGACTCGCTGACAGGATCAGAGTGACTGAGGACTGACTCTAATGTCACTCGAAATCAGGACAGTTGTCGCTGAGGGACCCTTCGAGTCGGCGGTGAGCTTTCGGCGTGTCCCCTGGATGCAGACGCGGAGAATGAGGTTTACATCTGTTTTCTCTGAAGTGATGGGGAGGTCACCGGGATCGGGCCCGAGGGAAGGTCAAAGGGCCAGCAAGGAGGTCTGGAGGTACGGGAGCAGGCAGCCGTTTCACCGCTGCTGCTTGAGGCGGTGCATACCTGAACAGATGTAACTGCCAGACTCAAATATACATGAATGTTTCTGCAGGGTAAATAAACACAGAGTACGCTTCAGTTTACAGGAAATCACAATCCCTGAAGTGCACGCCTCAGATCTGGTCTGCCAGTTTAGCATCTAGGTAAACAACTACCCTTCTTTTAATTCATTTTTAACCACTTTTTAACAAGGTACATGTGAGCAAATCCACATCCACAGCGTTGGCCTGGGGAAATATTTGCAGGAGGTGGGAGAAATACACCGTTACAGCTGGAGGATACGTATGTTTACCATGTTTGCGAGCTTCAAACAAAGTACTGCTGAGGGGGAGATTGGGGAATTCAAACTGCTGATAAAAAGATATAATACTCTAATGTTTAACACCTTTTAAATGTCTTGATTAACATACAAAGAAACCTGTGTGCTCAACCCCCCCATCCCTCAGTTTATTGCTGTCTCTAAAGCAGCGTTTAGATAACTGAGGGACAGTAAAACTCTCCAATGAATGCTGTTGAAATTTACTTAACAAGTCCTTGATGCAGGCATCTTTGCAGGTTTTACAGACTATCCCTTTGAAGGTTTTACTCACCATAACATCCTGAGAAATCACAAGCATATATAATAACAGTGCAGTCAAATAACACTAACTTTTTTATTTTTGAGAAAGCTCATTATTGTAGTCTCTAACCTTCTTAGCTGGAGTAATTTTGTTGAAAAACAATAAGAAGATACCCACACTTTGCTTTCTCATAAGTAGTTTTCCCTTAGAATGAAATGATCTTTCGAATTAAACAAATTGGTTACAAGACAACAGAGAACAGGTGTGTTTTTTTGCACTTTTTCTGCAGTAATTGTTATCCATGTGCATGTGCCTCTAGATGATTGTGCTGTCTTTATTAAAATATGATATAATCACTTGCAAATCCCTGCTCCCAAAGCAATAACATACCATGAACATCTTGATTCCTCCGTAAAAAAAACCCCCAAACATCTCAGATACACCTACAGTGTGTACTCATAAAAACTCAAGAAAACAAGCGGAATAATAACTTATTCATAGAGATTACAAAACGTGGTTATGCTGCATTTTTAACAGCAGCTAAAACCGAGGTCCTTTGCAAGTCTGATATATCCTCGTGCGTTTCAGCGATCTGTCAAGGTAATGTTAGAGCCGCAGTGACAGCATCAGCTGCTCAGCGCTGCTTTTTTCATTTTTGGAGGCGCTGCGAACAGGAGAAATGGTTGGAAAAGCAGGTGTCTCTGCCAGATTATTGAGGCAATAATCAACAACAAAGGTGGTAATTTATAACAGTGAATCCTTTAGATTTTACATTCAGCTGGAAATTTATTACCCTTTAATTCTTGGCTTACCGTTTCCTGCGAATTTTAACTGTTTATATTTTATGTTGACATAATGGCTCAGTCACAGTAGAGTAAAAGCAGGACAGCAGCCTCATTGCGACTATAAAAAATTGGTGTTTGCCCAGCTTTTCACTGAACTGAATTGCTACTAGTTGCAGCAACCACCTGGTCACCCAAAGGCTGAGCATGCAACACCCCCAACATCTGGGCGACCACTTTAGATTGTGCCGGTCGCCTGGTTGATGGCAACCTGACTGTCAACAAACTGCATTCAGTTGAGAATAACTCTTGTGCAATGCATCTCTTTACAGCAGAGATTTATGATGATTTGCCAGAGTTTATTGTTGTCTTATCACCAATAAATTCCCAAAGATTTGATGCTCAAGATTTAAATTTTACTTTGAAAAGACATTAAATTAATTCTATGATGTTATGGATCCCTCTACAGTGCCTCTGGGGTGGTCCACTGCAGGGTATTTAGAGGGGTTAGGATGATGCATGACTCATAATGAGTGATAATTGGTTAGGTTCTGACAGGAGGAGTGAATCAGAGGCACAGCAGTGCCAGAGCCATTGACTAAGTAACTTAGTTTTTTTCCCTCGTCTTATCCTAATTTCAATTAAATGAATAATTCTTAATGTTGTTTTATTATTATTATGTTATTTGTTGTTTCTTTATCCTTCATTGTTTTATACACAACACTAATCTTCCATATTTCTATATACAAAGTTGCTCCTACAAAATAAAATCATTTAGAGTTTTAAAACTGTCTGGTTTCTATTGTGGTGGAACTGTAGTGCCTGGGCTCCTCACATTAATTCATTTCAGTTTAGTTTTATTTATATAGTTCAAATCACAACAACAGTCACCTCAAGGCAATATACATCGTAAAGACCGTACGATAATACAGAGAAAACCTCAACAATTAGACAAACCCCTGTGAGCAAGCACTTGGTGACTGTGAGAAAGAAAACCCTCCTTTTAACAGGAAGAAAACTCTGACATTAATAACATAAATTCTAGACCTCATTAATTTCCAAACCCTGGTTACCCTCAACATACATGTCAACAATTATCTGATTTAATCATGTCATATTCTGAGTATCTGGTTTTTTATCTTGTGCATCATTTTTAATGAATTATTCACTTCCAGTAACCTTTTTATTAAATTAATTAAAGATTAACTATCCAGGGCACTTTTTAGCCTGCATAGAAATGACTTAGGACAATATGTTTCACCGGATCAGCAAACAGCATTTTAGCGGCACATGTACTGTAAATAACACAAACCACTTTACTGTTTTGATGCATAAAGACAGAGTTCAGAAGACGTTAGATTTCCTTTCCTATTTCTCTACATCTTGGCTTATAAAATTCTTAGCGCTTTATCCATTATGCCATTCTCCCGGAATCCCTTGGAAATTCACCGCACCCTTTATAATTACTGCACCAACTGCCGACTGACAAGGCTCATTTGCCTTCGCTGGAAGAGGTTGTCTCTTTCCTTAGGTACCTCTGTTGTGCTGCTGCCCTCCCCTTGTCACTACAAATTCCCATCTTTACCTACGCAGCCGGTGGCATCTTCAAATATGGATACTCGGCCTGTTAAAGTGAGCGCTGTCAAGATAAACAGGGGTAGGGATGCTCAAAGGGGATTAGATTTCCAGGCAGATTTTCTTCTGTTTAAATTGATACCGCACAAGCAAGGCTCGCTTTGAGAAAGATGGGCCTGTTTCAAATAGTGAGGAATATATCAGAGGAGACACTGAGGAGGAATCTATTTTCACCATCATATTTGCTGTAAGACATCTGTCCACATGTTCAAGGAGCTTGTAGAAATTAATATTTACCGTGTGGAATATGATGCCAGCACATATGCCCCCCTTTCATATTTAATGTATTAAAGGTACAATCTGTGATCCAGATGCAAACAAAAAAGGCTGTCTTGAGCAATAAGAGTGAGAGTCAGCAACACGAGAAAGACAGAATTTTTTTTTTTTTTTTTATGTATTCGCTATAAAACCAGCCCTAACTTTATTTATTGGGTTTAAAAGGACGTGGCCTTAAATGCCAGCCAATATCAACAATCTGCTTGGATTAGTGCTGTGACAGAAGAGGTAAAGGGCACCAAGTGAAGTGCAACCTACAGCATCATGTGTCCAATATTAGCACATCAAGGTTCAAGTGCTGTGCAATCTGCTCATGCTGTCGACATGTCGCGGTACATTACGGTCACCTGGGAGGAACACTCAGCTGATAGCTCATACATTAGGCATGAGCTATATCATGTTTAATGTATGATGCTGGCTGCAAACATGACATTTCATGGGTGTCAGTTATAAAAGGAGGATTTTGGTTTTGTTCTGGGTTGATGTGTTGATTTTTAAACATGGCCAAACAACATTGTCACTGTTGCGAGGAGCCTGGCCACAAAGGAGTTGTAGCAAGGGTCAAGTTGCAAAAGTAACCTGATGACAGGTTTATCAAAAAACAGTTGAATTTAGCATGATGTGGTCATTTCCAGCTTCTTGTATTTGTGTCTGGTATTAGCCCTCTATGCAGCCCCTCAGCACCCAAGTGTTTAAATCTTTTTATGGTCTCAGTCATATTGGCCTGGAGGCCAGTCAGCAACCCCTATCAGTGCAGGAAGAAAACACCCACTTCATACTGGGCCCTTTTGTCCAGTATAAAGTTGCATGACCAAACACGTGGGGGTGGGCGGTGGGGTAGGGTCCAGACCCACAGCTCTTTCTGTGACTGAGATGACCACATCAGATCTCATGTCAGCCAGGTCCATTAAGAGCGGTCTTAAGCGTGAGCTTTGTTGCTCATGGAGATTATTTGTACCTATCTAACTGTTTATTATGAGCATTCACTGGAAAAGAGGAATAGGTCTGATGTGAGATCTGCGAAAAATGACCAGAAAAGAAACTCATATAAAAAAAATATTCTTTATGCATTTTTTATTTCCATGTGGTCCTCCAAACCTGAGGTTTTTAGGCCCACTGGATGATCTTTTTATCCAGTTGGATAATTACTCTGCTCATTGTCCATTTATTGCCCCTTCTGTCTTTACCATGTTCCTCATTTTTTCATGACAGATGGCTGAGACAGACAGGTAGCTGGTATGAGGACAACAACAGAATATGTAATTTCTACCCCTCCCTGTCGTCTGTGTTCCCCCTGCAATCACAACAAAAAGAGGATGTCTTCCCATCCAGTGTCTCCTCTGTTAACGTCGGCTCCGTCTGTCTCTGCAAAGTGAGCACATGGTTCATGCATAAATCAGCAGCACGGTGATCCCAGGTTGTCCCCTGATGCACCGCCTCCGGTGATCTGGCTACCGGAGCCGTGCCATTACGCTGGCGCATTGAGCCAGCCGCCACTAAACAAATATGAAACCATGCCACTTTGTGTCACAATTTTTTACATCCAACAGAGGTCACGTGAAACGCGAGGGAACCTTTTTCGCCCATCTGTGAGCTAAAAACGTTAAAAAGGTGGGCGAGCCTCGCGGGAGGAACGCAGAAGCAGGAAGAGCGAGGATGTGAGCCATTACGGCTGTGCATGTGACACCGCTATCTAAGATGCATGACCCCCGTAGCCATTTCAAATATTTACACTCTTACCTGTGTATCCCAAACCACAAAACGGGGCTTCAATTTATAAAATATGGTGACAAAATGGGCCTGGTTGTCATTGCAATAATTCGATACTGTTACTGGCAGCCCCTCAACAATCCACACAACAGGTCAGTGCACTCAAATCGTATTTTGCTTAGAAATGAATTAAAGTGGAGCAGGTGTACCAGTACTCTATACTGGTACATCTGAAACTGGGTTGAGTTTGCCATAAGGTAATTAAACTTACAATAAAATGCCTTGTTTTTACTTTACCATATATCTGCTTGACAGGATCCATGTAAGTACAGAATATAAATTCAGATCATAAATAGTTTGTCAGCATCAGCATCATCATGTATTCCCTTTTCATATCTCACTAACTGTTTAGTGTTATTTCAGCTGCTGTTCGATCTACTGGTTTCAGTAAGGTTGCATCTAAAGACTGATACATCTCTTTTGGGGCCACAAGGTGTTTTCCCAGTTGTTCCACTTGGTGGGAGGCAACCTGTCTCCAAATGACTGGAGACTTTGAACAGCCTGGTGAAGGTTTATAACAGTTTACTAACAACTGCAATCAATCAGCAGGATCAGTGATTGAATGGAAATTGTTTGTGTTACATTGGGCGATCAGCCGCAGACTTTCCGGGGATAAGTTGATTGCACATGTCACCTGGTCGGCGGCAACCTGATTGCCAACACATCAATCCGAGCCTCAAATGAGTTGTGTCTTTTTGCAATAAGGGATTTAACTCAACTTGTTGTCAACTAGTTGTATTCTGGTAATATTCCTATTCATAAATGTCATTTTGGAATTAAATCACCATCCTGCATCAGCTATGTCACTATCTCTGGATTTCTCTTTTAAATCTACGAGGTTCTGGCTGTCACAGCAGTCTGTGTCGCTGTATTGATGCACCAAAACTATTTCGAAGACAACAACTGACTGTCAGTGGCTGTAGACTCAGTCCCTGCCTTAGAAGGGACCATTTCAAAGTCAACAAAATCCCTCACACTCAGTTTCAACAATTTTGGCCATGTGCCAGTTGCTGCTTTGCTTTTGTGAGTGTAGCTCAAAACATTAATACCATCATTATTACTCACACCTGTACCAGTGAACACAGAGAAGCTCAGCCATTAGTTGTTATTGAAGAACATATTTTTTGGTTAGATGCATTTTTCCCTACCAGGAGGCTGATCAGGACCCTCTTGGGTCCCCAAGTTTAACAGACTCCAAGTCCACCATCTCAGACTGCAGCTGGTGATTAATTTCTGCTATCCCTGTTCTACTCTCTGTCCTGCAGGTGGAGAACTTGGAGGTAGCATCAAAGCTGCACAGCAGACCAAGGACTTCTATCTCAAATAGTCGAAGATGGTGGAGTTTGAGTCTGTAAACAGGATGAACTCAAACTCAGTGAGAGCCCTCTTGGGATGTTGGGGGCTGGATTAGGATCGTCTGGGCTTCAAGATGGATTCTGTGAGATTGTCAGAAAACTCTTAATTTCCCACCGAATTTCATGGTGGTGGCAATAAAGAGTCACAAAACTAATCAAAGAGTGAATGGAGCGTGACTCCTCTTAACCATCCAGAAAGATGGATTTTAGTTTGTTTTGGTCTTTATTGACTGCTGTTGTTGGCAGGTTTGTGAGTGAGGAGTAGCTGACAATGCCTTTACTCCTGTGTATTCACCCGCAGGGAAATCCAGGAAATTGATGAATGCAGGGTGGGCTCCAAGTGATTATCCAGACCTGGACCTGTTCTCTAATAAGCATTCAGCATCACACCTTGGCTGGCCTGAACCTCCTTTTGCTGTGTTTCAACCACATCAGCTGTTAATTGGTTTATTTTCTCAAGCAGATGAAACTTGTTTCAGAGTAAAAGGAGAGCCGGTGAATGAGCTGGGGAGGAAGGAGGGTGTGGGGTACTGGAGGTTGGAGAAGTCACTTTTGATGATATTACGTTTTAATTATTTCTGTAAATACAGGAGGCTGGGGCTCCTGGGCGACCCTGTCAGTCGATTTTTCATTACACGTGTGGTTGTAAGGTGTCTGGGTCCAGCCAGCCGTCTAGCTGACGTTCCACCGGCGGCCATGAGGGAATAACACCCCCCTCCAGCACACACACACCCCTCTCTTCTTTCATCTTGTTAATGGACATTCCTCCACAAACGTCGGCGAGTCTACCTGACTGCAATCCTTTAAAGTTTAATTCACTCTACATTTAGCTCTGGTCATAAATACCATATTAGGTAGCAGCAGCATGTTTTATGTGCTCCCTATGGTCGTGCTTTTGTTTTAATGAAGCCATTTGCAACTTATGAGCAAAAAATAGGGAGAGAAAGTCGCATATTAGATGGGATAGATCAGTCAAACCTATTCCCACTCTGTGTTTTATACATGGGCTAGAATAAAATGAGGCCAATGCCCATCCACCAGTGAGGAAGGAGGACTCTATTTTGACATCCTTTTCAGTCCTTGATGATTTAAAGGGCTCTTTTATCAGAGAGTGACTGGTGGTTTACTGCAAATCATTGACTCAATCACATTATTCATCTGCTACCATAAATTATTAGAAATTTGTCTGGCTGATGCTGCTGTACTTATGTAATATGCCAATTGTTGGATATGGGAACTTCCTCCGTAACTGTACACACTAAATATTTGGTTTGATTGAGCCTATTGAGACTTAAACCACAACTCTGGCTGTATTTTGCTCTTCCTAATATAAAAACATGCTTACTGAGAAGAAAGAAAGCCTAATTTCAAGGACTTCTATCACAAATTGTAGGTTTCCTATAACAGCTTTGAACAATTTAGTCATTTAGGTTGGGATAGTTGGCACAGTTGTCCTTTCTCACATGTAGAACACAACAGGAAATAGTCTGTTTGAGATATAGTCAACTACAGGGAACACTCTGTGGGGTTTAGGCAAGATAGTTTCCTGGATAAAAATCAAAAATCATTCATACCAACTGTGAAGCACGGTGGTGGAGGTGTGATGATTTGGGCTTTGCTTTGCAGCCACATGGCCTGGATATCTTGCAGTAATTAGCTCAACCATGAACTCCTCTGTATACCAAAGTATTCTAGAATCAAATATGAGGCCGTCTGTCCAACAGCTAAAGCTCGGCCCAAAATGGGTCACGCAACAGGACAATGATCCAATGGCTTTGGCTGCAATGGTTCGGGCAAATTCCAGACTTCAACATTACTCAAACATGGTGGTGGGACCTTAATGAACTTGCCCGCAAACATCCCAGTACAGCTGTCCTTGATGAAGCAAAGCAACACTGTGCAGAAGAGTGGGCCAAAATTCCTCCACAGTGATGTGAGTGACTGATAAAGTCCTACAGAAAAGGTTCTTCTACAAGCTGCTGAATCATGGTGTGAACTTAGTTTTTCACAGGACTGCATAAAGTTGAGCATGAGTGTATATTCTGCTTGCAAGAGATAATTGCACTAGACAATGAGCACTTTTCATTGAAGGCTCACATCATGTAAACTCTGTATTAAGGAGCTGGCAGATTGAAGACCTGCACCTCTATTGTTTAGTGTCTACAAACAAACTCTACTGCATCAAAAGCATCTCAGTGACTTTCAATCAGTGTCTGTGTACAAATCTTAAGTCAAGGCATTAGTGACTCTATTCAGGAAGTGCGCTTTCAACGCTAATCATCACAGAGGCAAATCAATCAATTAGCAAATAAAATGACACAGAGCAGAAAAATCACCCCAAACAATTCAATCTGTTGCGTTTGTGTTTTTCCAATCCCACAACCCTAATGTGTTCAAAGTTACATCAAATAACAGAAACTGCAATTACAGGTTCAGTTTTATCTGTTGCTTCAACATTAATATGGAAAACTGTAATTCCATCTCTTTAAAACTCTCTCTTACAACTTGTGAATGAAACTGGGAATGCACAGAGCAGAATTAAGAAGAAAAGTAATTATATGACTTTTACTGCATTTTCTAAAACAATGTATAGATTTTGCATGCCATAGAGATCCACAAATACCATAGAGAGCAACAGCAACAACATTAATTGCACCATTTAAATCAAATGAATCAAACAACGCCTTCAGAACCTGTCAGAAAAAATCCACTTCCCAGTTTATTTCACCACGGCCGATGATAATTAACATGTAAGCAACTGCAGAGGTCATTCTGACACCTACTTTAAACTATAAATACACATCAAGCCAAGTACATATATTTCTGCTTTATTAATCATATTTGTAAGTCTTCAAAAATATTATGTCCAGTAGTAAATATTTATTAATTTATTTTTATTTATATATTGATTTTTTGTATAATTCTTCAACTCTTGTATCTTATTTTGAAAAAGTATTCTAATAGATAAATACAAGTTTACTACTTCAATAAGAAAAAAAAGTGTGAGATTTTTATGACACATACAAACATTTAAACTATAATCCCTCTCTAGAATTTCTTATATTTCTTTTCCATATGGGGTTGCCTGTCGAATGCAGCAGCTGTAGTGCAGGATCTCTCTTTTCACCCATCCTTGAGATCCTGTTGGTCTGGAAGCGTGCCGTGTCATCTTCTGTTGTGATCCTTATTAGTTTGCCTACGAGTGTCACCGTGACAAATGCCTTACATTTATTTGTACATATGCTGTGTGCTGGGGAGACTTTTTGTGAACCCAGACTGTTTTGGAAACTGTTGAGTGAGTAAGCAAGAAAAAAAAAGTTGCCTACACTTTCTTTTTCCTTTCAGTTGGAGCCATGTGGAAGACATCTTATCGCCACAAACATGCAATCTTTACAGCTTCAGATCTCCACATATTAAGAGAGGCGGGTGCTTATTGTGTATGCTAAAGACGGCAATAACAAATGCAAATTTATGGAGTGGTTAAGTGTCACCTCACTTTAAACGTAAGGAAGGCGTCCAAAATACGCTCCCCACACCCCCACCCCCTTCTTCACTTATTCAGAATGAATCTTGCATCAAAGTTATCGGGTGGGGCTTTGAACGGTGGGATGTCACATCTTTTGTTTCCTCTAATATCCCTGGAAAATCTGGTTAAAATTGGAGGAGACAGCAACGAGCTGGTTTTCTCTGCCGGTTGCAGAGATTCCTCACTGTTTTCACAGCTGTCTTGCTTGCAGGACGCGGTTGAAGGTGGTAGCGGAGGAGGGAATCAACCCAAGTGTAAAGATGAGAAATGAGAAGCAAAAGGGATAAACCAATACAATGAGTGTCTCACACCAGCGGCAGAGGCAGAAAAAAATAGAAAAGTTAGAGCGCTGTGGATCGTCTGCAAGGAGTTATAAACTCATGAGAGTCCTAGCAGTGCAAACAGTAAATAAAGACAATATGTTATCATCAGACAGGAAGTGACCAAAGGTTGCAAACCCAAGTTCAAATGACTTTAAACCAAAGACGCCAAACAGCTCAAATGATTATTAGTGACTCCATTCACATCTGATCGGTTATTGTTGGGCATGCGACTGGATGGCAGCTGCTCGCAGGTAATGTCCCCCTCATGTCGCCGTTATTAGGCCTCTGGTCAACAGCCAAACACAGCAGCTGTCCATCCAACACCAACCTATAAACCCCCGCCACTGCCCCCCCCCCCCCCCCCCCCCAGTTCCTCTTCATAAACAATAATATGCAGGCAAATGGGGTGGCCAATGTCAGACGTGGCCAGACAAACACGTCGAAGGTCATCGCTGCCACCCAGTTGTTATTCCTCAATGACTCAATTTTAAAGCTCTGCTTATGAAAGCAGGAGAGCAAAATGCTCACAGGACAAGGCTTCACTCGGCAATATCAAAGTGCACCAAAACTGAAAAAAATTATAAAAATAATAATAATTAAAGTAAATAATAAGTATACAGGAAACGTCTCATACCTATCATATTAGTTTAATCAAAAGGTTTTGATACACATTGAGAGTAAATTATTTTATTTTTTATTGCTGATTAATCTGTTGATTGCTTTATCGGTAACTAAAATGAAATGAACATCCTTCCCAAGGACCAGAATGAGCTCCTGAAATGCTCTGTCCACAACCAAAAACATCAAGTAACCATCAACTTTTTAAAAACTATGTTCACAGAACCTTTAACCTTTAAGAAATATAAAAGTTGAGTCTTTTATGACCTTATACTCCTTTCTCACCTTTCTCGCGTCATCTCTATACTTTAAAACATTGTTAACTTCAAGACTGAGCTAACTCAGTGCTTCCCAATAAACGTCCTTTAATGTTTAGTCACATTAGAGTAAAAACAGAGTTGAAACCACGTTACAACTTGGAAAAATTGGTGATGGCCATTGATTACACTGAAGTGGTTGCATTCAGGGACCAACAGCTAGTAGTTGTGGTAATCAGTTTCAATCTCAAGGTGATACCTCAGGTTGCCTAAGGGGAGGCAATCTGTCTCAAACAACTCGGACTGAGCGGATTCTGAATGTAAACAGTTCATGTGAAAATCTTTTTTGATGTCTTGAGGAACCAAAGTCGCTTTACAGACAGCAACTGACTGCAACTGCTTGCAGACTAGAGGTAGACAGATATCGATCCAAATATCGATAGACCGATACCAACTTTGATATTGGTATTGGATCGATAGTAGTGTGATAGGATCTATACTTTGTTTCTATCCCTTTCATTTCAGTATGTAACCCACTGAATTGTATTAAATTAATCATTTTGGGGGGAATTAAAAAATATACCTCAGACATGCACTATGAAAAATGTCTGAACCTTTTCGTGTTGACTGTTCAGTTTGACTGTTATGCTGATTAAACTGGCCGAACCATCTAACCATTACTGTTAGCTTACTTTCTATACCATCCATAATTACTGTTAGCTGTTACTGCATTTAACAGCTATTCATTGTCTTCAGTGACTACTTTTAAGCATTTACGCACTGATTTTAGCTCACAATTGTGCTTATTTATCAAAACTGTTACCTGTTATCCACAATTACAGGTAGCTATCTACAACCATAATTTTTGTTACACAGTATTTTAGCTAATACAGGGATGTCAAACTGAAGCTGTAAAGCTTATGAAAATACAGTTAAAAGTTCAAAAATGTGTGCCCTTCTTCTCATTTTCAAGTCATCCAGTGGGCCAGACTGGAGTCTTTCCCAGGCCAATTCTGGCCCATGGGACTTATGTTTGACACCCCTGAGCTAGCAGTTTCTATTATTAACAATTTCAGATGTTCAGTTTTTTCAACAATTTTTTTTCTAATTTATGCCTATAGATCTTTTTTTATATAACTTATTCACTGCTTCAATTTCTGTTGCTTATCTATCACTTTTGTTTTATTGTTAACTTTTACTCAAAGCTACTCCTGTCCATGGAAGTATTTAATTTAATTTAAATTAACTGATTTTTTTGTGTATAGTTTAGCAAATCTGTCCACTGACTCCTAAAGCATCCCTCCTGGGTACTTGACTTGTGACTGGGAGTCACTGGGTTAACACATTAGCCAAAGTAGATAATACCATTATATTAATTGGATAATTCTTTTAACTGGGTCTTAATGGCCGGCCTTTGGCTCACGCCACAAATAAAACATACATAAGTGTATTAATGGGATTATTTTCTATTATTCTCTTCTGGACAGAGAAGGTAAACACAGGTCACTCCAAACTGTCATGCCTCTGGTTATTTCCCATTTCCCTCATTCCCTTCTGACTCATGTACCTTGAAAGAGCTGCACAGCTGTGACAGGTTAGCACTCCATGTGACAAAGTGCCACCCCTGCTACCTTTTTTTGCCTTGAATAATCTGGGGACATTGGCCTAACGTGATGTGACATTTGAAATGGGCATTGCAGGTTTCTGTTGATAAATGATTCACGCAGGCGGCCCAGGAGACCTGGAGTTAATGCCATCTCTGTGGCGGCGATCTAAAACTTTGACTCAGATCCAGCTCCGTCCTCCAGGGGATGGACAAATGGACATGGCCAACGTCTCTGTGATGCCCCCGGTCTCCATTACCGACCCCAGAAAAAGGAAAATAACAGACATGAGAGACCATAATGATCCAGTGTCAGAATGCAAAGTGCCGCATAGCTGCTTTTATGTGTGTGTTTTCCCCCCATTGCAGGGAGGAGGAAGTTGTGATTCTTTTTACTGCCACACAGCTTTAGGTGCACTAACAGCATCCGAAGGTCCCTTAGAGAGGCCTAATGTGAATTTAATGACCTGACGCTGGGCGAATGACAAGTACGCAAGGTGAAGGTGACAACCTTTTTTTCCATCTATATGATTTTTCCCCCCGTCCAACTCCCTCACCGCTCCCCAGGTCTTGTTTTCCGAAAGCCGGGGTGATGTTACATCTATTATACCACTGTGCATCGTTGGCAGTCACCGCTGTGAATTTAAACAATAGTGAGAGCTCCCTCCAAATCTACATGCTTTCTGCATTATGCAAAAACTTCCCCTCTCCTTTGTCCACAGTGACATTTGCTTAGAGACAGCCTCACATTTTGTGGTTGTTTGCTTCTGCCAGCCACTCATGTTGCAGTTTACATCCATGTTTGTCCAGACTTGACCTGTGACCACCAAATTCTGCTCGGCTCATCCTTCAGCCCAGCATTTTAACATTTGTGCCAAACCTGAAGGACCTTTTAGAGGATATTCCTGAGAGGGAGGTACACGAGTTACATCCAGAAACATGTTTCATGAGGTTAAAATGACCTTGACCGTTCACCACTGGCAACAAATCAGTTTCTTGGGTTATCATGTTAAACTTTAATACGGTGACCTAAGGCCAAATATGTGTTTGCTGGTGTCATGGTGACTTTTGACCACTAAAATAGATTCAGGTAGTTTGTGAAATTTGCAGAAATTATTGTTTAAAGTTGTTCTATACAAGTTGAGTTATGGCAATCATGTGTCTTTTGGGCTCATAGTGGACTCCGCCCCCAAAATTCTGTTCAGTTAATCCTTTAGGCCAACATTTAATGTTAAAGAAACTCTCAGAGGTGATCCTTTTGGCTTTTAGCTATCTTGAACTTTTCAATCGAATCACCTTGAGTCCAAATTAAAATTTGACTCGTGGGCAAATATGTGGTTGGTGGAGTCATGGTGACCTTTGAAATCGAATAAGTTCATCTTGTGTTTGACCCCATGTGTTTAATGACCATCTAATTCTAATCAGCTTCTCTTTTATTCTGTATTTAAACACTATAAGGGACTTCCTTTGAGTCACTAGATGTTAGTTGAGGTTAAGTTGATCTTGACCAATAAAACCAAATCAGTTCATCCCTGAAATCAACTAAATATTCACTAAATTGTCCAGAAAAGCCTCTTTGATGTGCTCAACTTATGGCCAAGTAGGGCTACTTTGAGTCTTTGAGTCCGCCTAAACATTTGTACCAAACTTGAAACCCCCAAGTTGTTTAGGGGATATCACAGAATTAAATAGGACAAAGACAGGAAGTAAAGCAACCCATCGCCTATTGTCAAACACTGAGATCTTGAAATCTAAAAACAAGAATGAATGAATAACTACAACACATCCTCAAAATAATGGCATGTGCTTGTACACGTTTTGGAAAGATCCTATTCTATAATCACAACATCAAAAATCAGGACCCTAAAAACTGATTTTTATCCATATAGGGAAGCAACTGCCAGCAGTCCACAAGCGTACCCTCTACTGCTTCACTGACAGCCATTAAATTTAATTACAGTAATCCCTCCTGGGAACAAAGAACTTAGGGAAAGGTTCTTAATTTTTAAGTCAACTAAATAAAAGATCAGCACAGACTTTTCCAATATTTAACTCAAACCACAATATTTTTCTAACTTAAATCCAATATTTTAATTACTTACTACGAGACTTGTGCAAAAAGTGTGCATGTGAAAGCTGAGCCAGGCTAAGACCACCTATAAACTGTAATTTACTTCTACCTTTGATGTCATACAGCTAGAAATTGGGGTTATTTGGTTCTGCCAATTAGGTGTAAAACAATTATCGTAATAGATATTCCAATCTGCTAAATGCAATGTCAATAAAATCCACATAATATATAAGGTGAAGCAGCCACTCCCGAGAATAAAATCCCCGTCCTCTGACATGCTTACAGAGATAAATTTCCCACTGAGCATTACAACCATTAAGTGCATATATGGTCATTGAATCTAATGGTCATCATGATCACATAATGTACTTCAGAGGGCTCCCGGCAGCACAAACAAATTTATTTTCGACAAAAACTCTTTTCATACTTCTACAGGAAACCTTGCATTCACATAACACTTAGCCACGACCAGCTGAAATCTGATTAATGCTTAAACCAATTACAGCTTCCCCCAATTAGAGGACATTACCAGGTTAAGAGCTCTAATTTATCTTGCTCGTTTTTTTTTCATTAAGTATCTGTGGACATTCGTCAGCAGGTTTATGGACATACTTTGGTCTGGGGGACAACGCCGACACCCCCCATCACTTCAAAACACGTAAAGAAAAAAATGCTGGTGTGATTGTTTGGCTGACATCGTGATCCAAGTTTCTAATTAAGAAACACGGAGCAGCGTGTCAAGCGCAGATGCATCACTCTGCTCCTCAGCCGTAATGTTGCCCTGTAATGCCCTGTGTGGTCTCAATTAAACTTTCCATGATGTAGAATAACAGCATTACAGCAAACCAAGACACGCATTCATATACTTGTAATTAAATAAAATCCAAATCAAGATCAGAGACGAGTGAGCTTGAGCTACATTCATTTAGACGGATGGAGCGCTGACCTCTTGGTTGATTCTTAAAGGGGCAGAGCCCAAAGGTCACTGTCATTGTTATTTTAAGGCAGAGCTTTACATTTAGAGCCCACTTTGCTGGTTGAAGAAGAGCCTGTACGGGTCTTTTTAGGTGTTCATTCACTTCTTTTTATCTCTTGATCCACACAGACAGAACCAGGGATCGATACCTCACAGCTGGCACGAATTATATAACTGGCAGAAAAATATTCTTGTTTGTTTTAAAAACCATACATCAAACAGAAAGAAATAACAATAAAATAAATAAATAAATGAAAGAGATAAAAATGAATCAGTAAATATTAAAACATGAAAAAAATAGACAATAAAATACTATTAACAAAGTACAGAGGATTAAGAGCGACCAAAAGCTGACTAAAACTGCCTACAAGCTGACTCTGGTACTACTCCTAAAATGCCTTGGAAAAAAACGGTGTGCTTTAAAAGTGATTTGAAAATTTCAAGTGTTGTGGCCAGCCTAATATGGTGGGGCAACTTATTCCATAATTTGGGGGCCACAACAGCGAAAGCTCGGTCCCCCCGGTGTTTCAGTCTCAACATGGGGACAGCAAGGACTGACTATACACTCCTTTGTGGAGTGTATAGTAGAAGGTCTGACAGGTAAGTAGGAGTCAGGCCATTTAAACTTTAAACTTTAATAGGAAACAATAAAATTTAAAAATGAATTCTAAAATGGACAGGCAACCAGCGTAAAGAGGCAAGAACACGGGCAATGAACACAGGTCTGAGTTCATGATAGTTAGTTTTGAAAGTGCATTTTCTGAATAGCAGCACAAGTTGAGAAACTGATGGGGGCTGTGGAGGCATTTTGGACCACTCTTCTTTACAGCGTCGCTTCAGTTCACTGAGGTTTGCACGGATTCATTCATTGAACAGCTCTCTTTAAGTTCACCTACAGCATTTGAATCAGGCTTAGGTCTGGACTTTGACTGGGTCCCTGCAACATCTTGATCCTTTTCTCTGTTTTTAGCCTTCCTGTTGTATCCGAAGGACATTGTTCCAGAAGTCTTCTGGTTTGTTCAGATGCACTAAAATTTTGCTATGCTGTCATGTTCTTTTAAAAGAGAAGAGGCTTACTCCTGGCAACTTTTTCATACAAGCCATACTTGTTCAGCCTTTTTCTAATTGTACTGTTATGAACTTAAACATTTAACATGCTAACCAATGCCTGTAGAGTCTCAAATGTCACTCTTGCTTTGAATTTTTTTGGGACGTCTACTCCTGGGAAGAATGTGGTGACACTTGCTAATGATCATTTAAAAATCTCAATCTTGAAAATTTGCTAAGACAATATTTCAGTCTTTATTAACATTGAATTTATCGCTTTGTTAAGCAAATAGAGATTGAAAATGAAAAGAAAGAAAATGAAAAGAAAAGTTGCTGCACACATCTTTACTACAAAACAGAATATAAAATCCTGAGCAAGAAAAAACATGTAATTTAACCCTTTAAGACCTACCATAGAACCAAGTCCGCCAGAGCTTATATTATATTTTTACATGGTGTGGAGCCATTTTTGGGAGCATTTCAAGTTGCTATACATCAATACAACAATTATAGCCCAAATTTTAATAATATGTATTCATTAAGTGCATAGTAATTACATAAATTGCAAAAAAGTGCAATAAACTACAAAAAAATTGAAAATCGTTTTTGTTTTTTTAACATATATTTCTAGTTAGAGAAATTCAAGAGGCTTATCCCTCAAAACTGTAAATACAAAAAAGTTGCACAAAATAGTTTCCCACCACAGGAAATTTATTTTAAGTGTCTTCATAGTTTTATTTTTGAAATACACCAATTTTTATATACTGCAGGAAAAACGAAAATAAATATTATACTGCAAATTTGCAAAAAAGCAGCATATGCATCCAAATAAACTATTTCCAGCAGTGCAATATGAGTCCTAAGCATCCCAGAAACAACGCAGAAAGTCATAAAGTCAAAGATAACTTTTAAAAACACCAGTATAGGCCCTGAGGCCCTGATGGTAAAAAAAAAAACTACATTTCCGCGAAAATTACGTCACATCCGGTTTCGGGCAGGAAATGGCGGACATGCAAAAGTTCGCGCTGACGTCTATTCCAACATAGGAAGTGTTTCTGGAATATTATGTTTTTGTTGCTGCAAGTGCTTTTTATGCAATTTTTGCAAAGCTATATGTGGAAGGAAACTGTGACCTAGGACAAGCTGATGGCATAAGATGTAAGTACAACTCCTCTGGTTTCATATGCAAAAAAAATTATTGCGCTAGCTTACGTGGTTGCAGAGCTACCGGGATTTAAAAATAGTTATGCAAAACAGAGCGTGCCCGCTGACCGGCTTTAAAGGGTTAAGCTGCCTCTAAGTGTTCTTCTTGAAATATTAGCAGCAATATTAATGTACTCAAATTGTATGCAACAGGTTTTCGGGGAGTTATTTATCAAGTTGGTAACACAGATGTCTCATGTATCAAATATGACACAAATAAATCTCTTAAAACATGGCCAAGCACCGCAGAATGCACAATGTGGAAATGTGGATGGATAATAATGGAGTGGGGAGTGGATTACTTAGAAACTAAACTGTGTTATGGGTGGTTTTATGACACTTTATACTATTAAAGCATATATAATAGGGGGGACAAAATCTCAGTTGTGGAAAAGATGTCATTTAGTAAACAAGCGACACACAAATGGAAGTTAAAAAGGCAAAAAGAAGAATGAGTCCTCTTGTGTTTCCTTTCATGTTATCGAAGCTGTTTTTGGGTTCGTTTTTGCAGGATTTAAACAGATAACTACACATAAGGCCATATTATCTGTCAGATGTCAGATGTCAACTATTAAAAGAGGTGCCAGAACCACATATAAGACTAAACACAGCTAAAGTACATGCAGCAGTGACATCAAAACAAACAAGTTTGATCAGAAAAACATGGAAAACAACTGAAATTGTCCTTCGTGTCACTCATCAATTAATGAGAGCCATCTGATCGTGCTTCGGCTCCCCTGTTTCATTTGTAAATCATTTGTTGACACCCTCCCAGCAGCCAATGCGCAGAGGTCAGGCAGATGGAGAGCAACCACTACCGCCCTCCCCCTCTCCAATGCTATCTACCTGCATGGGACCCCAGCCCCATGGTCGTTGCCCTGGATGGAGGTTGTGATGGTATTGGGGTGGTGTCAGTGGTGTTGTCATTTGCCCCAGCATGTCGTGCTGATGCTAATGGACTCACGCAGGAGTCCAAGCTAGATTGGTTATTTCGGTCTTAATTCAGCCATTAACATTTCATTAATGCACTGTCCTACTGCTCGCCTGCACCCCTGCCTGCTGGCTGCTGCCTGCTGATGACTGACACAAGCTGCAAAACACCACTTTCACTCAAGGTGGATGGGATCTTCTGTATGCATTCTATGCTCCATGGGCACTCCCCCTCCGAAAAAGTATGTATTATATATGAGACAGGCAAAGTTTAGGTTTCACTCAGCAAAAACATAATCATCAAATGCTGTAAAATACACACTCATGGAGACAGTTACAATATTTGACGTTATCATTTATGATTCATCTTTTGTGAACTAATTTGGGTTTCTTTTTCATTAAAGCTAGTGTTAGTTAAGGCACTAAAAGACACCCGATTAGGTTTAGACAATATAAACTAATCAAGTTTAGACAGTGTAAACTATTCTGCTGGCTTTAGGCGCTAACAACGACTTGGCTAGGTTTAGGCGCTAAAAACAACTAGGTTAAGTTTAGAAGATTAAGGTTTTGGTGAAAATACAGCAGTTGTTGCTTTTTCCGTAGCTTACCGTAGTTTGCTTGGTGGTCAGAATAACACGTACCTTATGAAGCCTATGGACAAGATATGTGCTGCAGCTAGCAAATATACATTTTCTGGAATAAATGAGTTCCAAATTTGGAACTCATTTATCATTACACGCAAAGGCGTGTAATGATAAAAAAAAAATACACAGACAATAATAAAGATGTCATGTCACATTATTTTGCAGATGATGTGGTTCTGTTGGCTTCATCGGGTGAAGGCCTCCAGCTCGCACTGGAACGGTTCGCAGCCGAGTGTGAAGCAGCAGGAATGAGGATCAGCACCTCCAAATCTGAGGCCATGGTTCTCAGCCGGAAAAGGGTGGAGTGCCCACTCCGGGTCGGGGATGAGTTCCTGCCACAAGTGGAGGAGTTCAAGTATCTCGGGGTCTTGTTCGCGAGTGATGGGAGAAGGGAGCCGGAGATCGACAGACGGATTGGGGCTGCAGCTGCAGTAATGCGGACGCTGCACCGGTCCGTCGTGGTGAAGAGGGAGCTGAGTGTAAAAGCGAAGCTCTCAATTTACCGGTCGATCTACGTCCCTACCCTCACCTATGGCCACGAGCTGTGGGTAGTGACCGAAAGAACGAGATCGCGGATACAAGCGGCAGAAATGAGCTTCCTCCGAAGGGTGGCTGGCCTCTCCCTTAGAGATAGGGTGAGAAGTTCGGCCATCCAGGAGGGGCTCAGAGTAGAGCAGCTGCTGCTCCACATCGAAAGGAGCCAGCTGAGGTGGTTCGGGCATCTGACAAGGATGCCCCCTGGGCGCCTCCTGGGTGAGGTGTTCCAGGCATGTCCCACCGGGAGGAGGCCCCGGGGCAGACCCAGGACACGCTGGAGAGATTATATCTCTCGGCTGGCCTGGGAACGCCTTGGTATTCCCCCGGATAAGCTGGAGGAGGTGGCTGGGGAGAGGGAGGTCTGGGCCTCTTTGCTTAGGCTGCTGCCCCCGCGACCCGGCCCCGGACAAAGCGGATGAAGATGGATGGATGGATGGATGGATGTCACATTATTGTGACTTTAACCTTTGACCTGCATATCTGCAAATGTAAATTTTCCTGCTGAGCCAGGTATTAGAGCTTAGTCTACACTTGTACTATTAGTTTCTACATACACAGTACAGGAATATTTGTGTATGCAAATCACTCTCACTCTGTTATGCTCAAGGCAGTATCAGTTGCTAAGGTATCCGCCTGATAATGAACACAGCACGTCTGTGAGTGTGTGTGTGTGAGTGTGTGTGTGTGTGTGTGTGTGTGTGTGTGTGTGTGTGTGCAGGCTCCATCCAACAAGTTTAACACAATATTCTAATTAGACATCTATGTTTATTTAATGCGTCCTGAGTAAATTAGTTGTATAAAATTATGACTAATTAAGTGCTGCATTAATAACTGAAGCGCAATGGCAGCCTTTCTGCCGCTGCACAGAGACGGGCACATAGGTAATCATCGTATCTGTGCCATTCATTAAGCTTTTTGATCATCCTGACATGACATATGATAATTCACACTCTCATCTACATGCCGAGGCTGCTGCATATTTTAGACTCGGTTTGGAAACATGGAATATTTGAACGCAGCAACACCTACTCTTACCTAGTTTTGCTTCTATGATTTCTGACATACACTGTAAAAAATTGACTCGATAGTAAAGATTAGATAGTAAATCTCATTTAGCTGGGTTTTCCAGAAGAGCCTGACAGGCCAGGTTGGCTTCCGCTTTCTATAAGAGAGAGCGCTTTTACTTGTATAAAATTGTGTTGGTTATCTTTAAATGTCTTTATAGTAACACATTATGCATTTAGAAGCACAAACTAAAGGACTCACCGACGAGCTCCTCAACAAGGCCTGGTCCTGATAACCTAATCCCATATAAGGTGACATAGACCTGAGTGATTCCTCCAGGTGTCTACTACACAACTGCCGCAGCAATACAGTAGTGATCTAATGAAAAGGATTCTAGTTGTAAAGTGAAGCAGGTGGAATGTTGCAGAATCTGCAGTAATGCAAATGTTGTAGCGGTCTGCTGCGATTTAAAGATCTACATTCCCAGCCTGTTCTGTGGTCTTGAGCTGTAAATAGTGACTGAAAGAATGAGATCGTGGATGCCAGCAGTGTTAGAGATAGGATCAGTCACTCAGACACTGGTAGAACTCGTAGTCCACTTTAGGAGTAGGTTGAGGTGGTCCAGCATCCACTTGAAAGCCTCCAGGAGAGCTCCTACGTGAGGTGTTTTGGCCATGTCCAACTGGGATAAGGCCACAAGAAAGACTCAGAACATGCTGGAGAGATTACATCCCTTGGTTAGCATCCCCTAGAAGAGCTGGAGAAGGTGAACGTCTGGCCATCTGCAGTTAGACTGCTGTCCCTGTGACCTGGACCCAGGTAAGTGGTAGAAAATGCATGGATCTTCTTCTATGTTCATGAGCTGTGACCCATAGAAAAAGCATGATGAATTTCTGATCAAATCCTCTTTAAAATGCTTTTTATATGATGTAAAGTTACTAAGAAGAACTATATCAACTCTTTCATCATTTCTCTTATTCACATATGGACTGCTATTTATATTTACTGGTCTAACTCGGCACCCCGACTACTCCACACTGCAAGATGAAGTCACCCTTTCACATACTCTGAAGTCCCTATAGCATTAGCACAGTGGTTCCCAAACTGTTTTTGCTGGGCACACACACACACAAACACATCCTCCAACCACACACACCCGTATTTTGTTTTCAAACTACATTGCGGTTCATTTCACACCTCAAACATTTAGTAAACAATTAAACAAATAAAAGTAAACTGCAATAAATAACAGGTAAACTACTAACTCTTTTATGCTACGGCCACACCTACACGGGTATTTTTGAAAACGCAGCTGTTTCTATGCATTTGGACCTTTCGTCCAAACGTAAACGGCGTTTCGAATCACCGAAAACTGCGATTTTTAAAACTCAGTTTTTGCGTTTACGTGTGGGCGAGGAATACAGAGTTCATCACGCAACGTCAAAGGTATGTGCCTTTTTTAACGTCACGCTGTTATTGTTTACATGAGATGAATTGCAGAATGACAGATAGAGACAAAATACTGTTACTGTTAATCTGACTATCTTCAGGTTTTACACGCTTACATATACACACGCAGTTACTGTTCCTCCGTTTACAAAGGCAGAGGCGTCACGGTGTGATTATTTTACGTGTAGTTTTTTTCCTGTGTAATAATATTCAACATTGCCATCAATACATTTTTCAAAAAATGACTCTCAAAATGGGTTAAAAAACATAAACAACTGTGGGATCCTGTTTGTCCGTGATTTAAACCGGGGGAACAAATCATGGCAGGATCAGCCTGATATTATTTGTATCCCACTGTAACTTTACTGTATAAATAGCTAACATCTCCAAAATGTCTGGAGTAGTTAGTTATTATGAGAAGTGTTTGTGAACTAAAAATCAAGAATGTGGGATACTGTTTGTCCGTGATTTGGAGAGCCCAGCGCCTGCTCCCGACGCAAGGAAAGCTAATTCTGTCGGGGAGACCTACCTTGGCACTTGTGCAGGTGAAGCCAAAGGGAAGATATGCTTCACCATATTTTCTAGTTTTTGGCTTGAAAGGTTGGTTTGGAAACATATTTGGCGATGCTTTATCTCCTGCTTTGCGTTTGTGTGGGAGCCCCGTCAAAAACCTGTCCATTATGCTAGCAGTGTCCAAGCATTCTTTCCCCCCCCCCCCCCCCCCTCAACCCCCTCTGCGCCCGCCCCCTCCCCCCCAGGGGGCAGGCCCTACACTTTGGGAACCTCTGCATTAGCACATGCAAGCAAAGTGACAGGATGTAAACTTCACACATGAACTGTTTTAGGACTGACCGTCGGACCTGTGGGTGCCATCCAATCATCGCAGTTTACTCTCCACACAGTGTGTTTGCCTCCAACCAAGGCCTGCGCAAAAGTGAGGGCTATTCTGTCAGTGCGCCCCAGGGCAGCTGTGGCTACAACGTAGCTTGCCATTGCCAGTGTGTGAATGTGTGTGTGAATGGGTGAATGACTGAATGTAGTGTAAAGCGCTTTGGGGTCCTTAGGGACTGAGTAAAGCGCTATACAAATGCAGGCCATTTATTCTTGCATCAGTTCATAGTCATTGCAATTCCTGCATAAACAACCACAAAGGGATCTAAGGGATTCGTCCAGACATAATGAAGTTCTGTACTTTTTCTTCAATATTTCAGGCATGTTTTTATATCTCTACTCAACACCTTCCAAGAGTAGGAATGCCGAATGTACTCCCGCTGTCTTATCTGTCGTGTTTAGGTTTTAAACTGCAGGAACATGTTTTGAAAAAGATGAGAAGTGGAAATAATGTGAAAAGTGTCAAATGCAATACTTCCCCAACCAGCTTGTAACATTTGGGCCTCAATGACAAAAAGACAGACTATTGGCACAGTCCTAAAACACATTTGATATTTCTGGATCAGTGAAGCTGTAGGTAGGCTGTTCATCTGTCATTACTTAACAGTGAGCGCGGGGAGAAGGAAAAAAACAAAGTGCTACACGAGTGATGAATATCCGGCTTTATCAGATATGTGTGTGATATATGAGACCGGTTGATAATCGACACTTAGTTCTGCCATATGGTTGGACCCGCCTGCCAAGGTACAAGGACTCAAAATATGGAGGTAAGCTCTCGGAGGGGAGAGAATAGGCAGCCTGTTTCCAAACGGATGGAAGAGAACGCGGCTGTGTTTTAAAACAATGACCTGAGTAGCTCTCGCGTCCTTTTCAAGGACACGTGAGCAAAATATGTTAAAAGACACACATAGACTGCTGAGATAATAGCTTAAACTGCTGTTTAAAAAAATAAAAGCACCGTATGAAAAGTCAGCTATGTCAACTATAGAAACCCTTTCAAACGGCTTCAATGGTACAGTAAGTTTTCATATAAGCCTTGGAGGTAATTGTCAGGTAAACTTACAACACAAATGATGTGGGGTTTTTGTCCATATGGAAAACATTTGGAAAGCTGTTACATGAGCGTAGTCACTTTACCTCGTGTCAGACAACTTGGCTGTGCCAAAGATGGCAATCAAAGCGCTCTTTGAGCACAGAGGGCTCAGGGTTTAGTGATGGATGAAGATGCTGGAGCCAGACGATTCGCAGAGTCCGTCACCAGTTTGTTTATTCGGAGGCAATTTTGTTTTCTGTGTGGGATTTGAGAGTTGGAAATTCTTATTGCTGTATTGTATAGCCAATATTAAGTCCTCTACCAGGTTTCAGCCTGCTGGGCCTAAGTTGACCCACGCTCATCATCAACACGAGAGATTTTTGCTCTTTTTAAACAGAAATCTACATCTCTTTAGTTAGGTACCCTATCTTATTATCCTACTCTTTGCTTTAACTGTTTTTATGAATAAAAATGTTATGATATAAGTAGATGTCTAGCCATCATAGTAGTCTAATTAAAGAACCTGACAGTGCATATGTATACATACTGGTGGCACAAGCTAGCACAAGCCATAACTAGCCAATTTTTACCCACGTGTGCTTGAGGTGCAAGCTATACTCTACATATTACACTTAATTTTGAGCTAATCAGTATAATGCGTCTATACTGCATATTGCTACCAAATATACCTACACAGCTGGTGATGCAGATTTAATGCAGTACCATGAATTACGGGTGTAACTGTATCCAGCTAGCTCATAATGCTGATACAATAAGCTTGTATTCTGTCAGTGTTGACATGCTGGTTTTAATGGTAATCAGTTCTAAAACATAAAAGTAAAAGTTACTTTTGTCCATGATTTATCAGCTCAGTTTCTCTCATGATATGAAAGCAATGCAGACATAACAGCACACAAACATGTATGCAAACAACAACCTCCAACACAACGAAGCAGGCTCAACACAGGGATTTGACACTAAAGTTACACTTTACATGTGATTTGCACCCTGATCATATGTCACCACCACATTTAGAACCTAGAAGGTGTGCTCCATCTGGTTTCTGCATTTGCTTTTCTTTTCCTTTATTCAATAAGTGATGTGCTTCGATGAAAGTGCTGCACGCAGATCATTGATTAGTTATTGGATGGATGGAAATTTATAGCCCTCTGCTCAACCCTGGGTGGGTACTATGATCCGACCACCCTGAGAGTGCTGTCATGTCCATTAAATGGTCCCAGTTTTGTGACTGACATGCCAAAATAACTGACACACATGCAGGTACGACTAACATTTAGAGACTATTTTTCTTTAAGAGCTTTGACATTTCTTGGACTTCAGGCCCTGAGGCAGCTCGGTACTGGAGGGCAAATCTCCAGCTGTCTGCTCCTCCATCATAAGTTATTCTAGATGAAGTGAAAAAAAAATACTCGAAATGTTTATCATGTGACTGAAGAATTGGGTAATTTGAAGAAAAAACCTCCCCTCCCGTGTCTCATGATGTTCTCAAGACTTTGCCGCTGGCACCGATCAGAGCTGAAGCTTTGAACTCAGGGAGGATTCATCTTTGTTGGCTTATTATTCAAATAATTACCACTGTCTAACGAAGACCAATAAACAGTCGATCAAAAAAGAGCCAGGTCTTCCAGAATAAACACAAACGCCAGAATCTTGTCATCCTACACTCAGGCAGCGGGCGGGGGGGGGGGTCTTGTGATAGGCTCAATGGATTTCAGATGGACAGGAAGTGTAGGCTTTGAAATCTCTGTAATTCCAGGTGGCCGGGGAGTGTTTTGGCAGGCCAACCTGCGCGAGGCCCGCAGATTCGCCAAGAAAAGGGGACCTGGAGTAGGTGGAATGTTAATCAGAGAGGAGAACATGTGTGACAAAGGGAAAAGGATGGAAAACACATGTCCCATTTCACACTTATTTACCTTCGACTGCCAAACCCCTGCCAGATAAAAGGAAGAAGGGGGGGGGGGGGGCAACGGCAAAGGTGGAACCCTTTAAAGTTTACCTCTTTGATGAAGACGCCAACTCTTTGGTAGCATTTCAAACAACTCAGGGAGAGAGGAAAGAGGAAACCTTGGCGGGATTGAAAGTTGGGCCTTGGCGGTGCAGCGGTCCGCTGACAAAAAGCTATGTGTAAAGACGAGGGGAGGGGATTCCGATAGGCTGCCATTAAAGACAGACAGAAAGGCATTGTTCTGCACGCACTGAGCATCCAGTGAAGTGAGCTGACGCTCTTTCCTCAAATGGTGTCTCACAGTTAAAAAATTTAATTGATTTATTTAATGCCTTGAAGTATCAGTAGACGCCCCCCCCCCCCCCCCCTCGTAGGTTGAACACACAGCAATTATTCAATTATTACATGTGCACTCCTGGTGACACACATTGCAAAAAATATGATGTGGAAAATAAAGTCATAAATTCTTTTTAATCAGTGTGTAATGAGGCAGCTTCATGTCTTCCTATAAGATGTTTGAAGCACGTCTTCTGTTGTATTTTTAATGGCTGCTGCGAGGCGAGTTTCCCCTGAAGGGACAATAAAATAAAGTGAGGCAAAGTGCAGCATAAGCTGCGCTACAGAGGTGCTACTGTGGGCTCTGCTGCAAAAACGGACCGTCTCTTGACTCTGTTAATCAGTTTCTGAGCAAAACCGCCCTTGTGCATCCCACTTTAAGTCATTGTTTTTAACCATTCGTAGTCCCAACACCTAAAATCTCTCAGATCTAAACAAGTATTGTCACCACGTTTTATGTCCAACTTTCAAGAAGTTGCCAAGAAACAAAAATAGGGGCGATTTACCCACTCACGCGCCCCATCCTGCGGAGACTCGGGAGAAAATATGACACCAGTTTTTGATTCCCCTAGCGTCTTTCCCCACCCCACTGCCCACCCCGACATCTCAAACTGGAGAACATAAGCGCACTTTGAAAAGACTGTTAAAAAGTGAGCGTGATTGGAGTTGAAAAGTTTGCCCGCCGTAATGGTGGCCGTTTGAGATAAGTGTAACTTATTTCATTTGTCGGCGGTGTCACATGCTCGCGCCGCTTTGAAGTGGCAAATTAATGACAAGTGAGAACAGTAGCCATTCTGCAAAGAGAATGACCTCTTTTCTAATGGCTGCGTGGCACAGCGAGAGAGTCATCTGTCGGCCCCATCTCATTATGTGAATCGAGCAGTTTGAAAAGTGTCTTAAGGCTGTTTAGGAATAAAAGGGACATTTAAATGCAGAGCACTTTGAAAATTACAGATCCTTCAAAATACTTTCCGCGGACGCGTCGCTTCTCCGCCACCGACTCCCATTTTTTTCTTCCTCTTGTTAACTCTGCTTTGAGACTATGCCGGCGTGGCATTCGGGGAAAAGAATTTGGAGATAACCTCCCACTCTTACCCCCCCCAACCACCACCCCCATCCTCCCTCTCCTCATACACACACATTCACACAACCTCCCCCCAAGTTTCCACTTTTCTATAGTAAACAGGATTCTCCTAAAACTTTGCCCCCCTTCTTCTTACTTCAGTGAAAAACCACATTCAGACTGGAAACAGTGCATCTCTTGTTCTAATTGTATGTGTGATATCCAAACTGCCTGCCATCTATCTCGCACTGTCCTCGGGCCTTTTTTGGGCCCTTTTATAATTCATGATTGAGATGATAATGGCTGACACTGACGATTCTGTTCCTTATTGAAGCTGCCAGTCCTGAATTTGTCATGTATATTTAAATTTGACTGAATCTCTGTTCTGAGACATATTAGATTTTTGAGAGTGAAAATCTTTTGAAACTGCATATTTACCAATGCGGGGAGCTTCTAATGAATAAATACAATTTGCAGAGGAAATATGATTGTGTAGCCGAGCTTGCGGATGAATTCTGCAGCAGCGGGCAGGAGTCGCCGTGAGAGACGGATGCCTTGCTCCATTTGCTTTGTGTTAAAGCGCGCTGGTCGCATCTGCTTCTTCAGCGGTGACCTATCAAACTTCTGTTTCCAGTGGACTGTGATACTGCAGCTCCTCACGCACGCATAGGCGTGAGCCTTAAATTAATATTCAGATATAATTCCACCCGTACACGGCTCTTTAATAACGCTGTGCATGTGCAGCATCGGGCTGCGCTTTTAAAAAACACACACACCACATCCAGCGAGGGCTTGAGATTAGACAGAAACAGTCCATCCCAGGCCACTTACACTAAACCGGGATGTCACCATATCAGGATTTATAAAATAATTCACTTCAGTGATATCACTGGTTGTCTTTTATTTAAAAAAAATTGAATGCTGTGTTATTTTGGGACTTTTTAGCTAATTTATTATACTCATAATAAGAGCAAATGCACATATGAAGCACAAATTTCACTCTCTTTGTTTTTAAAATGAATTTTCTGGCCTTTATTTGACCGTTTAGCACTGAAGAGCAGAGAAGACATGCAGCAAAGGGCCTCAGGTTGGTGTAAGGATGCCCGTCTGCTCAACCAGTGAGCTAAAACTCGCCAGTCAACCTGAGTCAATCTGTGCCTGTTGGTATGCATCGTCAACACATCTCTTTGCCATAACTGACTCAACTCAACTGGTTTTATTCTGATTATATTCCTATATAAAAGCAGGTCTGCTGTGTGGTGCTGTGTGTCTGTTCACACTGATGCCGTTTTTATGCTCACACTGAAAATGATGTCATATCTGTTGGCGCGAGTCACTGTTTGGGTCTTGCTTCAGCCGGTTTTTAATGATTTTCCACTACAGAAACTCAGAGGTACACAAATATTCAAAGGAAGCTGTTGGAACAGTTTGAAAACAGGTATCGGGTATACTGGTGCCTTGCAGGTGCCAAGCTCAGAACTTCACATTCACAATAATTTTGCTTGTGCCACAGTCTCCAACCTCTGTTCCCCCTTGTATGACTGTAACATAAGCTCCAATACAAACAGTGTGGGTGTTTTTAAGCTAACTTTCTTGGCTGACTTGGTCACTGACAGACATTTAGCACCTACACCTCTCTGCTGACAGTTTGTACATTCTGTATGTTACATGTAGACACGCAGATAGTCATCCCAATCTGAAGGATGTGGAGAGAGCGTGCATGTGGTGAGTGTATAGGCCAGGGGTAGAGGTCTGTCAGGCCAGAACAACCCTGAGGTCACTGGGAGATATCCCACTGTGTGTGTTTCTACACTGTTCTTCCTACCATGAGGACACTCTGATTACCAACGTGCACTTTCTTAATAACAGTTTAATGCTCACGCTGAAACTTAAGACTTAAAAAAGACACTGGCGGCTAATTACGTGAGCCCTAAGATGCAGATAGACAGAAGCCTCCCTTATTCTGGCTCGAGGATCCTATATGACATTTTCCAGGATCTGTGACAGTGAACAGACTCCTTGCTGTGACGTGACGGATGGTGACCTCAACACTGCAAAGCTGATTGTAAACGAAGAGAAGTTACAGGCCTGTCTGACCAGATTATTAGAGTCTTTCTGGTCTTTTTCCTTCCCTTTGCCTCTCAAAAACACCTTCTCATGCCTGCTGATTTTCTTTTAAATGTATGCAGATGAAGAGTCGAATGCATTGGGACTTTTAATTACATAGACTGAAATATGAGTATATTCCACCCAGCGCACCTCGGAGTAAGTCAGTGAAAAAAACTTCCTTCCGACTTATTTCAGAGGCCAACCTGAACATCTTGTATTCAAAGCCTCGCTCTTTCTCCTCCGCGTTTGGTTTTCCTAATTATTATTTGATTGCTCATTAGACGCTGTGTTCGCCGTGCGCACATCTGCTCATGAAACCTTTTTTTGTGTGTGTGTGTGTGTGTGTGTGTGTGTGTGTGTGTGTGTGCGTCTAATTTCTCATACGCGAGAGAAACAACCGTCTCCCTTTAATTACACCGCCGTGCCAGCGTTTGTTAACGCTCCTCCGAGGATGCACGTGGACAAATGTAATACAAGGCCGTTTACAAGACGACGTGTTTCGGCGTGGACTTAACGCCGGGCTCAGCGCGTGTAGAATATTTTGGGAAATGCAGAGTTTTCATTAAACTAACCCCGACCCTCTCATTTCTAGCAGCTGTCCCTGCGGATACACACCCTGTTTCCCTTTTCTTACAGGGTATGATGTGTGGATGAAGGCTCTTTCCAGCACCATAATGACTGTACACCAAGATTTTCAAGGGCCCGCTCATGACAATCCCATTTTCTGTGTAATTTCATGGTTGTCTTCTTGAATGAAGATATTGGCTGCTCTGAAGCACGAGGTCAGAGTCTCCCTGCTCCGTTTTCTGGATTGTTCCGGAGTATGTTTCCCTTCACTTGATGAAAAGTAATTCATCATTTACACCCCTGAATTCTGCCACTTTTTTCCTTTTTTTTCTTTCTCTCTCCCTTTTCCACCCCTCCCTCCTCACCGCGCTATCGTCTCCCTTTCCAGTAACAACTTTCTTCACCTCCCCTCCTCGCCCCTACTTCCTGTTCAGACTCCCCAGCGGTACCTATGGCGGTGTTGAGAGATAGATAGGTTCAACGACGCCGGCGGGTCAGCCATCCCTGGGAACAGGTTAGCCCCCGCAGGCCTCGGCGCTGCCCTCCACCCGTGATAGAGTTTGTCACCTCTCTACCTCTGGAAGTCAAATCCTGTCAACTCAGGCATCCTTCAGTATCCCCGAAGTAGCTTTGGCACCCAGTGGGGCATGTGAGCTTAAAATTGATTTCTTCTTTCTCTCCCACCCCCCCTTCTCCTTGCTCTCTGTGTTTTTTCTTCTCCTCCAGATCTGCCAGGTTCCCTTAAGGGAGGCGGTTGACAGCCAGCTGAAGGACTCAGCCAATCACGAGGTGGCAGCGGTGTAAGAGACACCTAGGGAAACTCCTGGAGCCAGAGGGGGCAAAGGTTTCTGACATGTTTGAGGAAGAGAAAGAGTTGGTTTTTCTTGTTTTTTTTTCCTCCTTTCAATCCCACCTCTCTTCCTGCGTGGCCTCCTGACTTGCTCCGCCAGAGTGAAATTAATTGACTCAAGGGACCTCCAAACTCACTTTTAATTGTTTTCATTCCCTCGCTATCATTCCTGCCAAAAGAAAGTACAAACATGTTTCTTCAAGACCACCCCCCCTACATACACACACACACACACATCTTTTGCAAACATTGTGTTTTTCATGCAAAGCGAAGTTTAGATTTCTTTTAATCATTCTGTAATTGGGTCGATCCCTTATGCAGCTTTCCCTCTCTCTCTCTGCCTGAATATATGTAATCGTGTGTATGTGTGAGCCCACGTTTATTAGCGTTTTTCAAAGCAGCTAGCACGATGAGAGCTCACGTGACTTCCCCCAGTTTTTTTTTTTTTTTAGTTTTTTTTTTATGCCAGCTGGTAACATCTGCAGGGCGTCCAGAGTCCAATCAGGGAGTCTTTAATACTGAGAAGAGAGGAAACCCTTGAGACTTAAGAGAGACGGAACCTGATCATCCTGTCTCATCAAGGCTCGGGCTCTCCTGTGACCCTTCCACGCTGAATAAAAACCTCCCTCCACAGCTCCTCAGAAACTAATTCCCGGGTACTTAAGGAAGTACAATGAGCTCAGATTGGTATCATCAGTAAATTACACCTACAGCTCAGGCACCGCTGTCTGAATTCACAGAGCAGATGCTCCTTCACGGTGACAGGAGATTATGTTAAGGTACATATGTTAAGGGCATGATGACACACCTCCAATAGCTGTGTAATGGGACCTTTAGACTGGTCACTTCAAAGGCTTTTTTTCCCTCCTCCGAGGCATTGCGGGATTATCGCTGCTCTGCAGGAGCTAAATTAGGCAGCGACTACAAAAACAGTCAGGGTGTATTAAGTTGTTTTTACCTGGGAAGTGATAAATAAACATGACCTTTTAGCTAAGAAGGCATGACGAAAACGGCTCAACTTTGAATTGAAGAAAAACTTTGTATCTTTAGTTCAGATTAATTTCCATATTGATTAGGCTTACTCTAAATGTTTCTCCGAATGGGTAAATTGGATTAAAATAGTTGCCGTTTATCTACTTCCTGCCCTTTAACAGAAATTTTTCCAAACATAAACTGGAAAGAAAGCAAAATATGACAGAATCTGATATCAAAACAACCACAGCACTAAAATTAGCTTGAAATGAGCTAAATGCTCTTGGATTTTCCCCTCATTAATTCTGCCGTTTGCTTATAAGGTGACAGTTTGAAGGTTTTGTACTGATACGAAACACAGGAAGGTCTACGTGCCTGCTTCAAGTCCTTTCATCTTCCTCTGAAAACATGGCTCATGCCCTCAGCAGACAAACTCAGACGCACACGTCTTGCACATCTTCGCCTCGGAGCCACTGGAGCTGCACCCAGGTGGCGCAGAGCAGGCGAAGCAGGGCATCAGGAGAAGGGGGATATCTGGAGATCTGTGCGTTTGCCATGGCTGAGCGAACTGAGTGTGGCTGCGCGCTATTTGAAAGAAAAAAAATATATGCACAGATGGATTTTCAGGGTTGCAGGGGCGATAAAAAATGGGGCAGAGTCACATGTCCCTCAGCGATGATAAAGACAGTTGGCAGAGATAGTCGCGACTGTGTTCATGGCCATGGCTGCGAGTCAGGTGTCACTCAGGTGATGCATGGTGACATTTATAGCATCCTGTCAGATTAGCTTTATTTATTTACTTGCCTCACATTGTTTATGACATGAGGATATTAATGAACTCCTGATCATACTCTGAGGTAGCGTGATAATATCGATGGAAGCAAAAGAGAGAAATGTAGTCTGAATTTCCACAGAGCTGCAATTTACACTTCAAGCTGATTGAAGTTTTACAGAGAAGTGATTCCCTCTCAATTTTTCAAATTAAAAAAAAGAAATATTTTTTTACTATTAATATTTTAATATTATTTTACCTCACAGCACCCACAGTATGTCAGATTTACCTGAAAAACTTCCAGAGGAAAGATGAACTTCTAAGGCCTCAATCAACAGATCTAGAAACTAGTCAGCCATCCCATGGCAACCTCTGGTCACCAGAGGAATATGTGTATTCCCTGACAGGTTAAAGTAGGTCACAAAGAGGGTGCTGTACACAGAACAGAATGCTTTGGTTGTCAGCTGGTTGATGCGGTCGCCCATAGTTCACATAGACGAAGCTAATTTATCTACAGATACTCACAAAATGCTCACCAAAATGCTACTGAAACTGCAGAACATGCAATGGAGGCCGTTCAAAGTAAATGTTGGGCCTCATTAAATGCAATTGTCGAATCGATAAGGACCAACATTTACTTTGAACACAAAGTTCTCTATTTCCACTTCCACTTTGCACTTTTCACAGCAGCTCACAGAGCAATCAGTGAGTCTTTACAAACAAATCTGCAACTTTCATTCAAATTACAGGAAATCACGATAATCTGCTACCAAACCAGTTACAAGGAGGTTTTCAGTGCACCCAGCAAACACCCACAAACTGGTCCTGGGTGAACTGTCTCCCGGCCAGTGTGACTGGGGCCTGAAGTAGCTTAGTTAAAATAAAATAGTTTCATCTAAAAAATGCCTAATTTTTTAGATGAAACTAATTTCAGCTTTAGAGGGGTGAACTGTGGGGTGTTCATTGTGTATTACATGAGGCAGTCAAGAAAAAGGAACACTGACCTAATTTGAAGTTAAATTAAACACTATTATAACAAATAGGTAAACTCACAAAAATGTCACTAGGAAAGGACTAGGTTTTCTCTTAGAAAACTAAGAGTACATGTTAACAATATTTAACATCTAACCTTAACCCTAATAAACTATTAAGACACAGAGATGCCAGCTTTTTTCACATCAATGTGCCCCATACACCGCACAGTTACAGGAACCCTGAACAACGACAACAACAACCAGGAGTTATTGATCACCACAAGGGTCTCAGTCAGAGTGGCCACTCCGTTGCTAAACCTTTACAGTGCGTTTAAGCACACAAACACCAGAAACCGCATCACATAGCCACAAGAATCAAGGCCAAACATCTAATAATAAGAGTACTAAAATAAGGATTTGGTTATATTACCTTATAATAGCTAAGTATAATAAGTTATTATTAATCTCTCTCTCTCTCTCTTTCAAAGCGTGTCTTTGTTCTGCCAGAAGTTTCTTCCCGTTAAAAGGGAGTTTTTCTTTCCCACTGTTGCCAAAGTGCGAGGCGGTTGTCTAGTTGTTGGGGTTTGCACTTTACAATATAAAGCACCTTCAGGTGACTGTTGTTGTGATTTGCTGCTATATAAATAAAATTGAAGTATATGTAACTGAATTACTTTTTGTATTTCTTTTTTACTTTTTGTATTTTTAAAAAATTATCTTTTATTTATACAGGTGATCCCACTGACACTCGGTGTGTTGATTAAAAGCCAGACCTGTTTCAGACACTTTTAATTAGTGTAACAATAATCTTCCCAAAAACGTGTTTTTATTCTTATTGTTAAACATCAAGAGCCTTTGTGGATTTTACTTAGAAAACTAAAATTCTAATTATTAATTGAAATGAGTACACATATCTATCCTGGTCAATATGTGAGCAAAAAGAAGAGATAGCTTAAAATCATTAAGGAAAAAACAAGTGAAAACACCAAATTTAAATGACTTTGGAACAATATTTGCATTTAGATTGGTAATCATGAGATAATATTACTTTTCAATATATAAGAAATGTTAGCTTGATCTTGTCCAGTGTGTCAAAGGTGGAATATACCCACACAATTTGAGTCGAAATTGTTTTATTTTTATTGAGCAGATCGTTGATTAGTGTCTATATGTTTGTTACATCAATTTATGAAAAGGCACAAAGAACAGATTTAATTAAATATTCTATATCTCTGAATACTTACCTCTAAAATTGCTGCGCGCTGAAAGGAAGAAAATATATTCTGTGATGATGTATTTGCCACTTCATGCCTTCACCTCAGTTAAGATTTTACTGCCATTCTTTCATTTCTGGATGTTCCCTTACGTGACCACTTATGTGTGGAGTAAATTTCCTGACCTTTCACGACGCCATTTATAAATCTCGCAAGCCTGGCTGCATTTTCCCGATTTCGAGTTTTTCCCCCACGAGAAAATTTGTTCCACAAGCATCGGTGCTACCTGTTATAAGAAGTGTAAAGTTGCAGGTAAATTTTCTTCCCCTGCATGATTTTAGGAGAGTCTCTCTGCTACAGAGGCTTTCACACTGTCTCGATGCCCATTAGTCCCGTCCACCCGGCCAGCCACCTCTGCATTACCACCTCATTTCATACACTAAAATGCTTTACCTTCAGGAGTGTGAAAGCTGTCGGGTTATCTGTCCTCCCCTCCGTCTTCGCTGCTCTCACACCTCTGCCTCGTGCCTGCTTTTAACCGCTGTGAATAGGCTCGCAGTCCACACTCACGGTGTTTTGGCCCTTCAAATGAGATTGGACAAGAGTCATATTCTGATAAAAATGATCCTTAACCCGGCAGTTTACAGTTAGCTTGCAGGTGCAGTACCTTCCTTATCCCTTTAGTCCTTAAAAGCAGGGCCAAAGTGCTGCTAGGCTTCCATCAGCACATATTCTGCAGCCTTTCACTCCAAATGTGGCCAATACAACCAACACTGCTGTGTGTCACTGACCCTGAAATAAAACTCCCCATTAGATTATGGTACTTGAATTGATTGCATTAAACTTTTAGTAGGTGACAAACTCCACTACCGAGGAATAATATGTTTGGTGATTATATCTGGAGGCTGACTTGGAGTTTTCACTTTCACAATATTCTTATATAACAGCCAGGTTGCAGAGTGCTTATGTTATTTTGTAGTTAAATGGTTCTGGCTGGACTCTGAATGTAAGTAGTTCATGTGAATTTCTGTAAATGCAGATAGCAACAGACTGCAATTTGATTCCATTCAGTTTCAAACTGATAACAGACTGACTCCATTTTACTGCAATTTTATCGCTGTTGATAAACCAAAGTTGCTTTTAAGACAGCAACTGACTGCATGTGGTGCCAGACCTGATCCTCATCTTCAAAGCAACAATTTCAAATGTAACAAAATCACAATTTCATTGCACACTAGGGCTGCCACAAATGATTATTTTGATTTTCGACTAGTCACCGATTATTTTTGCGATTAGTCGACTAATCAGATCATGCATCAATTGGATCAACCAGCAGCATCTGCTCTTATATAACTATCATTAGCTTACAGCTTTAAGTGTTTAAGGTATGTGCTAACTAAAAATAAAGACAAGATGATAGTTTATTAAATTTTAATGAAATTTGCAGATTGTTTCGGTGAAGTTTAATAAACTCCTTGCTATCTAAAATATAACAGGACACCGGAGTATATTCTCGAGCATCTCACACTTCTGATAATCAGTTGTCTGCTTGACGTTTATTCAGCTGTGTAAAAACTATAACTTTAATCTCAGCCAAACCGATTTACTCAGGAATAAATAAAATACTAAAAAAAAGCCAAACAATAACATTTTAAGTTATCCAAGTGACTTATATATGTTTAACCTGAGTAGCGAAAGATGGCAGTGGGTTTGAAAACGATTTGCCGGGAGTCCGGTGTTCTCACGGGCTGTAGTGAGCCTTGCCCCCGGCTAGCTATCAAGCTAGTGGGTAACAGACGTCTCTGAAAACATCGGAGCAGTTTTGAAAATATGTGATGTCTTGATAAACTGAGCAGATATTTGAGGTTTACACAGCTACATTCTCACCTGAAAATATGTTAAACGTTTATTTTGTGACCCAGAAAGAATAATAAGAGTAATATTAAAACTAACTAGCTGCCGCCATTGTTGGAAACTGAGCTGGGCCGCGCTATGAATTCTGGGACAGAGCTACTTCTTCTTTTGGGTTTAATGGCAGCTGGCATCCTTGTACATGCAGTGCTGCCATCTTCTGTTTCAGTCCGTTATTACACTCTTAAATCCTACTACTTATTCCTGCGTCTTTTGTGATCTTACAAAGCTTCAAACGACGCGTCGACTATTAAATTAGTCGTCGACGATTTTGATAGTCGACGTAATCGTGACTAGTCGACTAATCGCGGCAGCCCTATTGCACACACAGTTGCAATCACATTGGTTGTGCTGCAGTCTCCAATGTTTTCCCAAAATGTGGCTTTACAATAACTTTCTATCTTTAAGAATAAGAAGAATGATAGTTATATGTCTCCATTCTGGCTTCAAAGCAGCAACAGAACACAGCAGCCATCAGAATAACAGACATGAGCTAAATTAAGCAAAGAGAATAAGCTGGGGTCGAGTTGGGTTGCAAAGCAACTTGGACAAGTAGCAGAAACTGTAGAAAAAGTAAAGCAACATAAAACCCAAACCCTGCCAATAAGATTCTGTGGTTTGGTATTGAGATGAACTGTAATCAGGTGATGTACCAAGATTGGACACTGTTGTCTTCGTAGGCTGCTTGATATAACGGTGCAATCAATTTTACAGTAACTCTGCTTACAACTTCTTCACTTTCTCCAAAGTATAAGATATCCCCTGGGCTGTGACTCCAAATCATTTTGAAAAGCATAAACCTTTATTCCCTCATTCATTTCCATTTCTTTCCACCTTCCTTTCATTTTTACCCAACTACATTGTAACTGTACCACTGAGCCTGCTTCCACGGTTTCTACAGCTGTTTTACTCCACTCTTATTCTCCCAGCTCGAGAAGCCTTCCCCCCGCCCTTGGGTGAGGTGAACGGGGTGCTGGGTTGGTGGGGGTGATGCATGGCATAGGAGGCGCTCTGGTGCGATAAGCGAAACCTCGTGGGACGACAGTGAACTTGTTCGCAGCGGTACGCCGCTATCCCGCAGCCACTGATGAGCCTGATAGGTTTAATTGGGGTGGTCCATTTCCCATCCAGCCTTCTCTACCCCCCACCCCTCCTCACCTCCTCCCACTACTCTTCGGATCCACTCCTTGTCATTTATACCGGAACCATGACTGTAGGCGGATGGCAGGGAGGGAGGGGAGGTGAGGTGAGAGGGGGGGGAGAAGAACAAGATCCCCCTACAAAACAGAGATAAAGAAAAAATGTAATACTTCCACATTTTCCACTGCTCCTTTCATCATTATTCAAAAATTAGTTTTTAATGCAATGAGTAGCTCCAATCATGTTAAGGTCTGCATGATTCAGATAGTATCATAATTACAATTAGATTACATTACCGCAATCAGAGAAAGGGAGGATCGTTAAGAGAAGGAATATAAATTGCTTTAGTTTTACAAGTACTGAGCAAGCAGAAATTTGAATTAATCTCCACTTAAACATCTTCCCCCTTACAGAACTGCAAAGCATGCTGGTTTCTTCTAGGCCATCAATACAAATTAAGAGAGAAGTATGATTTTTTTCTCCCCTCTTTTTGAGGGTCTTAACATTTGAAGTTTTGCATTGAGAGCTAATGTTCACTTCACACTAGGAGAACATGTTTGGGTTCAAAACTTTCTTAACAGGGACGGACTGCTTCGCTTTCAAGATGAGACTTGTGCAAATTTACATGTCAGCCTGTTTATCTTTGTAGAAATGCGAAAGTTTACACACAGAACGGGATGTGCCATGGCATAAGGCAGTCAGCTGGACTGGAGAGTGTGTGAAAGACAACTTCTAAACATCTGAGAATACATCATCGTCTACTCTATATGTGGCTGATAACTGATACAGCAGATGGAAACACGTATTTGAAACGTCACAAACAGCAATCAGTTGATCCAGCAGAGTCAGGTAGAGCTTAAAGGAGCAATCCACAACTTGTGACAATAAAACAAGATTATTTTTATACTGTAATGTCATATTATCATAAAGAAGTGCATGTAAAAGAAATATCTTAGAAATATATTTGTGTGTGTGTGTGTGTGTGTGTGTGTGTGTGTGTGTGTGTGTGTGTGTGTGTGTAAGAAAAAAAATTTTTTTCATATATTGGATTTTTCAATCACCAAATATCAATATCGCTCTTAAAAATCTTATATCGGTTCAGCTCCAGTGTTTTCTCTGCACCACGGTCAGTCTGTCAACAAAGACTTCCACTGTAAGTTTTTGAAGGTTTCAAGGGACAGCGTTCAGTAGAAAGTACGTGATTTGTTTGCATTTGGACACACCTGCCCTTAGTGCTGTGCGATATGACCAAAATCTCACATATAAGACATATATCGTCCTGATAACGATATAAATCACAAAAATGTAACATTTTCTGTAAATTCTGTGAATCTCGGGCAGCTCCACTTGCGTGAAATGTTTCCAGCTGGGCGTCGTGTACATGGAGTCGAGTGTTTTAACTGATGCATGAAACTATACATTTTTAGACATAAGTTGTAACGGCCGCCATTTTCTTTGTGAGTATTTATTACACAGTGTGCTGCGGGGAAAAGCCTGTTCTAACGTTTGAGTCTAAGGTTTATTTTTAGCACCTGGCGGCTCTTTTTGCTTCTCATCCGTAAACACTCTGCATACTCTTTCACGTGATTCAGTTTATTTTGAAAAGTTTCAACGGGATCTTGAGCTTTATTGTGAAAGGTTTATGTGGAAAATAAACAAGCGGACACGCAATGGTTTTACCATTGTTGTTGCAAACGGCAAACGACAAGGCATAAAAACAGGCGCTTCTCTGTCTGTAGTGTGGTTATATTAAATATAAGAGAAAGAGAGAACTTTAAGACATTAATATAGCCACTACAGTGACCATCAAAACCATGAAAAAATATTGCCGTAAACAGTTTATTTTGCGACACCACAAAACAAACAATACAAACGATGAAACTATAGACGTTTTTATATCGTCATCCGATATATATTGTAACGATGGTTAAGTGTTACTGGACAGTGACATGTTGGTTTTCTCTGCACACTGTTGTTGTTCCTTTAAGATTCATGTTTGGTTGGGCTGCAGGAAGTAGTGAGGGTGGTGTACAGGAAGGGGTGGGGGGACCTGGTTGTTCTGTGTGTGTGCCAGGCTGAAGAGAGGTGTAGTTCGAGAGCGCTTCCCCCTGAGTTAACAACCCGCTGGCTTATGTGCCGAATAAACGGACAAACTGAGACCCCAACCGTCTGGTTCTTGTGAACGTTACAATATCGTTATATTGAACAGCCCTACCTGCCCTTCTCGCCAGATCGACATTACTGTGACTGCATCTTCTCCTTGAAAATAGTATAAGGAATATCATGTGAGGGAAAATGCAGCTCATCTAATGGCCACTTGAGACCAGTTCCAAAATTGAGTCAATCTCCAGCTTCATACCAGAAATTAACATTTTTTTAAAAAGCAGTTTTGGTCTCTATTCACCTTTGTTATCACTGTATGGGGGTAATTTAGGGAACATGTTTAGACTATTCTGACACTGATTTTTGTTTAGCTGTTAATTTTGCCACCAACTGGCCCAGTTTTGAGTGAATATGCATGCCTGAATGATGGCATCTTAACGGTCTGTATGCCACCTTGCTCATTAAGCTTACTAGCGTTAGCTGATAACTTCGCCTTGTTGTCCAAATACAGTAACCTCTGGCTTCAAGAAAGTGTTAACTGTGCAATGACTGCATTATTTCACTTGAAACTGATGAGACAAACCAGAGCTGGAAGGTTAAGGGAGTTCTCTGTATGTAGAAAGTGCTTATATATACATGCGTACATGTCAGCAGACGTAAATGCACAACTGTCCTTCTGCAGTGCATCACTGTGCGCCCATTACACTACCAGAACTGACAGTCAATGTCCTCGCTGTCCTTTCCAAGTGAGAATGTGTCTCAAAGCCTGTTTGGTCACATTGTGTGGGATTATCCCCCAACTGCAGAATACAATGCAATACAAATCACTGAGAGACAGAAATATAAACCATCAGTGGGGGATGATTAGGTCTGAAGTTAGCAAATCCCTGATCCACTAATGAATTAAGACTCCAGTAAAGAGCAGCATCCCTTTCTTGGTGACAGTTTCTCTGAGCTACTCCGTTCACTTTCCTCACAAACAACAGTTTTGCTTAATCGTACTTAACGCATGAATGACGAATTGAAACAAAGCACTTTTCCCTCTCCTGTTCAGCTCGCACAATTTGCAGTTTGTGCAATTAATAACGCACATGATCGCCTTAGTTATATCTGCATACACTTTTTGGGAGGTCTGCCCATTTGCTGGATATCAATTACCTTTTTTTCCCTGCCTCCTATTTATTCCCTTCTTAAGCCACGATTGGAGATTAATGTGCACTTCTAAATTACCACACATGCCGGCCATTTATCAGCTGCGAGAACAATCCTGCAGATTCATCCCAACGCTAAGTGGCGGAATATTCATGAAATAGTGGGGAAAAAAGAGTAATTTCGTACACCCTTTGATGATTAAAAAAACGGGGGGAATTTCTCACTCTTGCTCATTTACTTTGTGGGGTTTTTGTCATTGTTTTCTTGTGCGGCCACTCAGAAAAGGACAGGCTTCATTGTGGAGGCAAATCCTTCTTAATTTAGCTGAAAATATGGACTTATATTTATGGGTGTGAGGAGGGGGGGAGAAAAAAAAAGAAGAGGCGATACATTACGGTCAAACAATGTGATAATGGCGATAGCACGGTGCATTGTGCTTGTTTGTAAAGCCGTGGTGCAGAGGCCCATAATAGACCAGCATTCAATCCCTGACTTCAGTAATGACTTCAGTAAACAGAGCTTTCAAAATGAGTTTCTAAATCAGTGCATAGAGGCAGGAGGAAAAAAAACAACAACAAAAAAAACAGGGGGCTGGGGGCTTCTGGTCCTCGACACCCTGGCTTTAATCAGGCATTAGGAAAAGGGAGTGAAGATGTTATGAAAATGCGGCGCTGGCCTTTGTTCAGCGTCTGTCATGGCATTGACTTCCCTGACACAATGCTACAATGCATGACGGATCAAAGTAATTAAAGTTCCAATAATTTACCTTCCTCTGTTGCGTGTCAAGTCTGCCAGACTGGCTGCTCTCAGGCCCTTCATTGATTTCCTCACCGCTATCAGAGCGCGATCCTTAAAGACAGAAAAGACACGAGGGCAGGCTGTGTGTGTGTGTGTGTGTGTGTGCTTTAATAACTTTCCATGCTCATATAATAGCAACGCTTCAGATGTTTAACCATTAATGATCACAGACAGATGACGGAGATAGAGAGACAAGTGCGTCTGAACCCTCCTCACCCATTGCCTCCCTGTCAAATCACTCTTCTTCTGCTCCTGTTCTCTGAAGTTGCCTGTCAAGCGTGCACACGCGCATTAAGTTTCCTCACCGGCTCAGAGCGGTCGAACTCGGAGTCTCGTCTGCTTCACCTTGTTAAAACTTCGGAATCTGGGAGGAAACTCGGCTTTATCCGCAAATCCGCGGGAGATTCAGACACCGGTATGCGAGGATTGTGAAATCATTATCGGTACACAGAGGAGTAATTCTGTCTGCGGTCTAGGCCCCAGATTGATGTGTAATGCTTAGGAGAGACTCCCCGTGTCGATGTCGCCGTCATCGTGGCAGCCCTGTTTCACCACAGCAGTCAGAATAAAAACTTCCCTCACTCATGTTCTTGAGGTTACTCTGTCTCTGTCGTTCTCCCTCCCTCGTTTTTCCCCTCTAAGGCACGACAATGTGTCATTGTCATCGCGGTTTTTACACTGTGGCATGAGGTGCTAGTGGATGGAGAGAAGAAGACGGGGGGGGGGGGGGGGGGGAGGGGGGGGGGAAGGGGGGGGTCCTCTTTTGGAGGCTTACCCCCCACCACCGCAACCACCACCACCAACCATCTCTCCTCCCTTGACGAAAGTTAAATGGTTGAAGTATTCCTGTTCTGAGATGTGATTAGCATGTCACACATTAAAAATGCCATATTAAATAATCCCATCCTTCAGGCTTTACTTCCTCACCAGGTATTAGCTTAGACGGAGAATAATCCTAAGCTATTTGGAAGTAGGGAATCCACATAAAGATCTTGGCACTCGGTGTTTGAATTTTTTCCATCTGCCTGGTAGGTGCGATGCTCAACCGACTTACAGTGCAGACAGCGGAGGAAGCCGAGATGGGGCGCTTAGAGCTCACCGCCACGCCGCCAGGTTTTCTGCTTCTAATCTTGTCTCTCTTCTCAGTCGAGACTTCAAGATTTTCCCCCACAACTCGAGGTTCGGTGGTTGAGTGCGTTTATGCAAGTGACGGGTGTCTGAATTGAAGCTTTTCATACTGTATGCTCAGGTCAACTATTATTTTGAGTGTTTTAAGTAAAGAGAGCTCACCTTAAGACCTAATTCATCCCAGTTTGGAAGATATCATCTGTAGGAACAAAATATTAAGGCAAACTTCTCATCAGGGGTAGGTGGACACTTCTTTCTGTCCAGTGATTCATTTAAAGGGTGTCATTCGGTAGAAAAGAAATAGTTCCTGTAGGGCTTGAGGATTTCTGGGAAGGTAGGCAACACCTCCAAAGCTGGGTAAGTCGCACTGAATCACTCTAGATGACTACAGGTCAGAGGGAAATGTGTGTAACCTCAGTTTGAGGAGAACTGTTACTGATACTGAAGCAATAAAAGCTTAAAATCATAAGTAAGCACCTTTCAAGAACAAAATTCTCCAAGTAATCGTGAAAAGGCATAAGTGCAACAATTAAAATACTGGATACAACTGAGTCTTAAACTTTAGTATCTGCAGATCTTTAGTCCAATGACAGTAAGTTCGGCAACTTAGGAACCCCAGCCTCAAAAGTCTCCTTAGCTTGGACTGATGTACCACCAGCAAGCGTTGGTCAGCAGACATCAGGGGCCTGATAATTATACATGGATGTAAAAGCTCACTAATGTAGAGTGGCTGAAGGTGCTCACGAAAACATGTCAAGCAGCTTTTTGATAATGATATTTATCAAGATGAAGAAGAGCTACTGGGAAAAAATATTTTCTACCTGGGATGTCACACCAGTTATAACTTTACCAGTTACTTAAAGCACTCCTTTTCTGCTTTGTGACCGTGTTTGTTCTCCCTGTCAAATGAACGATATCCTGGGGCAAGTGTGGCTCATACTTTGCAAAGTAATGTGATGTACTGGCAGCTGTTGAACTCTTTTAGTTTATCAGATATGCAGCTCTCACTCTCAGACATGCCCAGGCTTATGTCATTGTTTTTAGTAACTTTATACTAGTATAACTGCGAACAATTTGATATGGCAGAGCCCTAGCTGGCACTGATAATAATTTATGAAACAAAAGCTGGCCTGTAATATATCATATGAACGGGCATTGAGAGAGTTGTGCAACACACTTTTTATTTTTGCAATTTGGCGCTCTAGTCACGCTGACACCATAACAATCTGAAGTCAGCACGTTGTAATACAAACATCATAAAACATCAAAGCTGTTGCACTCTGTCCTGGGTATACCCCACCTCTCACTCAGTCACAGCTGGATAGGCTCCGGTCCCAGACCCTGACCACAAATTTGATAAGTGATTAATAAAATGGATGAATGGGTAAAAAATAACGCCACTCAAAAGTACCCAGAACAGATTTGACTGTTGATTCTTCCTGGTAACTACAGAAATGTAATTACATTTAGATAATACTCTAAAACAACTCCCTAAAGAATGGCCTTGGGTTGTTGAATGATGGCTTTGAGCACCACAAGTTTAAAGTGCCACTTAGTTATACTGAAGAAGAAGGCAGACATCTCTACAAGTCACCAGCCAACCCACATAAAAAACAATCAATATAGAGATCCTGGCCCTTTAAAACTCTCGCATCACCAAAATCCCAAACATATATAAATAAAAAAAGAGTCAAAAATGAAAAAGGTGACACTTTTTATTGTAAGATATACAAATGGCAAGATAAATTGCTTTTTCTAATCTCTTGCAATCAAAATACAATTCCAATGTCATGATTGCACATTTGATGCAAGTCAAGGTTATTAAGGGTTCTAACTATCTGGGTAGATTTCTTCTTTTTGAAGTGATTTAAAAACCTGATAAGTTCATAGTTCATGTGACTTTATGAAGAACTCATTTACATCTAATGGAAACATAAACAGATTACACAACTGCAGGACAGAAGTCTTTATCTTCTGTCGCCCGGAGGAGAGATGAAATGATGTTGCAATCAGAAAGTACACAGTGTTCTCCCCATGTTGTTTTATTGTATCAAGAGTGTGATGATGGTAAATCTGATCAAAAGGGGCCCTTAAGGTCGATTCAGCTGATGGAGACTGATTGGTGTGATAATTTGAAATTTGCCAGACATCGTGGAAGAGTAATTTCAGCTCATATACTGGAAACTATACAATAAATTTAAATATTTCACACTGAAGCATGTGAACAAGTCAACGGGCGCGGTGTCAATGTCAGACAAAGAGAGCTTTAAAATCGGTGGGTTTGTTTTCGTCTCTGCTTGGAGGTCATCGCCCCGTGGCTGTGGATGGCTAATTATCATCCTGCAAATGGGTCACAGTTGTCATTACTTTGGGTCACATGATTGTATTCATCCAACATGTTTTTCTGTCTTTTTTTAACTCGCGATGACAATGGAGCTACAGTGATGGGGAAACTCCTCAGAACTTCCCCCTGGAGTTAAACATTTGTTACGCGGTCACAAGTCACGTCAGTTCAGCGGTACGCTGCACACACATCAGGTCACAAACTAGTTTATTTGTGTAAAATATACATTAGCTGGGCTTAAACTTATGAACTGAAAACAGTTTCATGACATTAAGAGACCGTATGTCACGTCTTTTATGTTATAAACTACACACTAAGCAGTACTGAAACAGTGAAGAGTGCAACTAAAACAGGAAGTGGAGAACATTCACCTTTAAATTAAAAGGTGCACCTTTTGTCAGCTGCAGTAAGCCATAGCTTTTATTTTGAAGGTGACGTTTGCTGTTTCCAGTTTGCAACACACCTTTTCAATGTTTCAGTGGTACTTAGAAACTATTTGGCAAGTTTTTAGACACAAGTCATTTTGCATTAAAACTACAGGCAACTACAAACGATCACACAGAGTTTTTTGTAACCACTTTGCAACCAATTTCACCAAATGACAGTCAGCAACCTCCAACACCCACTTCCCAGTGGGGAATACCCATTTTTTCCTAGCAACTGGAGGTTGCCAACTGGTCTTTAGGCCTGTGTAACTGAGGCCTAAAACAGTACACTATCAATGTGTGATGCTTTGGTGACTATGTCCCAACAGATCAAGACATGCCACAGTCAAATGCTGTTAAACTTTTGTTTTCTCTCTTGGTTTGGGTGGATTCATTCCCAAATACTCATCAAGTGTTCAGCCCTATAAGAGAAAACAGGCTGTTTACTTGTACTCTCTAAAAACACAAGTGTTACTAAAACAATTGGTATGACAACATATGTTTACAGGATTTAGGTATCATTGTCACTTGGGATCATAGCGAGCTAACATCCACTGTGGGTACAGTGGCTTTGAATGTCAAGCCATCCAACCAGACCGCATCCCAAAGAGGACATAAGGATTTACGTGGTAACGTCAAGCTTTGCTCTGGAGAGCCAGCAGTCATTGTTGGTGTGACCACAAGAGCACACTTATAATTATACTCTTAGCCATTTGAGGGAACAACAGATGCTGATTCTTGTTAAGACAGCCCCCAGGTATCTATTAAAAGAGTTCAAAGACAACAACAAACGACCTATAACACTGTATCACAACCTCTCCCAAATATGGGTCTATTATGCAGCTAATTATAAATGGACAAATGAGCCTATTTTCTAATTTTTGTGGATAGTAAGTCAAAAATGAAGCTCGGAGCAGAGTTGGAGGCAAACATGGAGAACAATCTCTACTCATTCAGCTCTCCGAAGCAGAGATGTTGTGAAAGTGTAAAAATAAGAGCATAAAATCATAGTAGATGATGGATAAAAAAAATTTCTGCACAGCTGTTTCTTTCTGCTTTTCGTAATTTTTGGAGCCAGAGCGAAGACTGTGACCTCAGGGAGAGCGTGAACACAGAGACAAAACAAGGCATTTTACTACTGAGTTTAGACTGTCCACGGGCACAAGTGCTGACAGGATATAAATAATGTTGACACACACACCATCGTTTCAGTACTGGCTACTGCGGCTGTGCTCGAGTTTTCATAGTGAAACTTTTTTGCTTCTGTCTGGGAGGAACAAAAATCAACGAGGGCCATCACAGTGAAATTTAGCAAACAAAATAGTAAACAAACCTATAAGAGATTTTTACTAATAAATGAATCAAGTGAATGGGATTTATGCTTTAATGCTTCTATTAATTCTCTTCGGCTATATTCATAACTAAAGCCAGGTGGCAGATGATGCTTGAAGGAAAACAAATACCCATTTGTGTTTGTTGCATCGGTGAACATTGTCCATCCACCGTGGGCTTTTTATGACGTGACCCAGGGGAAAAAAAAAACCTCCTTCAGTGTATCTAAATGCTAAATCCAGGCTGGGGAGGGTGTGTGTGAGTTTTTTTTCTTTTTCCCTCCAAAGTGCAAACAGAAGAGCTCTTTTCAAGGGATTTGATTACAAAGAAAACCAGGCAGAGTTTAGATTCCCCGCACTTTTATTTGTGTAATTCAAGAGGCGTGTAATGCTGTTAATACACTCGCTGTGGCGAGTGTTGCACAAAGACACTGGAAACGATGCTCCCTCTTCTATTTGTCTTTGACAATGTACGGATGGATTACGCCCAGAAACCATGAGTTATTCAATTTCCACCTGGAAAAGCTTAGCTGGCGTTCATCATATTATGAGCGTATCTGCTCGATTGGATATAATTCACACCTCAACGGAAGCTTACACCTGCTTGAGGGAATTAGGGCTGAGGCCTTTAATAAACGTTTAAACCTGTCAGACAAATGAGATAAGTGCATTCATGACCTGTTCCTCCCGTTCGCCGCCTTAATTCCGTCTGAGGGGATCCCGCGCCATACCTGAGGAAAGCGTGGCTCTGCGCTGCTTTAAGGAAGGAGCCCTTCGAAGCAGCGGGGTGCCAATTCACCGTCAAAAGCAATTAGGAATATATTTGACGAAGGTCACCGGGTGTCAAGGAAAGTGACAGGAATGACGGTATTTAGAGAGGAGGAAGAGAGGGGAGGTAAATGCTAGTGCTACTTTTTTTTTCCTTCCTCGTCATCCATTATAAAGGCCTCCTCTAGAGCGAGTTTCTGTGTGTGTGTGTGAGGGTAGAGGGAGGGGTAAGGGCCATGAGTGGGGCCCCGCCGAAAAAGACAGTAAGCGGATGCTAACTTCCCACTGAGAGAATTTCTCCAGGTCGAATGCAAAACGTTCCCGACTAATCATCCGCGCAGTGGAAACGCCAGCTGCGGCCCGTGGTAGGATTATCATTCTCATAGACCTCTTACCGAGCTTTTAGCTAAATGAAAAATCTGCTCCATAGCCTAGGGAGAAGGCAGCGTGCAGATAAGAAGGAAGAGTGTTTACCAAGAGGCAGCGCCGGTGAAAAACAGAACAGGTTTTTTCCTTTCCTCTGCAATGTAAAAATGGTAGGGGAAGAGATCATTAAGCTGGGAAAGAGGGAGGGGAGCAGGGTGAGGAGGGGGGAAAAAACAGCAACTGAAAGAAAATAGACTCGAAAGGAGAAAAGATCAATGTATTTACACGATTCATTTGTGACAAAGTTCTTCTGGGCTCATTAATTTAATGTTTCTGTCTACCTTCTGTCCTGAGGGCAACATGCAATTTGTTATTCTATTGTTCCCCCCCACACACACACACACACACACTCCTTTCCCCTGCTTCCTCGCTGCTAATATTTTCCATTACAAAGCTGACTTATAATCCTTGATCTCAAATGGCGGTGGCGGCGGCGGTGGTGGCGGAGGATAATCAAATCGCCTTCTTCATCAGGCCCGCTGCCGGACCGGCCGCCACCTTTGGGCGTGATCAAATGAAATAATCAGTTTTAAAAGGAGGCAGAGGTCAGCCACGAGTGTGGTAATCTTATGAGGCTCTTTGCCCTCCCCCAGACACACACACACACACAGAGCCAACCTAAGGGTAATGGATCTCTATTAGCGCTCTATTACCGACATCTGTAACAACGGAGCGGTGCGCCAAACACTGCTAACAAGGGCAATGTATTTGGAAGTCACTAGTCTGCTCCCTCCGGACGCTGCCTCTCATTACGAAGCTATCAGGACCACTCTGTTTGCCCGGACACTGCGGTGGGCGGGGGTGGGTGGAGGGAGAGAGGAGGAGTGAAGATGGGGCAAAAGAGGAGGGAGGAGGGGGGGGGGCACTGAAATAACAATTAAAGGCCTCTGCGGCAGTCCCACCACGGAGCTGTTAGGGGGTTTTGGGGGGTGGGAGTCCCCAGGGTGCCCTAGAGGTCCAGTTGCTCTTGACCCTGCCTCCTCTGATCTGACAATGCCTAAGCAGGGAGGTTAGTTTATTATTACGGGACCTAAGTCACAATTGACTGTGAGGTTTGGAGTCAAACGTGAGTGGGAAAGTGCATAAATGATTTACAAGCCGAGGGATTCATATAAATATTAGTGAGGAATGCCACTGAAGTCCCCCTCCCTGGCTGATTTCTCATGCTCCGCTCTAGCCTTAATCAAATAAACCTCAGAGTCTTAAAGGAGACCAAACCAATTTTGCTTTGGAAAATAAAGCAGCCTTTCTGTGAACTAGTTCAAAGTGATTACTCTGATTATAGCTCAGTGTAGAAGCATTAGATACGCTCTCTGTCAGTGATATTTTGATCTTGACACGGGTGTTTTTTGAACTGTAGGATCAGGGTGACGAGAGTCCCGATATTAAAGACATAGCCCGAGGGCGAAAGACGGGGCCTATCTTAGGAATAAAAGGTTACGATCGCTTCCTGGCAATGAGGAAGGCAGCTGAAGGTGTCGCTCTAAAGCCGCAACTGAAGTTAAATAAAGGAAAACACTAAAATGCTCAACCCTGCTGACACTGTCGGTCACAATGCGTTTAGATAAACACACACAAACACACACGCACTTGAAAAAAAGAAGGATTTAGAATAAGTCCATCACAGCAGTGCTCGGCGCCTGATGCTGACCGTATGTAGGCTGTCAAACAATGTGGAAATATCCCCAGCACGATGAGGCTTAATCCAATTGGCATTGGAGCCAAACTTGTAAACTAATCTAAGCATTAGCCCAGCTGGCACCGCGCACCCAAACACTCCTCTGGAACCTGGAGTTTGGAGCTGTTTGTCGCCCGTCACTGATAAGAGCCCCCTGCAAGCCCTCTGAAAAAGTGGGCTTAGCCCCTATTCTTTTCAGCTGGAATCACTTTAGTCCATTTATCACTCTACCTGTCTCTGAGACCTATTTAAGATTAAGGTCAGCGAGAAGGGGGGAAGAAGAAGGGAAAAAAAGGCTCCCCTCTCTCAGTTCTTTGGGTACTTTTAAAATTCATAAGTCAAGAGGCTTAGGCTTTCTCAGCGCAATTCTTCATAACAATGAGATTTCTAATATTTTATGTAAGAATAGCTGACAGGAGATTTTTTTTCCACCCCCCGCTCTCCCCTTCTTTGCTCTGTTTCACCCTATCAGAAGTATAAACACGCCAGCGGTTTGACAAGATGAGAAGACGAGCGCGCTCCCTCCTGACGGACACAAATCCCGCCCAATCACATCACATGCATATCCCAACGACGGAGCCGGAGAGGTGAGCTCTCCTCCCGCATCTGTGCAAATTTAAGTAGCGATAAACCTTTTCAATATGCATCCAGATTCCGTGTCTGCTTCTTAAGATGCTCTGAGTTACACAATCTTTGAGGTCTAACTTAAAGCACGGCAGCTGCCACTTCTTCTGCTCCTGCTGTGGTTTTTAAACACTGAATTCACTATAGTTGAGCTCTTAAGCTCCGGTACAGATACAGCAGTTATTGATCACTTATGCCAATGTTGTTCCTTATCATGGCTAGACTTCTAAAGTCGGGAGTTGCGATGAAATGATGCTCAAGCACGGCACTGACTGACACGCTCAGTCATAGATATATATAAACATGCAGATGTTGTATTGTGGCCACCATATTGTTAAGGTGGAGCTTGGCTTTGCAAAATTAAACATAACACATTTGTATTTAAATGCTATACTACATGTATTTATGAAAGAGGATACTTATCAATTCAATAGTTTTTTAAAAATTTAGTAATTAGAAAATTCTTTTTAAATTTACGTTTTCATACACAGTAAAGGAAATTTTATAGAAAGTGCAATGGTCCAGGTTTAAAAGGCAGGAATTTAACATCCATATTTATTAAACCACGCAATGAATCTTACCATTTTCGAAAAGTTCCATAAAAAATGGATAATATACTGCCAATAAATTACTGCTCTGTTTTTGGAAGTTGTTTTACAGTGTAATAAATGTGGCGCTTTTTTCTTATTTGTGCTGTAAAGACTGAATGCAAAAATACAACAAATGTGATCATTTAAGTTCATTAACTGCTGTCCAGTCATGTCAAAACTGAACCACTCTCTCATTCGATGTCTTCTCTTTAGTGCAGCGATCCACCGATTTATATTTTAAAGAATCGACAAAAACATTAAATCCATGTGAGCAACGCTATTCAGCTCGAAATACTCTTATAGCTATAACTCAGGTACATACATCAGTTACCTGTTATTCTATATGTTTTGTTAGTGAAATGAAACATTTGGATGATTTAGATCGACTTAACACAACACTATAGACAACTTTGTGACTGACAAATTTACTCAAATATATATAAAAATAACTTCTTGATTTAATCTAAAAAATTCGATTCTGGGCTGATTGATAACTAAAGTTGCACAAAATCTGAAAAATCTAAAAAACAATTATTTCTTTTTCGAACTAACATAAAAAATAGGATTATTTCCAGCGACGAGTCGAGTTGAACGTGTTTGTATTTATGTTTGTTTGCATGTCTGTAGCAATAGAAATGAAGAATGAAGCTATTTGAAATTAAACTAATCTGTAGATCAACGGATCTATTCCACCAATCCCTTCCCAGTGGTTATACTTAAGTGCTGTAGAGTTGTGACACGATAGCTTTAGGCTACGCCCACATATACATGCTTATTTTGGTAAACACAGCTTTTTCCTTTTCCTTTGTTCACATGTCAACTGTGTTTTGGATGCCAGAGTTGCAGGTGAGACCAAAACTTAACTTACCTTGACTTTAGTCTAGAAGGCTGTGCATTATTATGACATCCATCCATTCAGACCTTCAGTCAATGGAAAACAGTGCATTGGAGTGAATGTAATGGTTTTACAGTTCCTTTAGCTTTCAATGATTTGATGCTTATCCAGGGTACAAAAGATGTAAAAATAAAAATGCCCGTTTGGATAATGGTTGCATTAAAAAAAGAAAACTAACAACTACAGTTTCTTTTCTTTTCTTGTTCCCTTGTTGTAAAATATTCAAAATACTGTTAAATTAAAGGTTTATTTCTGGCTTTTTAGTCTATACTAGACAGGAAAGTAAAAAAACATCACGCAGGATGTGTTTCTTTTTAAAAGAAAGTTACTACAGCCTGTGAGATTCTGAATTTTTAAATAAAAAGGGGGCTAGATCAGGTTCCATTTTAATGAATGGGGTGGACTGAACCCAGTTTGATCTCAAGTGGGGGAGACCAGGAAAACCAAAATAATAACTTAAAGAAACTACACCTTCTTCTTTTTTTCTTTCAGGCATGTAAACCAAATAAGTTCATCCTGAAATCATTCTCTTAAAACAGACAGGATATAAGACTGCCTCAGACGAGGCTGTAATTGCAAAGAATCAGCGCGGCCCTTTGGCTTGACCTCTTTATTTTGTACGGCAGGTCAAAGGTCATGTCTCTGCCAAGGGGTTTCAGGCTTCTGGCTGGAATGAAATTAACAGTTTAAACAACCATTGACCTGATGTGATCCGTTCCTAATGGCTCGTGAGATACTTCCTGTTTCAAAATAATCCAGGTGTGATAATTAGTGGACTTATTCTGGCCACATGTTTGGTGTCATACAGACTGAACAGTTTATTTATTGTTTCAACTGTTTAAAAAAAAGTTTTCAAGAGTTGTTTTGTACATCTAAGCAGTTAAATAAATCTGTAACATTCAAACACTGCAATCTGAGCGAGATTCAAATCAACCAAAAAAAAAAGAAAAAATAGGATGAAAAGTACAAATTCAAACTCCAAGGAAAAAAGGGGGCGCTAGCTTACGCGCCCACACACTCATCCTGTTAACAATCTATACTGCAGTCCATTCCTGTAATGCAGAGTAAATCCCAGAGCAGTTCAGCAGTGCAGTTAGCCTACAAGTAAAAGCAAATGCCTTGCAGTCTTGGCTGCTCGCCACCAGCTGGTGCTCCAGTCAGCTGTAGGTAAAGGGAAGGAGGGAGGGAAAAGGGAAAAAAAAGAACATGTTTTACATACTTGCAAAGCCAAGGGATTGGTTTTGGACCGGTGTCAAATTTCTCCGAAAAACTCGGGGAATCTCTGAGTGCTTCTCGCAACTCGGATGGCGGTGGATGTCTGCCACGGGGTCACGTACAGCTCGAAGTGCAGAGCGTGCACGCACATACACACACACAGAGTACAGTGTGTGGTTTGGTAACACATGAAAAAGATTTTAAGAAGTATTTCTGCTGCAAGTTAGAGAAGTAATAACACTGCATTAGACGTCTTTAGCTACCTCTAGGAATGCAAAACAAGCTTGATTCGCAGGTGCTTTAGGGGCTGTTTCAGGGTCAGAAAGCATATTTTCACCTACATCAGATCGTCCACACGTTCTTTTCTTTCTGTCAACTTTAGAAAACAAAGCTGTGTTTAAAAAGTTTGCATTAAAAAACCTGAAAAAAAGGTCATTTTTTATCCAGGTCTGTATTTGGGTCGCCGTATTTATGAGAGATTCAGGGGGGCAGTAGGAGAGGAGGAGGGGACACTTGGTGACGTGGTGGTATCATTCTATTTTTTATTTTTTTGGGGGGGCACCAATAAATAAATATGCCAAGCTGCTTTCTCCCCCCCTTTTTAAAGGAAGAAAAGAGAGATTTACATGACCAATAAAATATTCGTGTGTAGGTGATATTTGGGCCGGGGCGTGAGAGAAAATGCCTCTAAGATGAATTGAATAATCCCCCCCCCCCCCCCCCCCCTTATTGAAGCTAAATAAGAAAATTGAAAGCACAAATGTAGAAATTAATTTCTTCTCTGTGGCTTTTTTTTAGCTTTCAAGTGGGAGGAACGGAGATCTTCTGTTAAGCATTTTGTCTAATTGAATATTTTTGAATCAGGGCAAACTTTTTTTTCCTTCCTTACACTAATAATCGCTTCACTTTAACACTTTAAGTCTTCCCCCCCCTCCGCTTTTATAGCCATCTAATTCTGAGGCAGAAGTTGCTGTTGTTTCCCATTATGCCTCAGTAAATTCTTGGCAAGGACACGTTGGTAAATCACACAAGTCAGCGTTACCCTGCAGTCCTCTACGTGAACAGTTCATCCCTCAAAATTCCTAATTTCATGTCTAATGACGCCTATTGTGGCAGTTGGCTTGTAATTTTCCTGCTCCATCCCTTAACCCAAGCGTCAGTGTCTTGTGTAAGGTGCGGCGGGCTGGCCTCGGCTTCATTTTCGACACATAATGTAATGAATGCCACTTCAATTAGCGCAATCATTTCACGTTCCAAATGGAAACGCTTGCCGGCAAATGACAGCCTAATCTCGGCCACGCCGGATTTTCTCCTCCTGCCGTAAGAAAAAGAGGTTGGGGAGGGGGAGAAAAGTTCATTTTGAGTAGAGTAGTTAACAATACCTCCTCATCACCTTGAGGCCATATTTAAATTTGCCATTGAAAACTGAACCCTCTTTCTCTCCTCTTTCTTCCCGTCTCAGTCGTTTGGTTTCTCCCCCCAATCAAAATGAAACAACCTAGGCCCCGGCTAATTAAGTGTGTGAATATCTGGACCCTAATTAACATATTTGTGAGACAGGCAGACGTAGGGAGGGCCTCCCGTGTTTGCTCACAGCTTGAGCAGCGTCGCTGTGTCTTCAGTTAAAAAGGAAGACGAGGCGTTGCTCGGGCTCCAGGTCTGCCCAGGCCCCTCCGAACATGGAGGGTGAGGCAGGAGGGGGGGGGAGAGAAAATGCCAGTAATTGGATGACCGTCTTATTATCCCTTTGTTGGTTGCAATTCCCTGATTAGCATTTTGGAATATTTTAAATTATAATCCAGGAATTAGGGGATTTTTCTTCTTTCTTTTTTTTTACTTCCTCCCCCTTACCAGCTTTCTCCAATTAGCTCTGACGCTAAGCAGGAGGATGAGCCCGCTGAGGTTTCTAACACATGCAGCCAGGTAGAAGTCTCTTTGTGTTATTAAACGCTTCGATCCATAACTACATGGGGAAAGCTTTTGGGGCTCAGAATTGCCTTCACCTGGATTTATTTATCACCGGCGAGCTCACGCAGGGCTTTGTGTTTCACATAACAGCGCAGACTATTTAAAACACTTCATATTTTGCAGCCCTGTACGCCCCACGCCCTCTCATCCATCAAATATTTACGCATTAAATTGTGCATTTCACAAAGTCTCCATTGTTGCTGAGAGGTGATTATCTCCACTGATTTCTGACTTCTCCGTATTTCTGGGTGCTTCCTGTTTATTTGGGTCAATGGAAAGCTCCAAACTGCAGCTGTTTTTTTCTTAGCAGTAAACTCGCATCTCTGAAATCTTTTGTTCTGATTGTTTCGGTGACCCGAGGCATTGTGGATGCGTGCCTGAAGTTTCGTGACTCGGTTAGGTGGTTGACGGGTGTGTGCGTGTGTGTGCATTCCTGTTTGGCTCATGTGGATGTAAATACAGATGTATGTGGGCGTAAGCGAGAGGTTCTGCACAGCATGCGCACTTCTACACGCTCAAGAGAGGGAGAAACTGTGTGTGTGTGAAGTGTATACATATATATATATATATATATATATATATATATATATATATATATATATATATATATATATATATATATATATATATATATATATATATATATGTGTGTGTGTGTGTGTTGTGGGGGTGGGGTGGGGGGTTGCAGAGCAGCGGCCCATGTCGTCCCAGGCCTCCTTCAGTTAATTGGAAACGTAAATTGTTGAGTCAGCGTCAGCGCTCTAATCAGGAGCTTGTCTCTAAAACTAAGGGGACTAAATTTAAATCACAGCCAACCAAACTCGTCACTGTTTGCAAGGATCACGTTGAAGAGAGAGGTGTGGAGAGCGTACATTTGTTGTGAAGGACACAAGTCAATTCAAGAGGATGGAGCCGAGTCCTTAAAGTGAATTATACAGCCGGGCAATCAGCTCGGCCTTTTACTGCAGCATCTAAAAATAAGTTCTGTGGATGAGCAGAAGAAGAGATGCATTTCTTTTCTAGCTGTGATGGTTTAAGAAGGAGGGGTTAACCCTTCCTGTGGCTTCTCGAGGTGTCAGCTCAATCGCCCTCGCAGCAGGGGCACTTCCAGGATTTTTAAAATGGGGTGCCACCAACCTACTTGAGGGGCTAGATTAGAAGTTTTATTTCTTGTGACACTGACCTTTTACCTTGTGGTCATTCTAGTAATGTGTTTTCAATACTGTAATTTAGTTCATGTTTTGATTTTTCTAAGTAGTAGTAGTTTTAGTTCCATCTGGATTTCTATGAATGTTCCTCACTCTGTCTGAGCTGTTAGGGTCTGTTACCCCAGCTCCTCTATATGTATGGCAGGTCTCGTCTGTGTTTTGGGTTTGTTTTTCGGTTATTTGCTGTTTTACTTTTTGTGCACCATTCCCCACCGGTGTCCCATTGTCAGTCAGTTTTCTGTGTGTGTATAGTCCTGAGTCTCCCACTGAAAACACTACGTCCAGATGAACAGAATCAACTTTTGGAGATTTACTTACCTGGATGATTGAGCATCAAGACGATATATAGTCCTGTATTTCTTTCTTGTATGTTCCTTCAAGTGTAGCTCCATTGTTATTTTTGGATTTATCACCTGGCCCTGGTTTATTGTTTGGGTTTTTAGGTTTTACTTTTCTTTTCTTTCTTTCTAAGTATTACTTATCACAGTGAGAAGTAATACTTACAATGATTATTCATCACTTTTAGAGGGCAAAATTGCACATTTTGTGCCACATCTTCACAAATACATATCAGATGGAAATTAGAGACATTGTGCGACATTCTGATATTTTCTTGAGATCGTCAAGACAAACTTGTTTTGCATGCTGTCAGTTATTGTTCTTGGGAGATCCAAATGAGGCCAAACTTTGAATGAGGAAGTCAAAATTGTCAGTTATTCTGCCTTGAACTGATTGATATTTTTAAACAGCCTTTTTGCATAGCTCTGTGCAGATATACATAGCCCATATGCTGTCCAACATACATAAAAGCATGTGCATTCCTGTCATTCTTTAACAATAGGACTCATCACCACAATGGCACCCACAATCCCTTGACAGTACTGACATGCATTCAGTGTGATAAAATGGGAAATATTATGTGACATTTTAAACAATGGGAACATATTTCAACAAGTCAGTGGATCCAAGGTTAAGACCTTTCTTGGATTCTCTCTGCAGGATGGCAAAAGGAAAGTCGCCGTTCCGAGTTATCCCATTTGAAAATGTGCACATATTTACACTTACGCTCCAGAAAAAACAACTAGCTCCAAGTAGCCACTCTCTCGATGCTGCTCCGGCTCTCCTGTAAAGCCTCTTAAGCCATTTTTCAAACACCAAGAGATCCTCACATGGCTCTTACCACACGTATGATTTATTACATTCACCTAATACAAGAAAATGTCATCCTTTCTATGGCAAGACGTGTCCTGACAATACCAGTCAACGGCGCTTTGAATCGCACGCCTTCTTTTGTGGCGCTCCCCGATGCCAAATTGCATTTGTTCCAAGTGTCACGTTAATGTATGAAAAGTTTAAGATGTCACTGGCGTAATCTGACAGCAGAGGTTTTAGTTAAAGCAAACGTGTCATATTGTACTTCTATTAGCAGGTCGCCATTGCACTATTAGTGACATCCCCAAGTCACTGGCGTGTCACCTTAATTTAAAGTTAAGCACTGTGACAGTTTAATATGCCAGGGAGATGAAAGCCCCCTCTGTTTCGGCGCCACGTCAAACCTTTTTCAAATGGGCGATAAATAGGGCTTATTGTTTCAGCAATTGAGAGGAACTGTCTGTCTAATGTGCCTTTATTCCAACCGCCGCCACCCCACCCTCCTCCTTCTCCTCCTCTGTCGTCCTCCACCTCCTCTCCTCTCTCCCTTATGAAGATTTTGTTTTCAAGCTTGAGCGGCGCTACCTAGAGGTTGAAGATTACGCTTTGAACACAGGCTGAGTGTCTGTCAGCCAAGGGTCGAGCGCGGCTAAGTTGAAGAAGAATAAGAAGAGAGGGGGGTGGGGGAGGGGAGGGGTGAGGGAGATGACTTTAAACTAGAAGACAAATCGCTGTGTTGTCTCTAAGCCGCTTCCTGTCTTCCTCTCTTCTTTCACTCCTCACAGACCTCTGAACTTTGACTCAGTTTACGAAGGACAAAAGTCGACCATGCTGCCAAATCCAGATCAGTCCTTCAAATGTGCTTCACTCGCACGAAAACTGACCTGGCAGGGTTTGCAGGGAGCTTTCTCCACCTTCTACCAACTTCTGCCTGGCTTTTTACCTTGAGGCCGCTTCCTTCCCCAGTGACTGCCGAATCGTACTTACAAACGGCCGCCAATAATTTCGGCAGCGGCAGCGGGCGGCCTCTTTGGAACGTGGAAACGCCTCGCCGTGGGTGTCCTCTGACACATCATTAGTGCTGGCGAGCTGAGAGTGACACAGGTTGCTCGCTGAAGAGAAACCAACTCCCCCATTAGAAGAGCAGCAAAGGCCATCCCCTCCTTCCCCCTCCTCCTCATCTGTCCTCGGGCTACAGGTGGGCAATTTTTGATGGCTGCACAAAAAAGGAGCCTGGGGGATCCTGGAGCTGAGATAAGGAGGACTATTAGACCAGGCAACAGTGGAGGTGTTGGGCAGCGAGGATGTGGTGGTGGGGGTGGCCACGTCAGGCGAGTCCGTTTGTTTTTCCACGCTCCCTCCTTTCCCTCCTATACCCCCCCTCCCTTTCTATCTTTTTATGCGAGGTGGAGGAAAAACGAGGTGCCGTGAAGCTTGAAAGAGTGCCTGACATCTGAAGTCTTCTGATAGCTCCCCGCGATGCTCGGGAAAAAAATTAACTCTGACGCCCAGATCAAGCCTCAGGAGCTTAATTACATCAAAGAGAAAAGGATCCTTGTTAGATTCAATCCAAACAAAAAGAGAGAGAGAGAGAAAGAGAGAGAAAATGATCAGTACTTTTCAAGGCTTTGTTTGACATTGAGAAGACGTGAATGTAAAAATAAGAGAAAGTGTGTGTGTGTGTGTGTGTGTGTGTGTGTGTGTGTGTGTGTGTGTGTGTGTGTGTGTGTGTAGGGGATAGAAAAAGAGGAAGTTTGTCGTGCAGAAAGGCTCAGAGGAAGAGAAGAAGAGCAGGGATTATCAAAAGAAGACAAGTCATTTGAGGGGCCGTACATGACGCCGATGCAAGGACGCGTCAAGTTGAAATAAAGTGACCAATGTGAAGGTCCAAAAGAAGACAAAAGAAACAAGTAAAAAGGAAGAAAAAAAGGTAGTTTCACAGGGGCCCTCTCCTCCCCCTCGGCCATCCTATTGACAGGGATGACAACGGTCCCATGACGCACCATTATCCTTGACCGTCAAGCCGACATCAAATGGGCAGGGAGCTGTCCCTGTCAAGGCCTCTCAAAAAGTACAGAGAAAGAAGAGATGGAAGAAGAAGAAGAAGAAGCAGAGACAGAGGAGAACAAGAGGAGAGCTCGTTACATACGTTCCTTTCCACCTTGCTTTGTCAAAACAGGCTTATTCAGTGTGTACACAAGCCTTGAGGGATGTTTCTTTCAAAGGCGAGGGAAAGAAAGGCGGGAGACAGGATAAAGAATCAGACATTCAGACACGAATCCAATGACTTGTTCCCTCTTCAAGGGGGCGATGCTCTGCATATGTTTACGTAAACCTTTACTTCACACTTGAAATGATGGGGGGGGGGGGGGGGGGGGGCTTGAAGGGGGAAAAAAGTGTGGTGGGTTGTGATGGAGGGAGCTTTGAAGCGAGATAAAACACGCCGCTCCTCTGCAACGCATGTCGTCTCATCTTTGTGATGTTAAAAGCAAATTGATAAACAAGGGCTCTCGCTTTCAAGGGGTCCTGTCACGAATTCAGGGTGCAGAGGCTTCTCACTTTCATCAGCTGAAGAGTCCCCACATGAGTAAACTCTTGCTTAGCCGCCGTGCAACTTTCCTTGTTCTGATGCCGCTCATTATTATATACCATTTTGTCTCAAATCAAAAAGGTCTCGCTGGCTCCAGGCGGGCACTTCATAGCCATAACCAATCACCTTTCCAAATATTTGCGCCAGTTTGAAAAAGCAAGAAATTGAGGCTCTTGTAGAAAATGAGTCTCTGTGCCCCTTCAGGAAGAAATGAACACTGAGAGGCTTATACGAGCGTGGTGGTGTTGGTGGTGGCGGTGATGATGTGTGTTTTTTGAGACACTCACAGTGCAGGGACCTGAGGCTGGTAGAGCACACAGGCAAGAGATGATAAAACGTGAGATAATTTGGTTTAATTTGGTGTATAAATTGTGTTATTCCTACAGTTTATCCAAACACAAAAATTAGTTTTGCAGAGGGTTATCATCTTCTTCTATTCTGGGCAATACGATGAATAAATCCTTATTACTTTAATTCATAATTTTCACCACAAATCATAGTGTTAGAGTAATATTAGCTGTGTTATTTTCTAAAGGTTTATGGTCAATTTTGAAAATGTTAGCTGGGCGTATTGAAAGTCACAATTACATAAAATAATCTATTCAAGATAAATACAAAATCTGTATTAATGATCTCTAATGTGTAGCTTTCATGTCCAGTATAATCTAAATGTACCTTACAAAGGCTTAGGTGGGTGTGCAATCATTTCTGATCATCAGCCTACACACAGCCCCACACACCGCCTTCCCCCAGCCACCCTCGGGCTGATGCACTCTTGTCATTGTAAGAGCCTTAACTCCCCTAATGGAAGATTATCCACTGCTGCAAGGTTAAAATCAATCAGTATTACACAGGGAAAAAGTAGCAAACACAGACGCCCACACTGTACATGGATTATTTCCACACTGCAACTTATTTAGTCACATGATGGATGCCTTAATAGCTGAGTGAGACATAAGAAAAGAAAACAAAATGAAAATGTAAAAGAAAAGTAAAAGAACCTGTGGATACCTAACCTACACTGTACTTAAATGCATTAAAATGGTCACTTTAGGAAAATATTAGACTAAATTCTGAATTTAATAATACAAATGAATATGCGGGTGACCTTTTGACCTTAAAGAATACATTGCAATAAAGATGGACAGACATCGTAACGTTGGCGCCATATTCATGATGACTTTGTAGACCCAAAAGCTGGACACCAGAGATGGTAGTTAAACACAAACCAAACCTTCAATGTGAAAAATATCAGATTCAGTTCAAATTCTATTAATTATTAAGTGGAACAGCAGGGAATCCAAATATCGAGGACATTTACGAAAACAAGTTTGGGAAAGATGGGAATATACAGCCAAGGACACAGAGCTAAGTGGACAATAACAACAAATACAGAAGAAATAATCAGGCAGATCAAATTTAAGGTTGAATATGTTTGAGCGTACTGGTCAGCCTCTGTTGCCATGGCAACGTAGACTGATTTGGTATGGTTGCGCTGGTTGAGTAAGCAGACTAAGCGACACGCTATGAGCACGTGCGCCAAAGTTTAACAAACTATCCTCCTGTTCGGATAAGAAACGCCAGTGCTGTAATTATTTTGCGTAGAATACGATGAAATACAATAAAAATAATCAAAGATAAGAAGACAAGGAAAGTAAAACCTGGAGCAACATACAGAGGATAAAACAGGTAAACAGCCAACACAGAGACTTTACAACAACACTTTTTAGCTGAGCAAACAACTAGCAGCTACAGCTGCCTATTTTAGCATCAATCTGTCAGTCAAAGTAGCCAGAGCTAATGAAATATAAACGGGTGAGTTCTTTAATAGAATTCAGTGCAGTTTATATTAGCAGGGAAATCAGCACTAGAGACCAAATATGCAATTGTAGCAGACTATAAACAGGTTTATTTCTGCTATAAACTAGGCCATTTTCACACAGGAGTCTGTGGGGGTCGATGTAAACCTATTTTAGATTTCTGTGGGAAATCTGCGTCGTACCTATTGGCGTAACTGAAAACCACTTTTAACCCTGCGCCATAACCTGCCGTGCATCTCCCGAGAAATGTAACTGCAAGTCGGGTCGACAGAGCCCGCAATGACTGAAGGACGGCTCGGGCTTAAAATGGGTTTCGAGTTACATCATAAGTTACATCATAGATTTCCGGCAGAAGTCTAATTCACGCTTTACTTTTGGAGTCATGCTCTAGTGGCCATCAAAGGAACAGCAGTTTTGTCACTTTGACGTTGACAGTCTTTTTGTCCTTGAAGTTACAGCTTATTTTGAATTTGCTTTGATAAGAACAAAATTAATGGGTAGATAGGAGCTTCATATCTCTCTGAACATATATAATTTATCTGCATAAATTCTTATATTTGTTTGTTATCCTCATATCAGTGAGGCTACCTGTTTAAATGACGGATTTATCACTAGTAATTTAAAGAATTCATAAAAATAGACAAAGATTTGTTTTTGCTCTGTTTATCATGCAGCCCTGCATAGTGCCCCAACACCAAGCTGAATTACAACAAACAACTCAAATAATAATAAGGTTATGGCGTATGCAAATCAGAGGAAGTTCATCTGTCATTTCTGTCACCCTCAAAATGTAACTAATAAGAATACAGACAAACAATGCCAGTTTTAACTGCTGAGCACAAGTTATATGCCAGTCCTGGCTGCAAACACCATCTGAAAACCCTCCAAGTACATTTCTTAAGAAATGCCTGACTTGAGCAGTAGTGCGTCAGAGATGCAAACCATTTGGGTACCCAGACAGCCTGAAGCAAATGCTCTGAGTAATTAAGAGTTGGGATTTTAATTTGGCCGTGGACTGAGAAGAGTGAGGCCGTCTGCTCCCAATCTGGACACTGACACCAAAACTCAGGATGAGTCAACATCACAGTTTGAAGCGCCACAGACGATGATGATAATGGCATTTCGTGACATCCAGTTTTATTCGGCTGACAGTTTATGCATCGCATAACTCCCTAACAACACCGCAAATAGGTATATACACATGTTTTAACTGATATTAAGTTGTTTTTAGCACAGAGGCAGAGTTTGGTGAGAAATGCGTGCAACTAGACACAAAGTGTACCTTATGAACAGCTCAAATGAAATCCTTCTGTGCAACCTTATGTCAGCCGTGAGAGGGGTGATGATTTGTTCATATTTTCCAGGTATTTGCCCTCTCTCTTTTTTGAAGTCATATATGAAGCCTGCTGGTTTCATTAATATTTCATGTAAAGGTTCCATAATGGTATGAGAAAATTACCCGAGCATTCGAGGTATTTGATTGGCCTTTTGGTCAACGAATTATTTCGAAACTTTTCCTAAAGGGTAAAGTAACTCCCATCCTGCTCCTGGACTCATTAAAGTCAGTAACTTTTGGCGTGTGATTACCTATCAATGACACCAATCAACAGAAATCTGGGGCAGATTTGGCTCATTTTTTGGACCTGTACTACCTACACCGCGACCACAGGATTTTGTACTCTGCAGAGTAGGCCCCCACTAACAACCTCGTTGGCATTCAGCTCTGAAAGATTCATGAGAGGGCCAGTGAGACGGGCCGGTCTAATCATGGAAAAAACACCACAGGCCATCGGCCCGGCTTGCAGCCACTGAATTCAGTGAGACACCCTTAATAGTGTGCTTAACCTTTGAACGAGACGTGTGAGGCCAAATCCTGTCAGGGTCCCATCTAGCCGACAAGGCCTCAGTCAGTGAATGAGCTTTAACCATCAGTAGCCAGATCAACCACAGGCCTCCGGGTGTACAGGCACCCTCACTGGGCGTCACACTGGACACACTCCTGCTAGATGGAGCCTTCATCCCCCTCAGATCCTCAGATGAGGGAGGAAAAGAGCAGTGGGTGGTAGTAGCATCATGGTAGGGTGTCTGTCTTTGTCAGAACCGTTGTGGTCTCCTGGGGAATTTCACACCACCCTTCGAGGCAAAACCACTTGTACCTACATCTATTATAAAAAGATGGTGAAGCTACTGGTCCTGCAATAAGAATATACTGAATAGGATCATGCTTCTCCTACCGTTATGGACCTTTTCTCTAACCAAAGAAAGAAGTGCTAGTAGAAAGCATAGCTGGGCTCATGTGGGAGCTCATTTATAAAAGTATTAATAAATTTATACTAGAACTTAGTCTTAAGATTCCCGATGGTGCTCTTAGGCTTGAATAGTAAAATATGCTGAGCATATATAACACTGCTTAAGTGGATTTCAAAAATCCCATTTGTAAGTTACACACCTGTAATCTGTATGTCTGACAGCAGCAGTGTTGGGATTTTCCTTCCTATAATGGCAGCACAAAGGAGAATGCAGTCCTTTAAGGCTATGGACAGAAAAAGCATGTATTTGGTAGACTGAATTGTGGGTTTGCACAGCCGATGAAGCAGTAATCAAGGTGATGCAAAAAGACAAAAGTACAAAGGTCATCAGAGGCTTGGATCAGACTGTAATGTGATTTGATCCAAGGGTGTCAAATACTGCCTTGATACAGTCCTGTGACAGACTGCCATCCTGTCCTCTGTCTCCCCCTATGATACCTGGGATAGGATCCAGCTCCCCAGTGACCCCGATTTGAGTAAGAACTTTGCCAATGCAGACTCGTTGCAGTTCATCAAATACTTGTGTTCCTGTTTGCACCCTTTGTAAGAAGACGGTCCATGACATCGGTGTATTTCTAGAAGAATTCCTCTGCACATTAAAGCAAGCAGAAAACAGCACTGAAGCACCTCTGATACAGGATCACTTTCATCAGAATACCTCAGTGTTCTCTAAAACATAATGCAAATAAACTGCTGGAGGCCAGTGACCAGATCTGTGGAGCTCTGCATGGGAAAAAAAAACCCTCTGTAATTGCAGTGTTTTGTTTCAGGGGTCATATACTGCGCTGTATCATCCCCCAGGCCCCCCACACTAATCGTATTTTGTTCAGTTAAAAACCTGTTGTTGTTCGCCCTTCAGCGGCCCTGAGTGAAGAGTGCACTGTCTGGCAATTACTGATGAACTTTTCAAAGTATTCATAATTGGATTGGGCGCAGTATAAAGTTAAGATGGTTATTTTTGTTGTGCATATTCAAGGAACAGGCTGTGGAAAAATGATGTTTATGGCTTCTGAAGAAACATTTGGCAGCCAACGGTCATTAAGAGGAGTCCCGCCAAGTGAAAAGTTGCACTCTTTACCAAAATACACACGAAATCAAGACATAAATACTCAGAGGGGAAATGCTGCACGCTTGCCTGAACTAACTCCAGCTCTCTATCATAATTTCATTAATTGCTCCTGAAGTCTATGATATAGCGAGCAATGCACCAACTGTGAAGAGAGCAAACATATTTCCTGGGCCAAATGTGCACAGGAAAAAACAGTTTTATTTTGAACATATCCAGTCATATTGTATCCTGTGTCATTTGTTGAGTTAATGCGTGCAGCAGAAAGACACCAGAAAAATATATTTTTCAGTTTATTCACTTAGCAAGTCCCGGTTATTATAAAAGCAGCGCAACGCTAAAAATCATCACATTAATTTCTAAGAAAAGCGATACAATTTAAGTCTCATGGAGTTGGATATTGCAACTCATTATTTTTATGAAAACTGTCCAAAACACGTTCATAGCACTGACTGCTGAAATTTATCAAGAGACACATCCTGTCTTCATCTCATTTTAAATTCCTGATTTAATCATTTTTGACTGCAGTTCATCAAGTTTTTGTACCCTGATCCGTTAAAGAGTGAAAAATGTCAGGATTTGTTGTTTATTAAAGTACTAATTTATCTTCAGATTTACCTGAAATAAAGATAGAAAATCATATTGTTATTAGTGATCTCCAAAGGAAGAGGGCTGGCCGGGTGGATAGGTCATCAAACAATGTGGCTTGATGAAGATGAATATATTCAGGGATGCTATTTTTCATCAGAAAGGGAAAACTACATACTTTCATTTATTGCACATTTAAATCTGTCTGTTTGGTTCTCAGTATTTTAGCCGTCAGTTTCACAGCAGCCCTCAGCAACCCCTTGCAAGGTACTCCTAAATGGTCCACAAGGGCTAAAGCCCCATTCAGTCAACCACTAGAGTCCGGTCAGTGAACCTCTAGCAAACAAGTGTCACTAAGGAAAGGTGTGAATTACACAACCGGTTGGTGAGTGGTTGCTAGCGGTTGCAGGGAGTTGCTATCAACTTACAAAGCTCTCAAGACCGTTTAACATTCATGTCATGTCATCTACATTTTTAGGAAAGAAGTTACAACAGAAAAGTACGTCTACAGACCCTGCTTAGATTAAGCAATTCTATCTTCTGTATCTGGAAGAAGAGTACTGTACAGATTAACCATATCATTGAACCTTGCTCGCCTTGCTGTTTATTGATACTGTATTAATCTGGACCCTAAGCTTCACACTTTAATCACTTTGTAAACTTCTGTAAGGCTGAGATGACAATAAAGTTTACTTTAACTCTGTTTTCCCACAGATTGCCGTAGTTTGCATGGAAGATGCTGACTTGTCTGCAAACACTTGCAAACCACCAAAAGGAGGTTTTTGGTGCTGCAGCCTCTTTGTGATTGAGTTCACCTAGCAACAGCCAGCAACTTCTAATTGGGGAATTCACATTTTTCCCTAATTGGAGGTCGCTAGGACATCGCCTCTCTAGGCCCACTTGATGTTTTTGTTTTATGTACTAACTAGCCTTCTGCTGCCTGCTCTGTGTGAGAGTCAAAGTGGGACGTACCCAGCACCACAGCCAAGACATTTGATGCTGTCATGAGGTTTGACCCCCTGCTTCCAAGCATTTGTCGAGCAGATTTTTGAACTCCATTATATTTGCTTCATCTCTGGCCATTACTCTGTCCATCGTTTTGCTCATTTAAGTATATGTCCCATTTCTGCTGCCTTCAAAGATGCCAACTTGCCAGCTAGCTCAGCATTTCTGCTTTTATTTCCTCTCAAAGAGTGGATACACTATTTTTTTGATTATGTCATAATCTTCGGATTTATTTGTATTAGTGTGTGATTCAACATTATGCTGGGAGAGTAGATGCTACTGTACAAGCAAAAGAAACGTGCAACCAAAGATAACTGCAGAAGTCCATTGTAGCTCACATTTAGATTTTCAGCACAGTGAGCTAAAACTAACGTGTCTCATTTCTGCCGCAACTATTTTGCGAGCAGTTTGGATGGGTGGAGGAACAGCTGAATAATTTCCAATGCCTGAAATGCTCATCCTCCCTTATATCAATATTTCTCACTATTTATCAGAGGTGGGTAAGTATTGCAGAACAAACTTTTACTTGTTATTTTATTGTAAATATTTCAGGGAGTTTAATTAAGTAATTGTTTTCTGGCAACTTTATATTTTTACTCTCTACATTTTAACACAAATATCTAAAACTTTTTTACATAAAAAAAATTGTACAATAATGCAAACGGGAATATAGGTGCGAATATAGCACTAAATTCCTGTTTGCATTAAAGTGGGCTCAACAAATATCAGCAAACACACATACTGTTTCTGTGTCTGCTATCTGAATGTACAGCTGCTGTAGTTACCATCAAGAGAAAAAAATTGAAATAATACCACTCGGAGACGGAGAAAGATTTGAGGAAGACGGGAGAGTGGATGAAGAAGAGAGGGTATATTTAAAGGTAAGGACAGCTCAGTGGTGTTTCGATAAGCTGGAAATTTAAAGCTTACATGTACAGGGAGTGCAGAATTATTAGGCAAATGAGTATTTTGTCCACTTCATCCTCTTCATGCATGTTGTCTTACTCCAAGCTGTATAGGCTCGAAAGCCTACTACCAATTAAGCATATTAGGTGATGTGCATCTCTGTAATGAGAAGGGGTGTGGTCTAATGACATCAACACCCTATATCAGGTGTGCATAATTATTAGGCAACGTCCTTTCCTTTGGCAAAATGGGTCAAAAGAAGGACTTGACAGGCTCAGAAAAGTCAAAAATAGTGAGATATCTTGCAGAGGGATGCAGCAGTCTCAAAATTGCAAAGCTTCTGAAGCGTGATCATCGAACAATCAAGCGTTTCATTCAAAATAGTCAACAGGGTCGCAAGAAGCGTGTGGAAAAACTAAGGCGCAAAATAACTGCCCATGAACTGAGAAAAGTCAAGCGTGCAGCTGCCAAGATGCCACTTGCCACCAGTTGGGCCATATTTCAGAGCTGCAACATCGCTGGAGTGCCCAAAAGCACAAGGTGTGCAATACTCAGAGACATGGCCAAGGTAAGAAAGGCTGAAAGACGACCACCACTGAACAAGACACACAAGCTGAAACGTCCAGACTGGGCCAAGAAATATCTCAAGACTGATTTTTCTAAGGTTTTATGGACTGATGAAATGAGAGTGAGTCTTGATGGGCCAGATGGATGGGCCCGTGGCTGGATTGGTAAAGGGCAGAGAGCTCCAGTCCGACTCAGACGCCAGCAAGGTGGAGGTGGAGTACTGGTTTGGGCTGGTATCATCAAAGAGGAGCTTGTGGGGCCTTTTCGGGTTGAGGATGGAGTCAAGCTCAACTCCCAGTCCTACTGCCAGTTTCTGGAAGACACCTTCTTCAAGCAGTGGTACAGGAAGAAGTCTGCATCCTTCAAGAAAAACATGATTTTCATGCAGGACAATGCTCCATCACACGCGTCCAAGTACTCCACAGCGTGGCTGGCAAGAAAGGGTATAAAAGAAGAAAAACTAATGACATGGCCTCCTTGTTCACCTGATCTGAACCCCATTGAGAACCTGTGGTCCATCATCAAATGTGAGATTTACAAGGAGGGACAACAGTACACCTCTCTGAACAGTGTCTGGGAGGCTGTGGTTGCTGCTGCACGCAATGTTGATGGTGAACAGATCAAAACACTGACAGAATCCATGGATGGCAGGCTTTTGAGTGTCCTTGCAAAGAAAGGTGGCTATATTGGTCGCTGATTTGTTTTTGTTTTGTTTTTGAATGTCAGAAATGTATATTTGTGAATGTGGAGATGTTATATTGGTGTCACTGGTAAAAATAAATAATTGAAACGGGTATATATTTGTTTTTTGTTAAGTTGCCTAATAATTCTGCACAGTAATAGTCACCTGCACACACAGATATCCCCCTAAAATAGCTAAAACTAAAAACAAACTAAAAACTACTTCCAAAAACATTCAGCTTTGATATTAATGAGTTTTTTGGGTTCATTGAGAACATGGTTGTTGTTCAATAATAAAATTATTCCTCAAAAATACAACTTGCCTAATAATTCTGCACTCCCTGTAAAGTCCTCATTCATTTCAGGACTTGTAATCACATACGCCTGACGTGCTGCTGAAGCTAATGTCTTTATATTGTAAAACGTTTGTGAAACAAACTAACACTGTGTTATTTAAAAGTACTGTGGTGAACTGGCGTGCTGGCCTGGAGCACAGTAACAATAGCTTTTGTGGTCTGGGTAACACATCAGTTTGAATTTACCTGATGATTCACTCACACCTTGTGAGGTTTCTGTGCTGCTTCCTCATTAGGCTTGAGAGAGGTCGTTATCGTTCTCGGATATACAGCCTGGTGTTTCTTGGTGTTTGGGTTTGTTGGAGTTTGGTTAGCATCTCACATCCGGACACTGAACACGCAACTGACTCCACTGATCTTTTAGCTGCTTTAGTTTTGCTATGTTAAATTAACATTTCGCTTACATATTACTTTTACTTCAATAAAGGGTCAGAAGTGCAGATACCTGGGTTAAGAAATACTCTAGTAAAAGTTGAAGTACTAAGTGAACAATGCCTGTACTTTTGCCACCTCTGCTATTTATCTGCATCTCCTAAAAAGCCTATTCGTGTTGCACTGTGAACCTTGCCTCACTGGTATTTCCATAACAATAAATGCTCTTCAAATTACGACCAAAGCTCAGCTCTGTGTTCTGTTACTTTTGTGTGCTCATTTGCAGAGTTGCATATAGCAGAGCAGCTCTCGGTCCACTCAGAAGGAGTTGGCAGGATGTGTGCCAGTGTACAGGGAGGATCAAACAAACAAAAGAGCAAAAAGAGAAGAAAAGTTTTCAACACATACAAAAAAAGAAACAGAAAGAGACGTGCCCTGACACTGGCTCTGCACTGTACCCATCCAATTTGCTTTGTTCCCAGTTACCTGCCCCTGCCATCAGAAGGGGAGCCACTGGGGGCCATATTGAGGCCATCTTTGCTCCCATGGCCCCCTTTCTCGCCACAGCCTTTAAAGTCCTGCACTGCAATGTGCATGGCCTTGATGTTTGCCTTGTACCCTACATGCAAAGCTATCATTATCCATGCCTCTTGACAATCGCAGGCCCTGTCTTTGTTACATCTGTAGCTCTTTGCCTTGGGCTATGACATGACTGTACGGTTGATCTCTTCTCTTTTACATATTGCTCCCTGTGTCTCTCTTTCTCTGTTTTTCTCTACTCAGACTGTGTACCACGGCTGAATCCAACTCTGATTTGACGACTTGTAAAATCTTTTACCTCTCAGCCTGTGTGACACCTCTGCTGCTTTGATCTGTTCGGCAGTTTTCCAGATAACTCGCACTACAGTCGGGCAAAAATGTCTATTGATGTTCGGCAAACGTTAGCTCGCAGGTTTGCTTTATGTGCTAGTGTTTTTCACACCATCTCTAAAGGCATTTCAGACAATAACAACCCTGACTGAAAAGGGCATAAAAGTAGAAAAGATAAAAGTAAAAAGAAAGGTATATTATCCGTAACATCAAATCAACCGAGAACTGAGCATATGAGGAATTCGGTGTTAAAAGCAATCTTTGAAATAGCCACAAACTTTCTAATAATAAATACGGAACAGAATCTGCACATAACAATAACTGGACAGCATTTGTAAACTGTGAACCGGCCAATTTTTGTCTTTGATCACGCCTTCTCAGGATAATCTGACTCACAAGCACAGAGGAAACCGGAGATGGTGAATTTCTTCAGAGACACACACAGATGTGTGTTATGCATGTTATCTGGTAGTTTCATAAGCTAAACAAAAACTTTTAGGCAGCAGAAGCATTTTAACAACTGAAGACAACATGTCCAGGTTGAAGACACGCTAAAAAAACCCAACAACAGACGAGTATATCCTCAAAACAACATTAGCTAAATGGATTACATGAATTTAGAACATCATTTGCAGATGAAACCATCTGGAAGCCTGCTGTATCACAAGCTTTCTGTACACCCTCTTTGTTGTATTAGATTCTATCTTCGATGCAGACATGACTGTCACCCACTGGTTTCTCAAGTCCCATTCTGAAGCCGTAAAGGAAGCATTATAGCTGTTACAGTCAGAAGTGACCACATTTGGATGACCAGGTGGAATCAGTCGTTACCTGGTAGAAAGCTTGGCTAACAAGGTGTATTCATAAATTGTATTATTTATTTCTGCTAATTAGTGCTACTATGATTTCACTCATCAAAAATTAACCCTCAACTTCTTGGACTAGCAGGAAAGCAATGCGACAGTCAGATAACTGCAGAACATTGACTCTTATTAGCCAAGGTGAAGCCTAATGCCTCAGTCACGCTAGAGGAATTTGGAGACTATAGCACAAACCAAATGATTGCGATCATGTGCAAAGAACTTGCAATCTTGTTGCCTTTGAAATAGTTGCTTCAAAGATGGGGACCAGGTCTGCAACCACTCAGCCTGTTGCCTGCAGCAGATTTATTATTTCTGCTAGTTTATCAAAGTTAATTGATGTATTGTCACAAACAGATTGCATATAATTGCCAAACTGACCTCATTCAACTGATGGCAGACTGAATGTTTTTGTGCGCCATCTTTACGCACCAAAATCACAAATGAAGATAGATGGTGATAAAAAAGTATTAAGATCAAGTCAGTCCACTATCAGTTGTTATTGGATGAAGTCAAGGTGGCAATTACCTGCAATCTGTCTGTGATAATAAGACAAGTAATGGTGATAAATTGCAAATTTGCACCATATACATGAATTCATATAAACTACTTAGGTTCACAGTTCAGAATCTCATACATTTGATATAGAAATTCCTTGATAAATAGTTTCATAGTTGCTGCAAAATGGCAATTTATTTTCAAAGTTATACAGGCATTCAGAAACCTTGCCTAATGTAGCAATATAACCAGTACAACAATACAACCAGTTGGCAACCACTCGAGTGGAGTTCCCTATTGTAAAGACATGCGTGCAGACTAACTCTGATTGATTACAGAGTGTTGACAGTCTGTCAGCATTTATAATTACAGACTGATTATTTGCCAGCCTTTCACCATCTGACTGTGAATGTTTACATTCAGTCCATTTGCATTGTTCAGCTCCCACCAGGTCTTGCAATTGAAAAGGGTCACCATAACTACTGGCAAAAGGTCACCAAAAAAAAAAAGCCTGTAAACCTGTTTATTCCTGCTATAAAGTCTTAACATGGAAGTCTTTGGACTGAGCACCAAGTGGTCACTAGAAGACCTGCAGTTTTGGGGCATGTCTACCTCGAATAGGCATCTTTTTAATCTTTGATTTCACTGTGATGCTTAGAAATTTTGAAACATACATGGCGTGGAAAGAAGACTTGTGGAGAGACAGTACCACAGTAATGTGGCATATTTCAAAATAAGAATGATCCAGTCAACCAAATTACAGCTTTAAACTTTTTGAATCTTGTGTTTAGGTAATTAACAGACACTACAGGAAAAGAGCAGATAAAAAACTGGTTAAAGCTATATAGAGAGCTGTTTTTTTTCTATTATGGAAGTCACTGGATGCACCGAGTACTCGAAATCCAAGTCCAATCAATTATACACATCTCCAAAGTCTAAATCTACCCCAGCGTGCAGTCATTTACATTTTGTATTTCAGCCCAAACTCTAGAGCTTTTAATTAGTTTAGCGCTTATAGTCTGCCAAAGCTCATGTGACCTTCACTCTCCTCCTCTGCTTGACGTCTGGACTGTATTTTTGTTCCTCAAAATTCCTCAAAACACACCAACTAATACACGTACACACGCAGTCTAACCATACATTTTCAAATAGTTAATTCTTCTGTCAGCTATCTGGAAGTATTTTGTAATGCATGAAGCACTTTTTAAACTTTGTTTTTCCATAAATACTCTGTTTTGAAGCCGTCGCTGTTTCTGTGTTTTGCACCAAAAGATAACCCCTCACCTCCTACAATCACCCACCCCAAGTATCACACAAAACCATGTCATAGGAAGTCAACGGCTCCCTTTCTCATCAACCACAGGAGGTAGCAGCTCACTGCGTTTCTCAAGCCCACCAGTGGTCTTCAGACGAATGACCTGCAGCTGGCAGTGCTCAAAGACCTAAACGCTGCTCTGTTCTCCATGCGAGGGGAGGAGGGATGTGAAGGGGAGTGTAACCGATCGACAATTTCACATAAAAATGATTGCTGAAAATTTCGGTCTGAGCTCAGCTCTGCACACCTACTCTGAAAGGCATTATTCAAACTAGCACCAGGCTTCAAGCTCAAGCTAATCATCCTGACTGACCCATTCTTGAACACGCACTGCAAACCTAGACTTTTGTAGATATTACCTGCTGGAGATGGAATGGGTGAAGTCTGCTAAAGGTGCAGAAGTCCTTCTGAAACAACGCCCGTTAAAATATGTTTAGAGACTATTGTACAGCTGGGCTTCCTAATCTTTAGGTATTCTCTTTATATTGTTCTTCTAACTGATTATTCGTTGGCTGTGTAGGTATTCTGTTAAATATTTACTATTTTTTATTGTACCATCCAAGATACCACTATATGTACCATACCAAATAATTGCACTTTTAAAATGTATTACCGGTATATGCTTTTTATTGGCAAAGTCTAAATAAACAGCAGTATAATTTCACCATCCCAGACTAAGGATGTTGTGGGACCCATTTCAACAGCTGTTTCAAAATTATGCAGTTCACCACAGTACTTTTTCAAGAATTTTATTATAGTCCACGTAGAGAGTCTGGGCACCTGGAGGAATCCAGTAACTCTCTCTGTGATACTTGAATTTTATCGGAATGCCACCGGATAGCAACAGCTGTTGTTGCAAAAACAGATTTCTAGTCTCACATGTTGAATGAAAAATTAATGTTTTAAAATAGAGGATTATCTGTGGTATGAAACTGCACACTCACTGGCTAACAATCACAAGTTAGCCAATCAGTGTCCAGATTCACAGTCAGAACCACCTCTGGGTGATGTCACAGTTGATATCTTTTATACTCTCTGTGTCAAGGGTGGGCAAATAACTTTAACTCAGAAACTGGGACCGTTGTGGTGGGTCTCACCAGTAATCTAAACTCAACCCTGCTTTATTAGTGCAGCCCTTCTTCACAGTCCCAGTTTCTCATTTCCCCTTATGAAGACTTCGTGCTTTACCCCTTCAGTGATCCACTGAGAATATATAAAATATGGACATGTGTGGTGGGCATCCTACACATTTCACCTTACCTACAGAAGCTGCTGGGCTTCTGTAGGTAGGTGAAATGTCTAATCTGTAGAAATCTATGCCATGAAGCTCCTGGTTCACAGTTTTTTGTGCTGATTTTAATGCTAGATGAGATTTGACGCTCTGCAGTCATTCAATCCGCAGAGCGCTGGCAGCTTTAGCACTTAGTGACTTTGCTCTGTAACTTCACGGCTTAGATGCCGTGGTTCCTGAATGCTTCCATTTTGCAATAAAACCACTTACAGTTTTTGACCAATCATATTTGAATGCGCTAACTCAGCTATTAGCTAGCTATTTGTCAGCTATTAGCTACCAAATATTTAGCATTTTTGTTAGCTGTATTTATACCCAAAACGGGAAATGCTGATCTAGACAGGATTTAAAAAACTCAGATTTTAAGTTATCAAAATGTGCTCTTACTTTTTCGATTGTCTCATTCCAGCCTGCCACGGAAGATGGCTGGTGATCTCTTCCTGTTAAAACGCAGTATTTAACAGATTAAGATGTAGGAACCAATACTTTTGTCAATATAGTATAAAAATACTGAAGACAGAAGCTGTAAATACATTACTTGATATCTACAAAAATAAAATGTATTTGATGTTCTCATATATCTCAAGTTTCCATTTTTTAAACTCCAGTATGATTAAGGATGTGGTATAAGTATCATACAGGGAATATAAGGAATACACGGCCTTGCTACTGAAAGATGGCATCGGGAGAGGAAGGTTTTACTTTTAACAACAGGATGAGACAGACATGAAACAGAACATGCAGTTTCACGTAGAGATGAGAGGGGTTTTTGGCACGCCGTACATCCAAAGCTGCAGAGAGAGACAGAGAAGAGGAACACAGATGCATGCAAAGTGCTTTGATTAACTTGCATTGTCTTTCAGTGTTGCTTTGCTAACACTGCATACGGCATTTAAATGAAGTCCAAGACAGGGAGTGAGGGTTGACGCCAGAGAGCTTGTGATTCTCTCGCTCTCTCTGTCCAATGTCTATTTCAAGACCCCCAACCCCCAGTACGGGAAATTAATAATGAATGCATCCTGTCCGATTTAATTCGGCACTAATTAGGTCAGGAAAGTTTGGGAGTGAAAGGTACGGTCCAGGCCACGTGGTCGGGTCTCTCAGCGGGCAGCCACTTTCATGTGGCGAGTAAAAAGTTGAGCGTGGAACAGAGGGATGGCAGGGGCAAGGCCAGTGCCAACAGCGCCAGCACAGGGACGAAGGGCCAGGGCTGGAGACAAAGATAATAAAACCAAGAAGTGGCAGCTTCAGAAAGCCGCTGAAAAAAAAGGACATCAGGGAGATATCAACCGTGGGCCTTCGCTGAGTGGAAGAAAAAAAAAGAAGAGAGCTGTCAGTCTGTTTGTTTGGACTGCGACCGCTGAGAAATAATTATTCCCTTTTAATTACAATTTGGAGAAAAGAAATGTAGTGCTCAGGCTTAGGATGGCTCCTCTAGACAGGGAGGCTGGTGCGAGGCAAACGGAAATGCCAAGACCGCAGAGCAAAGTGCCCGAGGACTCACAAAGCAATGTTATCACCTTTACCACGCTGCCGAGCAAAAGAATAAACGACTTTGATACGACTGCGAGTGCACTTTGGCCAACTTGGGTGGCAGTGTGCAGTTAAAGCAGAAACTCTCCGGCAGGAAGAGTTCAGAGCACTGGGGGGAGGAGGAGGAGGTGGCGGGGAGGGGGGACAGATGAAGGTGACAGCTTTAGAGGTTAACCTCGATTTTAAGTCCCAGCAGGGTTGGAAAATCCCGCAAGGCTAGATATCGCTCTGATCTTTCACATCTAGCTCACAGATATTGTACCAGACAGTGCCAATAATATCTCTTCAGGACAGACTGACAGACCTAAAATGTACTTCAAAAGGTTCCCCGACATTCTTCAACTCTTTACTGAACAACGAGCTTTACTTCCGACATGTATTTTTAGCTGATAAAATAAATCTGAATAACAAATTCCTCTTCTGTATGAAGACTGGCAGAGAGTAGCAGCTCCCCTGATTCAAATGATGCCAACCTGCTTAGTGGAGGCGATCCAGATGGAGTATCAGTTCAAGTACTGTAAATCTGCCTGATTGGAGGGGTTCAGACATTTGCTGGAGAAGGGCGACTTAAAATCAAATCTAGCTGTGATGTTTTTACCTGAAAATAACTTTGAAGCCATCTCATAAAAATCAAAAAACAGTGAATATGCAGCTCTGTGACAGTCTTTGTCCCCTTCCTGGTTTCTTTTCTTCTTCTTTTTTTGCATATTTTTCATATTTCAGATCATCAAAAAAATGTTAATGCTACACAAAAATAACCTGAGTAAATACAAAAAACAATTTTTAAATGACAGCAAGAACTGCAATCAACTGGCAATGAGTCTTTCACATCTCTGTGGAGGAATTTTGGCCCACTCTTTTTTACTGAATTGTTTTCATTTAGACACACTGGAGGGTTGAATGGCATGAATGGCCTGTTTAAGGTCATGCCAAAGCATCTCAATCTGATTTAAGTCCAGACTTTGACTAGGCCACACCAAAGCCTTTTTTTTTTTTGAGCCAATCATAGGTGGACTTTCTGGTGTGTTTCAGACCATTGTCCTGCTATGTAACCCAAGTGCTCTTGATGGTTGGACATCCTCTTTCAGGATTTTCTGGTAAAGAGCTGAATTCATGGTTCCATCAGTCACACAAGTCATGCTGAAGCAGCAAAGCAGCCTCAGAACATCTCCCTACCACCACCAGGTCTGACTGCTGGTATGATGTTCTTTTTATGAAATGCTGTTAGTTTATGTCTTGGGCATCATCAACATATTTTTTGGCAAATGTGTGTTCAGGCCGAGTGAAACTGAACTCCAAAAAAATACAATTTATCACAGTTAATTCATAATTTAACGAGGAAGCAATTACTTTTTAACAGTATTAAAGCCTAAATGTGGAACATATTTTCTATTGATTACTTATTAGTGTTTTCAAGAGTAAAAAAAGATATATATATATATATATATATATATGTATAATAGAAAGAGAAAAGCTCTGTCTTTTTCCTTCTTGCGCTGCTTTAATGATATATATATATATATATATATATATATATATATAAGCTGATCTACAATACGGCAACAGTGATCAGTGAGATGCTTGGCTACAAGTTGAACAGCGACAAGGGGCAGTACCCTCCATGGAGAAGGAGGCTAGAGGGCAAGATCAAAGTAGCACGGAGGGAGGTTAGCCAACTAACGGAGTTGCAGAAAGGTGCGACAAATAAGGTGCCTAAGAAATACAGCAAGCTGTCCATACCTGAGGCCTTGGAAACTGCCAAGCAAAGACTCACAGCCTTGGCCAGCCGCTTGAGGAGGTACACCAGAGAGATAGAAGGCAGGAGAATAAACCAGCTGTTCTCCACAGAACCAGCAAAGGTGTACTCTCAGTGGCAAGGGAACAATAAGAGAACAGCACCACCAAGGCTGGAGACGGCGCAATACTGGAAGAGCATATGGGAGAAGGATGCAACCCATAACGGCAATGCTCAGTGGCTAGAGGATCTGAGGGCTGACCACAGCGACCTCCCTGAACAGGGTCCAGTAACCATCACAGTGGCAGATATCCAAGAAAGGGTCTCCAGTATGAAGAGTTGGACAGCACCAGGGCCCGACATGGTTCACGCCTACTGGCTGAAGAAGCTGACTGCACTCCACGAGCGTCTGGCAGCACAAATGAACCAGCTGCTAGTTAACGAGAGACACCCGGAATGGCTAACTGAAGGCCGGACGGTCCTGATCCCCAAGGACCCCAAGAAGGGACCGGTCCCCTCCAACTACCGACCAATAACCTGCCTCAGTACTACATGGAAGCTCCTGTCAGGCATCATGTCGGCTAAGATGAACAGGCACATGGGTCAATACATGAGCGGGACACAGAAAGGAATTGGCAAGAATACCAGAGGCGCAAAACACCAGCTACTGGTAGACAGAACAATCAGCCGAGACTGCAAGACCAGACTGACCAACCTGTGCACTGCCTGGATTGATTACAAGAAGGCCTATGACTCAATGCCCCACAGCTGGATACTGGAATGCCTAGAATTGTACAAGATCAATGGGACCCTAAGAGCCTTCATCAGGAACTCAATGGGGATGTGGCGTACAACACTAGAGGCCAACTCCAAGCCCATAGCACAAGTCACCATCAAGTGCGGGATCTACCAAGGAGATGCTCTGTCCCCACTGCTGTTCTGCATAGGCCTGAACCCCCTCAGTGAGATCATTAACAAGACTGGCTACGGATACCGACTACAGAACGGAGCAGTTGTCAGCCACCTCCTGTACATGGATGACATCAAGCTGTATGCCAAGAGTGAACGAGACATCGATTCACTGATCCACACTACCAGGCTATACAGCAATGACATTGGAATGTCGTTCGGACTGGAGAAGTGTAGTCGGATGGTAACAAAGAGAGGGAAGGTAGTCAGAACTGAGGGGATTGAACTACCAGAAGGCAACATTGCAGACATAGAGGACAGTTACAAGTACTTGGGGATCCCACAGGCGAATGGGAACCATGAAGAGGCCGCTAGAAAAGCTGCAACCACCAAGTACCTGCAGAGGGTCAGGCAAGTCCTGAGGAGTCAGCTGAATGGTAAGAACAAGATCCGGGCCATCAACACGTACGCCCTGCCCGTGATCAGGTACCCTGCTGGGGTAATAGGCTGGCCAAAGGAGGAGATAGAAGCCACTGACATAAAGACAAGAAAGCTCCTTACCATGCATGGAGGGTTTCACCCCAAATCCAGCACCCTGAGGCTGTACGCTAAGCGGAAGGAAGGGGGCCGGGGACTGGTGAGTGTCAGCACCACAGTCCAGGATGAGACAACGAACATCCAAGAATACATTAGGAAGATGGCCCCAACTGACCGAGTGCTCAGTGAATACCTCAGGCAGCAGAAACCCAAGAAAGAGGAGGGAGACGAGGAACCATCATGGAAGGACAGGCCCCTGCACAGTATGTACCACCGGCAGATAGAGGAGGTGGCTGATATCCAGAAATCCTACCAGTGGCTGGACAAAGCTGGACTGAAAGACAGCACAGAGGCACTAATCATGGCAGCACAAGAACAAGCTCTGAGCACAAGATCCATAGAGGCTGGGGTCTATCACACCAGGCAAGACCCCAGGTGCAGGCTGTGTAAAGATGCCCCAGAGACAATCCAGCACATAACAGCAGGGTGCAAGATGCTAGCAGGCAAGGCATACATGGAACGCCATAACCAAGTGGCCGGCATAGTGTACAGGAACATCTGTGCCGAGTATAACCTGGAAGTCCCGAGGTCAAAATGGGAGATGCCCCCAAGGGTGGTGGAGAATGACCGAGCTAAGATCCTGTGGGACTTCCAGATACAGACGGACAAAATGGTGGTGACTAACCAACCGGACATAGTGGTGGTAGACAAACAGAAGAAGATGGCCGTAGTGATCGATGTAGCGGTTCCGAATGACAGCAATATCAGGAAGAAGGAACACGAGAAGCTGGAGAAATACCAAGGGCTCAGAGAAGAGCTCGAGAGGATGTGGAGGGTGAAGGTAACGGTGGTCCCCGTGGTAATCGGAGCACTAGGTGCGGTGACTCCCAAGCTAGGCGAGTGGCTCCAGCAGATCCCAGGAACAACATCGGAGATCTCTGTCCAGAAGAGCGCAGTCCTGGGAACAGCTAAGATACTGCGCAGGACCCTCAAGCTCCCAGGCCTCTGGTAGAGGACCCGAGCTTGAAGGATAAACCGCCCGCAGGGGCGTGCTGGGTGTTTATATATATATATATATATATATATATATATATATATATATTAGGGGTGCAACGATATTCGTATCGATATTGAACCGTTCGATACAGTGCTTTCGGTTCGGTACGCATATGTATCAAACAATACAACATTTGTAATTTATTTTATCAATTTTCCTTCTGACGATGCTGTCTGTGTTGAGCGCTCAGTGAATCTGTGTTTGACTACTCCGCCTAGGCTGCACTGTCCAGCGCAGATCCACTGAGCGCTCAACACAGACAGCATAGTCAGAAGGAAGAGCGCAGGGCAAGCTAGCGAGACAGAAGTTAAGCTCTCCTTACAACAGGCAAATTGAACGTCATTCAGATCTGGTGTTTGGAATTATTTTGGTTTTCATGTGACGTATGACCCTGAAGGTAAGCGAGTCATGGACTAAAGTAAAACAGTATGTTGGATGTGCCATGCAATGCTCAATTACATTGGTGTGAACTAGTGTGTTAGCGCAGTTAGCTCGTTAACGTGTTGGCCGTCTAGCCCCATGCACGGAGTGATCGGCGGTAGCTCGTTAACGGAGATTTGCCGTGTTGTGGCGTTAAGGTCATTTCAACGAGATTAACCTGAAAGCACTAGCGGGAACACAACGAATATGACTGCACATTTACGCTGACATCATCGTAGTGCAAAGACAAGTGGAAGCAGACAAAAAAAAAGCAAGCATGCTACTAATTTTAGCCGAGTCATTTAGACAGCTGTTAGCACATGATTCTCCTTATGCTGCTGAGAATATAGCCCAGAAGAAGCGGATAGTATAGCTTTTATTTTGGAAAGAGACATTTCTCTGTAATAAACTCTCTTTTCCAAAGATGAGTGATTCCTCAATCAGATACAGGGCTTGCAATATCGCTAGCCCGACGTCCTGGAGCTAGCGATTTTTTCAGTCGGGCTACCAAAATCTATCTCTGCCCTGCCCGTCGGGCTATTGTAGGAAGGAAAAATATATGTCAATGCTTTTGCATTCTTTCAGAAATGTAGCTGGGTAATTATGTCATTGGCATCGGTGAGCCGCTGTCAATATGTGACATATTGAAGTCGCGTTTGAATTTGCGCTTGTTTTTTTGCTTTCACTTTGCAATCGTGCGAACTGTGTATAGAGAGCGACAGCACTGATCTGTGAGTGATGATAATTTGTGCACCAATTCCTCTGACATCGTCTTATTAATCGTTAGCTTACTATGCAAACATGACAAGTGAAATCTCCCGCAGCTTAAACATATGAGAGGTTGATCGTGCAGAGAATCGCTGAGCTTATGTGAGTGCGTGTGTAAAAGCATTTCAGTTCTGCTGAGCCAAATAAGACAGGTCAGGGTGAAGAAGTGACAGCCAAAGAAAAGCTTACCACAAAACGGAGAAGTTATGACAAATCAGACTATAAGGCAAAAAGAAAGTGCAGCTTTATGGTTTCATGGACAAAAGAATTTCTGTGGCTGCAATATGACGAGCTAAATAACCAGGGCTGCACATAAGTGGTCCGCAGGTGCGCATTCGCTGTCAAAATAAAAAACACGCACAAGGGTTAGGGTTAAATTTAAAAACTGTACTTTTGAGTTAAAATATATATTTATAATTTTAATAAATGACAAATTAAAAAGGCATGAACATTTTTTTTGTATCGAAAAAATATCGAACCGTGACACCAAAGTATCGAACCGAACCGAACCGTGAATTTTGTGTATCGTTGCACCCCTAATATATATATATATATATATATATATATATATATATATATATATATATATATATATATATATATATATCATTAAAGCAGCGCAAGAAGGAAAAAGACAGAGCTTCAAAATCAAGATTGGGAATGATCAAAAACAGTAAACTGAAATTAATTTATGATGGAAAAAGCAACATTACCAAAAATCATCCTGGTTAGTAAAGACAACAAGAAAAAAAATAATAAAAGAAAAACAATTACAGCAAATGTAACTGGTTTATTGTAACAAATAAAGGCAGTAATAATGAAAAAGCAGATATCTCCCTGCATTCATCCTGAAAAAAAACTTAGCTTAAAATTTTGAACACTTTTCTCTTTCTATTATTAATTCACACACTCACACTGATGGATTGTGTATCTTGCCCAAGGATACTTCAACATGCAGACTGGAGGAGCTGAAGATCAAACTATCACCCTTCAATAGTGGCCAGCCCGCTATACTTCCTGAGGCACAGCTTTCCTGTACACTAAAAGAAACTAATTTAATGCAATAAAGCAAATGCTGAATCCCAGACTGTGTTCAAACTATCGTGTACATGAAATCCATTATGAATATAATAGATAAATGTTTAGTGTGAGACCACCAACCAATTTCCAGCTTGAAGAAAAGGTAGTTTGTGTCATGAATAAATAAATAATAGTCATAAAAAAATATTTTTATGGTCTTGGCAACAAACTGTGACATTTTCTAAAGTCAGTAAAAACACATTTCTTAGTTGTTCATTTTAGAAGAGTTAAAAGCCTTTGTATTTAACCCAAAAGGCCACATTTTTTCATCACATTTCTCTCATGTTTTCATTCATGTCAAAGGAGATGAATCAAAGGGAGAAAAGAATTGCAGTTAATTGCATTAATACAGATATTCAGGTTTAAGTTACACTCACCAGGTTAGATAGTTTTAAGCAATAAAACTATCTCGATAAGCTCCAAAGGTTAGAACATTTTGTTTAGGATTAGAAAAAGATGGTTTTAGTTAAAATGTGACGGTTGTCAAGGTGCCGTATACAGGTGTGTATATGATTCCTTTGGAAATGCATTAGCTGCAATATGATGGAAAACAAAACAAAAAAACAAGAAAAAAAACAGAACATTTGTCCGTGTGCATGAATTTCAATGAGACCGGGTTGTCCTGAGTCATCTTTAGAACAACACTGCCAAAACCTTTTTTTTTGTGCCCTACAATAATACAACTGTGGGGGCAGATTTTCCTGCAGCTCACTGTATGTACAAGGCCAACAGTGAGGTAAAAATCCTAAAACACAGTTTCTAAAGCACAGTTAGAGAAGCTTATCAATAAATCGAGTTGTCAAGAAACACGTAGGTAAGCGGAAGAGGCAGGAATGTCTGTTAATGTCCTGCTTTGATATCCTGCCAGGTTTAAAGGATGTGATTTCTGCAGCAGAATATGAATCAGCGCCTGGGAAACCTCTCCCTCCACTGCCAGCCAAACAACACTTGTGTTTACTGCTGCGCTAAAATAGACGGAAACTGAGGAGGTAAGCAATACGTACTGTAAGGAGAAGTAAAATTCAAATCTACATGATAAACGTGTTTTTGTTGTTTTTTAAATCTGATAAAATATCCTTAAGTTCCTTTCTTTTTTTTAAACTAAATATTTCTTTCTATACAAAGCATAGATACTCATCTGTGCTTTCCTCACAAGTCAAATGAACCCTTTGTGAATTAATTTAAACAAGAGCCTACAGGAAATTGACCTCTATGGGGGGAGCAATTTTAAATGAATGAAGCCAGTTTCAATCAAGTGTGCAGTAAAAAAAGAAAATATAATAATAATGGGGAAAAAGGTTTGGAGAGCTGTGGCACGAAACAGTCGACAGTTCAACCTTTTCCTTTTACTCTGTGCTGTTATTCAAGCCCAAACCTGCTCTCAGGATTTTAATACCAGCAGACCTTTCTCCGTCCTTTGGGAGCAGAGAAAGTAGAGAGATATAATCCTTTTCCCTGTAGAAAACGCCTGCAACAGAGAAGACTAGCAGCGAATCAAATTATTCTCATAAGATGGTATGACCTTAGCTACACTTTATTCAAGGATTCTTACCTCCACAATTTAACTGCTGTTCTTTTTTTCCCCTCGACAACTTCTTGCCATGCATGAATCACAGGTTAAATGCATTCCTTTCAACGCCGCGACGGAAATATAATTATGTTTTACAAGTCGACTCTTATCTGTAGCCTCCTTCATTTCCCTGCCGACTCTCGGTGTATTTTGAGGGCTTTTCAGAAGTACTTTACGGTGTGTCAGGTTGCTGTTCCTCCGTGTAAATGCACTATTGTATCACTGAAAAGGTCTCCCCTCTCCATATCAGGGAGGCAAAAACATGGTGTAAATAACCTTTATTGCGCACTTCACTTTCTTCTAGCAGTATGAAAACTTCTATTAATAGAAGTTAAGTGGTTTTCAGCAGCTTTACAAAACCCGTAGGTTAAAATACACAAATATAGCCACTTCTATGAATACTGTACTGTGTGATGTTTAATGAATACAAAGGATTTGTAGATGCTAATCTGTAAAAGATCAAGCACATAAGATCAAAGTATGAAATCATGGTTTCTCCTAGCTCAAAATGGGTGTTTGGGGACTGAACAACAATTGGTCTTTATATAGTTAAGGCCTGAATCAAAATATGTTCAAATAATCCCTGAGAGCCTGTCTTCCTGAGTATGAAGTAGGTAGGGTAGGAGCAAAAATCCCTAATATTGGCCCTTCACCTTTTGTTTGCAAAAGGCAGCCGATCAAAAGGAAGTCGGGCGCCCTTAAATGGTCCAATGAATATTAAGCACGTCTTCAGGTTATTAAGTATGAACATCTGCTGTTCTGAGATCTTCATACTGTCATCTCACCCCCAACCGGCCGTGGCAGATGGCTGCCACTCCCTCAGCCTGGTTCTGCTTCAGGTTTCTTCCTGTTAAAAATAAGTTTTTCCTCCCCACTTTTGCCAAGTTCTTACTCATAGAGGGTTGTGCAGTTGTCGGGACTTACTCTTCTTCTCTGCTCACAGTCAGAGTTGTGTGACTCAAATGAACATATTAGGAGTACAAAAACTGTTTTGAAATTTAATATAAAGAGGTATGAAAATAGGAAAACGCATTATAGATCTACTTTAAATTTGAAAAACTGAAACAGAGCGAGTATAACCAGTGCTGTCACCCAACCTAAAGCATGCCATACTAGACAAATTAGATAATAATCACAAATGCCATCACACCACACGTTTCAATTATTTAAGGTGTTTTTGTCTTTCAGTGCTCACACAGCTGCTTGCTCCTCATAGATGGAGTTTCTCTGTTACCAGGACACTATGTCGTTGATGTCAAACACCAATACATAGCCGTTCTGTTGGTGAATGCTTCACCGCTCCCAAATTGCTCCAGCTCAGCTCCCAGTGGCCGGCAGCAGAGGGCTGCGACTATACTGGGCAGCTCCCATGTGCACACAGAGAGAAGCGGAGCGAATGCGAGACAGAAACAACACCTTCTCTGGATGAATAAAGATAAATGAGACGGGGGTCAGTTTGAGTGAGATAACTCCAGACTGTTTGTGACACATGGAGATAAAAATACTCGCGGGTTGATTCACATCTCGACTCGTGACACAAATATTATTCAGTTTCAGAGTGTGAATGAAAAAAATATATATACTTGTTTAACCGCATCGCTGCGTGCAGCAGAGTTGTGACTATGTTATAACTGCTGCAAAAAACCACAGAAAAATAAGAAATATTCATATTAAAAGGATGATTAACTGCCACAAAGCTTCAACAAAGCTTTACTCTGAGCTCCAAGAAACAAAGGATGTGATGACTTGACTACAATTATAACAATTATGCTCCTTCTCTGTGTGTGTGCAAAAGACATAAGAGGACAGGTGTCTTCAGGTAGAGGGGCCCCGACTGTGAGCTCTCCTAAGCTTTATCAGCCTGTCTTTGTCTAATCAGCTCCTATTGTTAATACTGCTGTATTCCTCATTAGCTGCCATTGTTAACAAGCACGTTTAATTATGCTAGTTACAAGACTGTTGGCAGAGCTCAAAACAAAATAATAAAATCCCCCTCCAACCCATCTTATTAAAAAGCCAGGAAGACAGAAGGGTAAGAAGAAAAGCAGGAGGAAAATAAGAAACAGGAATACTAAATGGGGGGAGAAGGGGAAAAAATGAAATACAGAAAGAGGAAAGAAACAAAGATAGACCGACAAAAATAGTCCATGTGAAACAAAACAAACACTCTTTGTGTGGGAAAATACCTGCCGGGCTGCTGCCGCCGCCACCACAGTTAGTTACCGCTGATCCTCCGGAGAGCTTCTCTCCTGGGCCGCTCCTAAAACATGACAGCAGAGGAGGAAACAAAACACGGGCGTCAGGAGTCTCAAAGCACAAAACAAATTATCCCCCAACTGTTACATAACCCGTTCAAAGGCCTTCAAACAAGGTGAGAAGAACATCACACGAATCTCAAAGTCTTTCGAGTGACTTCAAATGCAAATTTTGAAAAACACCTTTAGCAAGTCTAGCTCACTGCCTTATTTTCAGTTATTAAAAACAACAAAAGACAAGGGATCACACATGCAAAATCTGAAATGTAATGTTTATATTTAACCAACTCAGGGTGGAATATGATTTTAAACCCCTAAAATCTACATAAGGTGAGGGAAAGGGGAATCACAAAGAGATAAAGTTGCTCTGAAGTCAAAAACGCTACAGATTGGTCTAATTTAAGAATAGCACTTTCTCAGGCTGGGCATAAAGTTCAGCTCATCTAAATCTTATTTGCTGATAACTCAGCTGATACATTTCTATCCATCCAAATGGCAACTCTTATTTATGACCCACCATTAAAGCTACTCCAGCCTGACTCGAGCTGCTGTGCATCTGCAAGCCTATTGGCAAGCCACCTCCAGCCTAGTTCCTCTTTTTCATCACGTTTCCTAATCTGTGCCCTTCCTGCTTTCGCTTATGTCTGTTTCACAGGTCAGAGCCATCAAATTTAAGTGGAAATAATGTAGAGACAATCTGCTTTCGACTATGGGGGTCCTAACTGTACTGAATATTTATTGCAGTGCACATTGTTTGGATTCTAAAGGGCTAAAATGCAAGTGGTGTATTGTTCTGAAGATTTTTCAGGCTGTTTATCAACTCTTTCATAACTGTTCATTCAGCTTCATTAAGGTGGGACAGGCTCCAGCCTACAACAACCCTTAACTGAGTAAGTGTTAGAGGATGGACAGATGGATGGGCTCAGTTATAGGGAACATTTTCAAAATAGTATAAAGTACTAACATTTTGATGTGTTTTATAACAGATTATTCGTTGGTTTGACCCGTCCATCCCGTTTTAAATCAAGCTGAGCTGCGTGTAGCTAAAATGAGATTGACAGAGTTTATAGAAAAGAAAAGATTAGTTTACCAGCCCTATGTTCTGAATTTTGGCACTCCCTGTGACAAGCAATGGGTTTGACTCAAACCAAAGACACTGGACAAAGTCACTTGTTAATCACAAGACAGCCACACACAGATTTATCATCTATTTCACTCAAGTTGGACCATAACTTACCAAATTAACCACCTGGTGTACTCAAAAAGACTTAAAAGTAGGAAGTGACGCCAAAAACTCATCACAAAGGTGTCATAAATGAAGACAGCAGTGGGGTCTAAACAATTTCCCACGTGTGGGACTAATAAAGGTTATCTTATCTTATCTTATTACTCAGTCCTAGAAGCTGCCCCCTGGTGGACACTGGGGAAAATGCAGCTTTAAAGTACTTCGAACCTTCCAGGCTGAGGTTTGCCACAGCATATGAGGCAATTCCTTCCTCTGAAGAATATTTTTAAAGCTAAAAGTCCGATCTACAGGCACGTTCCCCTCTCCTGCAGTGACAGGGGCAGGATATTGTTTTGTTTTGGTGGGGGCATGCAGGGAGTAGGTGTGAATTATGCAAATGCATTCTCTGACACAAACTTGGACGGGGATTCAACGAGGAAGAAATTGGCTGAAGGAGGAATATGGCGGGTTTGGTGGCGGCAGGGCCCCTCTTCTCCCTCCTCCCCGCTCCTTGCTCTTTACCTTGAGGCAGGAGCTTATCTTATTTGCCGCCTTTTTTTTAAAGAAGTGTCAGGATTAACATAAGCACCTCCACCATTGTGCTTCCACTCAAAATAATTTTTATCCGCCTGCACTCTCAGGGGAGACAATCAGCGTTTTATCAGGTAAGCGAATACCTCTTTCTTCCCTCCTCGTGCCACAACCACCGCTAGAAATGTGCCTTTGAGGACTGCCACCACCAAGCCCCTCTGTTTGCCGGTTTATATTTAGAAATACACCACTTATTTTCCCGTCTCCAGAAAGGAGGGAGGATGACACAGAGAAGGCCTCGGGAGGGGTCTTCCACATAAACACCAGCTGGTTATAAAGGTACAAGTGAGGATACAAAAGGCAACTCTTTTCAGATTATCTCACTGCAGTGAACGCGAACCTGCTCAAGTGTACCTGTGTCTGCACCCTTCCCACCACGACGAGCACATTTTAAACACTCCCTCTTGGTTTCACCCCTTTTGCCCCGTGGAAATTGCCCATTAAGGGGATTTTTTTTATTCTCTTTTTGGCAGCTGAGGTTGACAGGAAACAGAGCAGGAAATGATATAATGGTTGCAGACCGGAGTGTTTCTCCCATGCCCAGCTGCTCCCCGTATGACCTCCGAGGCTGAGAGCTGGAAGGAGGAGGAGGAGCTGGCATGCCTGGCATTGCTGTCTCTATTCTTAACAATGGAGGGTTCAGAGTTTTATTTTCATTTCTTTGGCTGAGGTTTCTGTACGGGTGAGTGTCTGTCCATGTATGGCAACAAGGAGAGCAGAAGACTTAAAGGCTGTAGCGGTTTATGACAGTCTAACTTGGTGGTTGATTAATAAACTGATAATGACATGGTATATGCTGATGTAGGTTTACCAACACTTAGAAATAATTAAAGCACATTTCATTTCAGTTGCTCTGCTAATAAAAAATACTCCCCTCGCCCTCCTGAGAATAATCTTATCGTGGCCCTCTGGACTTCTACTTTCCAATTGCTCCCTGGAAGTCCTGTTCTGAGCACACAGAGTGTAAACATGAACTTCATTGCCAAGCCAACACAACTTTTATTAAAGGTGCTGGAAAAGTACTGGAGAGGAGATCTAGGTCTCCTGCCTCCAAAACACCAGTTCATAGCATAATACGACAAGAATGAATTTCTTAGGGCCAAATTGTTAATATGTTAAGTAGAGCCTGACTGATATAGGATTTTTTAAGACTGATACCAGTACCGATACTTGGTGGTAAAAATCAGATATATCAGCCAATATTCTTTTCTCCTTTCAGACAGAGAAAATACTGATTATTATGTGTGTTTATTAATGAGTCCTTACTAAAATTTATACTGTTTAAAAATGCTCACGTTTTAAAGTCACAATAAATCGATTACACGATGGCTGACTCTCCTCAGATCAGCTGGTTGTTGTTTGTGCTCTTCCACACTCAGGTGAACAAATTCTGCAAACATTAACTGTCTTCTGTAGTTTTTAAATTTTAATTTATTGGTCGCTATAAAGGCAGCTACCAATATACCCTCAAATAGCTAATATTGGTTGATATATCTGCAAGGGTGAGCTCTAGTATCAAGGATTTGAGTGAGGGCCATACAGTGGGGCAAAAAAGTATTTAGTCAGCCACCGATTGTGCAAGTTCCCCCACCTAAAATGATGACAGAGGTCAGTAATTTGCACCAGAGGTACACTTCAACTGTGAGAGACAGAATGTGAAAAAAAAAAATCCATGAATCCACATGGTAGGATTTGTAAAGAATTTATTCGTAAATCAGGGTGGAAAATAAGTATTTGGTCAATAACAAAAATACAACTCAATACTTTGTAACATAACCTTTGTTGGCAATAACAGAGGTCAAACGTTTACTATAGGTCTTTACCAGGTTTGCACACACAGTAGCTGGTATTTTGGCCCATTCCTCCATGCAGATCTTCTCGAGAGCAGTGATGTTTTGGGGCTGTCGCCGAGCAACACGGACTTTCAACTCCCGCCACAGATTTTCTATGGGGTTGAGGTCTGGAGACTGGCTAGGCCACTCCAGGACTTTCAAATGCTTCTTACGGAGCCACTCCTTTGTTGCCCGGGCGGTGTGTTTTGGATCATTGTCATGTTGGAAGACCCAGCCTCGTTTCATCTTCAAAGTTCTCACTGATGGAAGGAGGTTTTGGCTCAAAATCTCACGATACATGGCCCCATTCATTCTGTCCTTAACACGGATCAGTCGTCCTGTCCCCTTGGCAGAAAAACAGCCCCATAGCATGATGTTTCCACCCCCATGCTTCACAGTAGGTATGGTGTTCTTGGGATGCAACTCAGTATTCTTCTTCCTCCAAACACGACGAGTTGAGTTTATACCAAAAAGTTCTACTTTGGTTTCATCTGACCACATGACATTCTCCCAATCCTCTGCTGTATCATCCATGTGCTCTCTGGCAAACTTCAGACGGGCCTGGACGTGCACTGGCTTCAGCAGCGGAACACGTCTGGCACTGCGGGATTTGATTCCCTGCCGTTGTAGTGTGTTACTGATGGTGACCTTTGTTACTTTGGTCCCAGCTCTCTGCAGGTCATTCACCAGGTCCCCCCGTGTGGTTCTGGGATCTTTGCTCACCGTTCTCATGATCATTTTGACCCCACGGGATGAGATCTTGCGTGGAGCCCCAGATCGAGGGAGATTATCAGTGGTCTTGTATGTCTTCCATTTTCTGATGATTGCTCCCACAGTTGATTTTTTCACACCAAGCTGCTTGCCTATTGTAGATTCACTCTTCCCAGTCTGGTGCAGGTCTACAATACTTTTCCTGGTGTCCTTCGAAAGCTCTTTGGTCTTGGCCATGGCGGAGTTTGGAGTCTGACTGTTTGAGGCTGTGGACAGGTGTCTTTTATACAGATGATGAGTTCAAACAGGTGCCATTCATACAGGTAACGAGTGGGGGACAGAAAAGCTTCTTACAGAAGACGTTACAGGTCTGTGAGAGCCAGAGATTTTCCTTGTTTGAGGTGACCAAATACTTATTTTCCACCCTGATTTACGAATAAATTCTTTACAAATCCTACCATGTGGATTCATGGATTTTTTTTTCACATTCTGTCTCTCACAGTTGAAGTGTACCTCTGGTGCAAATTACTGACCTCTGTCATCATTTTAAGTGGGGGAACTTGCACAATCGGTGGCTGACTAAATACTTTTTTGCCCCACTGTATGTGAAGAGGCTCTCTCAAGGTCCTAAGATAATTCATTCATGAAAAGATAAAACGTAACACTGGAAAGTTTAGCGAACAGAATAAAGTGACATGGAAGAGAGAGGCACTGAGTAAATATCCACAGGTTAGTAGTTTGCTGACAGGCAGCAGGGGAGGCAGACTGAACACAGGTGACCCTGATGACTGGAGGGCAGAAAATCAAAAAGTGTGAAAAGTAGCACAGGGAGGGAGTAACAGTTAAACAAATACACAAGAACTAATGATAAAACCAAAACAGGAAAATCTTGAACCAGATATAATCACAAACCATGTCAAAAGCACATATAGTACACAGACAGACAGATAATACAAAGACACATTATGCACATTGACAAATTATCAAATGCAGGTGCTAGAGCAATTGCACATACTCAAATATCTAGTTTCAGAATTCTGCACACTTAAATGAATTACAGGCGTATAGGAGGAACAGTTTTTGAAAAGGTAAATTCTAACCTCTGCACACTGTCTCACAATTAATTTATTAAATCACAATATTATGGTCCAACCGACCTTCATCAGGCACAAAAAATGCACAAACATAGAATGTTATAAAAATGAAGAATAAGAATTTAGCTTAATTTTATTTCCATTCAAACTCAGTGTTGCACTCTTCAGCATTTCACAACTTCTGAGGAAGTAGCTGGCAAGTGCAAACAACATGCCATCTTCCATACAACCACTGGCAACTACAGCAAGACTTTTGCTAATTTCACCTTTCAACTCCTAGAAACCTCTTCCACCACTCTCCAACTAATTGGGGACTACAGGGTTTACTAACTGGTCTCTAGGCTTGTGTGAATGTGGCTTAAGCAGTTGTTGTCACAACAACCACCTGCAATATGTTTAGGTAACACTCCTTTTTCTGGCAAACATCTGGCAATCGCCACCTGCCAGATGGTTGCAGATTGGTCTCAAGGCTATCCAGGACCTGTGGGGTAGTATCACCCGATTTGGATCCTTGCAACTTTGTCCACTTCCCTCAAATATGCTTGAAGCTAAATTCAACCCAATCTAAATTAGGTATGAGCTGAGGTAGTTTTTTATTGCATAATCTTACACTCACAGCAGCCTCAGTCTTTTCATGTTTTTTTTTGTTAAGGTTTTGCATAGAGGCAGAACATGCAGGATTCAATTTAGTTTTCCCCATTCTACAAATAAAACTATGTAAGACAAACAGAAGTTGATTAAGGAAAGTAAACAAAGTTTGTCGTGTAACTGCAACATAACGGCTTACTTGCGACTTCCCTTTAACAATTAAAGATAATATAATTATATCATGTGCTGCATTACATCTCGCATTGTGCTGCCAAAAATGTCTTTGCATGCATGTAAGGGACTTTTTCCTGTCTGTTTGGGCCAACAGTAGGAAATTATGTCATTTTCCCCCTTCAAAGCAGAGGAAACCCTTTGATGCAACTTACAATTGGTTAATATACGTTCATGAGCAGAAAATTAAATGAGTTTCAAATAAAATAAGGTAAAGATTGTTTATTTAGGTAAAACTTCCCAAACATGCAAGTTAAATTATTTAAAGAAACAGAAGTGTTGCTGCTTAAATGCCCCACAGAGAAAGTATTTTTTAAAAGTGAGTTTACTCTTCTTGGCTTTCCTGTTCACATTTAATAACACATGGTAAATATTATATGAACTCTCTCCTGTGTTTGGATGTGTTTGGAGGGATGGACACTGAGATATTTTCACAGAATTCCTCGGCTAATTAGGCGCACAGTTTTCCATGTCATCCAAATTTATCTTGACTGGGGCAATGAGAGAGAAACCTCTAAGCCAAAGTATAATGTGAAAGTTTTGCCTCCCCAAACCCCCCAATCTGCTAAAATTTGTGCACAGAGGCTTAATTGGGGCCAAATCTTGTCAAAGCCTCTTCTAGTGAACATCCACTACAGGAGATCACCATAAGGATCCAAACTTTTAACAAACTAATACTTAGTTTCTTTCTGTTTTGAGTTTAATTCAAATCATTAATAGCACCTCTCACTGATGAAATCAAACAGAACGACAAACTACATCTTCCAAAACTACCAGAAAATTTAATGAAGGGCTCGGCTGAAACTGTTTCGAACAAAACTCTCAGCTCTCTGACTTTCAGAGGAATCCACAGCAGTATTCCTGTTTAACGCTTTATGTGTCTCATAAACTGGGAACTGAGTATATATTACTTACAGACTTTAATATCCAGTTGATTAATTAATTAATTAACTAAACATTTCAAAATAAATTTAATATAGTGACGGTCAGCTCATGTTTTCAGCTGAGATTTATGTTTATTTAATGTATAAAACCTTATGAATGATACTCAGACATGTGCAAATACAGTTACTGAATGGCTATATGCACCAGTATGTTACAGAAACTACAGCCCACCAGATCTGTGCTGCGCTTAAAAGTTACACCTTTTAATATATCTTTTTAGTCAGCTGTTTTACATGGAAATATGGCCTAAAAAGGCAGCCTAATGTTTATATTTAATATTCTTTTACCTGTTGACGCTGATGTCCCTGTCCACTGATTATGGTAGTAATTAGCTAATAATTATTCATGAATTCGTGAATGGCTACGTTCCTTTCTCTTCATTCTGGAAGAAGCAACTTTAGCCTGGTTTAATGGAAGTTCATTAAACACTCACGAAAAAGTAACCTGTTCTTTTTTTTTCATTTTTATAGGACATATAATATTTTCTATTAAGTTGTTACCATACTAAAAATTTTTTTTACATATAAGACAGTGTGTATATTCTTAACAAAACCATAATAAACAGTGTTTAATGTCTTACCCTAACCAAGTACTTTTTAAATGCCTGACTATAACCAAGTACTTTTTAATGAGTAACCATCAGCAACCTATTTGTAATTAACAACGTATTTAAAAATGATATGCAAAACTCAAACTTCCTATGCTGGCATGACAGACTCCAGCACTCCTCCAATCTCCAAATGTGCACTTTTTCTTTATTTTTAATCAGGACACATGAGAGTGGACAGATAGAAAAAGCTACAATGACATACACGTCCCCCTGTAAGTAACTCATGTTCAGTCTAAGCGTTCAGTATTCTTTAGTCCCAGGCTTACCAGGTATTTCAGTAAACTGTGTTTAAATTATATCTTTTTGTTTTTTACGTCTATATATCTATTTTAAGTCTTTTTTGCACCTTGTGAGTGAGTATTGCTTTAATTTTGTCTTGGAAAAAAGGTCATGGATTACAATAATATTGAGAAATTCATGTTGAAAAACTCCAAAAAAGTAAATGAAAATTGATACCCAAAACACAAATCAATAGATTATACGTTGTGACTAAATCACGAGCTGCTGTGAAACCTGGTTGAGTAAGAAAGTAGTGAGAGCTACACCCGAGCAGCTCATCTGTTCCAATTGCAGCTCCTTTATCTTTACTAACACATATGCTAAATATGTAGTGTCAAAACTTGCTGAGGTTTTTAAGTCACGCTTCAATTATTAAGAAAATCAATCATATTAAACAATTTAAGAGAATTTAAAAGACTGCAGAAAGATTTACTTACACGCACTGGTCACGTTTTTAGATATACACCCTCAACTCATTTTTAATGCATCTTAATGCATTTTCTTCCAACGTCAATCCCACAATTTAAGGGCCTTTAAGAGCAAATCTCTAATTAGCCAGTCACATAGCTGCAACTCAGTGCATGTAGACATAGTCTAGATGAGCTGCTGAAATTCACACCAACCATCAGAATGGGGAAAAAGACGATTTTCCAGCACAACTATCTTTAGGGTTTATTGAGCGCAGTAAGAACAGAATGGCCACACTAACAGGAAGGCAACAGTGACTTAAATAAACACCCGTTACGACCAAGGTATGCAGAAGACCGTCTCTGAATTACAGCAGCAAAAGACCACTCCAGGTGCCATTCCTGACAGCTAAGAATGGGAAACTGAGGCTACGATCCACACAGGCTCACCAAACTGAACAGGAGCAGGTTGGAAAAATATCGCCTGGTGATGAGTTACAGTTTCTGTTGCAACATTCAGATGGTAGGCAGTTCTGAAGGTAAAACCTGGTACTAGCAAAGTGAAGTGAACGGTGAGGGTATGTAGCTCCACTGATCTGGTCTGAGCAACTTTTGGTGGAAACTCTGTGCGGTTCCTAAAGTCAGTTAATTAGAAAATAAATAAGAACCACAATTTAAGGGCCTTCGACTGTTATTCATTTTAAATATTATTATAGGATAAATATTATGTCTTGTTATTAAATGGCTACCTGCCATGCAAAGCACATTTGAGTATCCGTGATTCAGGATAACGTCAATTTCCACAGGATTACTATGCATGTACTTTTGTGCTTTTGCACCACTTATTATCGAAGCCTCTGCCATCAGTCTGTGAACCAGCAACAACAAAACAGACATGTTTTTATAGATCAAACTAAACGTTCATCTTTTTCTTCCAACGTCAATACCAAAAGGGTGGAAAAACACCGAGGTCATTTTCCTGAAACAGAGATCCAGATTACAGTCGCATGTTTTTGTGCTTTTCATAATCCTTCATCCGTTCCGTTTCGAGCGGGCGCATAAAACCGCCCGTTTTTACTCGTCCGCCTAACTAATGCGTTTTGTTTTGTTCGGAGCGACTCTCAGCTGTCAGTGTTTGAAACGCGTCCTCCTGGGGTTCGGCGACACTTTCACGCTCACCGTGATAGCTGTGCATTAATGTCACTCACACGCTCGACACCCATCTATATGCTCCGACATGCACACACACGCACTCACACACCGAGATAAATATAGTGCTGGCTATCTGTGTCGCACAGGCGTGTTAGCGAACACACAGGAAGCATAGAACGACACACACCTGCATATATTTGTTTGTGTGGTCTGGAAGTGCGCACACGCAAACATACATACAAGTCTTTTTTTTTTCTTCCCCTCCTTTATTTACAATGTTGCTGTGTCAGTCTGCAGTGTTATAATCTCCGACACATTTACATAACATATATTACCCCCGCTGTGTTGACGGCCAAGTAAGTACTCAAGCTCATCCCGGCCCCTTTTCATATTTACAGCGTGACTGATTTAAGATGGACTGATTGTGGGGATTTAATTACGGGGGACACAATGGCCACACAATTCTGTTTTCTTCTCTTCCCTTCTTGCGAGGCGCTGACACGCAGCACACTCGGCTGCACACTGCCGAGGAATGTTTTACACTCCAAATGAGCTGTGCTTGCAGAAGAATTTAATTTGATCTGCTGCTGTAATTGTGCTCTCAAAAAAAAGAAGAAGAAGAGGAGGAGGGGGAAAGGAAAAGGAGAGGTGGTGGTGGAGGGTGGTTGAGGCGTGCTGGGGTGGGAGGGGTCGTGCAACTTTAAAATGTAATATGCACAAAAAGTAAATTAACTCAAGAGGAGAGGCCCTTGTGATGTGTTGACACTTGCACTCTTACAGGGGAAGAGTGGAAGGAGGAGGAGGGAGGGTACAGAAAAGAGGAGGGGGTTAAGAAGAGGAGGAAGGAGGAAAAAAAGAGGGAAGGGGGGGCCAAGAAATGGCCATGATAAAACACCACAAAGAAAAGCGTTATGAATTTTATTAATGACTTGCAAGACAGTATGCAAAACATCAAAGGTCCACAGGAAAGATTAATGACCCTGTGTGAGACTGTTTAATTACCTCCAGCTAATTAGATTCTTGACCAAATTTTTAATATCTGCGTTCGTGCCCGACGCCTAATTGAGATTCCACCGTATTTATCAATCTTTAAAAAAAAAAAATCTCAGTGGTGTGGGGGTTTTTGGTTTTGTTTTGTTCCCTTTAGCCTTTCTCCTGCTGATCTCGACACTTCGTCGCCGTTTAAAGAGCAAATAATCTCGCCCAGGTTGGACGGGGAAGGTTTCCAAAAACAAAAAAACAAGAAGCCGCGAAGGAGGACTGATGGTTATTTACTCGCTAACAGGAGGAGGGCTGCTTATCAACCTGATCTCGGTTTCTAATGAAGTGCGCTTGCTAATAAACAGACTTAGCCAGCTCTGTCAACTCTCCTTGTTGTGCCATAATTCTCTTATCTGGACCTGAGCTGCGAGAAGACGGGCTCTCCGAGGAGCCCGCTCTCCTCTCCGTCTATGTCTCGTTTCGCCTCTCCTTCCATCTCCCTCCTCCGGATAATCCGGGTGCTGTTTACCAACACACACACACACACGCACACACACACTGGGTTTCATCTAAATCGTTAGCTTTGAACTTCCAGCACACATTATCTGTTCTGTGACCCTGTTGTTGTTGTTGTTGTTGCGGCTGCTGCAATAATTGCACTTGGATTATTGCAGTGAAGTCAGAGATGACTCTTCCTCTGGGTTCTAGGCTTCTTTCTTTCTTTTTTTCGCACACACGTAACGCCGCGGCTGTTTGCTCGGCCGTTTTGCCATCTCCAAATTGTATCGGGATCATAACTTCAAGTTCATTATTAAATCTGAGCAGAGAGCAGAGCTTCCCCACCTCCAGGCTGCAACATGATTACCGAGGAAGGGGAATAAGAAAAGACTGAATTCTGTAAACTGCTCATTATGCGGACTTTTCTCGAGACTTACTCTCTTTTTTTTCACCTTTTCAGGCCTCTGCGAGTACTCAAAAAGTTATTAATTGGACTGCTCATAACTCAAGCTCGCAGGGGGGGAAACATGCAAAATTTATAAGAAGGAAAACAGTTCAAAGATTGAGATTCTATTCTTCAATTTATTTAAAACTTGTGAACTTTTAGCGCTTTAGAATTGGCATAAAGTGTCTCTGATGTCCATGTTAACTTCAGATTCACAGCGGTGCAAACGCGAACCTGATTTTCCTCAAAGGCTGGAGTGTTTCAAGTACTTCAGAAGCATCTTTGCAGAAGAAGGTGCCACAATCTGAGCCACGCACAGCACCATCTGCTGTGCAAACATCTGCATTACAGTGGTATCCCACTTCCACAGCTGACAGGCACAAACAGGCAGGGCAGCCGTTCCGGACAGCAGTTCACTGTGAAATCATATCACTGTGTCAAGTTTCACAACACTAGTTTGAGAGCGCGTGTGTGTGAAGGGGGGTTTTAGGCCTTTAATTAGAATGGATTCAATGCATCTATAAAGACCCCCACCCCTTCAACCCTTCCTTCTGCATTTCTTCTACTTTACTTTCAGTCCGTTCCACCCTCGTTCTTCCTCTCCCTCCGTCTCTACTCGCCTCCATCTGCTTCTCCGTCTCCCCTTTAAAGACGGAGATCTAAATAGGAGTAGATCACCTCCCTCGCTGGCGTTTCATTAGAGGCAATTAGAAAGCCGATGCTGCAGCGTCCCATAAGGCTCGACGGGGAGAGGCAGGACGCGGGCCGCATTAGCTCGTTGAGATGAAGTATGTATGACAACGCTTTCATCAACGTGCAACAATTCCTCGCCGACGTCTCCGAGCCGACTGTCAGAGGTACCATTCTGACAATTATGACAATTAACACTGTCAAAATAAAGCCATTAGCTTAGCGAGAGGGCAGAGCAATACACTTAATTACAGGGTTTTCTGTCAAAATGGATTCCCTTCAGACCGTTTAAAGGAGGAAAAAAAAATGAAGGAAAGACATGCGATAAGTTGAGTGTATACAGTGGAGGCCAGGGTGAAATAGCTGACATCTGCCACTGCGTTCATGCACGCCCCGGGGTCGAGGCACCCCCGAGCTGCAGCTTCCTGTCCCGTAAGCGTGACTTGCACACAGAGCGGCCTAGCATCAGATTAAGGAATAACGTGGACGTGATGTTCAAATGAGCAAAAGAATTTTATCTTGAAGGGATGATTAAACCACTTTTTCTGCTTCTTTTAATACTCATTGGTGTCTTATGGTTTATTGTTTGTTTTTCAGGTTGTAGTGGGGTTTTAATTTATCTTTATTTCTTGGGGGGGGGGGGACTACAAGGCGAGGTGGACCACAGCAAATCTATGTGTACCCTCACAGAAATGTGTTACATGAACTGTGACACAGCACAGGAGCCTGAAATTTATTTAAGTGGTAGTCCTGCTTCTAATACTACAAAGGTTTAAGCCTAAACATAAACTTAAAACACCTAGCTGACACCGAGCCTGATCTGTGTTAGCAATTAGCTTATAAATTTGTATCAGCATTTATAAGAGAAGATAAATTAAAATTTAAAACGGTAAAGAACAACTGAGTTGTGCAAGTGTTGATGTTAAATATCCCAAAAGGTTGATTCTGTTTATCTGGATGTTACTTTTCTCATTCAAGTTTCCCCGACCAGTACATTTGCACAATGACTGAAACTAGCCCACTGAATGAACAATGGGCTGTGAGGTCAGTTCCTTCAATAAAACGCTACATTCAGATGAACGGAATCAACCTTTTATGATTTTCCTACCTGGATGATTGAGCATGCATCGAGACGTTGATGTTGCATAGTTTGTGCACAACCAACTTACCTGAGCAGAAGCAAGCAGAGCGTAACTGTTGTGATAATAAAGCGTGTGATTGAACTACACTGTGATATTTTCTTAGTGGGGACTCATAAATAATTTAATTTTAAATCATCTAATATCAGTATTAGTATAGTATAAATCTGGGGTTAGACTTTAGAGGCCGGTATTTATCTGTTGTGTCATTTTTAAAAACAGTGATGAAGAGCGGCAAATCTTTTACAAATGAGTTATTTGTTATCATGAAGATTTATTAGTTTCTTGCGCACAAAAAAGGAATAAACAAGTACAAAAACAAAATAAGGAAACTAAATTAGAACATTAGCATCAGCCAAACAATTATCGCCGTAGGATTTATCAGTATGTGCCTCTCTTACAGGGAAATGCCAAACAATTGCATCCAAATAAAAATCATGATGGATTAAAAACAGCTTTAAAACTGTTGCATTATTTTATGCATTTGTTGTAACCAGTGTTGGTCAAGTTACTTGAAAAAAGTAATCAGTAACTAATTACTGATTACTTCCCCAAAAAGTAATCCCGTTACTTTACTGATTACTTATTTTCAAAAGTAATTAATTACTTAGTTACTTTTTAAAAACACGATTTACAACCTGAATAGGTGATAAAGCGATAGATCTTTCAGCCCAATTCTACTTTTTCTACATAATCCATCATACAAAATGTAATCAAATGGAAAAGTCCCTTTTTAAAACTTGTTTTATTAGTTTTAATCTTTTAACTTTATGCATCAAGCAAAAATTTAATTATATGCAACATTCTCTGACTGGAAGAAATTTGTTTAATATTTAAACCTATTTTCTGCACATTCCAGCACATAAAATTTTTGTGTGTGTGTGTGTGTGTTAACACTCACATTTTTTCAAAAAGACGCAAGTAAAACACAGCAGAAAATAAATAAAGTCAAAGACTAGCGGTCCTTTTGCTCTATTTTCACCTGTAAAGCAGGAGTACGGTAGGCGGAGGTTTACCCTGGTGCAGGTGTGCCGCAGCGGTCAGCGGAAGAATCCGGGAGTTTCTCTGTGAGTTTCCCATTACGTCGTAGCGCACTCGGTGCTTGCTTGGAAGTTTAGGGATTTTTTTCGCTGTAAAAAGAAGTTTTTTTCCCACGCATGATGGACGCTAATGTTTTTGTCACTTTTTATGGAATCAAACTCAAAATAAGGTCAGTACTTCCACGCTTTAAACGCTGCACGCTCATACTCTCTCCGCACTCGATATATTATCCATTGTTGATCTGCACACAGCTGTTGTCACGAACGTTGCACTTGCTTACGTCACTGTCATGAGACATCCTTCAAAAAATCACGGTTTTAGTAACTCAGTAACGCAGCGTTCCTACGGGAAAGTAACAGTAATCTAAGTAACGGTAGTAGCTCTTATAAACGAGCTATAACTACTAGTTACCCTCCAACAAACCACATGGTGGTTTTCTTTACCACACCTGACAGTAAAGTTAATCGATTTTAGATTGTGTTAGACAAAGTAAGAGACTTGATCTGCTGTTTTCATCATTTCCTCTACAGTGGACTGCAAGCCACCGTGGTCCTGTGCTACCAAATGTCACAGGGTGTTGTGTTTTTAAGGTGTTCTTGTTTTTTAGACATCAGCTACAGCTTTTAAGTTAGCTCATAGAGTATTATTGTTAACAGTCAGTTCATATTTTGTTACTTTATTGTTACATTGCAGTTAAGCTATCTCAATGATGCACATACTGTATGAAAACGATGTTAGTTTATTTGTATGCTTTTCTAAATTTATGTTTACTGAATGTCTTACCAACATATCCATGCTCTTATATTTTAGTTAATTTGCACAACAAAGAAAAAAAATAACTACAATAATTTAATGGGTAACATTATTACTGTGATTTTGATGCCAAAATTTCTATAGCAGCCATACGGAAACCTTTATTTGCAATTCTGTTATCGGTTCTCATCCATATCAGATGTCATCATGTTGCCTAGTAACCAACTATAGTTGATGCATTTTAGTATTTATGCACCTGTTATTTTTATTTCAAGACAATAACATCTCATTTTCATCCACTAAAAAATGGCTCATGCATAATATATTAAGTTGCCCAGCAACCACCTAGTAAATGACTGAAATTACATGTATATAGTACAGTATCAGGACCTTAGTATCACAGAGAACCCACAAAGATAGGCAAATTGTTCCCACTCAGAAGTTAAAATTTGTGTCAGTGTGTTTTAGTTAGCTATCACACCACAATGCCTATTAAAAGGAAACATTTTACCATTTTACCGCATAACTATCACCCCTATTTTTTTAATCTTTATTGTCAGTGTGATTAAGTATTACATTTTGCAAACAGACCAAATAATACTGTAGCATGGGCATGTACTACCACTCATAAAATATCAGCATCACACATTGTTTTGACCACAATAAAGAGTTTTGAGAACCCAGATGGTGATTAACACTGTATCTCTAAATGAAAAGGTACATAACCACAACCTTGGTGTTGTGTCCTCAGGAGAGCCTCACTGAACAACAAGAGGAATCTTTCAGTCTCCTTCAGGCTCTGAGTACACAGTCTGCAGAAACTGTGAAACTTTAACCACAAACTGCAGAAAGTAAATGGGATGGTTGTGGTCGCCTCAGTCTCTGAGAGAAACACAAATATACTGTAAAGGGTTGTAAGATTGAGTTTTGTCACCTTTAAAATATGCAGCGGTGGCCATCTGTCTGCAGCCGCTCCAGGGGAATCTGCTCAGCTTTGACGCGCCAAAGTGAAAATACAATTACACAATCTCCAGGGGAACTCTGGCCTGTCACTTTGTATTTACCTTGGGTTCAAGCGAATGTGTAGCTGCTCCTCCGTTGATCCATCCATCAATCCAAACATCTTCCCTGAGTGGATGAGGTCATTCCTCACGCAGCAGAAACTGCGTCTGTTTCGGCGCTTTTCCCCCCCTTGTGAAGCAGTAAGAGCAGATGTGTTTAAATGACTGTCTGCTGTTGTTTATGACATGTACCTGTTTTCAGAAATCCAAAGCAAATCAAAATCAAATTTCAGCAGGCTGTGGGCCCGGTGGGAGTGATACAATAGTATTAATGTCACGCACGTGCTACTGAGGAGGCTACAATTTGTGCGACTGGAGTCAAAACTGCTGCATGTTTTGAATTATGGGATGAATGTGAGATGATAGCATACTTCTGCAATGATAAAAGGAGTTAAGATCAGAGTAAAATCCAAACAAAGAGGCAGGAAGGTGCACTTTAGGTGAGACTTTGCAGGAAAAATGTTTCTTTTTCACACACGGGTTAATTCTTAGACTACTGTAAAATGCATATAGAACACACTGCAGGGTGGATATTCATGCAAGTTAGTGCAAATTCAATGAGGAAAAATATCTATCATAAGCTTATAATACAAAAACATAATTATGTTAATGTCGCACAATCAGTGATGGGAAGTTTCACAAACTATTAGTTAAAACTATTACCTTTAAATACTAGTCTCCACAATACATCTTTGCTTAAATACCCCACGCTTTTCAGTTTATATTCTGGGTGTTTTTTACTAAAGTGTTTATTGATATATTATTCAGATTTTCAGTTTTTATTACTGAAAAACATGTTGCATCACATGTTGACAGTGTTTTCTACAAGATATTATTATGACCACATTAAGGGAAAAAAAACAGTAGAATAATATTTCTGAGAATAAAGTCGACATTGTGACGTCAGCTCTTTTAGTCTATCAAGTAAGTTTAAGAAAGGCAAAGCTGAAAGTGACTTACTTGCAGTCTTAAAGTTGTATTCTTAACTGAGAGCTGCATTATATAAATCAGAGCCCCTGAGTAATAGTTTTAGCCTCTTTTCTTCTGAACAGATGCAACGTCCTGCACAGTCTCTCGTAGATTATTGACAATTTCAAGCAGAATCATTTAAAATGCTAAAAAGACTGTGAAAATTTGCTTCATGTCAGAATAATTAAAAACATCACATGCAGTACTGAGAAAAAGGCCTGATCCGACCCCTCATAGTTTAATATGACATTTATTGAAACCTATGCAAACAAACATAGAAATGCAGTATATTAGGCAAAAACAGTCAATATTTGGTGTGATCACCTTTATTTTTCAGCACAGTCTGAACTCTTTTAGGCAGCTTTGTTGCCATTTCTTTAAGTAGTCTTCAGGAATAGTTCTTCAGGCTTCTTGAAGGACATTCAAAGCTCTTCTTTGGATGTTTCTGCCTTTTGTTCTGTTCTCTGTTAAGTCTATTTGGAACAGATTGTCAGTCCAGTTCTTTCCCTTCCACTGACACCATTTCTGATGAGCCTTCATTGAACACTAGATGATCAGCTGAAGGTCCAGATGCATCTCTCAGGTCCTCTGTCTGTTTTTTTCCTGCGTGTTAAGGAGATGCCTTTCAGATACTGCTCATCTGCTGCATATAGTTTTCTTATTTTGTCTTTCACTTTTTATGGTTGAATAATTCACAGGTCAGTGTTAGGTGGGTTAACAAATAAAAAATAATTCCTTTGAAAATTGTCAGGTACAAGGACTGAAAATGAGTGAAAAAGCAGCAAATGTTCAAAGAAAAACTTTAAAACACCTTTAGAGAACCTGGAGAACTATTGTCTTGCTGCTTGGAAGCAAAATATAGAAAACACATCTTATCTATAAAAAGTAAAACGAGGGTACATCGGAAAGTTAAAATCCGATTTACCATCTTAATAAAAACATAAATGAAGCACTCAAAATACTAGATCAACTTTATTATCAAAATGCACGACTCACAAAAATAATCCTGATACATAAATGTATTTTTTATTGCATTTATTTGGTATTTTGACCTTAATGTTCTTCATATGTTTGCATTTTTTCATTTGGAAAAAGTTAAAGGCAAGCGAATGACTGTTTAATTAGGAAGAATGCATTATTTGCATGTCTTCTTTTAATGCAACTAATCATTGAGGAAAGGTTTATGATGATATGTAATTTAACATGTTTTATATTCGCACAAATTGCAATTTTTAATCACTTTTTTCATGTTTTGGGTGTTTTTGTGAGATGTTTTCAGCAATGTTTTATTGTTTTGCCTCATTGAGAGTTTTGCCATCTTCTGCTGGTTGTTAGCGAGCTACATGGAAAACTGAAATTACTGCTCCAAGTTTTGTTTAAAATATTCATTGTGAAGCCAGTGGTAACTTTTTTAAGGATAAAAGGATTTTAAAAAAAAAAAAAAACCATAAACCTATAAAAGCTTTGAGATACTTTTCTCTGTTTTTGCCCTTTTTTTATAATGTTATAACTGTGGGGGAAAAAACAATAATGGTAGTCTTAAAAAAATCACCATTGTTTCAAGATCTGCATTAGTTCTCTGTTCTCACTGTGTGGCATAACACGAATACAAATACAATAATGTGCATTCAAAACACCTCTTCCTGCAGGAAATCCTCATTAACAGACTGAATTTCAGCCTAAAGGTCACGGTGGTTTACTGAAGGCTGTGACCCGTAAACAACCTCTGGCTTCCAGACGTGTTCTGGGTCAAACTGCAAAGTCACAAAAGGTGAAGGGTCGAAAGTTTGGTCCAAAATCACTCTTCCGTAGTAAACACTGTTCACTGACCAAAGCGGGGACTGAAGCTGTTCCGGGTCAGCGAGAGGGTTTCTCTTAACGCCTTCCTGATTGGTTTGTAATTAATGATCTCAAACAAAGCGATATAATTGATTGGCGTTTTAAATGCCTCTGCGATTAGCATAAGGGAAACTTTAGAAGGAAAAAAAGAAAAAAGTTACTTTCGAACTGGAGCTATGAATAAACTTCAGCTCTGGCCAACGTCTTGGTGAGTAAATTGAAACATGTTCAGACAAACTGCATAAAACAAAGATGTTATTTCAGTTACAATTATGTGTAGCGTCTCATTTCTTCAATCTTATTTCCTGACTTAATCCGCGTCTTGGCGGAATCAGCGAGTCTGTAAATCAGCCCGCGGAGGGCTCGCAGTCGCTGCCGGTGCCTCTTCCCCTTTTTGGTTTTTATCAGAAAAGGAAGCTGATGAGTCCCTTCAGATAAGGATTGGAGCCCTTCGCTTAAAGCTCCATGTTAATAAATGAATATGTTCTCCATCACGCCAACCGCTTATTGTATTTCACAGGGACGAAATGCAATTTGTATCATTTCTGCGCCGCACATCAAAAGGAAGTGGGCCGAGCGCGATGACTCATTGCACCGAAAAACGCTCTGTTTCCAATCGAAGAAAATCAGATCTCAACTCTGTTTCTTCATTTCTCTTTACATCTCCATTTGTTTGATAAGGCTGTGTGTGTGAGCAGTGACGGTAAATGGGTGGATAAGTTAAGGCAAAAACGGGCGAAACAGGCCGTCAGCTTATCAATAAATGACATCATCTGCCCCCCGGACAGCTCTGCTGTCACATCGGTGGCACTCGGATTAAAGAAAAAAATAAAACAGAGGGAAAAAATGTCTTGTTTTTTTTGTACCATTAGGGCTGTGTGGATGAGTCAGTCATAGACGCTGGGGACAGTTTGTCTCCAAATGTCTGTGGAGATCAAAACTTTGCAATGTGCTGACTGCTCAAACCAGCTACTAACACCCTGAACTAAGAGTACAGCTAAAACTGTAGATTACAGTTGAATACATAACAGCAGAATTTATTTTATTAGAAGACACCCATTTTTGGAGTTGGCCAAAACAATTACTGAGACATCTTCTTGACAGCAATCCTTCCACTGAGACCATTTCTGATGAGGCTTCAGATGGATCAGCTGAAGGTCCAGATGCATCTCTGTGCAATGATCCTGTGTCGAATCATTACTGGATTTGTTCTGTTTCTTAAGGACTTGACTTTCAGATATTGTGCTGTAGTGGCCTGATATTTCTTCTTTTGTTCTCCACCTCAAATTTTTAACAACACACTTGACACCATGTTGAGATATGCCGAGTTTTTTTTTTTTTTTTTAGCTAATATCTCTTTGGAAATCACCTTGTTGGTGCAAAAATACTATTTTTCTATGAAACTGTGTTATCTTTGACATTTTTCATAGATTCAACTAAAGTAACAGGAACAAATGATCTGTTTTTGTGACAGACTGCTAGTAACAAAGTGCCTAAAGTTAGAATTTCAAATTGGTTCTTTGCTACATTGTCTGTTACGTGTCGACACAACATTGTTCATCTCTTGACTTGAAAACAACTGAAAAAACACTTGTCTGGCTCCTTGGAAGCAAAATATGAATAAATGAGGGGTCGCTCATGACTTTTGCACAATACTATAATTTTGATGTGACTTTCCTTTGGACAGCACTCATCAGCAAAAAGGTCCTGTGTTGGAATCTACCAGGATGCTCTTTCTGGATACTCTCTCACGGTCCAAAAACATGTTTGTTAGGTTAACTGGTGATTCTAAATTGGCTGTAGATGTGAATTTGAGCGTGAATGGTTGTCTGTTTCTGTGCTTCCCTGTGACACACTGGTGACCTGTCCAGGATGTGCCCTGCCCCTTGCCCGATTCTGAATTGGACCAGCATTGATTGTCAGGAACTTGAAATAAATAATTTCAAAACCCTGAACGACATATTTGGATATTTAGGGGTACTTAGGCTTCACAGAGTTTATTAAAATCCAACTTATACCAAACTTTGAGTAGAACATATAAAAAAAAACGAGACACAAGACTATTACCTTTTCTCTGTATTGAACTGAAAGTTAACATTAAGTGAAGATGGAAACCACAGCTTTGCAAACGAATGGTGACCGAGCAGAACAAGAGAAAACATTAAGATGGAAAAGGAAACACACGGTAACAAGTGAGGAGCGCAGCAGCTGACATCACCCTACACTACAGTAGCCACTACAGCACTGCTCAACTTAACAAACATTAAGCATCTTTAACACAGTGCATCAGATTATGGCTGAAACACAAGAATCTCTGTTGTAAAATATTCAGAGAGATGCCTAAATATAGACAGTATTATACAATAACACAAAAACAGACTAGAATAATCACTCTGATTAAGAAGGGAGTTACTGATGAAAGAGAAAACTCTGAATTGTAGGGGAAGAAATGGACACATTCAACTTGTGTTTTTAAATTTTACAACTTAAAATAATTATCATTTACTTCACTTTACTGGTGCGGGGAAAACCAAACTGTCCCAGCTGCCTAATATTATTGGCCTTATTTATCATCTGATATAAGCAAACCCATGACCAACAACCACCCAGGGCAGGAAGCCTTGGAAAGCCCCCTTTCGAGAACAACGATGTTGTTGTGCGTTTTGTTTGGATTTTTCAGTGTTGTTGAATTTTTATTTGAGTGGCATCATACACATCCCATTAAAGTTATAACATGCAGGGTCCACAATTAACCTCCATGAAAGAGGTTCTCAAAACGTTTTGCATGCTTAAAAAATATAGGATAACAGACCACAAGGGCATGTAGACACGAACAATATCACAACTGTATTTCTGTGCTGGGCACAACATTTCACTAGTTTAAACATATGCTCAAAGCTCAGCAGAAGACTTCTCCGGATTGGAAATAAAAGCTTGATCTCCAGAATTAAGACACCAGTCTTCTCACGTTCCCATTTAATTTCTTTTCCGTCTTTCCTCCTGTCCTTCACTGGTCCATGCATCAGTCTTTGTGAAGAGTCCTAATGTGCATTTAACATAACACAATTTTTTGAATACTCAAACCTTTTTATTCAACTGTGCAATTACCTCAAGCTGCAAAAGGTCTCGTTGTAGTGAGCAGCAATGTGCAGTTTGCAAGGACACATGGTGGTGATGATGATGGTCGAGCTCATTAGCTGTCAGCTGTCAGCCTGTAAGGCCAAGTGTTTGCGACTTCTTTTTAATGTATTTTTGAAAACAGCAGGAGTCTATGACTCTGAGCAAACCTGGAGCAAATTACACAGTGGGAGATTTTATTTCTGACTGTGACAAACTTGTGTAATTTTGACTCAGAAATTGGAAAAAGATAAACATTACACTGGTGTGTTGTTATGCTTTGAGTTAGGTTAATCAAATACAGAAAATAATTGAGGAAAAGTTATAGAATTAGATACACTTCACCAAATGTCCCTGTAAACTTACAGTACAATTCAGGAGCCTAAATTTGGCAGCCTTTAATTATATTAAGCAACAGTTTAGTACTACTATAAAAGACACATAGTCAGACAATATGTTTTACAGGCAAAATTCTATAATCTGCAGCAAAAAAATAACAGTGAGAAACTGGTATCATAATACACAATAACAGTGTGTTATTGAAAAAACGGTATTATTGAATAAGAGTGAATCTATTAAAAAAAATTACAACACAATGTTTTACAGTGTGTTAAGTAGAACAATCACAAAAAATAACATTAAGAGTTACAGTTAGAGTTAACAGGTAAGGTGTTATTCTACATCTTACCCAACATAACTTCAGTCACATCTACAACAAAGCCTGCTACTGAAAACAAAATGACAGCATGGAATAAGTATCTTACCATAAAGGTAATAGTAATAAGTAAAAGTATATCTACTTCAACAGTTTTGTACTGTAAAAATACAACAACAAAAAAGGTTAGTCCACAGTGAACCTCTTTGTTATTACTAGCCAATGTCTGCGTTCATAATGGCCAATAAATATCGATATCAATAGATATCGGTATTGGGCTTCAAAATATCAATATCAATAGATATCGGTATTGGGCTTCAAAATCCTATATCAGTCGGGATGCTATGTTTGTCTGCCTTTACATCCTGAAGAAGATGACAACGGATCCATACAAGAAAAATAAAAAACTATTGTTAGTATTTTGATGACATCCATTGTAACCACCATAATTTTTACTAAAAATGGAGAAAGAATAAGAAAATATAGAGAAAAGAAGATAAAAATACTCCAGTAGAAAATGCTTAACGGTGTAACAACTGTAAAGTACTACAGTGACTATTTTTTATTTTAGAAACATTAAAGTAAGCCACTACTCTACTAGTGAATATACTTTTATTTATTCACTCCACATAAAATGTAATAAATAAATCATATAATACAAAAACCAACTATCCATCCATTCGCTTCCGCTTATCCTTTTCAGGGTCGCGGGGGGCGCTGGAGCCTATCCCAGCTGTCATGGGGCGAGAGGCGGGGTACACCCTGGACAGGTCGCCAGTCTGTCGCAGGGCCAACACACAGGACCATTCGCACTCACTTTCACACCTAGTGGCAATTTGGATTATCCAATTAACCTATCCCCACAAGCTGCATGTCTTTGGACGGTGGGAGGAAGCCAGAGTACCCGGAGGGAACCCACACAAACACGGAGAGAACATGCAAACTCCACACAGAAAGACCCCGGCCTGATGGTGGAATTGAACTCAGGATCTTCTTGCTGTGCGGCAACAGTGCTAACCACCATGCCACCGTGCTGCCCCAAAAACCAACTATTCACATTTCAACTTTTAACTATTTACATTTTCAGCTTTTTCCTTTTACAAATTTAAAGTAAAACAACACAAAACACTGCAAGCCACAACACAATTAAATATAAATTAAAATATGAAAACAAAAAGAACATGCATATTCTCTGTCATATGGGCCTGCATGAATAAACGTTCTGAATCCTTTATCATCTGCAACTGAAACTAGTTGTGGGTGATTACTATACCTTTCTAATGTGACGTTGTTGTCCCTGGTTCTCTTTATCTCTCTCTCCCTGCTGCTCTGTTCCTGTGCTACTGCAAGTGTAACTACCGCCCCTCCCCCCTCTGCCCAGCGCAAAGCACAAGGCTCGCGTGCGGAGTGACGCAGAAAAAAAGTGCGAGAGGGTGGGTGAGAGAAAGAAAAAAAAAACACCGCTCGCAATAAGGAGCCGGCTCGCGTCGTTCGCGGCAAAGAACCGGCTCTAAGAGCCATTTCATTTGCGACCGACACATCACTATACTTTACAGTATAAGTGCTGTAATCTAGAACAGAAGTTTCCCATTTTCAAAATATTACAATGAGAAAACATTGGTTTAATATTCTTAATTACTGTAATCTACAATAATAATTTATCACGTAAAAATAGTCATAGACAGTTTAGTACTTTAAAAGTAATACAGAAAATAGTAGTCTATAACAATAGATTCATACTTTAAAATATAGTAGTAGCAGTATAGCAGTAGTAGTAATAGTCTGCCTACAGCAATCTATAGTTTTCTATTGTGAAAACAATATTACTCTATAAATACTGTATAAAATGACCGTGTCTTACTATAAAAAATATTACAGTAAATTGTTATTCTACATTGTACCTACCCTAACTAGGTATTGTACTGGAAATGCAACATTAAAGCATTAAACAAAAGGTTCAGAGGACAAAGTAAATGTTACTGTCATTATCAATCCAAACTATAATAGTTTAATAATGTAAAAAGAATTTAGGAACTGTATATTTTTATCTATATTCATTACTTTTGGTGAACAAGGTATCGGTCTGTTTGTTCTCACCCTGAATTCAGCTGCTTGTCTTTCTTGAACTATGACAGGACACCAGGTTTTATCACAGATAGAGACGCCCTGAATCTGTGCAGGGTACTCCTCACACTAGAGCTGCTGTACTTAAATTTAGAGCTAAACACTGACTGGATATGATGTAATTAATCGCAGGAGTCTTGGTCTTGGGGCCCATTACAAAACAAATATGCTGGAAACTAAGCAACACATCAACAGCAATCAACACTGATGTTGTAGCATAACTAAAATAACAATCCTGATGAGTCTAAATTAAGGACTTTTAAATATAAACTCAAAACTGCCTTCAAAAACCATTGTATTATATTTAATTTCTTTACTTTATGGACCACTAGCAAGCCTTTATGTAACATGATGATTTTACGCAGATAAATTAAATATGGGTTCATTTCTAATGTCAAGAAAAAAACACTGTAATATACCATAAGCTCACAAGCATCAGCATATATATTTGCAGTATAAAATGTACTGTGTTGGCTGAAATTTGAAATATTCCATTACATTAAAACAAAATATTGATAACCTCTTTTTTTTTACACCAACTCAAAACAGTTTTTTTACAGCGTCATAGCTGCTAAAATAAAACCACAATAAAGCTTAAACATTTTATTCTGTCTGTACAAAAGGAAATATAAACAACTTATAACAAAGATATGGCGTAAAATTTGAACATCATGCATTAAGTCCTGCCATCTGCGTAGTGCTCTCTGAAATCTATATTTCACTCTCTGCGACCTCTCCTGATCTGCGTCATAAATCATTCAGCCAGAGTTGGTGGCACGAGAGGGCATCTGAGAGTGAGGGCGGGGGGGGGGGGACTTCAAAGGCAGGTCGGACTCGGCCTGTCAGAGTGGCACGGCTGAAACAGCATTGTGTTTGCACAACAATGGAGAGCCATTACAGCAGAGACCGTTATCAGCCGAGGGGTACCAGGGACGGTTCCTGTCTCATTGTGATCCATCGGAGCAGATTGTGTTCAGGAGCAAGTTTAGACTAAACATATTAGGGCGTAAGAAGACACACCTGAGGCTTATCTGATGGGAAATGGAAGTGGCTACAATATCCCTCGCACCCCCCCTAAAAAAAAGCATCCTGCCGAGTCTTTAGATTGCGTCAGTGGTTTGTATTTCTGTGTGTGTGTGAGTGTGTTTGTGTTCTCAGACCTGCCTTTTACAGTATATTAAGTCAGTTTGTGTCAGGATGTAAGTGTATATAATGGCCCTTACTTATGTGGGAGTACTGCTTAAGTGTGATTGTCACTGTCATGTTTGTGTCAGCGTGTGTGCCTTTGTTTTCTGAAGACAACACGCGGACCAAAATCTCTCACGGAAAAGTCAGTGTGACATCTTTTAATGATAAAGCCGCAGATGAATTGTTTATGGTGCTTTTACGGGTGTGTATTACTTTGTGCGTGCTGTTTGGGGGGGGATAGCTGGAGTGAATAATTCAGAGAAAAAGCCGTTTGTTTTCAGGGGGCGAACGCAAAGACACATCTGAAACATATGGGAGGAAATCACATTGAAAGCAGTGAGCAGTAAATTAATGGTAACAGATGCCAAGATGTCTGGCTAGTGTGCTTTTTTTTTTTGGTCTCCTCTTTGCTTTTGTTTTCTCCGAGAGCTCTCGCATTCTTAATGTTGAGAAATAATACAATTAGGACTTCCTCCTAGCGTGTGAAGTTGGACATTGTCACTTCTTCCTCTGGTACCTTAGCTCGGGTATCACCCCCCACCACCACCGTTGTTTAATTGATTTTAATTCACTCGTCGCAGATGATGCCATAAATTATTGACGCTACCTTGATGATGCGGGCTTGCTTCACTGATGAGATGAAACAGAACCGCTGTTTCCTGCATCCCACCCCTCACTCCCAGAGAGGAGAATATCTCGGCATATCAGAAATATGTCTAAGCTTCAGCAGTGTGTGTACGAGGGGGTGGTGGGGTTGGGGTGGAGGGGGTTGGCCTATGTCCAAGCATGAGATGCAACAAAGACAACCTTGCTCTTAATGGCACATATCTGGGAGATGGAGGAGCCCGATACATGAAAGCGCTGTGATCATTACACTGATAGCAATTATCCTTCAGGAGGCTCTAATGGCAGCAGGCTCTCTCGCACACGCACACACACACACACACACACACACACACAAAGACAGCGACAAGCTTGCAATCAAGGGTGGCGGGCAATTAAATGCAATGCTTTTTGGTGAACCTTTAACGACGAACAAAGCCTGACGAGGAGATTTAATAAAGAACAAAAGGAAAAATCAGGACAAGAAAGGGACAAAGAGGAGGGGAGAAAAGAAAAGATATTAATGTTGTTTATTAATCTATTCTTAATGTGTTGCGGTGGACTGATGGGGGGAGGGGGGGGGGTCTCTGGAGTGGAGCCGTGGCTTTGCTTTGGCAGCAGTATGATTGAGTGCAGGGGCCAGTGTGTCAGAGGGACAAAAACAACAAGGTAATTAAAGCTTAAAGCGTGCCGTTTATGCTCCGCCATCCGTGACAGGCGTAAGGTGTCTTCCATCCAAGCCCCCCGCCAACACCCCCGCACCCCATCCCACGAATGAAAAATAAGTCAGGTAATTGTCATTGTGCACTGCATGTCATTATTTATTAAACGGGTAATTCATCTTCATGGAGACGGCAGAGGAAAGCAGGTAGGCGCTGGTTTATCTGTCGGGATTTTACAGGAGAAATGACAAACATACAAACAGCGAGAAGCGTTGCTCACTATTACACTCCCTTGAGGTTGTGTGTGCGCGTGTCTGTGTGCGTGTGTGTGGTGGCGATGGAGAGAGTGGAAAGTCACCACATGGAGAGAAATCTTTGAGTTAAAGTTTTTGAAGGCATCAGCAACACCCCCTCGTCTCTCACACACACACACAAACACACACTCCTTTTCCACAGTATATTTTTTTCTCAAAGTGGGGCGGGTTGACTAAAGAGAACGCTCCCCGTTGTTTTTCCTCGCGCGGTTACAAAGAGGCGCGTAAAAAGTTACAAGGTTGTCCCCCGTGGGGTTAGATTTCAAACAGCACCTGTCAAAGCAGATGGGGCATTTAAATAAGAGTCTTTAAGAGGTATTTGTTACAGCGGAGCTCAGGAGTACCTGCTGTGCTCGCCGATGCTTTTCACGGCTGTCGTTGCTCTCACAGAATCTGTTTGCTGTGTTTGCGGGGATAAACATCACATTAAAAAAAAAAAAAAAACAACACAAAAAAACCCACTGAGGCTACAAATTACAAGAGAGAAGACTGCATTTATGTAACTGCTGAGGCGATGGAAGCCATGTCTGCCAGTACTACTGTGCGTGCAAGTGTACAGGAAGATGTATTACATGCATTTCCATGTACATATGGATGCTTATATTGTTACTAAAAGCTGGAATCTAAAAGACAAGAGAAAGAAACTTAGGATTTTTTAAAAATGTGCACGCATGGAAGCGCATGTATTCACAGAAAGGTTTTTCAGAAAACTTTCCAGGAGTTTAAAAAGTGCATTTTTTTTATTGTCTTGAAGGCTGGACAAACATCAAATTAGAGGCTTGAAATCTTTAAATATTTTTGAGTGCTGTTCGCAGCGGAGTTAACACCCTCCAAATTCTAAAGCACACGCTGGTTTTTGAAGATGCCCACCGCAGCGTCCTGACGCCAGTCGGGGCCTCGGCCTCAGTGTGAGCGCACACCTGGCAATTCAGGCCAGTCTGTGACTAAACATCACCCCTGGACAGATGTGTCCTCACAGCCGAAGTGGTGTCCTCAGAACAAACAAACGCAACCACCTATAAGACTTGGAGGACTCCTTGGAAGCTTCAGTTAAAAGAGGTCAAAATAAACAAAAAAGTCAATCCGTGACCTTTTTAAGTCAGGAACACCGGAGTCTGCTTTTGTTTGGTATCCGCGGCGATGTCTTCTGTCCAGCCCCCCATGAGAATATAAATTCATGTTCATAGTAAGACAAAGATTTCTTGAAAAATATGTTGGATGACTTGAAAGAACCCACCCACAACACCTTGACCACGAATTTGTGGTCTAGCAGACGCCATTGTTGTAGTAGCAGCACGTCATCGACAGGTTTTATTCCTGTTATTCAAAAAAAATCATCATAACTAACACATTATTATTATTATTAATGCTATTACTCCTAAAGGTTCTGTTATTACCTTTTGTGGCAGAACTGTGAGAGATATTTTAGCATGACTCCTGTATGTATCATTAATCAGTATTAAACACTGTGTTGTATTACTATGTTTTACCTTTATTACTTAAAAAGTGTGTGTGTGTGTGTGCGGGGAGGGGGGGACTACAGCTAAATACTGGAGCAGTGTACTAATGTCAATAAAGGTGCACTCTACTTTTTCGGCTACTGTTTTCTCCCCTCACCCTCAAAAGGTCATGGTGGATACCTGCCCCACCCTGAGCCCGGATATTTCTTCCTTTTAGCAGCGGATTCTTTCATCCCACTTTTGCCAAGTGCTTGGTCACAGGGAGTGTGAATGTTGGGGTTTCTCTGTATTATTGCAGGGCCTTTACCTTACAGGATAAAGCACCTTGAGGTGACTGTTGTTTTGATTTGGTGTTACATAAATACAATTTTTATTTTATATTTTAAATATAAAATAGCAGTTCATGTCAAACCAATCTGTGACCACATTTAATTTGCTTCTGTTTGATTTGTTTCATTGTGCTGTTTTTTTGGCATATATTTTTTTTAATTTAACTATAAAGGTGTAGATGTAAATAAGCAGTTTTATTATAATCTGGATTTTTCACATCTTATATTGTTGGTGCGTTGATATCCATTAACATTACAAAAAAAGACTGGATTGAAGTTAGGCTCTATGTTCCTAGTTGTTACTGGGACAGGTTATATTGAGACATGTCACTTCAGACAGGTAACATGACATTTTTTAAATGTGCAAATAATTTATATTTTCCTTAAAAATCTCAAGAGAAAAGTGTTTTTTGTAAAAACAGGCAGATTTGTGACTGAATCAATCAACTGTTGCAAATGTGTGGCTTCATAGCTGTGCCGGCTGGAAAATCAAGCAGCGCAGGGTTCTTCTAGACCGCACCTGGTAAAGCAGGTGACCCATATGCTAAAAGGCTACTGCAGGGTTTGAGTCCACCCCAGTCTGTTTTCTCCTAGAACTGTCTATCTGCTGGTATAATAAAGGCAAAAAAAAAAAAAAAAGAATTAGCAGAACCTAGATTAGCATCTTTACTTGGACATTGTAAGTAATCTGCAATATTTTAATGAGCAGAAACAAACCATATGGACGTGGTGACATCTGAAAACTTACAAGCTCTCACAAACAGAAATAAATAAACTAAGTACTTTTTGAGCATTTGCAGAGAAGGATCTTCTTGTTTCTTCTTTGTAAAATGATGCATTTTTTAATCATAATGAAAAGGTGTAAAGCACAAAAGTCTCCTGTCTGCCACATCTACTATTTATGACTCCGCCACCACTTCAATCTCCTAAGATGGACGTAGAGAGATAACTGTTATCTCTCTACGTTCAACATCGCTGCAGTGAATGGGCGTCGTGGTGCGATGCAAGTGTCGTGTTTTATAAATGAAATATCAGAATTTTTGTGCCAGTTGATGAATTAATTTGTTGTTTCAGCACTCATCACTGCCCCACATCACTCTATACTAAACTTAAGTCCTACTGTTTGCCTCTTTTTTGACATCATTGTTGATAAAATCAGGGAACAAGTAGAGGAAGAAGAGGACCGTGGCTGACAGGCCAAGGAGTTGCCATGTTTGAGACTGATCCTCTCATGAGATGACGCTCCTGTCAAACTGGCAGCCCGCGTGCTTCATCACTTTGCACCCCGCGTTTTCCTGGGGCTGTGACCACCAGGGGACCGTGGACACGTAGCAGGGGGTCACTGTGTGATACTCCGTCCCCTCCCTTACCTTCCCGCCTATCGCCACAGTACCACACAGCTTTCTTGCTCCTTCTGTCATTTCCCTCTCTCCCTCTTTCTCTTTGGCCCTTCCCATCTTTCCATCAGCAGGAATATAAGTAGAAAAAAATCGGGGACGCCTTCTTGTTTTTTCGCATGCTAAACTTCATTCAGATTGTCAGACACTTTGGAGCTGACAAAATGCTTTCTCCGACTCCCCGTCATTCCCTCGGCTGTCACAGGAGATAATAAATAAGAATGACTCCTGCGTGGGCGGAGGCAGAAGGATCCAGACAGAACATCAAGAGATGGACAAAGTGTTTGCAGAGGCCTGTGGGGAAACTCGGGTTAAAACCACACGTCAATGTATACGAAGGCTTATAACGCGAATAGGCATTGTGACAAAGAGTTAAAGGGATGGCAGGCCTGTGTTCCAGATAATAGGACAAGCTGTCTAGAGTTCCCACTTCCTGCTTTGCTTCGGTCAATCAAGGCCTAATGTGGTGGCTGTGCAGCCGACTGGGGGTTTTAGAGTGGGGTGGGTGAGCAGATAAACTAAATACAGCCTCGCCACACAGGCCTCGCCAGACACCGGCTGTATTTACAACTCCAAACTTGAGCTTTAGAAAGGGCAACAACTTCGAATAATGAAGTCAAAGTCATCCGTCAAAAGAACGAGGAACCCAGCAAAAAGAAAAAGGTGAAGCACAGAAGTAGAAATCAGTGGTAAATCCGGCGACATCAACAGCCACATGAAAGAGACACAAACAACAGAATGCCCTTGCTTTGTGGGGGTTTGCAATACTTTACGAGTGAAGGACAATTGGTCCTCGGTGTAAAGTGAGCGCTTGGCTTTTAACGGACCTCTGCATGCCAAGTCCTCAGCAGGCGAGGCTGGGGACGCTACCTTCGCTGTCATTCAGCCCCATCTCGTCGACTAATCTTCTTGGTGCAATGAAAGAGCTTAACAGCTTTGCAACACTATCCCTCCCCAAATGTCATTATCACAATGTACTGCGCCGACCGACCGTCTCAACCGGCTCCCTGCTTATCGTTTTCTTCATGGGAAGTTGAAGGCAGGCGTCCGCTGACATTCACCAAACTCTCTCTGCAGCACTTGTCCTTAGCGCGCCAGACAAACACATTCACAGAACATTATTCAGAAGTCATTTCTGTACTTTTGAGTTTATTGCTTGTGTGCCTGTCTTTGTTGCGTGCTGAACTCAGTGTTTGTACATAGAGCCAGACCTCATTGAAACATGACATTAGTGTACTAAAAAAAATACTGAAAATACTGAGCCTAATTCATGGAAAGTTAAATATATAATTATGTAGTCACACATAAAGTATCAATCCAATAAAAGGCATTGCATTCTGCTAATATATTTCACTTTATAATGTGAAATCCAATTCAATTTTATTTATATATCACAACAACAGTCACCTCTATGTACTTTTTATTATGAGGTAAAACCCTTCAATAATACAGACACAGATATAAGGGTTTGTCAAAAACAATCAGACGATTTGCATTTTTTAAAGGGCATAGAAGCTAGTGGTAAATTTTAAAAGACATGGCTAATTATAAAGTTTTACCCACAAAATGTTCACAGATACCAAAGGTTTCCCTCTCTGGACCAGACAGCATATGGTTATACAACAGTCAAACTCATCCCATACTGTTGTGAGCATGTCTGGAGTCCCAGCAGTTGTTTTGCTACCTGCCGGCAACCACGTGAAACTCATTAATCCGGTGTTTCTAACAGTACATGTTTCACTCTTTACTGGTCCACATACTCTCAGCACAGTGTAGCAGCGTCGCATCACAGCTGATGCCGGGGTGGGCTGGTGGTGAGTTATGTGCTGTCTTCACTTTGCTAACAGATAGCTAGCAACAACAGCATAAAAGCACTTTGACATCTGAATTATTAATAATTCAAGTTTGAATGAAACCCCAGACTCTGTCCTGTAGATTTACACATTTTTCATGTAGTTCCATAGGCCCCGCCCACTTAAACTCAACGTGGGCTGCAACTGCATCCCTGTAAAGCACACATTAAGTGACTGCAACTGCTACATGCTACATACATACTATATAATGAATTTCTGAGGTACTGAGATTAAAAGTATTATAGTAATACTATAGTAATTATTTTCTCTCCATGTTTTTTCAGGTTAGCAATTAGTTAGCAAAGTGAAGACAGCGCATAACTCTGCCCACCTTGGCATCAGCTGTGATGTAACTGCTATACTGTATATTGTCACATCATTTTTACATTATTCCAAGCACCTTTTCCTCATTATTTCCTCTTCAAAAATCTAACTGTCTGACCTCAACTGATCTGTCAGTGAAGAGATATATATTTTGGGCTCTCATTGTGGGCAGCTGCTTGAAAATTATGTGTTTGTTTATCGTGGGAGTTACGTTCTAAAAATAACCTGCGATAGGTGAAATCTCTGAAGTAGCCAACTTTATTTTTTACAATAACTATAGATGCTTTAAGGCTGTAAAACCCCTCACTACACACTTTATACACTTTTCTCAGACAGGCATGAACATTTTCACACTTCAATGGTTTAAATACTTTCAAAGTTCAAACCTTCATAGAAAAATAAATCCAGTATTATTGAATGAAACCAAAGGCACCCGCGGTTGCCTTTGGCGGTGCAAAAGTTTCATCGACATCGTTGTGTTTAACGGGGAGAAAACAAACATACAGTACAGCACTTTATGTCTTGGCAAGATTTATGTAAATTTGACAAGCTGAACGCATTTTGTACTGGACAGGAGATGCGGCTGACAATGATTGACAATGGTCTACAGCCAATCAGGACGCAGAACACAATGCGCTGTAAAAGAAATAAATAAAAAATTGCACCAAAAAAAAGTCAGCGAAACAGTGAGGCCACAAAAGCTGAACCGCGTTATTGCGAGGGACCACTGTATATTTTTATGTGTTAAAGACTTTTTGTGCCATAACTTTATATTTTATGCAATCTGAGTGGAGTATAACAACAGATATGAAGTTATCATGTATCCAGTGTAAACTGCAACACTACAAATTTAGGACTTGCTCCAAAAGTGAGTCAGGCCCTATAGACTCCCATAAATATCCCACCTTACACCTGTTTTAACTGGATAATGAAACAGATTAACATGAGCGGGGCTGCTGTGACTGAGAGATAGCTAGCTTCCTAGTCGGCACTTACCTCTTAGGCTTTACCTACACTAATTCAAGTCAGTGACCTGAATCTCTCAACTATGGTTGTGCTGCTGGCACCTTCTGGCATTTTTTAATTAAAATTCATATAAATTATAACATCAGCACGCTGTCCCACTTACCATTATTTTTATTCAGTTCAGTTTATTCAAGTTCCGATCTGTGCGACCTTCACAATCAGTAAGATTCAGCCAATTAGGGATTCCTGGCTACTAGACATCTCACACGTGCATAGTATCAAACAGGTGATGATTCTGTCATCGAGTCTCCAAACAACAATTAACATCCACATCTCCTATATATTCTAAAAATATCACTTAGATCCAAAATTACCACAAATATAAAACCAGTTTACAACAAATATTTATGCTAAAGTCAATTCCGTGATGTATGGTGTTTTTTATACAATTTACATATCAAACCAAATACAGCTCAAAAAATCAAGGTCATGAGTACAAGTTGCATCGAACATCATGTTTCATGTCACACTTTTATGTTCACTTATTCTCTGTTTTAATTTCCGTGTAGTTTTACTGATATATGCAAGACTACAAGGGGAACGTATCTTATGTATCACATGAGTAAATGCACATGTAATCACATTGTTAATTAAAAGTTTTTTACCGGTATGTGGATGTCAAAAGTATGTAGTTTTACTAATGTTATGATTCTGGGTGCCACATCGATAATTTTAATTTCCAAGGGGACTCAAGAGGGTTTGACATGGATGACTATCGCGTATCAGAGTGAACCAGGTAGTCCTTTAAATTTCATCCTCCATTTAAATGGAGGATGAAATTTAAAGGATTACTCCACTGAGTGAAATGCAGCTCCAAACCATGACAGAGCCTGTTTTACAGATGGCTAGATGGCCAGTCATAAATGTCAAATTTGGGTTCATCACTCCACAGGACATCTAAAAATGTCTTCTTGACAGCCACCCTTCCACTGAGACTATTTCTGATGAGGCTTCAGTGAACAGTAGATGATCAGCTGAAGGTCCAGATGCATCTCTCAGGTCCTGTGTCAGGTCTTTGCTGGGTTTTCTTTCCTGTTTATTAGGGTCATGACATTCAGGTACTGTTCATCTGCCTGTAGATAGTTTTGTGGGCCTGAAACGTCTTCTTTTCTCCTCCACTTGCCCATTTTCCTCACACTGTGCACAATTTCCTCACACTGTGCACAAGGCAGCACGGTGGCACGGTGGTTAGCACTGTTGCCGCACAGCAAGAAGGTCCTGAGTTCAATTCCACCATCAGGCCGGGGTCTTTCTGTGTGGAGTTTGCATGTTCTCCCCGTGTTTGCGTGGGTTCTCTCCGGGTACTCCGGCTTCCTCCCACCGTCCAAAGACATGCAACTTGTGGGGATAGGTTAATTGGATAATCCAAATTGCCACTAGGTGTGAATGTGAGTGTGAATGTGGGTGTGAATGGTTGTCTGTCCCTATGTGTTAGCCCTGCGACAGACTGGCGACCTGTCCAGGGTGTACCCTGCCTCTCGCCCTATGACAGCTGGGATAGGCTCCAGCACCCCCCGCGACCCTGAAAAGGATAAGCGGAAGCGAATGGATGGATGGATGGATGGATGGATGTGCACAATTCTGAGATATTTTTCAATGAAAAGCTCTTTGGAAATCACCTTGGAAGTTAGTGCAAGATCCTTATTTTACGTGTGTTAAAAAGAAGCAGAAGCAGCCCTTGTCTAAAGAAAAACCTTGAACAAGCTTTAGAAAATGGAAAACTTTTGCTCCACCTTAAAGACCACCTCAAAATTTACGGGCCTATTTGGCTCCTTGGAAGCGTAACATAAAGAAACGAGAGGTGGCTCCACACTTTTGCACAGTACTCTAAAGCCTGTGAGCTTCCTACAATACACACAGTGCACATGCATACATCTCACTGATGTCTGGATGTGCATTGTGTTGATGGCATATTTCATCCGGATGAGGACGTCTTTCTTTACGACGGGTCCCGGCGGGGAGCCACCGATCTGCCGCTTGGTCGTGATCTCCGAACTCTTTCTCCCCGCTCACTTCACTCTTTGTTTACTCTCACACAGAGTTGGTGATGAGTGCCCAGCCCCTCCTCTTCCTCGCCCACCTACCCACCACCCACCACCTCATTACCTCCTCTACCTGATGGGCCCACTCCTCTTCCCTCCTCCCCCTCTCGCTCCCTCTCCACTTTTATTTATATATTTATTTATTTTACCCCGGCTTTGCGGGTTACCGTTTTTAATATCATCGGTGAAACATGATTATTACCTCTTAATGCTGAAATTACGGGGGCATTCTTTTTGTCATCCTCGCCGTTGCATTTTTCCCGCGTAGCACCCCGTGGCAGGAACATCTTTATCTCCCCATGTGCTCCTAGTTTTAAAACCTTTACCCCTGCTGTTTGAAAAATATTTCTCATTTTCCTCCCCCATGGCGTGGAGAAATCCCCATAGGCAAACCATTAGTGATCTTTCTGCCTTTCCCAAACACTTATTACTATCACCCGCACTCCTTGAGCTGCCTCATTGGCTTTTGGTAAATTATGCAAATAAGGTGATGTTCGAACATATAGTTTTTCTGTTTTTCTGCAACTGCGCAAGTTTGCACAGCCTTCCACCGAGCAGCCGCGGCACCATTAAAGTGACTGAGCACGTCAGCAAGATTTATGCATCAGTGACAAATTATAATGCTTTGTCGCTAATTTCCCCGCTGCTTCTTCAACGCACAGGTTTAGTTATGTGTTTGCCTTTTGGGGAGGCCTTTGGTTGTGAGTTTTAGTGTTTAGTAGGGTTTTTTTCTCCCTCTCTCTCTGCATATCAATGTGTCACTTCACTTCACATCTGCAGAGACAGGAGGCTGCAACCCAAGCGAGTCAACTGTGGTGTTTGACTCATTACAGACAATATAAAATCTATTCTGGAGTTTCACTTTTCTTCATGAGATTTGTCAGAGTGGCTCTAAAGCAGATAGAGGGGCGAGGAAGGGTTTAACTTTAAGATGGCACATTTTAGGGTACCTGCAGCTGTTTTCACATAGTTGAATGTTACATGAGAGGTAACACTGAATTCCTTTGCCTTGCCTGGAAGGTCCAAGGTAAGGTAAAAAACCTATTAATGTCATTTATTTATGAAAATGAATTCAATAAAAAGCAAAGGTGTTCATGTGCGCAAAATGCAGTACCTTACTGAAACATGACAGCAGGGTTTTAAACTCAAACTTGATCTACACGGGGTCGGACTGCATGATAAGCTAGCTTTATCTTTTATATTTAATTGTCAGTTAATTAAAAATAATATTGAACTACTTTCTTTAAAAAAACAGTATGTCGTATTACATGTGCATTACATCTCAAAGTGGAGCAAATATGCAAAGATCTAGAAATAACTATATTTTTTTATAACATTTCTGTTACACTTCTCACACTTTGCAAAGCCACCCATTGGTCTGTATTGGAAACCCTGACACCCGAGCTTTAGCGGTATGTTGTAACCTCTAATGTACTTCCTTTCTTCTCTTGTGGTTTGTACCTTACTGAGACAAATATTGAACGTCTGGTGGCAATTTTGTACCTTAATCCAAAAGTGGCCTTTACAAAAGAAGGGAACACATGGTTCGGATTCCTCCATCAGCTGATGGGTGACCATGGAAGAGCAAACAGAGAAGGGCAATAATAATATATTTTATTATAAGTAGTGTTGACTCATTTTTAAAAGGACAGGAAACTGCTCAACGTCCACATTACTTACTAGAAAGAGTATGTCATTGCAGAGCTGTTTGAATCAACACACGGTTTGGACTCAGCTGACGGAGAGGTTATCCAAATCACCGACTGTGGAGAATTATTGGTTCCTGAACACCCTCTGCACCATACACTGGACATGCAGCTGAGCACTTTCTCTAACACTTTTTTCAACTGCAGTCACACAACAAAACACACAGAAAATATTTACTACCTCTTACCACAATGCCTGCATTCATTTTTAAATTTAAACTCCTTGTTCATATCATATTATATTTAGACTGATTAGGGTCTTTACTTTGTGGTATTTTCCTTTTAATTATCTATAAGGTTAATTATTCCAACCTTTGACATAATAAACTATTGCCTGCACCCTTGGCCAACTTAGAGCCACCGAGACCTCTAAAATGTGTCCGAACCCAGATCCAACCTCTGCACTGTCATGCTGCCACATTACAGAACAGATAAAGCTGTCTAAGTGTATTAGCATTTCTTTCTTAAGATCACAATGGGAACTTTGTGTGCATGCTGAACCTCAAATTCTTTTCTGGGAATGAATCCTTTTTCTGTTGAGATGACCAGCATTAAAGCTGAATACTGTACGCTGCTTTGTTTTACATTTTATTGCCTGCTGGGGAAACTCGCACTGTTTTCTGAATGCTGCTGCTTAGTAACCATCTTTGTATGTATGCAGACTTTCTCATGGGTTTGCCTTTATATATAAATCTGTCATTGAGCTGCTTCCATTTTACCATTTTATCTACATGCACGGACAAAAACATAACCATGAATGGGGAAAACAGTGTGAGTGGTTTTAAAGTTGCCCTGAAATCTATTTCAATTTGTACCTTGTTTAATTGTAATAGTTTAAAAAGCTTTTAAACCTACTTCCCTGTTTGTCCTGAAATTATCAGAAGTGGTTACTATGGGGGGAATTCATTGCATGTTATCTGATAGCTGTAAATGGATTTACTTTTACTAAAAGTAAAACCAGTCTGATAATGAAATTCATATTTTACCTGATTTCTTGATCTAGTGAACAAACCCTGACCTACTATTTATGTCGTTTTCAGAAGAAACTGTATAAATATGAATATTGGGACCACATATGTGTATATGTATCTTTCTTGGTCTTTAAAAGGCTGCACATATTTACCTTGAGGTCCAGTAATTAGCCCTGACCAGGAACATTTGTGCAGACTCTATTTTTAGGTGCACAAATAGACTTTTTTACCATACCCCTCTTTCGGGAAGTGAAGCACATAAATATTTCCTCATTTTACATTTTAATAGTCTGAGTGTCGGAAAAACCTAATTGAAAAATCACATTAAGCATAGATGAATCCTGTCAGAGGGGGATCCAGCATCATTCCCTCTCCACCCAGAGCGAGCAGCATCCCACCTTGCCTTCCTTCCTCTCCTCTCGCTGCATAATTGTTTTTCATTTACTTTGAAAACAGCTAGCTGAAAAGATGGGCCGTTTCAATGAACAGATTAGGGCCTGCGAGCACAAACAAATGACAAATCCCTCTTAACCCTGTGAGCCTCTCGCTCTCCGCCCCCCCACAAACACACCTCACCCCGTCAAACATTCGGGCTCTGGCAATGTTATTAAACACAACTTTGTAGATTTACTTCCTTCAAAAGTGCCATTTAACCAGGCGGCGGGCAGGAAGGAAGCAGCGCTGCGAGGGGAATTACAGGTTGCCAGCGTTTCGTCTTTGCGGAGGAGTGACAGGGCCGTCATTTTGCCGGCGGGGCCACCTCCCGTGTTGTTGTGACAACCGGTCATTATACATCGCCGAGATGCTCTCAGCTGCAGGTTTCAGCCCAGATGCAAATGGACGCAAATGGGCTCCGACCGCGACCAAGCTAATAACGTCCTTTTCATCAGCTTTGCTTCCTTTTTTTTTGTTTTTTTTTTCCTTTCTGCTCTTCTCTCAGCCTCCTCCCTCTCCTTTCTCCTGCCCCCCCCTCACCCCTACCACACACACACACTCATCCTTAAGGTGCACAGTTGAGAACACACTATCAATAATGTATTTTAAGACACTTCAGGTTATTTGTATTGAAGTTAAAAATAACTTAAATCTAACACCTGATATTAAGATTAATAAAGATGAAGCTGAGGGATAGGTGGAGTAAAGTGTCTTGCATATGAAATAATTATTGACTTTTTGATATTTTTTTAACAATTGGTAATTAAGCTACATATTCATTTTCTTTTTTATGTTCCTTTAACATCTAACTTAAATACTTGGAAGAACATAGAACTCTAATCTTTTTTGGACATCTTTACCCACGCTATATTTAATGGATGCTCTAAATCTTTATATAACATTTTTAGCATTTTTTTTGGTCTTTTTTCCCCCACCAGTTGGCAAGTAAATAAATGACATTTTATATTTCTTTTTCAGATCACACGTAAGTCAAATAACTTGCTAGAATAGAAGGTTAGGAGGATTGAAAAATGAAGCTTTCAGCTTTTCCCATGCTACATTTAGTGCGTGCCCTTAATCTTTCCAAAAAAAAATTGAGTACACGAGGAGGAAAGAGGAAAAACACCCTTTTAAAAAATGTCACAGTCCTTTAGGACATGTTGGCGCCGTGTTAGCACCTGGAAATATTAAAACAAGCTGGGATACTTGTCAGATTCATGGGCTGATTCCTGTGTTTCAAGATTAATTTGGCTAAGAGCCAGTGCTAATGCTTTTTATTGTTGTTGTTATTTTACGTAGTCCCCCTTACATGCTAGGGAAACAATTAAGTCTTCATTAAAAACTCACATTTTAAATCACTCTGTTAAAATCAACCTCAAAACCGAGATGAACAGGAGACACTGATATCTGCAAATATCAGGTAACGTATTGACCTATTAGACAGACACATACTTTATTGATCCCACAAGGGACATTTTTGTGTTACAGCAGCATGACAAAGAGTAAAAATACTACAGTCTACAATACACAACAAATAAACAACAGTTAGGGGGTAAGGGGTTTATTCTATGAGAGAGTGTATAATGATATCTTTTCATCCTTAAAAACAAAACTAGATGTGACCAAACAATCAAAAAAAAAAAAAATTCAGATTAAAATGAAGCAAAAGAAAAACACATTATTTGTAGGTGGAATTTAACATTTTTCTCATCTTCACAAATTTTAATTATGTTACTCTCACAGGATGATAATTATAAAGCTTATGTTAATTTAAAGAGTTCATTCAAATAACAGCGATTTCGCACTGATTACCTGCTCATGCACAATGCTCGTTTTGTTGTAAATATCTCATTCTTCTTCTTGTATTTATTTACAAGCCGAGTCTTTACATCCTTTCAATGGTTTACCTGAGTGAACTGCTCATTTCATCTACTAATCCCTGAGCTGTTTCAACACTAACTCACGACCTTCCTTCTCCACTGTCACTGTGCAGGACACGCTGCAGAAGTATACACATACTTCTACATCTTGTAATATTGTCAGATCCGGTGTAGGGCTTTTGTTATTTCTTTTTTGTTAATTTAAACCTAAAAATCTGTTGATTAGAAAGCATAAACAACACCAATGCAACGTTAGCATGGTGGGACAAGCAGACTTAGGTAACCACATCTTTGTTTAAAGTGTGTGAATGCACACTTAGTTTGACGAGTGTTAAAGTCGTTTCCAGCGTCTCTTTGTTTGGTTATTTCACTTTCTCTTGTTTCTTGGATAAAAAGATGCCATCAAATGGAACCCTGCTTTGTGCTGCTATTTATCCAGAGAGAGGGGGAAAAAAGAGAATTATCATATTGCTTTTGGTAATGCCTACTCTCATTCTGGGGGTCAGATTTGATTTGAGTAGTAGTCCATTAGCACAAGTAAAATGCTAGTGTTTTGGATAAACAGAAGCAGCAGGGGACAGCTTTTTGCAGACAGGAACTGTCTTTCTTCTGCAGGTCTTTTGGTTTAATGGGACAAAATGTGACAGGTACACACAAACCAGCCGCCGCTCAGCAGAGCTGAGCCGCAAAGTTAATATGCAGTGTTTCCTAAAGCCGAGAGCGCGGCACTGCAAACCCTTCAGAGTTAATAGGTCTGTAAGCGATGATTATTTTGGATTGAAAAATCTCCCCTGACAGAGCTGATGTGGCAGCACAACACTACATACAGTGTTCGGGAAGGTATTACGGTCGTGCGATAAACAGGCAAAAAGGATATACTGCATGTTGTTGTACATTCATGATGAGGTTGAGTTGCTATATTTTTATATTTAAGATGCAGTTGATGCATATTTAAATATTTTGGAGTCCGTGAAGCTGCTAACTTGGAACGGTAAAATGAGTAAAGAAATTGTAAAATTATTGTTAAATTAAGATGTTATACATTTTTACCAGCAAGGAGATTGTGTGATTGGTCCTTTTTGTTGTTGTTGTTGTTTGTGTTTTTTCAGGATTACTCAAAAATGTTACTTGCACATTTTAGTTGATTTTTTTTTAAAGTTTATAACTTTATTTATATTATTATATTTTTTAAATGTATATAACTTTATTGTACTTTTTCACTAATGGTGTGACCAAGCACCACCTTCTGGACCCAATCGTTTTTACAAAGGTTCTTTTCCATTTGTAACAAAATTGGTCCTTTTGCCCCTTCTCTTTATAAATACATACCACCCAGAAACAAGAAAATGTTGGGACTTTGTATTTTCTCGAAAAAAATCATGTAAGGTGTGCGGGGACTTCAAAAACACCACCAGCAAACCACTTTTTTTAGGGTTTCCATTGAAGTTGAGATATCAAGACCAACTTCTGGTTCAAGACTTCCTGTTCGGTTCAACACCCCCTGTTTATGAATTCGGATTGGTTTAAAGAAGCTAATTAAAACAAAATAGTCTGGACTGCAGTTTAGCAAATGTAATCATTGGATTGTTCTCCACATGCATTGCAACCAAAGCTTCCTCCTGCATAATTGGAGGTTCCCAGAATCTTTTTTTGCCTTCAGATTTGTACATCTGTAGACCAAGATTATAATAGTTACCCAAACCACATAAAAAATAACATCTAAATGTGAAAAACATTTTAGTAGACTAAACAACACAAATGTCTTTGTTAATTTGGTCAAAATAATAGTCCAAAGTCTTCATGTTTTACTTTATCTTTTGTTAACTTTAAAACTTCAAAAACCTTCCAGATTAACATGTAAGAAAGAGAATTCATTTGTCTTTGTTTAATTTGCATGTTTTTTGTTTTTTTTACTTGAATAAATTAAACTGGGTCTGTCTGAATAGTAATCATTCAAAAATTATTGAAATTAATATCAAAAATTCTCTAAGTTTGCAAGAAACTGTCCATCAATCAGAATCCGCACAGCGCATCACTAAAGGGGGCAAATATGGCTGCTGTAGCTCACTTGGTTGAGCAGACACACCGTATGCCGAAAGGCTACAGAGGTCTGGCTTTAATTTTGTCCCAGACTGTTTCATGTGTCATTCCCATTTGCTCTTTCCTTACTTGGGAAAGGTTGCGTCAGGTCGTACACCAAGGAGTGGAGGGGTTTCCCCTCATAGCTGAGTAGTTTGCTGTACAAGGCAATGCAAAATTGTGGGGGTTTTTCATGTTCCGTTCATGCATCAGAAACTGTTTGGACATCATTTTTAAGAGATTTTTGCAGACAGTGAAGTTAAGATAACAAGCACTGGAAATATTAGAAAGTCTGTGGCTTTTTCAGGCTTTTCCCGTCCCTGCCTACTAATGTCAACAGAGAACAAACTTTGGCGGATGTTTTAGAGAGTGATATGTCTACGTCACTGAATCATCTGTCTGCATTGCTGTATTATTTCACTCTTCTGAACTTCTTAAATTTTACATTCTTGCAATCATGGCAGCAAAGACTTATATTATCAATGAAACTAGGAATACACCAAGAAGCACTGAGAGAGAGTACAAGCCTCTACCAAAGCAGCTGTCTGGGCAGTTTGAGTCAAATGTGTCATATCTTAAATCTTTACACGTATACGGTACTTTCTATATTTTGACCACAAACACCAACCTTGTAAAAATCATAATTTCTAAGTTATAAGGCTTTTTGTCAAAACATTGAGTTGACCTTGAAGACATTGGTGGATGCAAGCCAAAATTTAATGGATTGTTAGCATGAACTCGCTCTACAGCCCTACGAAGTGGCGGATGTAATGAACTGAACCGATGTCAAACATATAAAGCTAAAAGAAAATAATAATTTACGTTCAGTCTAAGGCTGATAACCCTTTCTAGAGAGTCACTAAAGAACAGAATGCCACAAATAAAGGATGCGGTCCTTGGTAATTTCAGTATTAATAAGCTGAATTAGAATTACAAGTCTGTTACGTGTTATGACTTTTGCTTTTTTTGCAGTTTTCGAGCTAAAATACAAAACTATAAAGTTAATACTAGCTGACGAAAACCGAGTTGTTGTTACACATTAACTGAATTTTCTGATGCTTAGCATTCGCATGCACCAACTTTTAAAACTATCTGGAACATGATATGACGGTTTTTTGAGCCATCAGTGCCATTAATCCTAGATGAATTGTGATCCAAAAATAAATAAATAAAAAGGCTATCCGTCAGTAGAGAGAAGGCCTTCCCCTCAAGGGTCTTATCCAAAGTCAGCCCAACATGGGAGGCGTGGATTTAAAGAGCACTGATTACCATTGTGAATTATCTTTTCCATAGCAGGCATGCGCGAGCCGCTTTGAAATGCCACAGTGAGAAAAATCCTCCAAACATGGATAACGCCATTTAAGGAGAAGTCCGAGCTTTATCTCGGCACATAACAAGCCAAGCATTCATAAACTGCAGCTTCAATTAGATAATTGGATTGCTGCTGGAAGATTAATTGCGTATTATTACACTTTATACTTTGTGGGGGCTGGACTGCAGCGTGAACCCGCATCAGTGGACAAGCGCTAGCCAACTCTAATTCATCACACCGTCTTTAAATAAATAAAAAAATCTGATGTTTGATGTCCACAAAGAGCACAAAAGTCTCATGTGTCTTTCTCTGTTACAGATATAAATGTTTGCGGTAGTTAATTTTTGTCTTTACAGGAATCCACATCTAAAAAGGTTAAATTGGGCAATACAGACCAAAGCATAACAAACACCATTATGTCAATGTCCTTGAGAAGATCGAGGCACGTTACTGTAAGGGAAAGAGAGAGAAAATAGGATTTAGGATGTCTGGGCCAGAATTTATACTTCCTTGTTCTGCGATAAAGTGCTTTATAATCTGGAAATAGAGTTTCCTTTAAAATATTACGTTTGAAGGCAGAGGATAGAGGAGGGCCGAGGGAGGCGGAGGAGGGGGAGGAAAAAAAGCAGAGCTCAAAGCAGGCCTCATAATCTAATAAATTGATTTGCAATATCCTCTGAAACTGTGAACTGATAAATGTAGCTTCTCATGTCGCCCCGCCTCGTCCCCCCTGCTCTCTGCGTAATGTGCTTCGGTGCATTGAAAAGACAAAAGGACAGCCCCGCTAGTTTTGAAAACTATCCCGGTCGCCTTAATGTAAGCGCTCATCTGGGCCTCGCCACTGGTCACCCAAGGATTAGTGGATGCTGTTAACTCCTAAGCTCGCTTTCTCTCGTTTCTCTCTCTCTCTCTGCGACCCGCCCTCCCTCCTCTCTCTCTTTTTTTCCACTCTTCTATTCTTTGACCAAACAGTAGTATGCACTCGAGACGAGGCATTAAACAGGGGGTACAGATTATCCTTGGATATGAACTCCCGTATTCTTGGGATTGCTGGACAGCTCTAGCCAAAATGAACAATAAGCATTCGACTCGGGGTCTGCAGCTGGTATCGTCTGCGCTGGCTGATTGCGGCATCACACAAAATAAGATCCGGCGACTTCACAGAGCCGCCACAACGCCACGCGGCCCCAACGTGTTAAAAAATAGAACTAATCTGAGGCCCCTGAGGAGACCCCTCCTGCCCCGCCCCCGACTGACTCTTCAGGGCGGGAGGGGAGATTTACCACCCATGACTCTGCTTGGCGGTTGTGGAAGATACCACCCTACTCCACACCCTAGCCAAAACATTACGGTGCACAAAAGAGGGCGAGAAAAATATAACAAAATGTGATTTGCACCCAAATCCTCTCAAGTCCTCGGAGTGTGGCGCAAAGCGTCTCTTTGCAGGAGCCGAACAGATCTCCCACAGGTGCCGCGTCTCCTAATGGCTTATTTATTATCATCGCCGTCAGCCACGTCGTCTTATCAGACGTTTTTGTTCGCTCGCGAGGTGTACCTGAGACTCGGAGAGGCCTTTTCGAGGGATTACCGCCAATCTGGACCGGTGACAAAACCGGCGAGAAGAAGCGACTAAGACGAAGAGAAAGACAGCAGCTCTGGGTTTGGCACTCTAGTTTGGACCACACAGATCACCGGGGACCCTCGCATGAAAACATCCTCTTGTCCGTGTATTTAATAAATGCCACTTGACATTGGGAGAGGCTTTAGCGGCATCCCTCCTCTCCACCCTCCTCCTCCTCCATGCTTTGGAGGCATGAGGACTTGCTGTGGATTTGGGCAGTTGGCGGGGCCTATCTCCACACTGGCAGGAAGCATCGGGGATTTCATGGCTGTTTGCCCGCCCTAGTGCTTTTCCTCTGCCTACACGCCCCACTTGGGCAGACAGTTTCATTTTTTTTGTTGTTTTTTTCTGCAGTCTGAGTTGTTTGGATCACAAAGATATTTACATTTATCCCAGCCAGTATATATGTGACCTCTGAGCATGAGGAAATATAAGGCAAACACAACTTTTAAGCTTCTAAAGGCACTTTAAAGGAGGAATACAAATGTTTTATTACAGATTTAAATGCATTATAATGTCTATGACATATTTAGCTCTTTCTAGTTCGAGTTATGCGTTTAGAACCTCTGATCAATTTGTCTTACTGCGTGTTTTGTAGCTAAAGAGGTTGGCAAAAACAAAAAGCTTTTATGTTTAAGGATCCCTCTGATCGGAAAAAGCTACCTTTAAGTATCCACTTTTTATCATGTGTATGTCATCTACTCCTTTATTTTGGTTATTGTACTTTATTTGTTATCTAACTTCATTGTTCATTAAATTTGGTCTTTTTAAGGCTGTAGTTTCATTTACTTTGTCAATCTGTGGCTTCATGTGATTTCTGTCTGTATTATATACTGATTGTTTCTGTCTCATGGGGTTTATCCAGATATGATGACATTTACATTTCTTCTCATAGTAGAAAGATAAAAAAAATTGTCCTTTTCATGTTCGGGTCTAAGACATATAAAGGAATATGGCTTTTGAATGATACTGACATTTGTAATTATCAAGTAATCTGCTTTTTCACTCCAGTTCTTGTACCTGACCATTTTCAGAGGAAAGCTTTGTTTATTAAGACCCTTAACGCTGACCTATGAGTCACTGAAGCATAAAAAGGGCCACTAACACAAAGAGATGTGTCTATGCATAACAGAGAACTTAGCAAAGGGTCACTTTGTTATTAGCAGCCTATTACAAAAGCAAGTTTGCATTCCTTTAGTTGTCTGTGAAACTACAGAAACGGCTTTAAAAATGCCAAACACAGATCAAAGACAGAAAACAGTATTCCTAAATTTGTGCGTTTGCGGTTTTATTGTCCGATTAAATAAAAATACTCTTCGCACCATTATGAAGTTTGTTTCCACCACGGAAAGTAAATAATAAATACATAAAGTATTTATATATTTATTAAGTTCAACTTTCAGGTTATTACAGAAAATTTTCAACTTACTGACTCTAACTTCTGAGAGAATAACTAAAACTTGAGAAAATAACCTGAATTTTTTTGTTATTAAGTCGCATTTTGAACTTTTAGACTTACGTTATATTTTACATTATATTCAAATATTTGAAAATCATGAGCATCCCTATTTTTACTCCTTGCTGCTATTTTTACCCTCTCCTCATCTGAATTTTAAACCTTTGATAACATTTTTGCACATTTCACTGTTTTGTTGCTGTTCATGTTCAACGAAACTCTATTTATTGTTGTTTTCCTGCTCTGTGAAACAATTTGGGCTATGAAAGGTGTTGTGTAAATGAGGCTGAGTTCAGCTGGCTTACACATACATCTGGAAGAGATCTGATTGCAGAGTATTTCGGGCACATACCACATGGGTGCAAAGCAGTGCCTGGCTTGATTCCCGACTGCAAATGTCATTCCTCCACTAGCTGTTTTTGTCTCTTTAAAAGAAGCATAAAATTCCCCCTGGATAATCTATTTGTGCGGGGTCCCTGAGAACAGTGCTAAGAAGAAAGTGAAACATCACCAGCGCTTAAATCTGCTGAGACAGGATGGCACAATAACAGTTGTTTCAAGAAGCCCGTTTCCCAAAGTGGAGCAATCCAATGACCCCTCCATGAGGAACACTTGGTGACAGTGAGGAGGAAAAACTCCCTTTTAAGAGGAAAAGCTGAGAGGGCTGCCGTTTCCTGTGATATCGTTTAACTATTGTTTCATGCACAGGTGCTTTCAAGCTTCAAAAGAGCACATCATGAGGGTGGGGGTGGGGTTAAGAGGTGCATTATTGTGGCTGCAGGGCTCCAACATCTGCATAGCCTCGGAGAGCATCCAGCCTGCTCGACCAGCCAGCAGCTGTGGCCGCCTCTGCACAGCCTATGGGCAGTTACGCCTGGATTCTGGCATCATTTTTTTTCCTTTTTCTTCTTGTTGTTCTCGCTCTTCGTAAAACTTTTAATGTTCCTATGTGTGTGTGTGTGTGTGTGTGTTTTATTTTTTTAATGTGAAAGAAAAGAATAAATAACCGGGCCTCTGATTTGGCTGCGTGATTACGTCTCTGCGCACCACAGACTGCGCGGAAAATCCAAAATAGTCCCAAACCTGCGTTCTCACACGGAGTACAGCTGGGGTGTGTCAAAGCCCACAGCACCACTAATGCAATGTTTGACTGCCAAACAATACTGAGCCTACACACACACACACATGCTTACACACAGGGAATATTGAGTCTCATCTCTCCAAGGCCGGATGATATCACCCACCCATGCTTCTCCACCTTTTCACACACAATTACCAACCAGCAAAGAACTCTCTTCCCCCTCTCTCGCTCCGTCTCTCTCAGCTGGAATGGCAAACGCTATAATTACAGCAATCACCTCAACACAAGCTGCGCTTCTGCTCACGCTCCGTGGACGTCGGTTCACAGCCCGAGCCGGGTCGCATCGCCTTGTGGAAGATAGGGACCGCCATGATGGATGGGCAGACGCTTTCCAGGCCGCTGGTCATCATCATCAGCTTCCCCCATTTCCTGCTTCGCGCTGACCCCTTTCCTGGACCCCATCAGCCACGGGATGGGTCCGGGCGTTCGGTCACATGGGGAGGGAGGGAGGCCGTGTGAGATCAGAGCTCACACAGCAGATTAATGTGGGTAAACACTCCAGGAATTGTCACTTTTCCTGAGGTTACTTAACCGCAGAGTAAATAAGAGTAATCGCAATAATAATACATTTTTATTGGTGCAGCAGTTTTCGCAGCAGAGATAAAGTGCTTAGACAAGCCTAATAATAAATAAGCCCGACACAAATTAATAACAGGAGAAGCAGCTACACGGCTCAGGGTAGGTAAACACTACAGGATTTCCTTGACATAAGCAAACATTTATGAAACAAAAAAGCCCACGAGGTGCCTGATGATGGAGCTGAATATTCATGATGAGCAAAGAGCCCAGATTTCTGCTCATATTCAATAAAATTACTCCCCCTAAAAAATATCTGTTACTGACAGTAAGAACAAAAAAAAGGACAATTTTTAAATATTTACCTTGGATTACCATCCCTATCATTTCACGCTGGCTGTTATTTTCCCCCCTGACGATCTAAAAACCGCAAACCCCAGCGTGGCATTTATTACCGATACCTTTGTTTTCACTGCAGTGTGAACAACGGAGCAGGTCTGCTCTTATTTGTCTGGGTTTCTCAGGGCGGACGGGAAAAACGCCGTGAGAGAAAAATTACGATATTCGTTTCAATTAGGACGACTCGTCCTCGCTGTAATCTATCAAAGTCAGCCTCCGTTTCCTCCGCAAAATGAAACGCGAGCTCTTAACTCGATGTTGTATAATGTTCTGCGGCCTCCACATGAACTCTGTCTGAAGACAGCAAAAAAAAGAGTGAATGTGGTGAATTAAAAAAATATTTTAGAAACAGGCTTATTTGGCACATCAGCTCGAACTGATCTGGACGAGTGCTATTATTTCTTACTGGGAACCACACTCTTCCATCCTTCCTCCCATCCCTCCATGCATCCTTCTCCTCACTCCGAGACATGTAATTTGTGTACATGGCCTCTGGTGTTGTTTTAGGCCTGGCTCCAAAGCCACTCTAAAAAGGTATGTGGCTTTGGCGGGGGAGAATAAACAGCCACCTCATTTCATTCTCCCACGTCTCGGGACAGTCGTCTCTGCTCCTCTCGCCCCCACAGCCCGATTCCAAAGAAAAGCACACATAAAACACGGCACTTTGGGGAAATCAAGAGGCAGGAGAGGGAGTCGAGGGCCGAATGGCTAAAAAAGGTTATGGGGTGGATATTGGAGTCGTTTAAACAAACGGCAACACGGGAAAAAATGCAGATACACCAGTCTAGACATCTTGCTTGTTTAATGTTTGTGATTTTTAGGTGCAATTACAGAGGAATATTAGGGCCGTGGGAGGTTTAAAATAATAACAGCGGGGGGAGAAAGGATGCAGGTGAGGGTGTAAACATGTACAGATCTAACTTTCAGCTTTCAATTTATAACTCATAAGGAAAATTGTAGAAAGGCACAAAACAAGCCGGACAGATAAGACTGGTCTGTATTTGAAGCTGTCTTTGTGTTACTGGCTTCATAAACATAAACTGTACAATTATCAGCGCGGGACAGGATTTCTTCACAGATAGCAGTGAATATTTGATCCAAATATGGACCACATCGGCCACATTAGCACTGACTCAGTGGAGCTCGGCTGCAGCTCCGCTTCATGTGAGTGACATCTCAGTCACAAGTGCCAAAAATAGCTAAAATTAGGCCCAAATGAGGCTACTGTTTCAGCTTCTGCTGCGAGCATGCAGGTCAGCCCGGACATGACAACATGTCAGCTGTTAGAGCAGGGTTTCCTCAAAGTGCAGAAGCTTTGAGGAAGTTAAGTGTTTTTCCCCAACTATGAAAGAAAGAAACGTGTCTCTAGAGGATAAATAATAATATAATATACTATTAAGTTAAGTTTGGGGATGCTTTTTAGTTGCATTGTCTGACTTCTTGGGTAATCCTAACTGAAGGCTCAGACAACATAACTGACCAGTTCTGCTCTTGGACCCGCATTTTTAGGATGGTGTAAGAACAACACCAACACAGGGATATCAGATCAGGCAGTCAGGTACCATTTGTATGTGCAGAGGAGCACCGTACAAATGCAGCTGCTGATTGAGTATGCTTTGTCTGCCTCGTTCCTGGGTGCCTGGTGGGTGTCAAACTCTGTTTATCGTCACTCTGGTCCAATAATTCTACTGCCCGCCTTGCGTGAGCCCATCAGCCTCTGTTCTTTTTAAATCTTAGTGCTCAGCCTTATCTCTGCATCCACCAGTCCAGAGGTTCTAACTTCTACCAATGTCGGGACTCTCCTGTGCAGTTTCATCAGAATCTAACTGGTAAATAGCTTATTACTCACACTCTGTGGTTCACTGAATACCATTCTTCTTCTTCTTCTCACCCTATCGCTAGCATCCTGCTCTGCATGTCTCCCTTCACTACAAGAAGTATTGTTCAGTTCTTTCAGACAATATCACCTTAATGAGATGGTATCATTTATTTAATGGTAATTTAAACAGCCTTCAATTACATGAGAAACTGTAAAGCTGTTTATAAAAAGATATGAATATGAAAGGTTATATTTCACTCTTCTTAAAGTTACAAATTGCTTCATAGAAAAAAAACTGTCACAAAAGCAGACAATAATTGGAACCAAATTAAACCAAGTAAAAAAAAAAACACAAAGAAAACCTTTTTCTCAGATCTGACTGTGTCTGATTGAAACCAAAGCCTTATCAATGGCTTTGGTTTCAATTATGTGGACTGCAAGAGGCACCCAAAATCTTGTTGCGTGCTACCAGATTCTGCATTTTCATACTCAAATTTGTGTTTACAGAGATCCCAAAAAGATCAACATCAGCACAAACAAGTAAAAATCAAAACTATGAAAAAGGTCAGCTGAAGCTTGGAGGAGCTCGAGGGGAAATTGAACCAGCCTGAAGATATATTTTCTACGTACTCTCATACTGTCAAACAACTGTTTAAAAAGATTAAAAAAGTGCAGCCTGCTTCATCTATCACAGCGTCCTCTGACTAAAAACAGCACTGCTGTTATGTTTCTGTTGAAGGTGATTCACTTAGACAGCAATAAATTAACTCTTCAGGACACTATCTGTTGTTTGGACAGCACAGAGGAGACAGATGACCCTCCATGTGTGGATGAGTAAGTGCAGACTTCATCGAAACTGCACTTATACCTCTGTTGGCGCCTGAGAGGTGGTGAGTGAAGGCCTGACAAATCGGCGCTGACAGATCCACCTCTACCTGGCCCCTTTCCCCGCTCTCATCAATGTCGACGTTGTCTCAGACCTGACGGGTAACGGCCCGCGGCGCTGCGGAGAGGTCCAAGACTTCACGGTGAAAATGCCAAACAGGCACGACGCAAACACACAAAGCCCCTCTTCTGTCACGAAGAAGATGCGGAGGTCACGAGCGGAGGCCGTCACGTCTCACCTGGTTAAGAGACGCTTAAGATGGCTGGCAGGCTCGTCGGCGAGACGTTTGTAAGAACAGCGACGAGTGGAGGAGGTGATATGGCCTCGAGGTTGTCGCTGACCTCACAAGACAAGGAATGAGACAGACAAGGATGGGCCTTTTTTTCCCCTTACCTCAAATGTAGTAGCAGGCGGGCAAACATGAGGGAAATAACGGATATTGGCTTAACCTGAGGTCCTCAAGTGGCAGTTTTGTTCAGAGTTGACCAGTTTAGGAGATATCAGCTGTCGAGATCTACAGTTGCTCTTTGCAGAATGTTCTAGTTACTCGATAAAATCCACCAAAATTGTTGTTCCAGGAACTATTTTCTCTTTTATTGATTTAAACTCTTGTCTATTGCACATCTACCCAACAACTAAACCTGCGCTTGTCAAAGTTTAGATATCTGACTGCAAATTTAATGCTTATGACTTACGCAAGCATTAAATCTTTGCATTGTTTATAATGTCTTCTGTTAGCAGTTGTTTTTTGCGCTAGGAATTTAACCATTATTGAGGAGGTGATGGTCTATTTGGGTTCTAGTGACCTAAATTTTATCTCACTTTTCTATTTTTGAGTTGGTACTTTTAGGTTGTATTTCTTGTTTTGTCTTAGTTTTCTGTTTTTTCATAAGTAGCAGAAACCCTACATAAAAGAGGCGAAATATGCATCGTGCTGTACATGGAATGAAGAAAACTAAATGCAAACATTAATTTTCCTCAAATCCAATCTTCAACTCAGAGAGGCTTTAAAACTCAGAAACTCTTAAAAAACACACCTTTTGGGGGTCTGCCAGACTTACCCAGACAAAACATCTAGGTTGAATAATAGTTCCAAAATAAAAGTTGAAACTGGCGTCACCAACTTTACCTCAATGTTGGTTCGAGGTGTTTCCCGAGTCTTTCTCCCTTGGGCGTCTGCTAGGAGTAACTTTTCTGTTTTCTGAACTGAGCAGTTCCCATAATATTTCAGGCCGCCTTCCAGAACAAAATGACTGGGTGTGCATCAGAAGTTAGTGAGAGTGATTTCTGCCTGTACAGCTTACCAGGCCTACCCTAGGAAAACTCCAGAACCTGTTCTAATGGTTGTCAAACAGCGCTATTATTAATATATTTGGAGGTGTCAGAACTCATCATTAAGGACACAGGGGAGGTCATCAAACGTTGTCTTAATGGCAGAAAGACTTAAACATCGCCTGGATGTCATTGTTGGACTTTCTAGAACCAAAACATTTGTGTTCAAGAATAGTTTTCTACTATTTATCAAGCAGAAAAAAATGAAATAAGCAAATTTTTAAAAAATGTCAAAGATGACTTGAACTCATAACCTTATGAATTTCAGTTAACTGCTATTAATTGTCTTGAATTTCTGATGCTGATATCACGGACAAAGCGGGGATGATTTTAGGAGTTCTATGCATCACGTTTTCTGTGCAACAAATGTATTTAATTCCTTCGTCTCCATTGAATTCATTCTGGACTGGCGTGTATTTTACGTGGAAACGAAGTCGGCATCGATCCGTCTGGGGTTCATTTTTTGGTTTTCTACTGCAAGCAGTTTTAACCAGATAGATGGCACTGGGCTTTCACACATTTGATGTCCACATCAGCACGTTATTGTTAAAAAAAAAACTTTTTTAAAAATACAAACATTTTGGATCTCAATAATTTCTAAGCTCTGGTTTCGGGCCTGTTCTGTGGTGCTGTATCATCAGTGTGAAACAAATAGTCCATTATTTTCTTGTCATGCCCGAGGGCTGCATAAAATATCACCAAGGGCCGCCACTGCCCCCGCCCCACCGGGGCCACACTTTGACAGAATGTAAACATTAGTCAGCTGAGCTGTAATCTCAGCAACCCGCAACCCCCTTTTGGGTTGGCGGATGTAGACGGCAGAAAGAAAATAGTTCCTACATGAAACTGTGCACAACAAGATTTTTGAGTAAGTAAATCAGGTCATGAGACATTACCGCTGAGTTTTTCTAAAATTTAAATGTGAGCTCCACAACGGGGGTGCCATTTAGTTCTGCTATATTCAAGAGAAGGCAGGCGGCTCTAAAACTGGGCAGCTCACGCCAAATAAATGCACATGGATAAACAGCACCATGGGGCAGAGGAAACATAGATGATATTTTATTTTGGAGAGAACTGTGAACTTAACCTACTGAGTAGGAGAAGACTTTATTTTCTACGAATGCCGTTTTTCAGTAACCTGCCTTGAAGAGAGTTTAGTTACCACATGACACAAGCACAAACACGCCTCACACCGCAGTGTAAGAAGCTCCTCTACATCGGCGGCCGTTCTCACCACCACCACCCCCCACCCAGTCCCTGACTATACATCATGTGACAGTGAGTCTATTTGTGTCACAGCAGGTTGGGGAGAAATGTCAGAAATGAGCACGTCTTCGGCTCCTCCACACATCTGCTAAACAAAAGGCAGGAAGCTTTTCTCTCCTCGCCGCTGAAGAAGTCACTGCCATGTCCAATCTGTCATTCATCAATGCAAAGAGTAGCTAAAAAAAAAGGCTCTGCTGCGTGCCCCTTAGGGCTCCAGAAAAGCTTCATAAGCACCATTATCACCTATTATGTGCCTATTTGTGACTGTGGACTGTATTATTTAGGCAAAGTCCTGCATATTTATTAGACTCTCTCTCTCTGGAACCGGGAAAGCAGGCGAGCCTCGTGCTGTTCAAACATCAGAAACCACGCTGCCGACACATTTTCCCAGGAAACAAGGTGCGCGGGGCTAATAGGAAGACGCAAAGCAATCACGCAACAGCATATGGAAGGAGACGTAAACGCTAAAAGCCTTTTATAAACCCCAAAGAGATTCATCTCATTGTTCTCCAGATGCCAGTTAACGGAGCCAATTGAGATTTTAAGCATTTCTGAACAACAAGAGGTATTTAACACCATCCCTCCACACACACTCACACCGCTTCACTTATTGTTTTTCCTTTGATGGAATTTTCTTCAAAGCACGCCTCTTAACGTCGGCAGATCATCCGGCTCGGCCCTCCTCGTTTTTCTTCTCATTTTTCTTTTTTTTCATCTCTGCTCCTCATTTGCGTGCAGAGGTGCTTTACCTTTAGGAAAAGAAACATCAGGGTTTATTAACGACAAGGAAAAAAGAAGCAGGAGGATCTCTCACGCGGAGTATTCCTCTCCCCAGGAGACTAAACAGAACAAGAAATAACACGAGCGGTATGTATTAATGTATGCCCTTTGATGTCTGGCTCGCAGAGTCCTGTTGCCGCATTAACAATTTAACTGAAACATCACATTTGTCAAAACTAAATTGTGCATCTAAGACTGGAGGTCGGCGAGGAGACTTGCGTGTTTTTGGCCGAGCTGGAGGAGAGCAAAGAGGCCCAATTAGAAGTGCTTTTTTGAACCAAAACGTGTGAGCTCAGGACAGCCGGCTCACATCACACATTAGCTTAGCTCCCTCTAGTGTTCAAGCATGATGCTTTTTTGTTGTTTTAAATCCATGACACAAAAATACTGTTTTTATTAATAAATAGCACATATAATCACATGTCAATGAGTGGAGGAGGCTGCCTCCTTGTGATAGGAAGGATTTCCTGAAATTATGTGTTTAATAGTTATTTTTATTATCTCAGATCTGATGTTCCCTCATGCAAATTTAAAAATAAACAGCACAATGTATGTGTACACACAGTGTTTTAGACATCATAAAGAAGTCAGTGTAATGAAATATAATATAGCTGCTTGAAGATTTGCCAAAGCACTCCAAAATCGTGTCTCATTGGCTTCCTGTCTTCTTACATATGTGATAGTATTTGCTTGCTGTGCTAATACAATTAGTCTGGTATCAGCTTGCCAGATGGCAGCAGGGTGAGCACACAGCGGCTGTGGTAGGTTTTCTCTTTTAGTGTCCTCTGGGCTCGGTGCAGACACCTCCACCTCGCCGGCGTCACCGGTTGATCTGGAGGTTTTAATCACCTGCTGCTGCTGCAGAGCTTCCGTTCATGACGCCTCTGCAGAAGTCAACAAGAAACTCAATGACGTGGAATTTTATTTTTCCTCTTAAGCTGTCGTTTCTGAACTTTACTAACCAAGATGGAGATGTGTGGCGATCCATTATGACTTAGTTCTTGGTTTAGTTTCAGTCTGTTTCCAGAGTGCGTTTGCTTGTTTCAGTTTGGATTATACTGTCTAAAAATGTTGAGCTATAGTTTTGGTTTTCATTTGTTTTTACCAATTATTTATTTTAATACACAATACAGGGCATATCTGAAGAAAGCAGCTGACGAAGTCACGTACACGGCTCAATGTCAGTGCTGTGTTTGTGGGCTTATATGACCAAATTGATTAAAGGCTTAGCTTCACATATCTTTTTTTTTCTGTTGTTATAGAAATTAAAAGTTTTTTTAACATCAGGTTTTAGTTTTTAGCGTAGCTTTGGTTTGTGTCTGCTTCTTTTCCTCTAAAAGAATCACGTGCACCCAGCAAACTCCAAATCAAGAACAGGCCCAGAAAACACTCCATCCCAGCCCGTCAAACAAGTTTTACTACTTTTCATACTGACTATGGTCATTCATACTACACCAAAATATTTAAGTACGAGATAAACAATTAAATGACATGAAAGTTTCAGGGAGGGTTTCTTTATCTACTATTTAGAAAAAAAATTTAAAAATGGGTCCACAGTAGAATGTTTTTTAAAATCTAAAAAATTGCAAATTTGCAATGGTTTTCTGGTTTATAATTACAGGAGTGTCACTGATGTGTCTGAACTGTAATTTGATTTTACACTTTTACAGTCATATTACACATTTACTTATAATTTAAACCCAAAAAGTTACGCTTACAGATTTATGTCATTTACTACATCAACACTTCTTTATCACAAAGAAAAGCTGAGATGTAATATTGAAATTGTACTTCTTTTTCTTATATTACGGTATCTCATGCATCTCAAGAGCTTCACTAGTCACCTAAGATCAATACGGCTCTAAAATGAGTTTGACATTACTGGTGTCGATCATCCCATTCAAGAAGACTGTGCTTCAGATTTTCCTCTGGCCTGTTCTTTAGACTTTTCAACCTATTTCCATGCTACTGTAGTAACTGACATGAAATCGAGATTTTTTTCTTCATCTAACAGTCAACTCAGAACAGTGAAAATGTACTTACAGGAAGTAAAATTTACACCCCAAACTGATAAATGTTTTTGCATCCACATTTGATCAAGCTAGGTATCCTGACCCGTGCTGCTTTTTATCTAAAGCCTACTTATCTAAGCTTGTTTGCAATAAAACAAAAATATTGAAATCAGAACAGAAGGTAAAGCTACGACACCCAATCCTACGCTCGCATCGTCTAATAAAGCAGCTCAGCCTAAATGAAAAGAGAAAAACGCTGTTAAAGCACAACGCCGCTCCCAGGAATAAAGCTATCTTCTGGTCTTTAATCTTTAATAATTAAAATATCCTGAATGTATGCTGAGCTTCCCCCCTCAGACGTGCCAGTAAACATTACACAAATCCATTGCAAACAAAACCCAAAATCATTAACCAATCACGCTCAAAGGCAAAGTAGCACTTGAATTGGGGGGAACACAGGCCGCGTTCACCGGGTAATATCTGGCAATTAATCACTTGATTAATATGCCCTTAAACACACAAAGTGACAGTGACAAATTCTGTTCGCACGTTTGCGATCCCGAAAACGATAATTGTCCAATGAAAGTCTCATTTGTCAAAGACAGAGCGGTGCAAGGAGCCTCCAGTTCAGTTCATAATGCACGCCATTGTTTGGGGTTTTTTTTATTTGTAACATTTCATTTTATATAAGAGGAGTCCCCTCAAGCCTCGCCCTGAAGGCATCCCTTGAGGGGCGCAAAGATGTTGCATCTGCTCTGAAGACTAAAGAAATCCAAGAAGAAGAAAGAAAAAAAAAAGACATCCAGCCTCTGATTTTGCTTTTACACACCGTTTATTTCAGCTTTAATACACTCATTCTCTGGGAAACAGCATGGTTTTTCCCCTGCTTTGACTGACTGGATCGTCGTCTCCCTGCTGTTTCTGGATTCATTTGCGTGTCAGCATATGTTCTGATCAATACCATCTTCATACCAGTGGCTTTAACACGCCGCAGATTAGGCGCTCCAGAGCTGCTGCAGAGCTGTAAAAATTGCATCAGATTGGGGGGGGGGTGTAGAAAATAAGCAGTGGAGTGTTTTGGGCTTTGTTTGCTTTGCATCTTATGTTGGATAATTAAAAAAAGGAAAAAAAAAAAAAGAAGTGTCACAACCACTGCTTTTTCTCAGCTCGCATCAAAACATCTTCAAAACAACTCTCAGCTAACGCAAAACGGGCAAAGAGCCGAGCAATGAAAACATATCTTACTCTGCGTCGAGGTCATGATTATCTTTGTCGGCCAATGAGCTCGTCGTGACATCACGTGCAGCCTTCCGCCCCCCGAAAATATGATATTGCACTCATGTGGTGTTGAATTCTTTTTATTTATTCATGTCCTGTTTTTTTTTTTTGCCATAGCCATCGCCGTGGTGACCTAATTTCATCATCATCATCATCACATCTTCCAACCCAATCCCCCCAAACACCACCACCACATTTGTATTTTCAAAAGATTGAAATTAATTTCAGCACAGAGTTAAAAAAAAACAAAACCTGATGATGATAAAATGCGAAGGAGTCCGGAGGGAACCTCAACACCAAAGTGATGCACACTAATACAAAAAGGAATAATAACGAATAATAAATAAATAACGACCTCTGTGAATTAAAACCACCTTTTGGACAATCCTTTCTTCCATATTGTTGAAGTTGTAGACACATGCCACTTCATTTATCACATAAATGCTTCATATTTTCCAATTCCAGCTTCTTCTTTTTTTTTGTTCATAATGAATCAACTATTTTGGAGAGTTTTAAAATGACTGGAGAGTCAAATAGAACTCCTAAACAAAGGACACGTGCACACACAGTGATGGAAATTAAATTAAATTCATACTCAGTTTTAATAAAGATTTTAGGCTAAAACCTCCCTGTGAATGTTGGACACACAAACAAAAAAGAAGAAACGCAGCCAGAATAATCTCTTGCAAACCAGCCTGCCGCTGGTGTGAAGTGCACCCGTCACCCAGCATATGACAGCATATTGCCGCTGCGCCATGCACAAGCCTTCAGTGCTACGCGTGCAGATGAAGGGCTTACGGCTGAGGGCCCGGCCAGGCGGCGCGGCGGCCGCCTCGGAGAGGAGCTCTGGGAGGACGGAGTGGGGGCGGGTGGGAAGGCTGCAGTGGCTGCGCTCCCCTGGTACTCGGCTAATGAGCTCCACTGCTGCTCAACGCGAACCTCCTTCGCTCCTCAAGAAACATCACTCGCAGACAGAACAGGCAAGAGAGAGCCGCGCAGACACGCGCGAGCACAACCACAGCATGCAGCGGGGACGTTGCGCACTCGGAGAGCAGCGATATGCATGTTTTAACATGCAGGCACAGACTAACAAGTATTCACACGGTTATATGTACAGGGAAGCAAGTAAACACTCACTGCATTCGCTCACGCTGCTGCTGCATGGTCAACTTTGACAGCAAGAGAGAGGCTGAATATGTGTATTACACGCTTATGAAAGCAAGATACACACTCTCACCAGAGCTGTAGCATGGACTGAAAAAAAGACATTATGCACACCTGAGTGTATGAGATAAATGTGCATCGACTGGGAATTTCTTCAACGGTAAGGATGTCAATTATCTGTGATTTTCAGGTTTATGGGGCTCAAACAGCCTATGTGTGAATATGTATGAATTCTTATTGAAAATCAAAGAGCACAAACCCAGAACAGGCTACAGAATAGTCAAACCTGAACCCAGCAATGGTTAGATTAAAAGTGATGGATGTAAACACTCTTAAACTGCACGATGTGGGCAAAACAGCTAATCTAGACTTCACTTGACCAGATTTCTTATCCAAGGATGGTAAGGTAAACTGTTACACTGATAAACATAAGACAAACAAACACACACAAAAAATATAATGCTCGGTTAAACTCAAATTGTCCAAATTAAAAGAGCAGGTCACGTTCCCAAAAATGATCCACTGCAAATAAAAAATGGGCCAAGTCCAGCTAAATCCCCATTTCAGCTCTCTATGAATCAGAGCTAAGAGCGGCTTCTGAGCACCTCCAGTCTGTAGTGCTCGGCCTGCCAAAAACAATTAATTGATCAGTACATTTTTAAAAATGCAATTTTGTAATAAAAACCCGAACTCTCTTCTACTAGACAAACATCATGTATTAAGAATCAATCAATACGCTGAGAGCCTCACGCAGCCTTAGGTGAGTGAGGTAAATGGTAAATAAACTGCTATTTATGCACCGTGTTCTTGGTCTTAATGGTCACGCAAAACCTTTCCCAGTACAAGATAAATTCTCCCCCATTCACAGCAGTTGATTCACTTTATTTTTCATGCACACACTCATGGATCCATCAGGGGCAACATGAGGTTGCCTTGTCCAAGGACACTTGAAGAATATTAGAAGAACTTAAGAATCAATTCAGCTTTGTTGAAAGTCACAAAGATCGAGAACTTGGTGAAAGTGGGAAGAAAAAAATTTCCCTTTTAGCAGGAAGGACACTGCCGCAACTGATTGGAAGGTAGGTGGGGGGGGCAAGCCACAAAGGCACGAACAGCAATTACCGCACTTTCTCCTGAAAGTGCTACGTAATACTTGGCTCTTCTTAGAAGCCACCATCAGCTCTTCCCTTTTACGAGGGCCTGCAGGAGCACCACTTTGGGTGAAAATGTGGACTTGAGAGATCCCGGGGTTCATGCCTTAATGGGTGGGAGCTGTTTGGTGGCATCCAAAGGAAAGGAGCAACAGGATATCAATCAGGGGTTGTAAGATGGCAATCACATAGAAACAAATTCCAAAACGTGTCCTGAAACACCAATAGACTGGTTCTGTAGAGGGTTATTTTAATGCATGAGAAGGGACATGATAAATTCTGCCTCCAATTAAAAAAACGGGAAGAATGAGCCTGACACGTACCAAACTCATATCCACACATGTCGCTCGCTCACCCCACACACAGGGCATCTCTAACCATCTTGATGGTCGTCTTATCCGCAGCAGCGGTGAATAAGACTTCCAACAATTACTAACACTTACAGTGAGATGCCCGATGATGTCTTTCCAAGAAGCAAACAAATTGAATTCGCTTTTATTCCAGTCAAAGAAATCAACTTCCCGTAATTACCCCACATGGCAAAAAAAAAGAAAAAAAGATAAAAGAGAGTGATAGGAAGTCAGGAAAAAAAAGAAATTTGCAAACCATATCATTTTTTTGCTGAACATTTCAACTAATGATATTGTAATAAGATGCCTTGCAATGGAGTGGGAATGGAAAACGTAATTACATGCATTAGTTTATCTAAGCGCTTGTACCGTCGCAGATCCATCAGTTTTTCAGAGCTCATCTGGAAGCCCATGCATCACTGTCAGGAGCCGTTTGATGGGGGGAAAACGTGTTCATTTGTTAGCCTCGTTTAAAAGATGGCGCCTCAGATTCACTTAGGCCCAGACGGAGCAGAGCAGTTATGACAGCGCCATTACAAAAACACACACACACACACACAAAGAGAAAAGGTCTGAGACGGAGCACTCTGCGCCTTGGCAACTTCATCAGCTTTTTGCATTAAGGTGATTACAGTCAATGAGAAGAGCCGTGGTCGTGTTGTGTATGTTAATGATGAGATGATGATACGGTAACAGCTATTCCACCTGGACTGATGTTCGATGGTGAGGCCGTGTGCAGCTCGGTGTTACTACAGAGACGCATGCATGCCTGCAATGTACCTTACCTGCAAAGACCGTTTGTCTGGATTGACTTTCATGGATACGATGGCTTTGTTATCAGCTCAATCTGAGACCTGAAAAAGGACAAAAGCAGCTTTATTGTTAAATTTATTTTTCTCAGTACAACTTAGTTATGTCTTAAATATATTTTATATTACCTCTGCTTGTTAGGGTGGATCGTGACTACTTTATTTCATAAAAGTCTTGAAGTCAGAGTACAAAAACTGCTTTCTTTCCTCATGTGACTGATCTGGGATAATATGGATGAACAAAGGTTTGGTATTATTTCTGAATCTGAATTTTAACCACCGCTACAAGCTTTCACTGAAACCAGGAATAATCTTAACTAATCTTTACAAAATCGTCCACAACGTTGGAAGCACTGAAGATGACGTAAAGAACACCGATTGCCACCAATCACAGGGTGGGAAATGTTAGGCACCACATGAACAATGGCTTGTTGAACTTGATATTATGGCCTGACCTGAGTGACTGTGGTGGCTAGCCAGCTGGGTCAAAGCATCTCAGAAAACAGTGGGTCTTGTAGTGTTTTCCAGGTGTGCAGTTATTGCCATAAGAGATCCGAGGAAGGCCATTGGTTGAACCTGAAACAGGGCAGAGCCTCAGTTAGTGTTGTGTGGAGCTCAAACTCAAAATCTGAGCTAATGTAAGAGATCCTGAAATGCAGACAGTCAGAAGTGTAAAACAAAGGAAAGAATTAACGTGGAGTCATTGTGGACATGCTCAGATGTATGCATTATTTACCTCAAAAAGAGATGAGGAGAAAGATGGACAATACTAAGAAGGTGAGCTGGCTGAATAAGGGAAACCTTGAGTCCTGGCATTCATGTGGACATCAGCTAAAAAACAGTTTGCTATTCAGATTTCTGATCGTTCAACTGATTGGATCATGTGACAGTTGGAGTTTTCCCTCGTTACCTTACAGCACTGGTGATATATGAACAAAACTGAATTGGTTGCATCAAGATTTGAGACTTGTGGTAAAATAGCCACATGCTGAGTGAACCCAACCCCAGCAGGTCACCCGCGAACTGGTGGATCTTAACACCACAAACCACCTTCATATATCCTGGCATAACAGTCAGAAGCTGGTACTAATGTGATGTCTCCTTCCATGAAATTGTTTTTTAAAGTAAAACAATACACGACTGAGCTTAAGAAGAAATTATCTGCCCTTTTTATTTCACAGTTAAATTAATAACTTATGTGTCATCTGTTTTTGCATCTGTATTTGGAGATCACCTTACATCAGATGAGCGGTAGATAAAACCAGCTTGATATCTGATATTCAATAAAAAGGGTTGATATCATGTTCACTCTATTATTCTAAGCCCAGTAGCTGTATTCCCCGTGGATCTTTCGGAGCAGAGGCAAGAACTAACACAGGCTGAATTCCCAAAGGGGCCACAAATACTGAAAAAGGAATAAAACGACTGTATTTGTGATGCACTTGAAACCTTCACCAGACAAATATTCTGCAGCCGCATATGAAAGGTTTTTATCACCCTACGGATTGTCATGCTTTCTCATAACAGTCATCTGATCCTTACAAAATACAAAGCAAACGCCTACTTTATATGCCTACTTATTGCTGGTAGCCACCCAAACTCAGGCTCACCAAAACTTCCTTCCATTTGATGACACTGGTATTGCTTCTGGTGGGATAACCATAAATAGCTAGTCCCCAAGCTCCTTCGAGTCCTCGTCATTTAGTGTAAAGTATTAAAATGGACCTGGGAAATAAACAGCTTGTGGTCCCTTAGCACTTTCTCTTGCTGAGGTTTCACTGACTTGAATTTGTTTTCTAAGCCAACGTTGAACAAACATTCACCCAAAAACCCTTTAATGGCAATCAGATTTATATCACTGAAATTTATTTCCTCTTTGCAGCACCAATCAAAGATAACCACATGGATTTGTGCCTTCAAAAATACACAAACAAACATTTACTTGAAATACAAGCTAGATAATTAAACTCATCTCCTCCAGTAAGCAATGCGGGTCACGCAGTTGTCCGTCCTACCCTAAACAATTAGCTTGTGAGCACTTAATTAATAATTTAATAAACCCATGAAAGTTAAGCACATGTTGTGTAATTGATGACACAATTAACGGCTATGAGGGGGTTTTTTTCAGGAAACTGTCCTTTTAAGAGACGGAGGGGGGGAACAGTGGCTCGTGCAGTGCTACAGGACACCATTATGTTCCTCTCAACTCTTAATGGACATTAAACATGGAGCTGAAGAAATACACAAGCACAATTGAGTTAGCGGGCACTTACAGGGGAGAAGCCTTGCCCCATACATTTGCGTAACAACACATAACTGTCACAAAATTACATGTCATTATTGAGCAGATCATATGGATTCCACTTATTGTTGCCTAATGGCCTCTTTTTAAAAAAATGCAGTTAGCCTGCAGTTTAAAGATGGAGGATGCCAGGGTGTCGTCTTGCCCGCCCTCCACCGAAACCCAGGATCTGCTTATTCACTTACATTTCAAACGTCAATTTCCGTTTGCAATCAGCTCGTTAAGGCTGACAGCTTGAAAGGCAACCATTAATGACACAGACACCGGGCCATCGTCTCCAGGACCGGCCTGTTTCTACTGCAGCCGGCAGAGGATATGACTGTGGAACAGACTGCAGATCACAAGTGGATGGAAACCGCCCCCTGCTGGCTTTGAGAGAGGAAAGCTCCAAAACAAAAGCTGGATCTAAGTCACCGTGAGTTCGTTCTTCTCCTGTGACTGAGCAGATTTTTCATCCATGGCAGATATATTTTTATTTCTTTTTGCTTTCTATTTTGTGCTCTTTTCTTGGGTTTTCGTATTGCATATATATTTCCATTACTTATGTCTTTCAGTAGATCTACTAGCTTTGGAAAAGCATTGAAAATGGAAAATCAACATTTTTAGTTATGTTTACTCTTAAAATTAGTATTATAGATTTATTTGTCATGCAGCTATATTGAGCTCCTTTTCCTGCATGTTAATCTTTTACTATTATTTTGGTTGCAAGCTGAGATTTCGGCACTCTTAAAGTTCTTTACTGTCTACACTTTGGAATTTGGATCTAACGGCGTGTGCTGGACATGAATGACGTAAACTTCATGATGATGATACCCACAGAAGGCTGTAACTCCCTTTGTATTTCTTTCCATGCTACGTCCATCTTGGTACAAAGAACTCACAAATACCTTGTGCGAACACAACCCAACTGATGGAGTCTCACAAGTTTCCTTCTGCTCACTTGACTTTGTTTTAGTTTTTTACTCTCTCACACAAGTTGCAGTTCAGGGACGCTCCAAACCTGAGCAGAGTGCAAAAACTGTGACTTCAGGAGGGTAAATCTGTAAAAACCCTTCGTGCATGATCAGAGAAGGAAACTTTATGCTGAAAGTGAGGGAAGCTCAGACACTTTCATTGAAGAATATACTGTCTGTATGCAAGCTCACTGCCTAGATGGGAGTTTTCATGGCCTTAAAACAAACCACTCATTTCTTGTGGCACCTGGTTAGGGAGGAACTCATTTATTTTTGAGGGTGGACTAAAAAGTGTCCCATACTCAAAAAAAATACATCTGAAATTATTCAATAAAGCTAGCACTTGTAAATATTTGCTTCAGAACGAGTACAAAAAAGTTCAAATTGTAAGTAAAAATATGCTTTGCATTTATTTTGATATCAGTTACCTGAATGAGTTGGTTCCTCTTGCTTTCCCCGTTATCTCCATATTATTAAAGGTGATAATGGGCTTTGCTCACATAACTTTAATGCCCATAAACTAATAGAGTGTTTTCCCCTTTTTGTTAAGGTGGGAGAGTCTTTGATTAAGGTAATTGTGCAGCAGTAAAACTCTCCAGTGAAAGTCTTTTTATGGTTGCCACCTGCCTATTTTATTTAGTGTAATGGAAACTCTGGGATTCACCGCTGCCCGACTCTCATTATTTGGTCAGTATTTATTCACTTTTGCTACCTGATGAAACCTCTCAAAATGTCATCGCAAGCATTTTTTCATCAGCCTCGACTTCAACATTCAATTTAAATCCAATGATTTAAGCCGCCAGATGTTTCGCTTCCACTGAGGACAGTTAATTTTTTTCCCGAGCCTTTAGCAGGTATAACATTTTTATTTGCCCAAAATTGGAGCTCCCTCATTTGGAAATGGAAATCTCTCTGTATTAATTTTTTGGCAGCTCCTCTTGCATGATTCATGAAAGGCCGGTAGAGGGCTAATTGTTCGAATTAATTTGTGTAAACAACTAAGCAAGAGATAACAGAATTACATCTGCACTTCCTTGGCACGGGTTCAGGAGTGACGGGCCTCGACAGGCAGCTGCATCAAGACGGCATCCTTGCCAGGAATTAAAAGCCACAAAATATTAATTAATAGACTTTTTGTTGCGTTAATCTGCACCAAAAGGTTTAAGGGGAGCGGGATGGGGGGCATCTGAGTGCTGGGGAACACAGCGCAAAAGTAGGCAGTGTGCATAATTAGAATAAATTAGTTTGATGAAACATTTTTAAAGACGTTTTTTTATTTATTTTATTATTTTTTTAAACCCGGTGTGGTCGCAATAAAATTAAAAATAAAGGAGGGGAGAGGCACAAGAGTTGGAGTCAAGTTTTTTGACAACCTCATTAATCACCATGGTAATGGCCCCCTTACAGTTAGAGCACATTTGGCCTTCTGTCTATAAGTAGTTGAGTCCAATGGCGGTGTAGTGCATGTGAGCAGCCCCCTGGCCGAGGAACAACCAACGCCGAGTCCCAGGACTTCTGAGAGTGTAGAGCGGAGCCAAGAGGACGCAGGACCATCAATCACCTGAGCTTCACAGCTCCCCCTCCTCCTGTTCTCCCCAAATTGAAGGAGCAGCCCATACTTTGCACTTGTCAATTTAGAGCTTTATCTACACGCTAGAGGCTAATGAGCCATCTCAAACTCTTGATGGCCGGGATGTAAATGATCTTAACTAGCTCTATGTCTTCTGTCACGAGTTATAGGGCCAAGATGGGAGAGCGAATGGAGGAAGGGAGTGTTTGAGGTCCTCAAATGCTTTCAAATAAGTCACCTTCTTTTGTCTGAAAGGACTTTTCTTTTTTTTTCAGTGGATTGTCTCCGGTCAATACTTGGAGCAAGGCACCAATCCTGCCAGGGGTGCCTGTTTCAAGATCAGCCAAGACTAAATAATAAACTATAAAGTGCACATTAATCATGCTGTATAAAGCTTTGATTAAAGTGACAGTAAAACTGTCTCTGTTGTAATTTCTCTAGACCAGAAAAATGGCTGACCTCATCAGCTTAAACCTTTAAGCTTCCTGTAAACATGCTGCATGCCAGGGTAAGAAAACACATAATTTTTTTTTACTTTGATGCAAGAACTATTCATGAACAAACTGCTGGAACAGGCAAACGAAACTCTACAGTAGTGATCTGTGATGCAGTTCAATGTAAAATTAATAATAAATATAAAACAAAGGCCAGTGTGGCTAATATAGGTTTGCTGAAAGAACTGCACTCTTACTGTTTGCTCTGAGCTGAAAGAATAAAAAATATTTACAAAACTGGCAAAAGATGAAAAAACTCCGGTTTGAAATGGTAACGCAATGGTGTCAAATCTCACCAGAGAGGTTTAGAGATATTGAACAGTTGTTCTGGGACGGTAGAGGTAGGACTGCAGTAGGTAGGCTGCTCAAATACAAAATAACCTACATACTGTATTTTACCAGCTATCAGCTTCTGCTAGAGTCCTGACGAGCTTTAAAAAGATGAAAATATGAGTCACTGTCTGCTGGTCTTTGAAGATCTTGGCATGTTTCTCTAGAAGAAGAATCTTCTGTGATCTCCTGTCAGCTGCTACCTTGTTTCCGTGGGTTTGCCGCAACAGATCTGGCACAGATTTTTACCCTAGACGCTGTTCCCGATGTAACCCCCGCTGAGAACTGTGTCTCCTCCTGGTCATGAAACTGAGATCTTCCACATTTTAGGCAAACCAAATGCCTGCAATTCAGTATTGATGTTTTTCACGTGGCATCATGTGCACATTGCTCGAGTATATTGATGTGAACTGATGCAAATTCGTTCAGAGGAAAGTGACTACTCAAGCCAGCTTACGCCTCTGGTCACTTTCACATCCTCGGGTTCACAGAAATGAGGGACAACATTACTGACACAATTTAAAGGCAAGTACGTACAGTTGTGTGGTTTAAATTTGAGGCACAAAAAGAGGAATTGAAGAAAACTGAGCCAAATCACAGGACTAGCATGGTAAATTCTAAAAATATGTTTCGGTAACTCAGTTGCAGCTGTCGATTGTACTCCTGAGATTTGACCCTTTAGTGACCTTACCAGTAGTAAAGGAGAGATGAAACAGATCAGAATTTAATTGCAAACATGGACACAAGCTGCATGAAACTCAAAATATAAAGCTTTAAGGAAGGAATTATAAATATGCATGCATGTGATCTGGTATACTGACCACAGTATACACAGTATGCAAACAGAGCGACTAATAAATACTAGACAGCCCATGCTGAGCAGAGAAAAAGGACAGCAAGCAGCCCTGTGAGCATCTGAGCAATGCTTCTAATGACTACTAAAGCTCAGTGAAACTGAAAAACCTCAGATGAATCACCTTTTCCAATCAGTTACCCCCCTACAGGGCTCACACTGCTCTCTCCCACAATCATATATGCAATGTAAACACGCCGCGAGGACGGCCCATTTCTCTCCTGCTTCTTTTCCCGCCACCATTTTAAGGTATATTATTACAATAAATTATGGCTGTAACGCGGGGTGGGAGGCAGAGAGAAAGTGGAGGCTGAGCATTCATTTAGCTCTGGTAAACTTCCTCCCGTTGCTGCCAGTTCATGATCACCCATCCAAACGAACTATTTTATGCCCGACTTGCCTGATGCATGAGAACGAGAGTGCTGGGCCATTTTTTTCCCATCTCTTTTCGTGCTTCCTCTCTTCACCCCCGAAAGAGAAAAATCGATCGCAGGACACGAAGAGGCCATTGGGTTGTGTTTTCTTTCTCTCGTGTCTCACCTGGGTCCTGTTCATTTCTGCTCTGAGGAAGCCACCTGTACCGACACCTACACATCACTTCAGGCAGAGCACGCTTCTAACTGTCACAGCGTGCTGTGCTTTATGTTGTATTCCTGAATGTAGAGTCTGCTGCTGAAATGAACCACGTACCAAAGGCTCTGTATTAATACTAATGCATGCAGGAGCCGTTTTATATGCCACAGATCCTCCAACTGAAAGATGGAGAATTTGTGATATTCTTCCTACCTTGTGAAATTACACACAGTTACACATTAGCAACATAAACACACCCAACCTTTTTTGCTGTCCACTCTGGTCCAGGACTATCTGCAGAGAAGCTTGTTGATGGCGCAGAGTCTAGAATCAGCAAAGAGGAGATAAGGCCGCACAGCCTTGGTGTTTCAAGACAAAATCTTTGTTTCCTTGTCATCTAAACACAAAAATTGGAGTTTGTCAGAAGTTCTGTTTCCAGTTACCTAAAATACAGTGTATGTATGGATGAAAGGCCAAAACACATAGAAAAAGCTATATTTGGTAAGATAGCTATGTATCTATGGAGAAGGCATTCATCAAAAGACTGAAGTTAGAGGCTTTTCGTTTTTTATATTTGGGCTTTTTAGGCTTTTTTCGTATTAGTACAGCAGAAAAACTGGGAGGAAGACCAGGGGAAGTCACGCACGCCTTCTCCATTAGCTGTATAAGACATGGCTTACCAGCTCTACACAGTGAGATAAACCAGTGTCCAAGTGGTGCAATTCATCCTTTGGTTGGGTTAAGTTACCAAAAGCAGTTCAATAAGGAGAGATCATTAGAAGGAATTGAAGGTGTTTTATTGATCTACAGAAATCTGTTATGCTACACGGCTGTTAGACTTTGAGGGCCCAGAATGAAATCCCAGCAGTGATAGGAATTAAGGAGAATCCCCAGGAGTCTAGATGTTGGTGGTGGTGAAGACAAGATGGAGGCTTGGAGGGTGGGAGTGACTCGCGTGAGGCCGAGGTGGGAAGGTAGGAAGGTGGTGCGTTGTGTGATTTAAATTATACATAGTGGAGGCTGATTGGGCTGGAGAAGGTGGGTAGAAAGACGACTGGACAACAACAATGAAGTGAACATTGAGTTTTACAGTGTGGAAAAGTGGAATTGACGTAATAAATGGACAAGGAGCATTTTTAAATTATTTTTGAATTATTGGGTTATAGCAAAAACCACGATCTGCTTTATTATCCAGTGTAGTCCTTCCCACACGCTGCCTTGTGAAAGCCACCCAGGTATATTTCAAGTATTTTTCACTCATTCAAGAAAACAATGTGTTTTCCTGCAGGCTGCAGACGAGAATAAGAGCAGTGAAGTTTAATTTGTTCTTCTAATAAAGAATGACTGAATCTCTTTTCACCTGAACCACAAATACAATTGAAAGCTGTTGAAAACACTGAAAGGGTTCCAGAATTTATTGGATAAACATCATGTGTGTATTAAATAAAACCTGAAACTAATAAGTGAGGCTATAAACACCATAAACAGGAAGGTTTTTGGCTGTCTTGTTTGTTTTTAACTAAATGCAATGAAATGAGTGAGACATTGATGTCACACAGTAGCGTCTGGTCTATCAAAAGGTGGTCTGGCACTCAATCCTGCTTTGATTTTAGGTCCTTATTTTTGGGGGTTTATGGGGCCATAATTTGTCTTACGGAATAAGACTTGAAACTAGCAACCGAGACCATGAACTCGTTTCTCATAGTCTTACTCCAATCTGATGTGTCACCGCTTGCTGGAATGAATTGAGATCTATGGTACATCTGGACTGCCTTTACTTCTCAGACCCCGATGCCATTTTGTATACGACAAGGTTGCAAAGCAAACTTTGCACAGACGACCTGTGGGGGTCATTTTACATTTCACCGAGGAGCCTTGTGCCATCATAAGACCCATTTCCATGTTTCCAGACGATTAAAAGGATACCCTGCTGATCCAAACAAACCCCGCTTTTCTTTCAGACCACATCTGGAGCGGATTGCTATGATTTAGTGGTGTCTGAAATCTTACTGCCTTTGTTGTTTTTATGTTTTGTTTTGGTTTTTTTTGTCAACAAGTTAATTAGATGTGCGACTGAATTTCATCTCACTGCATAAAGGGCCTCGGTCTTTCAAAAGAACTGCCATCGCCACCGCCAATTTTATTCTGTCCTATTCTCGCAGCAAATTAGAAAATGACAACTTCACGAGGATTGATGATCACGAATGCAGGCTTGAGTTTCAGAACAGCGGGAGAACTTTATTCTAATTGCTAATGCGGTTTTGTTTGCCCCAAAGATTACTTTGATTAATAAGGAGAAGACAAACACAACTTAAACATGAGAAGCGCTCAGCGGGATAATAGCAGTGAGACTAAAGTCATACGTACTTGTATGGAAATCAAAATTAAAGTGTCACCCAGTCTTAAAAAAAACAAAAATTAATTACACAAAGTGCATCATATCCATCAGACCCAAACTGGTCAGTTTTCACAAAATTAAACACTCCGACTCCGAGATGAATGTTTATGATGCTCAAAAGTCTGATCAACTCCTCAAAAACATTAGCTCTGCTCGCTTTGATTTCTTAATCATCTTTTGCTCCATCTCTCCTCCCCATCACCATTTTTCCACCACTGACATCCAGACAGTTGGTGCTGCCATGTTCCTCACAGCCTCATTTTTCTTCTTCTTCTCTTATTCTGCTAATATATTAAACCTCTTCTTCTTCTCCTGATACATATTCGCTCTTGATTGCGGCTGCCAATTAGCCGGCGAGGCTGTGGCAGTTCATCCATCTGACTTAAAGGTTTCTTGCCACTAATTTTGACGGTCGGGTCAAGTAGCGGAGGGGCCCATTAATTGGAATAATGAAGTCTTCAGTGAGTGATCATCAGTGACTTTAGAGTGCTATAAATCCTTTAAAGAAATCATCTCTTTATTTTTAATGTTTGGCTTTATCGTCCAGCCGGCTGCTGGAACGTCTCATTTATCCAAGACTTAATAAACATCATACATATGATTTCTCTTTCTCTCCCTGCTTTTTCACTCCAATGTTGATTATTCGTATTCCTTTGCTGCCTCTCTCTGTAGCATTTAATTTGTTCTCTTCCCTCCTCCTCTTTTTCTTCCTCTGCCTTTTTATACTCGTCTTTCCTTCCCTTCACCGTCTTCCGCCTTTAAATCCAAGCTATAAATGTCAATTTTTCTTGTGCTTTAAGATTTATTATTTGAATTGATTGTACCCCTTTCATATTTGACTGCATTGGACAACATTCTGTGTTTTTAATGCAAAACCAGACACATTATATATCGAGGATTTGTCTTTATTGGAAATTTGTGGCCGATGTCCCACTCCTCAACCTCAGCAGGTGCTGCTAATCAAATGCACTTGAGTAACTGATCATAAGCTGGTGTGAGCACCTCTATAAAAGCTTAAGCTTTTGCAGCATTCAGGTGTGTGTTAGCACAGTGCCACAATCCTCTTAACGTTTAGATAAACTGCAAAAAACCCAGAGAGCTACATCTGAGACTCTACAGGCCTCATTTAGCATGTTCATGACAGTGCAACTAGAAAAATGTGGCTTGGACGCTTTTCCAGGAAATAGTCTCTTCTCTCTAAAAAGAACATGGTTGCACGGCGTAGGTTTGCAAACTTGCATCTGAACAAACAACAAGAATTCAGAAGACAATGTCCTTTGAAAAGACGAAACCAAAGTGGAGATGTTTGGTCATAATGCACATCATACCAGCTGTCAGCATGGTGGTGCAGGTGCTTGCTTTACAGCCACAGGACCTGGGTACCTTGCAGTCACTGAGTTGACCATAAAAGTATTCTAGAGTCAAATGTGAGGACATCTGTCTGAAGCTTGGGCCAGGACAAGCACAATAAATATAAAACAAAATGATAAAGAAAAGAATCAGTGTAATATGTCGTGGTCCTGTTTGAAATGCTGTTGTAGGACCTTAAAAGAGCTGTGCATAGATGAATGCCTGCACACCTCAATGACCTGAAGCAAGGGAAGAGTGATCCAAAATCCCTCCACAACAAAGTGACAGACTAATAGTGTCACAGAGAAAGCAACAGTCTCAATTATTTGCTTCTGAGGGGGGTTAAACAATATGTTGTTGTCCTTCTCAAGCTATATTTATCTAATTTTAAGATCTGGTAAGGACAAGGTTTTGTTGTTGTTGTTGTTTTATGCCATAAACAAAGTCACATTCATGTCTGTCTTTCTCTGTTTTCATGCTATGATCAGGCTGCAGAAAATCAGACTGATCAGTAATCGATGAGAAACATTCCAGGTTTGGACTTGCTGGCAGAATCAACAGAGGCATGAGTATCAATAAAATCTCAGCCTCAGCTTTGCTGCTTATTTCTGCCTCCTCCCTCCTCAGCATGCTCCCTCCTTCCCTCCATATCTCACTCCATTCCTCCTCTGCCACTTCAGGTCTATATTTGCTGCTTGGCTGGACAAATAGAGGATCTATCTGTGCACAATTTACTGGCCGCCGACTGCTCCCATTCATTCTGTTGCCAGATGGCAGACAGCTTTAATAACCAATGTAACAAATAAACTGCAAAGGGGACAAGCCCAGGATCCTTCTACATACATACTGTAACAGGCAACCAGGCATGCCGATGCAATCACAGACCTGCAGACGGTCACATCCTGCAAACGTGCACCAGAAAAGTGCAGAAATAAATTTTAAAAAAGGAGCGGAAATATGTTTATCAGTTTACAATGAAATTGTTTGGCTACAGCAATAGAAAATGCATGAATAAAAAAAATAATAATGATAATATGATATTTAATATACACAAGTTTTCACTTTCTTCATTATGTTTGTTTTATTTTGTATTCATTTGACCAACAATTTTTTCCCATTTAATTATATTGATAAGGTTATTAATTTATGAATTAAAATGTTGGATTTATTTAGTGTTTGTTTAAAGAAAAACACAGAAAATACATAATTATGGCTGAATAAATGTAGAAATGAAAATGTGACTTAAATGAAAGGCGTAAACAGGGGAATAAAAGGTAAATAATTTTTTATTATGTGTAAATTAAAAAAAAATCCTAAGAAATTGAAAAAAAAGTTCAAACCATTTTTCATGCAATGATTTTTTATGATGCATTTAATGACATTCACATAGTCATTTATTCCCCAGTTTTATTTACTATATTGTTAATATTGTAGAAATGACTAATTTAAGTAAAGATTTTTTTTTTTTAAAGAAAGGTTTTTGGTGTGAAAACGTCCAAAATCGATATGTTAATTGAAACGATATTATATTACAGCGCTAATATCTGATGTTTGCTCTTGTCAGAAACGTCTTAAACTGATGAAACCAACGTGTTTGCAACCCAGACCGTCAAACACTGCCGTCTGATCACAAGTCAGTGGCCTCACACAGTGCCTTCTTTAGCATCGGAGTCATCAGCGGCTGCCGCACTAAATGCTGCGAGCTAACAATCCTGCAGGATTGTGCAGCAGCGTCATCACTTCTCACAGCAGTTTGTTTCTTTTGGGAGCTTTCTTCTCATTTTTTTTACTTGTGTTTTCTCTTAATCTTTGCAAGTAGTTTATATAATATTCACAACATTAACCATGCACATGGAAAAATAGTACTTAGGGGTATCCAAAGGGTCCTGACCAGGCGTCTGTCTATATGTGATAACTGAGACTCATCACAACATTGTGAGGATGCCTTGTGAGGATCTATCACATACCTGGAGCTTTGTCAACGGCAATATTTTAAACTGTACCCTTTAGCTGCTGCATGCAACGCTTGTTTTTGGTTCTTTTGAGTTTCATCATTCATCAGTGTAATATCCCATTCTGTACTGCTAAATGCTGCACAGCTTCTCGAGCTAACAGACCTGCCCTTAATCTGTTTAGACTGAGGTAGAAACTTTAACTAATCTGGGCAGCCAACATGTTTCATTCGGTTCAGATGAACTCAAATGTCATAAACAATCTCAAAAATGACTTTTAATATAGCCGAGGTTTGTTTTCGGTTCTCAATTAGAAAAGCGTCTCAAAAACTAATCAGTTAATTTGTTTGCGCTGTCCTCGTGCTATTTATCAACCTCAAACACAATGCTGTTTAATCTGTTTAAAATATCCATTCATTCACCTACAGTATCTCCGAGTCAAGCCATCAGTCAGTTCATCTTTTCATATATCAATCTCCAGCGCTGCGCTACGTGGCCGTTACTCACAGTGACAGTGAAGAAGTGACTGCCAATAAGCCCAACAGTGAGTACATGTCAAAGACAGCTTACACCAGCCTGTGTGCGACACTGCTGGGTTTCAGACATGAAAGATGAACTCGATTCGGCCCTCTGACAGCGGGTGTAAAGCCTCTGTGCTTTCGGGGCGTGGCCCGAGTCAAATTGTTCATTTTACCTCTAATCGTGTCATTTATCAAAAAGCTGCTCAGCCGCGTCAGTAAGTGCAGTTATGCTAACTAGATCTGAGCGAGGCCACGGAGAGTGCCAGCCATCAGTCAGCTTTGCGGGGAGGGTCGAAAGCACGTGGGAGATGCAGCAGGTACCAAACAAATATTCTCAGGGACGGTTTTAAAATGTATCCTTCTGGAAGCATCTACTAACACAGATTTCAGTGTTGTTCATGAGTCCTTGAAAGGCCCCAGATGAAGACTTGTATTATCTAGCCTTTGAAGTGCCATTAAGAAAGGCACTAAATACAGATGTCTTAATGCACGATCAGTCATCCAGGTAAGGAAATTGCCAAAAGGTTTAATCTAAAGAAGAGGGTGAATTAGTCCCTTGGATGAGTAACGAAATGTGTCTCCCACTGAAAACGCTACGTCCAGCTTACCAGAATCAACTTTTTGTAAATGCAGTTGTGTTCAGAAGTTTCCGTCCATTCATCACAGTCATGAATGCCATGGTAGTTTTGGGCTTTTAATTATTTGTTGTACAATGACTTTAAGAAACAAGAATTGGGTGCACAGGATTGAAAGTTTTTTGGATCTTCTCAAATTATGCCATATGCATATCCCAGATAAAAAAAATCTGGGATATTAATCTGGTCAGTTAAGTAGCAGAGGGGGGTTGTTCATTTCAGTTGCCTTGCACTAGAGGGGCAATAGTGTGACAACTCCAAAATATGACTGGTTTTACAGCCACTGCCACTGATATTTTTCCCTCCAAGTTTTGCATTTATCTAAGCTCAATGTCACTACTGCTAGCATGAGGCAATACCTGGACCCTGCAAGAACTTACACAGGTTGTCTAATTCCTCCTGAACTGGACTGCCTGTCATTACCAGAAGGTCTCAAGAGCATGGAGGAGATTCAAGGAGACAGGTGGTTACTCCTGGTCCAACTCCTGGAGAGCTGGACGGGGCCGTAGAAGACCCTTAATCCATGAGCAGGTCCAGTATGTTCTCCTTTGTGCAGGGAGGAACAGGATGAGCACTGCCAGATATCATTGGCTGGCCCAGAGGCTGACCTGACCTAAATCCCACACAACATGTCTGGGATATTATCATTTGTGGATGATGGGTTGATATAATAGGAGCTTCTTCTATAGGTCTTGAGACCATAATTGTATTTGTACCTTGTAAACTTGTAAACATCTTTATTCCTGAGCATTTACACGAGAGTCTGTGAGGATGGACTCACTTTTGGAGCCAGCCTCAAGGTGAATACTAGAGGAACTGCAGGTTTTGACACTACCTGAACTAACAAAAGGTTTTCATACTGACCTACAAAAGCCTTTGGTCCATCTTTAACTCACATCATCCTCCCAACAAAGCAGCAACTCGAGCAGCTGGGTTATGTGTCTGTATCCTCCCACAGGGCTCTTATTCAGACAGTATCAACCCATGGCAGAGCAACACAACACAAACACCAGTCAATTTACCCATTTTGCATCCAATTCTCAGCGATGATTATGAGCCGCGTTTGTGCAGCTGATGGAGAGATTAATCTTGCTTTGATAGAAATATGTCAGTTTCTGCAGGCTGTGATGGATGTGATTTATCACTCCGGACAAATCTGTGCACGAACGTTCCTCCTCCTGACAGCTCTATCGTGGCAAGAATGTCCCAAAATGTCACCTGTTGTATGCAGACTGACCTTCTAATTTTCTAATTCAATTTCGAGAACTCCCCTACCCACCATATCATGAACCAGTAATAACAATTACACACCGTGACTGGCTCCAAAACCTGCAATTCCCCCACTTTAAATCAAAACCCAAGTAGTCTTTTATTAGGCTGCCTGGTTAAATCAATCTAAATCTAAGCATAATAACTCTCTAATCAGGTGCTGGGGAGAATAATAGGTTGTCACGCTCGAGGAAAAATAGGCAATCATGGAATGTTTTCTTTAATTAGGCCGACTAAAGTAGAAGGGCACGGTGGGAGCGTGGGACACATTCATCATAGCCAAGGTGGGAAATTACTTCAATTACTCAGGAAGGGGAGAGTGAACAGAATTACAGAAGTCAGAGAAGCAGAAGAGAGGAGACCGTGATCTGCAAGGAAGTCCAGATGACACCGCAGGGCAGGAAAGGCGAGGGCAGAGGAGGGAAGGAGTGAGGGAGCAAGAAAGAAGGAGGAGAGGAGAGAGGAAAGGTGGAAGGCTTTCACAGTTAAGTTGCTGAGTATGTATGGAAGTATAGTGTCATGTGTCTCTTTTCCTTTGTTTGTATTTGTATGTGTTCTTTAATATGAAGGAAAAGTCCAGTTTCAAATTGTTTCCAGGCATTTTATGTCATCTCTTATACATCTTAAGTTAGTGAAGCTTATTTTACATTCTGTGCTCCTACTGAATCGTATTAGGTGTGCTCCAGTGTTGTCTCCTTTTCCTTCAAAAAAGCAAACAGAACAAGGAATGAAATTTAAGTTACTAGAGTCTGAACTTTCACAATAAAATATCTGGGCTTATCCACTCAAATCGATCGCTAATGGCATCAGGACATTGGGGGGGGGGGGTAAAAATGCTGAAATTAGTCTCCAAATATACTTGGATAGCTGTTAATATACTGACTGGGCACTTCATTGGGTATGGCTTGCTCATTCGGGCCTTCTTTTAACTTCAGAACCGTCTTAATTCTTCATGACACAGTTTCAAAAAGGTGAGATTTTGTTCCATGTTTACATGAAAACATCACAAAATTTCTACAGATTTGTCAGCTGCAAATTCATGATGTGAATCTGCTAGGACCACCAGCAACAAACAGAGCAGCCCCAGTGGCCTAATGGATAGGGCACTGGCCTCCTAAGCCAGGGATTGTGGGTTTGAGTCCCATCTGGGGGGATTTCTAGCAGAGTGGCGCAGTGGAACCGTGCTGGGCCCATAACCCAGAGGTTGATGGTTTGAAAACCATCCTCTGCAAAGCTTTTTAGTAGTTGTCACTGGAATGGAATAGTTCATTTATACACTCACTGGACGTGTCAATGCTAGTACCTGGTTGGACACCTTTAATACCTTATGGTACAGATTCAACAAGGTGCTGGAAGCATTTCTCAGAGATTTTGGTTGACATAACAACATCACAGTTTCTGCATGTTTATCAGCTGCACATCCATGATGTTAATCTGCTGTTCCACCACCTCTGTAAACTCCAGGGATCATTGAAAAACGTCAGTAGATCAGCTGTTTTTGAAATACTCCGACCGACAACTATGTCAGATTCAAAGTCAGTTTAATCCCCCTTCTCCTCCATTCTGATTACTCAGTTTGAACTTCAACCTAAGGAATCATAAATGAGGCATTTTTTAACTATCAATTAAAAAACATTACACTGAAATAAAATTTTGGGGATAAAGTGCAGAAGAAACAAGAATGTGGAAAGTTTTAATGATGTTAAGCGGCAAGAAAAAAGGCTGAAATCACAAACTAAGAGGAGATTTAAAAAAGAAAACGCAGGATTGGACAAAAGACAACAAATAAAGAGACAATCCAGTGAAAAGCAGAGTAATGAATATAAAACTGAGCAGAAAATAAAAAATAAAACTGTTAAAAATAAATGAAGAAAGGCAAACTCCTATTCCAGTGGCTGTACAAAAATCCACTATCATTTATCCTCAAAATTGGACCCCTACCTACACGTTCAACAACCCACCGCCACAGAGCTCCCAGCGTCTGTCAGCTTTCCCAGAATGCAACGAGAGAGCCACTGAGCGAGCAGTAATTCCTTCCGAGATGATGAGATAAACGGCCTCTTACTGTAACTGGATCTATTGATTCGGACGCCGCTTTGGCAGGTCGTGGATCCAGTTTGTTCTGTGACTGAAGACCTGCCAGCTCGGCTACCAGCCACGTAAATACAGAGATTATGACTTTTGATAGCTGCGACTCATTGGCTGGCTCAGTGCTCAGCGCAGATGAAGCAGCTGCCATGACGGTGACAGGCACAGAGGCGCTTTCTCCCGTCCTCTAAACATTATTAGATACTCTGACAAATGAACACAAAAATGTCTCTCCTAGACATTTAGAAACGAAGATGAGACAACGCAGAAGCATTTGGACTTCAAGATATTTCAAACAAAAGCACCTGAAAGTCTTCAGTCTGAGCCAGAGCCTTTGGAGCTTCTTCTGGAGATGAATTTAAAAAAAGAAACCTATACACTGAAAAACAGACAAAATAAAAGGTTTATCTTCTAATTTTCAGAGGTTTCAGTGGGGACGGGCCTGCCAACCACTGTAATCCACTTATTCTTGGCTGGTGACAGACGCTGTTGTCTACAGCAATCAGTGACTATAAAAGCAACCTACACCACAAATAATCAGGAGCTTCACTTCATCATCAAGCACCAAGAAGTAACTGAATCACTGAATCAGCAGCGCCGTCTCAGCTGTCTCTTGTTAGTTGGCTCCATCGAGGTTGTGCCTCGCACACCGCACACGCTCAATCTTACAGGTGTTTTATGACCTTTTAAAGTGTGAAAACAGGAATCCACAAAAGTACAAGGTTCAAACCTTCAAAATAAAACAGGATGAATAACACATTAGGACCAATGCTGAACAAGATGATAGAGGCAGGAGCACACAGGAGGAGGAGGGGGGACAGGATTACAAAAGCCTGGAGCAATGACAGTACGTGTACGACAGCATTTTGACTTCTGTCATTTCTTTATTGGCTGTGTGTTTTGTTACAGTTACAAATGAGTTTGTTGAATTCCTTATTTCACTTTTCCCTGACTTCACGGACGGAGACTTGACAATGGGTAACACCAGGATGTTCCCCTGTTTAGGCGTTCCCTGTTTTATTTTGGTAGCCTTAGTGTTTAGTTTTAAATTCCTCAGTCCCATTTTCTTGATTAGTTTTTATAGCCCTCATTTCCATTTAGCCTTCTATCATGTTATCCTCTTTATTCCTCTTAGCCTTTGTTAACTATTCCTTAGCTTGCTGTGTTCCACAGTATTCCTGTGCTCTTTCATGGATTTTGGTTTTCCTTCGGTAAAAGACTTTAAATTAATGTCCGCCTACAGCTCTGCATTTATGGTCCTCTCTCTTTCTTAAACATGACAACCATGAGATAGAAAACTAAAATCCTGTTTGTTTACGTGCATGACCAAGAATTGATCATTCTGGGAGCCACAATCGCAAACTGGAGAGAGTGTAAACATCAGTATTTTCAGCTTTAATCCCAAACGTCGTCCACAGCAGTCCTGATAGCAGCAGAGAGCAGAGAGGGCTTCTGTCAGTATCACACTGAGGTGGTAATCAAGCAGGGATCTGAGGGGATCGATAAGAGGATTGCACTGTGCTCGTCAGGCTGGAGCGATCCATCATGACCTGATAGCTGGTCAATGGCAGAGCAGCCTCAACCAGATAAGAGGGAGAATTTAGCTTTTTAACTTCTCAAAGGGTGCTGGTGATGCTGCTGTAGAATATTTATTCCTCCTCCAGGTTTACCTCTTAGTTTTCCTCCAACATCTGCTCATTTTTTAAACCCTCCTTCTCATCTTTCTGCTTGGCTGACCTGAGAGCTCCATCATCGTCCTCATCATCACCATCTTCACAGCCAGCCCATTTTTTTGTCATAAAGGCAATAAATCATTTCAGCTTTCATCTATTGTTATTGATGAATGACCAATTATTTGTCATCTAATACGTTGACAAACGATGACCCAGGCAGACGGATCAACTTCTTTCCCCCCCCCAACTCCTCCTTACTCGACGGGCTGACGTGACGCAGGACAGCAGTGATGGATTATATCCTTAAACTGTTATTACACGTATAATGTGGCGCTCAAATCTGACATCTCACTTAGTCCAGGTTTCCCACCCTTTAAATACTGCATCACAGAATAGCAAAGAGGACGACAGAAATCAGATGTGAATACTTAAAACATTTAAGCTAGGAAGGCTGTGTTTACCCCCTAACAACTGCAGTTTGATATAGAGCCAGTCTCAAAACCACAGCTCTTCTTTTAGTCTGTCCTGACTGGTTCTTAAATTGGCTTTCTTTAAAGCAATATTGTCAAAGAGGAACACAGTCTTCTTTTTCAGTTTATATAGTTTACTTGCATAAACCATATATATAGTAACCAGTTAACCCTCCCTTTTTAAATTCAATTCAGTTTTGCTTACATAGCGCCAAATCACAACAATAGTTGCCTCAAGGCACTTTACTGTGTATTGTAAGGTAAAGAACCTACAACAATGCAGACCCCAACAATCGCAAGGACCCCTTTGAGCAAGCACTTGGTGACAGATGGAAGGAAAAACTCCCTTTAAGCAGGAAGAAACTTCTAACAGAACCAGGCTCAGGGAGGGAAGTGACAGCTGAACCCGGGAAAATCAGGAGGCTGTCTGACAACTCTTAGTGAGAGAAAAGAAATAGCAATAGATTATAAACATAATGAAATCATGAATGAGGACAAAGTTCTAGGATCAAACTGCTTTACTTTCGCAGCAAGAGGAGATTTCAAACTGTCAAATATCACTACCGTAAAATTAAATGCTAACATTAGACAGTGCATGTATTTATACTGCAATGGAAGTGAATGAGGAATTTTGGCCACAAAGGTGTCGAGAGGGAGTATCAAAAAATGTTATTACAATGAAATCGTTTTTGTTGCTGACATGTCCAAGACTCTGTTGTTTCTTTCTTTTTTCTGTTTAGTTTTTGTTGTTGTTGTTTTCGTTTAAAAAAAATTAGTAATTCGGATAATTAAACATTTTTAGGATTTTAAATGGTTAAAATCCTAAAACTAATTGAAGGTTTGATCATTTTGATTGTGGCTCAAGTTGGATTTCACAAATCTTACTAAAAAGGAAATTTCTTGCAAAAAACAAATCATGTAACACAGTTAAAATGATTACTAAATTAAAGCAACAGGGAAAAAAGAGGGCACAAGGGTTCAAGGGGGTAAGAACACATCAGTAGCTCTGAGGTTTACCTGTTAAAGGTCCGTGTGTGGTTAAATGTATTGTAATGTGAGGCTACAACACATTAGAGTTCACCACAATACTGCTATAAAAGAAGAGAGAGGGATCTTTTTATTTCCTTCAAGCCCCATCTATCACTACCTTCCTCAGGATTTCCACACGAGACGCTTCGACTGAAGCTTGAAGCTTGAAACTCGAACATCGAATCAAATTTCTATGCAAAGAGAAAAACTTTTACTTTGAAAGCATGGATCCATCCTGGTTTGCATCAATAGTTCAGGATGCTGGTGGTGAAATGCTGTGAGGGACATTTTCTTGGCAAACTTTGGACTGCTTCATTTGGACTGAGCGTCATTTAAACATCACAGCCTACCCGAGTATTGTTGCTCGCCATCCCTTTATGACCACAGTGCACCATCTTCTGATAGCTGCTTTCAGTAGGATAACACACCATGTCACCAAGCTCACATCATCTCAAACTGGTTTCTTGAACATGACAATGAGTTCACTGTACTCCAACGGCCTCCACAGTCACCAGATCTCAATCCAGTAAAGCAACTTTGGGATGTGGTGGAACAGGAGATTCACATCATGGATGTGTTGCCAACAAATATGCAGAAACTATGTGATGTTGTTGAAATGTTTCCAGCACTTTGTTGAATCTGTGCCACAAAAGATTAAAGCAACTCTGAAGGCTAAAAGGTTTCAGAGGTACTAGCAATGACCAGTATGAACTATTTCCATTCTAGTGACAACTACTAAAAGGCTTAGCAGAGGATGGTTTTGATCCATCGACAAGCATGCCTCCGCTGCAAGTCACCCCAGATGGGACTCGAACCCACAATCCCTGGCTTAGGAGGCCAGTGCCTTATCCATTAGGCCACTGGGGCTGCTCTGTTTACAGCTGGTACAATAGAGCACCTTTGGTACATTGTGACCAGCAGCAGAACAGCCATTTAGCTGCCAAACTCACTTGTCTTGTCTTTGGAGATTCATGAAACCACATGTGGACCAGAGAGAAACTGAGATTTGGATCACTGGGTTGAATTACATCAAACGTTATTCAGCATTTTGCTAAATTTTTACCAGTTCTGAAGGCAAAAGGAGGTCCAACTGAGTACTTGAAAGGTGTACATAATGAAGTGGCTGATGAGTGTAGGCATAATTAGATTTTATTTCTCTATTTATGTCTTGGATATGTAATTGACTTTATAGCTTATTTAATATTGTACGTACCTGAAAACTCGTTTCTTATGAGATCAGTGTTACTGTGCATGAGCCCTGAATAATAAGGCTTAATTTTATGGGAGCAAATTTTGCATTTTTGTGACAGGCTGCTAGTAACAAAGTGCCTAAAAATACAATTTAACATACAATTTTCTTTGCTAAGTTATTATTATTTGTTATGTGTAGCCACACTAATTCATCCCCTGAGCTAGAAGGGCTTTCACAAACAAAAACAACTTCCTCTGAAAATGGTCAGTTGGAAGTATCTATGATAATACGGCAAACCATTTAAAAAATTTTAAAATCTGCTAAATAAAGAGAAATTAACCCTGTAAGTATAAGGATACCCAGAACATTATGTACTTCTTTAATTGCACTGCTTTCTTCTCCATTACATTTATTTAATAGCTTTTCTTTCTTTTACACACCTAATAATCCAACAGCTTTTAAAAATACAGCATATACATTAAAGCATTGCTTTCCAAGCCTTTTGGCTTCTGTGTAGCAGTGTGTATTAGACGCGACGTTGCTGTAAACACATGCAAACTGTGTTGTTTAATGTGATTTCACCAAAAACCAGAATAATTAAACTGGAGAAAAAGTCCAAAAACTGAAAAACAGAATTGCACAACCTTTTAATGAATCATGTAATGACCACTCAGATTCATCGGGCCACATCCAGGAGGCCCAACAGTAACAAGCTGCTTTTTGGGCAGGGATAGCTTTCACTCAGTGAAGCACTGCTTCACTGAGTGAATGGGTCAAATGCAGAGAAAAACAAGTAATTTCCCCATGGGGATCAATAAAGTATCTATTATTATTATTATTTACTGATCAGAAATATTATTATTGATAATCAATCAGTTTTAAACACTGCAGAAACTAAAATTCTTTTTCTGTCTCCAGACGAGGACACACAGTGAATGCTGCTGACCAGAGCCTGAACAAGCTCAATGCTGTCTGTCATTTTGCTTTATGCAGTTTTAAACACTGCAGAAATACTGCAAACCAATGTTCCCTTTTTGTTGCTGGTAAGTAGCCATCTTTGCATCTGTATGCACATTAGAGGTGAGTGGATTGATTAGTGCTCTGCAATACTGTAAATTTTGATATTGATCTGATGCAAAGTAAATATTGATACTTTTAACCTCTACAGCGAACTTATGTAGGTCAGAGAAGTGTGTCATGATTCATGAGCTGAATCATTGTGCATTCTGGGCACATTTTAATGAACACAAAATGACAGTGTTGTGTTTTTACTATTAACAATAATTAGTTAACAGTTAAAAAAAAATACTTTCAACTTTTCTTATATATTGATAGTGTGAGGTTTGTTTGTTTTTAAAGAGAGCTGGAATGTAAATGCATCTGTCTTTAAAGGACTTTGGGTCAGCTTCTGCTTTTTAAATGTGCTACAGGCTAAAAAGAACTGATGTCACATGAAAAAACTTGAGATATTTTTCATAGTGCATGTTTGGGTATATTTTTTTCATTAAAAAAAACAATAATAAAAATGTATGTAACACAGTTCAGGGGGATTCATTCTGGAAATTGAAGATAGAAAAAAGTATTGATCCAATGCATTCGTATCGATCTGATACTGATACCAGTGTTGGTATCGATACTATCGATAATTGGATCATTCTGCCCGCCCCTGCAATTAATCCAAATATCGATATCAATACCGATAATTATTGGTACTCCTGTAAGTTCGGTATGTTGCTCCGCCCCCGCCTCCCTGCGGTGTTTAGCAGTGACACGTAGGCCACCATAAGACAGAGGAGCATCATGGATGCACAAAACATTGCAAACACTGGTGCATGTTGGTAGGGAATTTTCCACTATGGCACCACCAACTTTTATAAAGGCATGAAACACCACCCGTGGAGGAAGATAGCCCCTCAGTCAGACCCAGATCTCCAGTACAGAGGTCAAAGGTCACTAAGAGAGTGCTTTCCAAGAGCAAAAGTATATACAGTGATAATATAGTGCGAAAGTAATGTTTCAGTCATGACTGATGTCGGATCTTCAGTATTAGTTGACGCTAAAGTGTTACTGATCACAGCTTTATCAGAGTGATTACCTACAGATTATATTAGATTATAGACATCCATCCATCCATCTTCATCCGCTTTATCCGAGGCCGGGTCGCGGGGGCAGCAGCCTAAGCAAAGAGGCCCATTACTGCAGCTGCAGCCCCAATCCGTCTGTCGATCTCCGGCTCCCTTCTCCCATCACTCGCGAACAAGACCCCGAGATACTTGAACTCCTCCACTTGGGGCAGGAACTCATCCCCGACCCGGAGTGGGCACTCCACCCTTTTCTGGCTGAGAACCATGGCCTCAGATTTGGAGGTGCTGATCCTCATTCCCGCTGCTTCACACTCGGCTGCGAACCGTTCCAGTGGGAGCTGGAGGCCCTCACCCGATGAAGCCAACAGAACCACATCATCCGCAAAAATCAGAGATGAGATTCTGAGGCCACCAAAGAGAAAGCCCTCCGCCACTTGGCTGCGCCTAGAAATCCTGTCCATAAAAATTATGAACAGAACCGGAGACAAAGGGCAGCCCTGGCGGAGATTATAGACATCCAAATAATTTAATCAGCCCACTGAATTGTGTTGAATAAATTCGTTTATTGGAGGTGAAAAAAAACCCCGCAAGCATGAACTGTGGAAAATATCTCAAAATAATTTTTGTGTTTACTGTGAAGTGTGTTTTATTTATGCAAAACATTTAAAACAGAAGCGACTCAGAGTGTTTTAGAGACGGTTACATTTACATTCCAGTTTCAAACTGCACGAAAAGCTGAAAGGTGTGTTTTACTGTATGAACTAATTATTGTGTAAAGTTGGTATCAGTATTGGTATCAGCAATACTCGACCTGTAGCCACTTGGTAGTGGACTGATATCAAAATTCATAGTATAGCATACCATTCTGGCACAGCCTATTGGTTCGGCTTAGTCCCAGCTGCACTCTCTCAGAAGGGGTGTCCAAATTCATGGGCTGCATCCTCCTGAGGACCCGTCCTTCACGGTCTACGTGGGCCAGGTCCTCAGAAGGTCGGGTAGACCAGAAGTGAGCGGCTGTGAAATTGGACGGACTAGCCTTCAGATTTGCATTACCGCTGTCTCAGTGGACTTTAATCATCTCAGCCATCTGCTCCTTTCTATCTAAAATATAACAGGACACTGGTGTAAATTCTCGACCATCTCACACTTCTGTTTAATCAGTTTTCTGTTTGACGTTTATTCAGCTGTGTGAAAACTAACTTTGATCTCAGCCAAACTGATTTACTCAGGAACAAATAAAACACTGAAAAAAGCCAAAGAATAAAATTTTTAGGTCATCCAAGTGACTTATACATCACGTTTAACCTGAGTAGCGTTCTCGCCGGCTCTAGTGACCCTCAAGCTCCCAGCTAGCTATGGAGCTGGTGGGTAATAGACGTCGCCGAAAATGTCGGAGCAATTTGCAAATATGCAAATATGTGATGTCTTGATAAATCGAGCAGATATTTGAAGTTTACACAGCTACATTCGCGCCTGAAAATATGTTAAAAGTTTATTTTGTGTCCCAGAAAGAATAATAAGAGTAATATTAAAACTTAGTAGCGCCCGCCATTGTTGGAAACTGGAATTAGCTGGGCCACGCTATGAATTCTGGGATATGGTGGGCCACGAAGGATACACCCGACCCATCCTTCAAATTTGGGGAAAAAGGAGGGAGCATTTGTCAGCCGCATTCGGAAGAGTCTATGAATTTGGACAGCCTTCGTTGTGTCGCTGTGATGTAATCGGTCTACAAATGCGGCCTCAGGAGGATGAAGCCCATGAATTTGGACACCCCCAGAATCTTACTTTCACATATCCTCAGACTCTTGCTTTTGAAGTTGGAGTCAAGGTTTTTATAATTAACTAAAACTAAACTAAAAACTAAAACACAATGTGAATAAAATATTTTAGTTAATTAAAATAAATGCCAAAACTAGATTAAAAAAAAAATTTACTCAATGAAGCGATTTTGTGAACCTGGAAAACCAAACTGTAATAAAATATAGAAATAATTTCCTTGGTTTTAGTATGTGTTTGCTTGGTAGAAATTGTTTTACAGCTTTCCTAATTAGACACTGATGGACGTGTTTATTGAGACTGAATATCTACAAGACTTTCAAAAACTTTGCTTTTATGATAATGCATGTCCTAATTCTGTCCTTTGACACACGCCCTCCATACAATATTGATTGAAGTCACTCTGGAAATTACCTGAAACTAAACTGAATTCAAAGCAAAAATGAAATAAAAGTAAAAACTATATTACCGGTAACTCTAATTATAGGGCGGATTATTTGTTCTTATATTCCACGTGATCTGGATATGTCAGCCTGGTTTTTTTTGGTTTTTTTGTGATGTGTGCTGTCCTGTTGGAGAAGTCGCCCTTGAAATGAGACGTCTACCTGAATAATGAAAAGATGAATTAATACTGATTATCACAATCAATAACCTCATGCTGTCATATGTAATTCATACTTTATAAGCTCTTCTTCTTCTTTCAGTGTCTCCCTTTAGAGGTCGTCCTAGCAGATCTTCTGCCACCCTCTGCTTGTCCTCCTTCACTACATCCATCAGGCTTCTCTGTGGTCTTCCTCTTTCATCTTGAACGCTTCTTCTTCCACCTGCTAGATACTGTTTTTAATAACACATTATTAAAATCCACAAACTTCAGCTTCCTTATTGTAGAATAACTTAAACAACACCATATCTACTCTGGTGAGAAATCTACCCGTGTCTAGATCTCCCAGCACTGCATACGAAGCACCTTCAGCTTCGTCTCCCAGTAATATCTAATTTAGCCACCAGGTGCCAGCATTTCCCAGCACTGTCAGTGTGCTCCGTTGATTTTGCGCTTTGTGTTGATGCTGTTTATTACATTGGATGCACAAGAGTCAGCGGTGCTGCTGTGATTTGGTGCATTTGAAGTGTTCAGCCACCAGAGGGCAGTGCTTGACAAAGTAAGGGGTCTCACACACAGCTCAGGATCCACATGGGATAACTGGAAGAATTCATCAGCGGTGGTGTGTTAGGAGAAATTATAGCTTTAGATTTGTGTTGGAAATTTCTTGGCTGAAATGTTTTGGGTAGAGTCTCATTATAAATTCTCTCTTTCTCTCTCTCACACACACACACACACACACACACACACACACACACACACACACACACACACACACACAGACAAAAAGACTGTTAAAGTGTTAAATAAGATAAATGATTAGCTGGGTTCATACTGAGCATCCAGCAGCATTTGAAAAGGCTGATACGAGGTGATGGTTGCTCTTATTCACAGGGCAGATTGATTTAAATGTGACTTTAATGAAATCAGGCAGATTACGTGCCTTAATATTGCATTTTGCACTAATCTGAGGTGCTGATTGAGATGATTTACAGAGGAACAGGTGCATATAGGAGGCATCTTTTTATGCATCATTTTGCCAATGAGACACAGATATTTCCTTCTGCTGCTTTAGAAATCAGCCTTACTAAACCAAAAAAACCAAAGAAAATGAAGACGTAAATGTGCTTTAACAGTGCGGTGCTTTTATTCTCTCAAGTGTTATTTAAAAAAAAGAAAAAGAAAAGGTCTGAGTCCCATTTCATTTGTCAAAAGGCTACTTAGGAATGAAAGATGTCCCCCTCCAACTTTTTTTTTTCTCCCAAGGACGAATGAGCTCATGCTGCTTGGCCCTCTGCCTGGACGAGGAGAAGGAAGAGGAGGAGGAGTCGGATGCATTCATCAGGTATATTACATCACCGCGAGCCAATCCGCTGCTCTTTGGCACGAGCTTTCGCAGCGGCAGTCTGTCACAGAGTTTAACATGTGCGAACCAGCTCAGGAGGGAGAGGGTGACGCCAGGTCGAAAGGTTAAATCGGGGTTTCATTAAAACATCTGCTGAAGAATTCCCCCAAACCTGATCCCTCCAGAGTTTGGAGTTTTAATTTAAAAAAATGTCCCCATCCACCTGCGCGGCTCAGGGAAGAAATGCTAAAGCAGCGTGTGATTTACTAACAATGAATCTCATTTGCTCTTTTCTTACTTTTAAGGCACTGACAGGTGGTTTGAGGAGAATCTGAATCAGAGGAAAAGAAACTTTGAGGTCAGTTGATCAATTCAGCAAAAAGAAAAAAACGGCGAAGCTGCTCCGTAAATGTCCTTGGAGGTCTCGGCTCAGTTTTAATAAACCACTCTGCGCCTCGAGCTTTCCAGCAGCCGCTGAGAGGAAGCAGGTTTGTTGACTCGCTCTGTCTGATTGTGCTCATGCGTCCAAGGTTTTTTTCTTCTTCTATTTCACTGATTTTTTTTTTGTGTTGCTCCTTTTGCAGGCTTTCATCTACATTATTCAGGGGCACTCTATTTTCTTAAAGCAAGCGATCAATAACCTTAACATTGGAGCCACTTTAAAGGGTCGGATCAGATTATCAGGTGCTTACTATGGAACAAATAATTTTGTAATTAAAGAAAGCATAGCAGGTACGTCATAATGCCATAATGCATAACTCCTGCACAGAGGAGCTTTGTTTCCCGGCTACATTTACTCATCCAGTATAATAAATGTACAGAGGTTAATGCTAAATATGGAGTGAAGTTGCAGGATAATGCTTTATTAAAACATAAAGCAGTATATGGATTTGGCTGGGTGTCAAATATATATATGATTGTACTGTACATTAAATGTGGATAATTATATAAAATGATAATTATAATAAGCAATATAGTTGCATAGCTGCATGTAAGAGGACAACAACTCTATACGTGTTGAATGTTTTAAAATTGTTATTTTAAATATTGTTAGATATAAAAGGCCCCACCATTCATTGAGTGTCTAATTAATTTGATCACATGCAAATAGTCAATGATCGGTTAATGATTTAAGGTGTCTCAGTTTCCTTGTAATTAAAAGTGGCCTCTAGGCTGTAGGGCATTTGGACGTGGACTGCACAGCTTCTGCCACAAGGTGGTGCTATTTAGTAGGTGAGGCAGGTTGTTTGCGACTAAGTAGTAGAAGTAAAGGAATGTTTTTGTTGTTGTTGTTGTTGTTGTTGTTGTTGTTGTTGTTGTTGTTGCGACTTACAAAAAGAAACATTGAAAATGTTTTGGGCGGACTGTGATGGATGGTGGATGATGTAGTGAACTAAAGTCTGTATGTGACACTACCTTTATTTCTGCCTGGTCTCTGGTTGAAGCATGTAACTGCAACATATGCAGTTATAGAGCATTGCATGAAGATGTTCATATGAATATAATGAGGTTACTTTTTTATAGTTAGTGTATATGCACGTATTAGATTTTAGAATCAAAAGAGTTATTTATGATGGACACCACCATCACCACCACCTGCAAGCAATTGGTGACAGTGGGAAGGAAAAACTCCTTTTTAATGGGAAGAAACCTCCAGCAGAACCAGATTCATGAGGGACCTTCTGGTTCTGGGTGCTGCTATAAGTCATGTTTGGCTTTGGTTCCTCCTTTACTTGCTTGGATGGGGACAGCAGCCATTGTATCATCTTGTTGTAACCAAAAAACATGTTTTAAAACCAAAACCAAAGCCCAAAGCTAAAGGACTTTAAACTGTGGCATCAATCACTAACTGCTTTTCACCAAGTGTTGTTTGAAACCATCCGTGTTTCGAGAAAATTGAGAAACCAAAGATCATGCATGCTTGGTAGAAACTTTTTAATTGCAAGTTAGTATCACTCTATATCAGCAAAGATTTCAAAAACTGACAAACCGTCAGCTGATTATGGAAGCGTTGTTGCTATAAGTCAAGATTTCAGGATAGGGTTTTCAACTTAATAACTCAAAATTTCAAGTTTTTGACTCAATTTTGAGTGTTTTGTAGAAGTTTGAGTTCATTAGATGAGATTTTTCGATAACCCAGCCACAGTGGGGCCACAAACCAGTGGACTCCTAGTTTTGGGCCCAAGCACAGATAAATGGGAAGGGTCATTTCAAGAGGGGCATCCAATATAAAATCTTCACTAAATCAGATGTTCAGATGATCAAGATTGAGATTTCTATGCCGGTCAGTTAATAATGACTGTGAATGCCTGTGAAAACTGTTGGCTGAAGACAAAGGCAGAGCCAACCCTGGAGGACGTTGGACAAATGTGTGAGGCTGAAGGACAAGAAGAAGACCTTAGACATGATTCATGGATGTAGTGAAGGAGGACATGCAGAGGGTTGGTGTGACAGAGGATGTTGGGAATAGGGTGAGACGGAGGCCACCCCTAAAGGGATTTGAGTGTGTGTATGTATTTATTTAAACCTGTATGTATGGTTTTGACCCTGTATGGATTAATATTGTTTTTTTAAAAAGTCATTAAACATGTATGCTGTACAATATTTCACCCTGGAAAAAGAGCAGTTCAAAGAAATCTGACCACAACTGTAAATGGCATCTGACCCAAACCTGTGTTGACTGGAGCGATATCCTGCTGTAGCCTCCCTTTGAACTCTCATGGGGATCTTAATTTACAAAATTAACATCATGTTGTAATAAATAAAATGGGAAATTAGCAATTAGGACCATAAACATATCATGAAAATGTGCTAAGGGCATAGATCAAGTACGAAGTAAGGTGATTTTCTCTTAGACTTCTATATAATCAGACTTGTTTTTGACACGTCGCCCCCTGCTGGCTCTGAAAGACACTGCAGCATTAAGGCATGTATACACTGAGTTCATATTTCAGACCTATCTTTTTAAGACAGTACTGATGAGAAATGAATCTCTAGGTCTGATGGGAAATGTGGTCTTTCCCCTGGCCACAGTGATGACAGCATCTAAAAATGCTACAGAAAGGTCTCAAGGTCACTGGTGCTCCAGGACGCTGTTGGTACACAAGCGAGGCTTCAAAGCTGTCAACCTCACTCTGCTTCAACTTCTCTGAGTCTGTGTGTGTGTGTGTGTGTGTGTGTGTGTGTGTTTGTTTCACCCCAACATGAACCCACCACAGATACACAGAGTTGGGAGAAGGTGAATAGGGCATCACTCACTGCTCACACACAGATATGATTAGCATCGCCTGCCCTTTATGAGAGTACACTGTGTTCAAACCAGATTACAGTTTGTGTGTCTGCACTTAAACTGAACATGCAGCTCAACATCAGCAACAAAACATCTGTATCTCTGCTGTCCAGTACACAGGAATGTGCAAACGGTGATAGGATTTAACTTTAAGAGCTTTGCAGCAAGACAACTGAAGAAATAGGAACAGTATGAAAGTCGAGAGCAGCTAAAAATGGAAAAAAGAACCAGGAGAAAAGGCAAGTTGGTCTCAGATTACCTGAGAATAACTCTAATGATAATATTAACAGTTAAATCTCCTTCAGCATCAGTGCAGATACTGTTTGTTTGACTTTCTCTTTTTAAACACACAAAGTGTCACGAGCGCAAGCTATTTTTATCTTATTGTATATTTATTTTATTTTATTCTACTGTATATAGTATTTTATTTTATTCTATTCTGTACAGTTGTGTACTGTATTTATTCTTATTGTATTCTAATTTTTGCCTCATAACTTTTGCACTGTCCACTTCCTGCTGTGACAAAACAAATTTCCCACGTGTGGGACTAATAAAGGTTATCTTATCTTATCTTATCTTATCTTACACATGTCATCTGGGGGAAAGAAGAAACAGGAAGGAGAGGGAACAAGCTGTCGCCGGCATCGACTTTTGGTGTCCCTATTTTTTTCCAAATGAATGAGGACAGTGGTTTCCAATGTTTTTACATCTCATGTACCCCCACACCCTGTCACGGGGACTCTGACCCCTTCGTCAACACCTCTTATGTTCGGCTCTGTTCGTGCGAATTCTTTTAAGCTAAAACTTTTGACTATTTAACCACTTTACCAGCTTTTCATTCTGTTTAATGACTAATTTAAAAGTAATATTAATAATTATAATTTTAGTTAGCTAGACTCACTGGACACTTTATTAGCTACACCTTGCTTGTACCAGGTTGGGTCTCCTTTGGCATTCACAGGGGGTTTAGGTCTGTTTCAACACTTTGCTGGAAACAGTCCTGAGAAATTTTGAGATGTTTCTCCTTTCCAATAGTGGACAATGACATGTTTAAGCATCTTCTCTAGTTGTAGTAGAGAGTGGCTGAAGGGGCCCAAAAAACCCCTACAAAAACCTGGACAGGAAACAGGAAGTTCTTTGTTTCTTCGGAACCAGACTAAAGAAGAGTCCATTGGTTTTCCTGGATATTTGTTTGGACCATTTCAGCTGTGCATTTTTGAGTGGGCTATAAGCAACACATATAAGTTAGTACTGTGTGTGTATTTCTTTTGTCTAATAAGTATAACTGGTGTGTGTGCGCTTCTTCCACTTAATGGGAATTTTGTATTCTGATTTAAACAGGAAGACACTACAGTTGTTGATGTACTGAAATAGAGATTTTTTTCACCCTAAGGTTTTCAGAGTTTTTAAAACTCAATTTGTTCGGAATAAAGGACCTTAAAATAAATTTTGTGCTTTGTCCTGAGCACGTTTGGCCAGACACCACTGTACTCTGTGGTCATAAAGGGATGGTCATGGCCAACGACAATACTCAGGTAGGCTGTGGGGTTTAAATGATGTTGGTCTAAAGTGTGCCAAGAAAATGTCCCCCAATCCCCAATCTTCTATAGATAGATCCACAAACAAGCTAGACCTGTAATAAATACTAATACATACACATTATTAAGTTAAAAATGAAAAAGTTCAATATATGCAAGCTATGAGATTAAGGTGCAAAATATTCTCCAGTCTTGGTGAGTCTGTGAATTATAGCCTCAGTTTCTTGTTCTTCGTCAGCATGAGTCCCAGCCGGTGTGGTCTTCTGCTGCTGTTGAGATGCTCTTCTGCGTACCTTGGTTGTAACAAGTGGTTTCTTTTTCTTGGATCATTCTCTGGAAACTCTGGAAAATCCCAGTGGATCAGAAATACTCAGACCAACAATCGCACCACATTCAAAGTCACTTATATTACTTTTCTTCTTCTTTCTTATGCTCAGTTTGGACTTCAGCAGGTCGTCTTGACCTAATCGCACTGAGCTACTGCTGTGTGATTGGCTGATTACATGTTTGTGTTAACAAGCAGTTGAGCAGGTGTCCCTAACGAGGTGTCTGAGCGTATTTCAGCTGCTAATTAACAGTCTACAGACATAAATGATGAAAATAGAAGGAATCAAGTTGTGAAAATGTTATTAACCAGAACCAAACTAAACAGTAATTATGTATATTTTTTTTAAATCATAAACCTGTACTATCAGTTATCATATTAAAGCAGGAGAATCATTAAGAGAATATCCCTGAACAGCAACAGAACATTGTAGCCACGGGAGAAATGTCAGTTGGACTAATTTCTATTTTCTATTTTCTCCCCATTATCTGAATGTTTTATCTTTTGAATGGTTCCTCTGTATAAAGTCTCAACATATCATGTTACGCTACATGCTTGAATTTCAGCATGCTGCATTAATTACACAAAAGCTGATATTAAAGGTCATCAGAGGTCATCTTTTTGCCGTCAAAGATTGTAAAACGGAGCCGAAACACAGCCTTGTATAAAAGTGTCACACATTATTAACTGTAATAATAAAAAAAATATCACTGTTGATCCTTCTGGGGATGCTGCAGGCCTAAATCAATGAAGCATCTGTGATGGGGCGGAGCCTAATCAAATAACCCAATGACTTACACGCCCTGCATCTCCCCCCAGCCTCCCCCTTCCTAGAGTCATGCCAGCTTTCTACATAAGACGATCACTGTGGTTTAATAGCATGAAGCGATAGTTAGATCAGATACCGCATTGGCAACAGCTCCCTCTGTCTCTCTCCGGCGCTATCAAGCAGCGTGTTTGGAGCGGCGATGACAGCGCTGGCACAAACAGGGAGTGCTGGAAGCTGGCCTCAGACCAGCGGTGTTGTGTGTTGCGTGTGTGTTGGTGTGTGTGTGTGTGTGTGTTTATGCTGGTGTGTGGCGCCTGTCTGGCTTTTGGCTGCAGCTCAAGGTTGAAGCCTGCTGGAATCAGAGGAATAGAAGTGCAGATGCCAAATCTGGACATCTATATATCAATTTTTTAGAGAAAGTGTAGCTAAAAAGGAGCACTATGAATCCTTTAAGGTGTCGAAGCCACGAAAACTTCCACTAGGGTTTTTTCAGGGCACTCCTGTGAGTGCGTCACGCGGCCCCGCCAACAACAACCTGCAGGCGGAAGAAATGCTGGATGCTCAGAAAGAGTGTCAGATTAAATTTAAAGGCTTTGGGGCAGCGGCTGCAGGCACGGCCACAGGACGGATGACAGCTCGTCAATATGACAGCTGGTGGCAGGAACTTTGACAAACTTACAGTCCACTTGTAGCCGTGGACGGATTATAAAACAGCTGGTCACTGGGTACACGGACATCCAAGACATCCAAACTCAATGAGGCATCTTTTTTGGCACATTTCTGCTCTTATATTACTTTTGGACATTTTACATCTGTTTCTACCCTTGTCTGGTCATTTTGGGTCACATTCTGGTCATTTAACGTGTGAGTTTGATTGTTTTATGGACATCTGCATTTCATTTGTGTTACTTTGTTACTTTTTCTGATTATTTTGCATGTTTGAATCCATTATATTTGTCTTTATGGTCATTTTGTATCTCTTTGTAGACTTGGGGGGCATTTTTGAGTGTATTTGAGTGTTCTTTGTAGTGATGGGATTTCCGGCTCTTTTTAGAGAACCGGCTCTTTCGGCTCTGAACCGGCTCTTCAGGTTGTTTTGTTGCTTTAATTAATTTATTATTAACAATAATATAAAATTATGCACAAAAGGAATTACTAATGTAAAAAAAAGTGGTTTTATTTATATATGTTTATATATAAATATATACGATGGCCCCTTGAGACAAAACACGTACAAACTCCAAAACACATTTCTTGTGTTAACTGAACTTCAAAACAGAGCTACCTAGACCACTTAAATTACACAATTGAAAGTATATGTGTATTGTTTGTGTATTTATACACAAGCACTCATGTATATTCAAATAATTTAAAAAAAAACTGTTCATTTACCTGTTACTACCACACACCAAATCCGGTCATTGGTACTTGCTGGCTTGTGTAGCCACTAGGTAACAAAAGCTCAACACTGCGCCCAGCATCCTGGAGCACTTCTGTTGTGTTTGTACGTGTTTTGGAGTTTTTATGTGCTTCTGAGTTTTTATGTGTTTTGGAGTTTTTACTTGTTTTGGAGTTTTTACGTGTTTTGGAGTTTGTACGTGCTTTGTCTGTAGGGGCCACCGTAAATATACTTTTATTTATTCACTCCACATAAAATGTAATAAATAAATCATATAATACAAAAACCACCTAGTCACAGTTCAACTTTTAACTATTTAAATTTTCAGCTTTTTCCTTTTAAATGAATTTAAAGTGAAACAACACAAAACACAACACAATTAAATATAAATTAAAATATGAAAACAAAAAGAACATGCATATTCTCTGTCATATGGGCCTGCATGAATAAACTTTCTGAATCCTTTATCATCCGCAACTGAAAATAGTTGAACAGAAATACCTTTCTAATGTGACGTTGTTGTCCCTGGCTCTGTTTCTCTCTCTCTCCCTCCCGCTCTGTTCCTGTGCTACTGCCAGTGTTGCCAACTCCTCAGTAAGGAAAATCGCTATTGGCTGTCCTAAAAGTCGCTAGAAGTCGCTAAATGACATCATCGCCTAATTTGCATAATTGGTCATGCTAATCTAATTGTAACCTACGTTGTTGGAGAGAGAAATAACATCGTGGAACAGACATAAAGTGAGTAAAAAACGTCCTAAATGCATTTAGAGTTTATTTAGAACTACAAATTAAATTTCTTTTAGCAATTATTGTTTTTTTTAATGTCACAATTCCAACCCTGCTCCTTTACCCGGGCTTGGACCGGCAAAAGTGACCCGAAATAGGTACTCTGGTGGCGTTACTTTGTGTGTGTGTGTTTATAAGTAGTTTTAAACCTTGTGATCCACAAAACAGCATAAGAGTAAAAGAAGAACTGACTGCGTTACAGCACCCGCTGCTTGTTGAGAGTAGCGCTTTCACGTCTTTTTGCTAAGGGGTCTGAAAACTCGCTAAATATAGCGAGAAAGTCGCTAAGTTGGCAACACTGGCTACTGCGAGTGTAACTACCACCCCTCCCCCCTCTTTCCAGTGCAAAGCACAAGGCTCGCATGCGGAGAGAAGCGGAAAAAAGTGCTAGAGAGGATGAGAGAAAGAAAAAAAAACCATGGCTCGCGATAAGGAGCCGGCTCACGTCATTCACGTCAAAGATCCGGCTCTAAGAGCCATTTCGTTCGCGACCGACACATCACTAGTTCTTTGGGCTATTTTGTCTCTTAATGTCACTGTTTTGTCTGAGTTTTAGTTTCTTTACATCTCTCTATCATCATTTTGCATCTTTATAGAGCTTTTCTGGGTGTTGCTGATATAATTTGATTTCACATTTGAGCAATTTTGTGTTTTTGTTTTGGCTATTTTGCATATTTTCGTGGTCATCAAGGGTTTTTTTCTTTTTCTTTTTTTCTAGTTGTTTGCATTAAATTGTGGTTATGCTGCATCTTTCTGTAGCTTTTCAGGATCTGTTTAAAGTCGTTTTGACTTCTTTTCATTCATTATGTTTCTGATTCATTCATTTTTGCATTTCTTTACAATTAATTTGAGTTATTGTGCAAATTTGCAGCCATTGTATCTGTCTTTGTGGTCAATTTGGGTCTATTTGTAGTTTAAATATGCAGCTACAAAGGCTACAAAGTATGTCATTAAACTCGTTTGGGGTTTTATTGTGTACCGTTTTTGTCACTTGCCTTTGAAGTTTTGTGTCAAAATGTATTTATTTTGTTTTTGTTTGAACTGTTGGTCTTTAAAAAAAATGTAATCTCCTTTAAAAAATAGTTTTTCAACCAACTTTTTTCTGTTTTGTTTTTTTTAAACAAGTTTTGTTAATTTCATTAATTTTGCATCTTTTTGTCCTTTACTTGGTCTCTTTGATGTCAGTTTGTGTCACATTCTAGGCGTTTTTATCTTTTTGTGCTTCTATATTTAATTTCTGTCACTGTGCTGCGTTTCTGGGTCTATTTAAGGTAATTTCTGCTTCATAATTTTACGTCTCCTTCTGGTCTTTTTGCCTTGCTGCAGTTATTTTGTTAGAGTAATTAGACAGTTTTGAATACCTTTGTACTTTTTGTCTCATTTTTGTTGTTTTACATCTCTTTGTTGGGGTTTTTTCTACCTCGTTTTTGTATCTCTTTGTGCTCATTTTGATTGTTTACAATTACTTTGCATCTTTGTGTTGCATTTCTGGGTCTATTTGAGGTAATTTGGGTTATTTTAAGCCTCACTCTGGTCAATTGTGTGACTTTATAGTTTATTTGCATCCCATTTTGAAGCCTTAGTGAAGAAAAATGACCACAGTTTCATTTCTTTGAGGACAATATCCATCAGATTTAGATTGTTACCTGCCTCATTTTTTTTGCATCTGTGCAAAAAAAGCTGGTTACCCACATGACTAATTTATCTTTTTCAGGAATTGAGCTGCAGAAAAGGCATATTTTAAAGCATAAACATACTGATACTGATACAAGATACTGTTTTCACATTATTGCAGTTTAAACCCACACACAATGGGAAAACGGCAATAAACAGAAAGGTCTGAAGAGAAAACAGATCACAGAAATGCGAGTTAACACGCACAGACATGTATTCAGCCCCCCTCCCCCCCAAAAAATATCCAGAAATTCTAAAAGATATTTGAACTATAAACTTGAAAGACAACAAAAAAGTTCCAAAAACTCAAGTTGGGCCTCACAAAGATAGAAGCATGAGCGCACACACTCACCTCTCCCCTGGTGAAGTTTTTTGCTCTCAGTATTCAGGTTGGCCAGAGGGGAGGAATCCCACAGCTATATTTCCACACACACACACAGGACAGCCAACAGGGGATGTGTGTAAACATCCTGAGGTGTGTTTCCGCCATTGGGCCGAGCAGTTTTCCTCTCACCTTATTTCAGCCGTCACACCGAATCAGCCGATGACCTCTGACGACATGCTCCCTGGCAGTGTTTTATCCAGCGAAGCCACATCTGAATCAATGGGATTCAGTGGATGCGATTCTGCTAAAGAAGCCTCTTATTAAAATAATTAAGAAGCTGATACTCTAATAATTCTCTGGTGAGGCAGGCATGCTGCGTTTCTACGTGCCCCCACTGTGTGCTTGCAGCTCAAGTGCAGATATTATCCGCTGGTGTTGTTGTCCTGTGGTCTGGAGGGTGTAATCAGCCCGGCCCACCGGCTCGCTGTGAATGCTCCGTGCTTATCGCCATATTTTGCAGCGTATTAAGTCGACCACAGGCGGTTTCACGCTGTGGCTTTCTCACGTTTACAAGCCTGCCTTCACCTGCTGCACAGTCAGGGAGCTGCCGCATGCTTTAAAAAAAGGCCGGCAGACTTACAAGAATGACTTGTTTTCCTTCTGAGGTTTCAACTATAAGAGAAATAGATTTTTTTTTTGTCAAATAGCACAGAGATCATTCAGATTTTTGATGTGATGTTAACATGTCCTGATATTTTAACTCTAAGTGCCTCAAGAAAATTAGAAGGTAGAAAGATGGAAGCCCGTGAATTTAATTCCCTGTTTTATTTTGTATTTCCTGTTGCCCTCCTGTCAGTTTCACTTCCTGTCTTTGTCAGGCATGTGTATGAGTCACGCAGTGGAAATTTGTGTTTTTCTGTTTTATCCATCTGTGTATTGGTACATAGTGTTGATTTTATTTGCATGATTTTACTGTGATATTTATATTGCATGTTTGTTTATTGTTATTTATATTGCATGGTTTCATCCTCATATTTATATTGTGTATTTTAGTGTTGTTGCACAATATTCTTCTGATCCACTGTGGACTAAGCAGACAATTGTAGGCACCTGTGAGGTGGGGGCGTTCCCCGAGGTGGCCTATCAGCCGCCAGACTGACCTGTTAAAGGGGATAGTGAGCGCAGAGACAAGAGGACCTCAGAATGCAGACCTGACATTCTGATAGAGATCCAGCAAACATTGTTCAGAATTGTTATGATGGGGCTTATGGTCACATTCTTATGGGTACCAGCGCATCATGGAGTTGAAGGAAATGAAATGGCAGATAGGACAGCAAAAGTCGAAACAAGGAGACCGATGGTAGATATGGTTATTAGTGTGAGTAGGACGGAGCTCAAGAGTAGAATACGATACAAAATGAAGGAAAGGTGGCAGAAGCAATGGGAGGAAGAGAGGAAAGGGCGATGGTTTTATAAATGAGAAGTGCAGGCGATTATATCTCGACTGAGATTTGGACACACTGGTTTAAATAGCACCTTGTTTTTAATAGGTAAGCACTGTACAGGGGAGTGTGACTGCAGTAGGGAACTGGAAACAATAACATGTTTTCTTGAATTGTCAGAGGTATGATATTGAAAGGAGACAACTGATCAAAAAGCTGGACGATATGGAAGTGAAGTTGGATTTGATTGATTTGTTTCGCACGACCTCTGTAAGTGAAAGTTATCGGGCTGTATTTTGGTTTTTAAGGCAGACCCATTTGTTCGGGAGAATTTGAATTTTTTTTTTTTTTTTTGTCATTTCGGTTTCATTCATAATGCTGTAAATCCAGGCTCATATGTATTCTTGATTTGAATATTGGGTTGTGTGAAATCCCAGAAATAAAAGTGAATCTGTGAACTAAGGTGTAGGTTTATTAGGTTATGTTGTGGTGATCCGTGAGTTGGGGGATGGGTGTTCATACTGGAGTGCAAAATTAAAACCAAGATGGACAAGAAAAGTTCAAAGCCATCAGGTCCTCAGTTTAGAAAAAATAGAAAAGAAGAGGAGGAGAAACGAGCAAAAGATACAGGTAAGCAGATGTGTCAGTGGATAATGGCAGGTCATCCTGAAACAATCAGAATCAGAATACTTTATTAATCCCTAAGGAAAATATGTGGGTTACAGTTGCTCCAAGAAGAATTGGTAAAAATGGTTCGCCCAGGGCGCCAAACAGGCTAGGACCGCCACTGGCGGTAATGCACCATTTTGCTGTTTGCCAACCGCCAGTAAACCTTATACAGAAGAAGAAGAGACAAGAGGACACACGAGAGGTGAGCAGGAGAAAAAGAAACGCGTGTAAGCCCGCACATGTGTTGGAGGAACTGCTGCCTGACTGTGGGGTGCCACGAGTCGTTCGGCGATCCAGTCCCAATGGCAGGAACAGCAACAATGGGTGGTGATGGCTGCAATTCACAGCAGCGCAGGGGTGCCCCTCTGCCTGCATCTGGCGGTGCTACAAGGGAGGCCGTGTTCAGGTGTGGAGTGGGGCAGGACTGTGCGGTGACGCGCCGTCAGGAGGAGACAGGAGCCTCCTCCCTGGTCTTCTGGCTGGCGAGAATCCCAGAAGAGGAATTCCTCTACTGTCTCTTTCAGATAAGGAACATTTGCCCGAGTGTGGCTGGACTGCGGGATTATTGGACTGTGTGGGGGGGATTTTAGCATATGGGAGACATTTGTTTAGCTTTGTTTTAATAGTGTATAGTTATTTCTGCCGGCAGGGTTTTTAGCGTATTGAGAACACTCTTTTTATTGTACAGGGAGAATTTTAACCTGTATTTCTGATTCTGGCTGTGTTTTTTCCATGGAAGTAAATAGTGTGTGTTCAAAGCCAGCTTAGTTTCTGTGCCCTGAGCACCGACCCACTCACTCCCCTTCCTCTTGTATGTGAACGGACTTGGAGGTGACGATTTAGGTCCACCAATTTTAGCGGCTACATATGCATGTGTAAGTTTCTGCCTTGCGTTCAATACTGACTTTCCAATTTCACATTGGACGCTGCTCTGTTCTTTAGCATGTTCCGCGCAACACCAGTGAAAGCGTGCAATTGCAAGACCAGTAGAAAACGAGCCTACAGGCGTGCTATGTTTAGGCAATGAATGAAAACATGGAAGAAAAGTTTTTTCTGTGTGTCCCAGTTCTAAGAACTTTAAGAAACAAGTTTAAATGCTTGTATGGACACAAGGAGGAAAACGGCAGCAATTACAGCCTCATGCCTTTTCGAGTATGATGCTACAAACTTGGCACACCTGTTTTTAGACAGATTCTCCGATTAATCTTTGTAAAACCTCTCAGGCGCCATCAGGTTGGATGGGGTGTGTCGGTGTGCAGACATTGACTGGGACATTCAGAGATGGATTCAGAAGCCACTCCTTTGTTATCTTGCTGTGTGATTAGGGTGATTCCTCATCAGAAACGCCGTTCACCACCGACGCCACACTTCCAGGACATGTGGTTTTATCACTCTCCTCCTCCACAGTCTTCATGGACACAGGAGAGCACAGCTAAGGATTTCATATGAGGAACCAGCCACCGACCCAGGAGGATAATGCATCTTCCAATTGATAAGATATAAGAGTGTCAGGCAATCATTGACCAAAGCAGCTACAACATAAGTAATTAATTATTTTAAAAAGCATACAGAGCCAAGGACATTTCTAAATGATCAAATGTTTCTTGCAGTTGTGTACATGAAGGTGAATTTAAGTGAGAATTTAGCAGTAATCAAATGTCCACGCGTGGCGCATTTTGAAGGTCTAAATGTAAGAAATTTCTTTTTGTTTAAAATAAGCTGTTCTCTTGATTCTTGTGCACTTTTGTCCAGTCAAAAATGAGGTATGTGACACTCAACTTGACACTCAACTCTACAATCAGCATGACATTTAATTAAAGTTTTTTTTTTTTTAGCTAATGTGATTGTTTAATTCAAAAGGTTTCTGGAAGCCTTTCTGAAGCAAGTAAATGCTGAAAGTTTTTTGACTTTCTGCTCTCCCGATCACTTATTTTGTCACGAGAGCCGCTCACTGAATACCAGTGAGTGTGAAGTTCCCCGAGGCAAGGCCTCTGGTGAACAATGTCTCTCTCTGTATTAAATCTTAAACATCTCATTTTAACCCCAAATCTTCTTCAGCAAAATTTTCTTTTCTATGCCTTCTGCTTAAATACAAGATCAGGGTGAAAAGGTTTTTTAAAAAAAAGGAAAAAAGATTTACTATTATCATTACCACCTGGCAGTACAAGGTTGTTTATCTCCATTTTTTACAGAACTTAAATGACAAAAGAATCACGCACGCGTAAGCCTTAAGTAGATTAAACCTTGCTAAAAAGACTCACCTTTCTTGGCCGCTCTCTGTATAAATGTTAGCCGTTGTATAATAGACGGTTTAAAAGAGCACACATTGTTAAGGCAGCCCTCCCAGGAGAGAAGGAGCTCTTTTAAAAAAGTATTTAATATTCAAATGTATTTCTTCTTGAAGACAGATTGAGGCCAGGCTGGAGTCTCTGCCATCCTCCGCTCCAAACAAATCATCAGCAGGGAACGACGATGAGCGCCGTTTCATCTTTGTTATTCCGTTATCTCTTGCATAATTGACGGATATTAACTTCCCATCAAGCAGCTCTAATTATAATCAATCCTCCAATAACGCTCACAATTAGCGGAGCAATTTGATTGGTTAAAGTTTAACCCCAGAGCCTAATGAAGACGCGCACGCACAGGAAATTCATCGAGCTGACGGAACGTCACGGCAAACATCTGGAGAAGGGTGTCTGAGTCAGGGTTCTGACTGAGGAGCGGCTTTTGTTCGTGATGACCTTGAATGCACTCTTTTCATTTTATATTAAGCGAGGTGGCCGTAGCTGATGATGTGCAGCGAGTGCTTTGAACTTTCTTTTCAGAATGGCTGAACATGAAACCAGTTGTGTTAGGTGCACCTTGGTAGTACTTTTCCTTCATAATTGTCTTACTGCTTTATGCTACAGATTCAACAAGCTCCATGAGACATTCCTGAGAGATTTTGGTCCATGTTGACATGATGAGCTATAGGCTGCGTGTTCATGATGACCCCAAAGGTGTCACAGTCCTGCACTGGTCTGTTTTAGGTCTTCCAACTCTCCCTGAGTCTAGACTGGGTTCGGCAGTTGCACGTCTGCGTTTGGTTTCTCATCTGTCTCATCATTCACCAGTACTCAAGGACCAGCTTCTGCACCCAGTGTAGACCTGATTATCTACCCCTTTAGAGTGGTAATCAGGCTCCTTCGGGCTCCTCTACTCTAACGTTTTTGGTTCCCAGTGCATCCCGAGTAGCCAAAGAGGAGCTCCTTCCTCAGTACTATTTACCTGTTTCTGTGGAGCTGTTCTGTTCCTCATTAAGTCCCTCGCTGAGGGACTTAATGCAGGCCCATCTTTGAGTATCAAAGTAATCTACTTCACTCACCTTACAAATCAGCCTTTCAAAAATGTCTGTGGAACTTCTGTTTGTGGACTCTCCTCTTTCTCAGTGACTCCTCTCCCAGTAACCTGTTCCTTCTCCTGGAACTCTCCCCGCTGGCATCTCCTCCTGTGCACATACATAAACCAGTTAAACTTTGAAGCTATCCACTTTGCATTATCGCTGTCTCGACATCTGATGAAAGGTGCTGTTTTTAGTTGACTGTGGAGGCCATCTGAGTACAGGGAACTCATTGTCGTGTTCAAGAAACCAGTTTGAGAGGATGTCAGCTCACAGAGTGTGAGCGTAATCCCTCGATAGCCCTTGTGGTGTGGTTAGTTTTACGGGTGATTTACAAAAGTTATGCTGTTTTCTAAAGACAAGTGTAGTCAATTCATTTCAGTATCAAATGCTAAAAATAAGCAGCAGCAGGAAACTTGATCATTCCTTCTGTGGATATTTATACATCACCACCTTGTTTTATTTCAAAAGATGGAAAAAGCACGTGTTGAGGCTGGCCTGCTGTCTGATACTGATTAAATCCTCTACTCAAGTGCAGTGCTAAGAAGATTCAGTAGCTGATCTATTCAAGTATTGGAGCTCAAAAACTCGCTCTATGTAGTTGAAATTTCATTCTTAGAGAATGCCCATTGGTGTCTCTGACAAGAAAACCTATTTTTCGCATTTGCTGGTATATATAATAGATAGTCTGTCCTTTCTGAAGGATATCCTGTGTTGCAGTCAAACTGGAATGAATAAAAGACAGTGGCCAGGTTTGATGTCAATGACTCCCTACTCACTCAATCAATACTCAAAGCCCAGATGGAAGATGAAAGGCAGAGAAAAAAAGAGCAAACGAGAAGCTTTTCCTTCTTCTTTTTTTTTTTGAGTCAACAAAAGGATCCGTGTGCTCTCAGACACTCTGGCAAACATTGATCTGAGCTACCCCCAGTCCCCCCCCCCCCCCCCCTTCCCCCCTCAACCTACAGAAACGGATCTGACAATCTGATCGAACATTCAGCTTCAGGTCAGATGTTTTATTCATCATCTTCTCTGTTTTTGTCACCACTTTAATTTCCCCTTATTTACTGAGGCATGGGATATTTGGAGGTTTTAAGGTCTTTTTTTTTTTTAACTGAAGGAAAAGACACAAACTCTGGAGCGTGCTTTCTTCTTTTGGGAGGTAGAGACTTCAGACAGGTACCCTCTCTACTTTGAAGACCAGGCTTCAAACTTCTCTTTTGTTCATAAAGCTCATATTTAAGGCTGGATCAGGTGACTCCGAACGATCCACTAGCTGTGGTACTATGAGCTTAGGCTGGTGGAGGACCCTCTTATACACACACCCCATCGTGACTGTGTCTTCTCTTTAAGTTTCTGCAGCCATGTCAAGCATTTTTGAGTGGAGTGTGCATGAAACAGCCACTTCATTTCCTGCTTTTTGGGGGAAATTTTTTATGCCAATACATCTTTACGTGAAGGAGAATACAGAAATCAAACCCCTGGTGACAGTTTTACGTATACTGGAATATTCTTTTTTTATTTTTTCAATTTAACCTTTAGGCAGCACGGTGGCACGGTGGTTAGCACTGTTGCCGCACAGCAAGAGGGTCCTGAGTTCAATTCCAACATCAGGCCGGGGTCTTTCTGTGTGGAGGTTGCATGTTCTCTCCGTGTTTGCGTGGGTTCCCTCCGGGTACTCCGGCTTCCTCCCACCGTCCAAAGACATGCAGCTTGTGGGGATAGGTTAATTGGATAATCCAAATTGCCACTAGGTGTGAATGTGCGAGTGAATGTGAGTGTAAGTGGTTGTCTGTCCCTGTGACAGGCTGGCGACCTGTCCAGGGTGTACCCCGCCTCTTGCCCTATGACAGCTGGGATAGGCTCCCGTGACCCTGAAAAGGATAAGCAGAAGCGAATGGATGGATGGAATTTAACCTTTAGTTTTCAAGGTAGTCTCATTGAGACCCGGTTCCTCGTTCACAAGAGAGACCTGGCACTCATACAAATATTACAGTGTGCAGTGTGCGGTCCACTACAGTCAAAAGGTGCGTGAAACCTCGTGACTGTGGCAGAGGACCAACCAGATCCACATGCACATGATCTAAACGCCTCCCTGGAATGCGGAAGGATTCGAGGGGCACCTGTGTGTGCCTATGGATTTTAGCGCGTTGGCATGGGATGCATGCCGCTGCCCAGTCATTCCCTGATTTATGAAGCCCTGGCCAAACAAACCTAGAACTGACCAGCTTGACCGAGGCCCGGACGTCTGGATGAGAGAAGGCGTGTACGGAGTCGAAAACGCGACGACGCCACGAAAGGGGAACTACAGGGCGTGGACAGCTGGTGGAAACATCACAAAGCAGGCTAGGCACGCCGTTCCACACGGGTCTGTCCTCCAGTACAAGGCCCGTTTGCGCAGACCGAAGGGCAAGGACGTCCAGGTCGGCCCGTTGGTCAGCGGCCATAGCTTCAAAGTCTATGCCAACTAGGGCTGCCACGATTTGTCGACTAGTCACGATTACGTCGATTATCAAAATCGTCGACGACTGATTTAATAGTCGACGCGTTGTTTGAAGCTTTGTAAGATCACAAAAGACGCAGGAATAAGTGGCAGGATTTAAGAGTGTAATAACGGACTGAAACAGAAGATGGCAGCATTGCATGTACAAGGATGTCAGCTACCGTTAAACCCCGAAGAAGAAGAAGAAGAAGCAGCTGTGTCCCAGAATTCATAGCGCGGCCCAGCGCAGTTTCCAACAATGGCGGCAGCTAGTTAGTTTTAATGTTACTCTTATTATTCTTTCTGGGTCACAAAATAAACGTTTAACATATTTTCAGGCGAGAATGTAGCTGTGTAAACCTCAAATATCTGCTCAGTTTATCAGGACACCACATATTTTCAAAAGCGCTCCGACGTTTTCGGAGACATCTGTTACCCACTAGCTCGTTAGCGAGCTGGGGGCTAGGCTCACTAGCGCCGTGAGAACACCGGACTCCCCGCAAATCGTTTTCAAACCCACCACCGTCTTTCGCTACTCAGGTTAAATATATATGAGTCACTTAGATAATTTAAAATGTTATTGTTTGGCTTTTTTTTTTAGTATTTTATTTGTTCCTGAGTAAATCAGTTTGGCTGAGATTAAAGTTATAGTTTTTACACAGCTGAATAAACGTCAAGCAGACAACTGATTATCAGAAGTGTGAGATGCTCCAGAATATACTCCAGTGTCCTGTTATATTTTAGATAGCAAGGAGTTTATTAAACTTCACCGAAACAATCTGCAAATTTCATTAAAATTTAATAAACTATCATCTTGTCTTTATTTTTAGTTAGCACAGACCTTAAACACTTAAAGCTGTAAGCTAATGATAGTTATATAAGAGCAGATGCTGCTGGTGCAATAAGCTGTAGTTTTACGTCCAATGGATGATGATCTGATTAGTCGACTAATCGCAAAAATAATCGGTGACTAGTCGACTATCAAAATAATCGTTTGTGGCAGCCCTAATGCCAACATAAACGGGAGAAATCAGCAGAAGCTCCGACCCTCGAGAAAAAAACGAAAATGCCGCGTCGCGAGGTGCAGGGCCAGCAACTCCCTGTCAAAAATGCTATATTTGCGCTCACTGTCCCTAAGCGTGCGACTGAAAAAAGCGAGCGGTTGCCAGACACCGGAGACCCGCTGTTCTACCACTGCGCCCATCGCCACGTCCGACGCATCGGTGGTCAACGCAATCTCCGCCGACGGAAACGGGTGGGCCAGCAGGGCGGTGTTTGCCAGCGCGGCCTTGGCCCCAGAAAATGCCTGGATGCGTTCAGGGAGCCAATCAATCGGCTCCTTAGCTGTTAGCAGGTGTGCAGCTCTGAGGAGAAAGCGGTTGTAGAAATTGACCATCCCCAAGAACTCCTGCAGTGCTTTAACGGACGTGGGACGCGGAAAAGCTGTAACGGCCCGGACCTTGTCCAGCAACGGAACCACACCATCAGCGGAAATGCGGTGGCCCAAGAAATCCAGAACCGGCAAGCCGAACTGGCACGTGGAGGGGTTGACGATCAGGCCGTGTGCTGCCAAGCGCTGGAAAACCTGACGCAGATGGGACGCGTGCCGACTCTCAGAACAGCTGGCCACCAATATATCGGCAAGGTACACAAAGACGAAAGGCAGCCCGCGCAAGGCAGAGTCCATCAACCGCTGAAAAGTCTGGACGGCCGAAAGGGGTAATAACGGCAGTTTTGGGGGACGTCTTCGGCACGCACGGGAACCTGGTGATACCCCGCACCAAGTCAATTTTAGAAAAAATCGAGGTGCCAGCGAGGTGGGCAGAAAAATCCTGGATGTGGGGAATGGGGTAACGGTCGTTCTCCGTGACATTATTCAAACGGCGAAAATCCCCACACGGCCGCCACCGACCGTCTGACTTGGGCACCATGTGTAGCGGAGAGGCCCAAGCACTATTCGAGCGCTGCACAATGCCGAGGCGCTCCATAGCGGCAAACTCTTCCCGAGCAATGGAGAGTTTCGCTGGGTCGAGGCGGCGCGTGCGTGAGAACACCGGGGGACCGACCGTCAGAATATAATGTTCAACCCCGTGCTTCATTGCCATGTTCGAGAAATTAGGAACAGTCAATGAAGGGAACTCCAAGAGCAAACGCTGAAAAACATTCCCTGAAGTCACTAAATTAGCCCGATTCAGGGGCTCGATGGTGCAAGTGAAACAGGGCATTGAAGAAAAAGACAGGGCATTGATTAAGCGTCTGTTAGCGACATCGACCAGCAGTCCGTGGGCACAAAGAAAATCGGCGCCCCAAATAGGTACAGAGCTAGCGGCAACAACAAAGGTCCATTGGAAATCCTTACCATGAAAACAAACAGTCACGAACCGTTCCCCGAATGTTGCGATGGGAGAGCCATTAGCCGCAATAAGCTGCGGTCCGCCGCCTGCTGCTAAACTGTCGGCGCCAGATGGGGGAAGGAGGCTCTTCTGGGAGCCGGAGTTGACCAGGAAACATCTCCCGGAGCACGAGTCTTCTATGAAGAGCAGTTTTTCTTTGTCGCCAGCAGCCGCTGCAGCGCGCTGGCGGGGCCCGTGTCCCAGGGTCGGAAAAGCGCAAGGCAGCACGCAGCGGCGCGCTCCAGGGCCAAAATGCTAATGGTAGAAACAGAGGTCCCGTCCGCGGTGTCGTTGTGCCGCGATCTTTGCCGTCAGCAAAGGATCGGATACGTCGGGGAAGGTCAGCAGGGAAGTGGAAGGCGCCGCCGGCGAGGCTGGAACTAGGTCGTGATTGTGGAAAGTGCGGGTAGCCAAGAGCATATGATCCGCGTCCTCAGCCAGGGAGCGATAATCCTTCATGCCCAGAAGCGGACAGTTGGCGAGGCCGGCTCTCACGGCCGCCGGCAGCTGTCGGAGGAAGATGTGTGCGAAGAGGAATCCTCCGTCGTCCGGTCCGAGAAAGGATAGCATGTGCTCATCAGTTCGAGAGCCGTACCGCCACCCAGGCCTGAGAGGGAGAGGAGCTTCTTGGCTCACTCTGCGTCGGAGAGGGCATAGCGCCGAAGAAGCAGCTCCTTAAGGGCGGCGTACTTCCCTCGGGTGGGTGGGTGCCGGAGGAGAGTCAACGCACGACGGGTGGCTAGCGAGTCGAGAGAGGCCACCACATGGTGATATTTCGTGTCGTCAGCCGAGGTGCCACGAAGAGCGAACTGAGCCTCCACGTGCACGAACCACGACGGGGGATCGTGAAGCCAAAAGTCCGGCAGCTCGAGCGCCACAGAAAACGCAGCTGCAGCAGGAGGCAGAGGGCTGGCGGCTGCTGATGCATCCAGAGCGGAGTCGGTGCCACCATCGGACTGCAGCATGTTCGAGTCAGGGGTCACCAATGTGGAGATAAACACAGACGACACGAGAGCTCTCGATTAACACTCTTCGTTTATTACTCATCACCACACAACTGAATACTTTTCCCTCCAAAACACAGCAACAACACTTCCTGATAACTAGGTGTGAGTGTAGCCCTCCAGTGGTCCACCACAACATCAATAATCTTTTTCATTATAGTGTTTTTGTTTAATTTCGTCAGAGGATTCACTAAACACTTAATTTCCAAGAAATCTGGATTTTCTGGCAATTATTTCATGGTTCAGACTTTAAAGAGTTAAAATCTGCACATGAAATCAAGTGAGAGAGCCTCAGGTCTTTCTGTAATGTACTACATGAAGACGCCTTCTTTCAGACCTCTTTACAAACTGATGGAACATAAATGCAACAAACTCCTGAGACCTCAGACTACAACTAAACCGTTCACTTAACATGTAATCTGAGAAATAGAGGGGGCTAAACCACTGCAATAATACAGTGAGACTCTAAAGGAGCCTTTTCTGATTTCTATTAATTGTGCAGGACTTTAAATTCATTTCAGCAGTTTTCCTGCTGAGTGAGCACACACAGGCCCTGATTTGCTCTTCTGTCCATTTTTGTGTTTCCTGAGAGTGCAGCAAGGTCTCTGTTGTGTCTTTCTTAAGGCATGTCACCTGTTCACATTAATTACTTTAATATTTCCAGTGTTGTATTCTAAACTGCATCCCGAGTCGTTTTACCATCAGTGCATCCTGAGCATTACAATGGAAATGGATGAAGGGCATGTGTAGCAGTACAATCTTGCACTAACCAAGGTAACTCTAATTGATAACAGGATAACATAAAACTCTCTGATAAACAATCTCTCCTATCCTGGAAGGTCCGGGATAAAATGTCCAGCAATGCACGTTTCATCCTGGAGCTGTTTTTTTCCACTGATTGCGGCGAATGCTGTGAGTTAAGGTAAGTTCAACCCAACCGAAATTGATTTTGCACAAGACCGATGAGGGGGGAAAATGGCTTTTAACATGTTTGTTACAAGTTGAGGAGATGTGTAATGCTCGTTGGTACAAAACCCTGCAAACCCATCAAAAGCAACCATAAGATCTGGAAGAAAACAAGTGAAAAAGAATTCACCTTTTCAAAGAATAGTACAGAAAAATGGAAGAAATTGACATTCATAATTGGCTTATGAATCACTGGATTGTTTAAGAGGATATGATGTCTTTAACTTTGTATTTGACAAGGGTTTGTTTGTAGTTTTTCCTCTCTAATTTTGTTTAATATTAACCAAGTGAATATAACTTTTCATTTAGAGCACCAGTCATAAAATGAAATAAAAAAAAATTCAGAATGATCAGAAATAAAGAGGCAAAACTTGCAGAATTCACTGGAAGCTGGAGATGAAATAGAAATCCATCTGAGCCCAGATTTATTCACTGTTGATGGTACAGTTCAGTCGTATATTCTGAATATCTAAATGCAAATGGTGCGGCTGGTCTTGAAAAAGAAAGGTCAAAGCAGAAATCATGAAAGCAGTGTGATAAAAGTGGCGAAATAGGTGAAACAGCCTCGTGGTGTGAATCTGTGTCCACCGCTAAGTACGTGGGTTTGCGTGCTGTCCTCCACGCCGGCTTTAAAAGATGACAAGGTCCTTCCCCAGAGGGCAGCTGGACGCATGGAAATGGAAATGAAAAGTCTGAGGGCTGAGAGCTGCAAGGACACATGAGATATGTTTCCCAGCAATGATGCATAACATTCACAGAAGGAGGAGGAAGTGGTGGGTTAGATATTAAAGATGAGGAGGGAGATTTAAAATGGAAAGCAAAGAGCACTCTAAAGCAAACCATACATGGCAATTACAGCTGTATTCAATGCCACATGTGCATGTGGAGAATACAGATGACGTTTAGAGTAACAGCAGTGTAGGAGTTTAAATGTACATCTTTCTTCAGAGGAAAAGTCACATTGTTATGGGTTTTCCCATCAATACCGGGAAACAGACTGAACCAGCGGCCACCAGGGGGTGTTTTCACATTTTATTTTAAATGGGTGTCAGAAAAGTCTTTCAGAAGTGTAAACCACAAGGAAACCACCTGGAAGTTGAAAAGTTAACAATCTTTAATTGCGAACACAAATGACGAGACACAACTGCCCTATAACAATATTACGGGCAAACTGAAGCTGGAAATTTAACTTCAAGATCATGGCGCTAACAAAATGCAGTCTGGTTAAACCATAAATATGTGTTACTACTTCAAGAGTGAGAGAGTTAGGAAGTGTCGAACATTAAAAAGAAGGAAGAACGCTTTTTCAGCACGATGAGACCTCTGGCAGAACCAGGCTCAGCCAAATCTAATTGTAAAGAAATTAAAAGAAAACTGATCCTACTTCTAAATAGATCCATGTCCTGTTGAAGATCAGGGTGTCTCTGCTGGGCTGGAGTCGGCATTCACACAGGTTTATCTGGGTTCTGGGCACACAAATTTGTTTGTGCGATTTTTTCTGTCCTGAATGCAGTTCACACTTTACCGTATTCTCTGCTTTTTGTGCAGCGAAAAAAAGTATCCCAACTGTTTACCATTCCACCAAATTAGCTAAAATAAGCCGATTGTAGCGCAAAAGTGAAGGAAGAAAAAAAAAAAAGTATGTTTGGTTGATGTTTTTATCTTTCTATTTGCCGACGTGTAACTGAAGAACGTAAGTAATGACATAATAGTAACTGTAAAGTAATTACTGGATTTAGTACAGTAAAGAGTGGCATTACAGTCTTACTGAAAATGTAATGTGATTACAGTAACAAGATGCCTTGTAAAAACCAATGGTGAATGCTCAGCGTGAGGCTTCAAAATGAGATTCAAAACAGGTAGAACCAGTCTCCATGTCACAGTCTGGCGAGGGCAGACTGTATGAATTGAAAAAGGACCCAAAATGCAGACTCCAAGGAACAGGGAACAAAACTTGAATGTTAACAAAAAGCGAGCCGTTTAATATGGCTGGTAAAAAAGGTACAAACAAAGGGCAAGGCAAACTGAAGCAAAATTAACACAAACCTAAACTGGGAAATCTAAACAAACAATAAGAAAAACCTAGACAAGAAACTTGGAAGCATGGCATAGGAAACATGGCGTGGACAACAGACGACCTGACAATCACACACTGAAAACAGAGGACTTAAATACACAGGAGGTGATTAGGGGAAGTGGAGACACATGAGGAAACAGCTGGCACACATGAACATAATGACGTCACAGTGGGAGAGTAAAACTGAACATGATGAACACAGAACACCAGACCTCTTCACAATAAAACAGGAAACATAATGAGACATAGACATGACAACCCGAACTTGACAACGTAAGACACAGACATGAAACGCATGAAGAGCAAGGGAGATTTAACATAGTTGGAACACGAGGGGGAAATAATAAGAACTAGAAACACTTAGGCATGATAACAAATAAACTTAGGAAACCTGATAAGCTTAAACATACACTATGAACATCAAAAGAACTGAAACTCAAAACACTGGGTCATAAGACCCAGGACCGTGACACTCCATCTTTGATGTATAGTCTTTGCTTTAGTCCAAAGTTGGCGAGCTTCAGTTACCAGAGTTAAAATAGCACGTTACACATCATGCTAGTGCGCCTCTATGAGTGCGTTTGTCTATGAGGCAATTTTTAAGGCACTTTGTCTCTTAAGGTAGAAAAACAGCATTTGACATCAATTTAGCATCCCTTAAAACTCTTTGACCAATTCCTGCTTGTTTTTGTTGTTTTTGTTTGGTTTTTTTTTCAGTAAAACTGACGAGAGATGCCGCTAAGGGTTTGTTTGTTATTTCGTTTGAGCACTGGGACTAATAATGGACTATAAGAGGACAGGCTGTTCTGCTGCAGAAGCCAACTTATTAATAGTGCTTCATTCGAGTCCAAGAAGTCAAAAGCTTTTAGTTAGTATGGCTGCACAGACCTCAGACAAACAAGGGATAGTTTGTTGTTGTTTAGTTTACTTTTGATTTTATTTCTGTGGAAAGTACAGGAGGGTGGGGATGGGGGTCGGGGATGGAGACAAACTATATGGCTAAAAAAGAAAGAAAAACATCTCTCCAGAAGTAATATGGCTGTGCTTTTTACATCAGCTACATGTAATAACACTGGATTTGTCAGAGTGAATTAAAAGGTGAATCACTGTGGAGGTCACTGATTAAATCAGCAGCGTCTCGTATATCATACACACTATGCATTACAGGTTTACACTGCCTAAATTCTTCTCTTCTTCCAGACAGACAGAATGAAATTCAGTTACTTTCTATTGTGTCATGTGTTGATTGTAAAATTAGTGCCGGAGGAAGCCTTAAGATTCTCATAGCATCTGTCTGCCAATGAAACTGAATCCAGGCAGTCTGGGTGGAGGAGTGTGTCTGCGGTTTTCTGCGTCCTGTTTTATTAACTTCAGTGGAGGTTACACTATAGTTCCAGTTTGTGTGCTTCTTTTACCCTAATGGACCCAAAAGAGGATTTTCAAGGATGTGTACGAACTGATAAAACTGCACTAAAGAGTCCATTAGTAGCTGTTCTTCACAACTTATAGAAGTTCAAGTTTCCATTTCTCCATACTCCATTCTGAGTATTTTGTAGATGTCCTTAAAAGACAGATCTGCTACAGACAATTGATTAAATGCCCCAGAACTACTTATGCTAATGGACCTGTTGGTGACCTCAAGAATAAAATCGAAGAATTAGCTTTTGTTGCACATGCAGTGTTTCAAATGGATCTCTTTCCATGCTAATGCTCTCATTTACAATTTGGCATATCTACTAGTCCTTATTTCAATTGAATCCAATTTTATTTATGATCTGTGATCTTCAGGAACTGGATTTAACAGGGAGCCAGTAAAGAGAAGCCAGCATAGGAGAAATAGGCTCTGTCTTTCAAATGCAAGAAAGCAGTCCTATATGTTTGTTCAATATGGATATTGAAGAACATATCCTGTTCAAAGCAACTCCAAGATTCCTCACAGTGTTACTGGAGATACCATGTGTCCAATATTGTGCTAAGCCCAGTATTTGTAGGCTGAGCACAATATCTGAATTTAAAAGAAGAAACTTATTGTTAAGGTTCAAATATTGAGGAAGGAGAGTACAAACAACCATGGTCCAACAGCTTGGTCAAACAATTGATTTTAATGAAATACACGCGTGGGAAGACCAGCTCCGTTCGCAGACAGGGCTGATCTCTGACTTAATCAAAGCATAAACAGATATTTTATACCATCAGGGCTTAAATTTAATGACGCCCCCTCAACGTCAGATCAATTTCATACATAGGTCGGATCAAAACCACAATGACTTTTAACACAGTTTAAAAAGAACATTGTCTCTGTCTTCATAGCAGATGTTTCCTGTCAACCTTTCTGATTAGCGCTTCTTCAAAACCGCAGACAATGATTTTGCAGTGAGCGAGCACTTCTGCAAGCCCACAATTACAAGCAAACATGATATGTCACAACCTTACGTGGCACTCTGTGTCACCTCTCACCTACTAACGCTCACAGTCAAACAGAGGCCACTGTCAACAATTTACCAAAATTATAGATGTAATATAAATTGAATAAATGTTTTAACCAACTGATACTACTTAAAACTCAATACAAGAATATGAACATATAAAAGATAATAAAAATGACCTGATATAAGTGTTTTGTAAGCATGTATTGCAATTCCTTCTATGTTCTAGTTTCCCTCAACATGTATCACCTGGACAGTCACGCCAGTGAAGCTTAAGACCCTTAACGAACCGAACATCAACTGAAAATAAGCACAGATATGCAATATGTATAAAATAGTTATAACTGCATCTGGAATACAAGGTTAATATGATAACAGTATGGATAAACATCTTAAGGCCATCTTAAAACTATCTGTTACACTGTTAAAGCAATGATCATACTGCAGATTATATTGTGCTGGTAAAATACTTTTGTTCATCCCCACATTATCTTTGAGACATTCCTGTATTTTAACTAATTAGTATGTGTTATCTGGTGTTATGGATAGATAGAGCTGGGTGTCATCGGCATAGCAGTGGTAATGTCTGCTATGCCTTCTAATGATACTGCCTAAAGGCAGTATGTATAATGTAAACAGAATTGGTCCTAGCATGGAAGCCTGAAGAACTCCCCATGTACATGAACAAAATGGAGTCTATTAGATACATATGACTCAAACTACTGCAATGCAGTACCTTTAATTCCCACAGCATGCTCCAATCTCTGTAATAAAATACTGAGGTCAAAAGACTGCAAAGCAGGACTTAACAAACCAATGAGTAACATCATGGCAAGTGCTTTTATCTTTTATTTACAGTTACATGAATTGATTGAGCTGAGTTCAATTTCACCAGCAACACCCTGCCAGGCTTTGGATCACCAGTGAACCACATCCTGTTACATCTGACATACAACTAAGACATTATTTCATAAAAGAGCATCATACCAACAGTCCTGATGGTGGTAGTGTGATGGTTACAGCTGGACTGGCCATCGGGCATACTGGGCATTTGCCCGGTGGGCCGATGGTGATTTTTCGTTTTCATGGGCCAATGTTTTGGCCTTTTTTTGTTTTGTTTTGTTTTTTTTTGTTACGGTATAAACAAATGAAAGGTGGTGGATTGGCCAATATGTCATGATCGACTCTGGGATGGACCAATTAGGAGGTTGGATACCCCTCCCCCTTGCTTGGGCAGCAGGTCTTATCACAGACAAACAGAAGAAAATGGTTTTGCGGTATCCGTATTGAGCTGAAAAGGAATACAGTTTGTCCCGTACTTCAGCTAGAATGAAAAAAATGACACAAAGCTGGAGTTATTCTGTGTCTTTACGCTGCGCACCTGCCTTCTTCTCTCTTCTCTCCCCCTCCCTCTCCTCTTGCTACTTCAATCATGAAATTGATCGGATCAATGACCAGCTGATCGTCTTTTCTGTCACAAGACCTGTTGCAGCGGGCGCGTAGTCTTTGGCCTGCTGCAGAGGAGGGTTGACGCAGTGAGCTCACAGGGCGGCGCGGAGGCGGGGAGGAACAGGTGCACAGGACTGTTTCATGGGAGAGACCAGTCTTATGTCATTGCAGTGAGAAGGAGACACAAACTGGGAGTGACGGAGTGGCTGCGTCCCGACTGGTGCCAGACACCGCAGGGGAAAAACTTTACATGAATAAAGCACAATTGTAAAAGCAACTCAGAAGTGTCTGTGTGTGGGTCCTGTGTCACACCCGTCTCTTTCTTTATGGATTTGCTTTGCACCAGAAAGAGGAAAAACCATCGGAGCACGTTTAAGCTTGAGCAGCTGTTGTTAGAATTTATTTAATATTACTTTCTACTATCAGCTGATGTTTGCTGGAGCCACAGCTGTTAAGCTGCTGGTCATGATATCAGTTTGTATATCTGGTGAGAGGGAAACATGAAGATGAAACCAGGAGATGTCCTTACTGAATCATCAGAGCTGAACAGGTGATGGAGAAACAGGTTGACCTTTTAGGTCACATGAATGAGTTAAAGTTATGAACTGTTTCTGAGAGACAAATAACACCAGGATCCTTTTTTTACGTAACTGACAGCTGGTAACTGTGCAGGGGTGGGTCTAGCAAAGCTTTGCCAGGGGGCCAGGTAGGGCATTAACAGGGAAAGGGGGCACAAAGAAATACTTTTCTTTCTTATTCTCATTTAAAATATCTGGCTTATATTAAATAATTATCTGAATCTTACAACCAAAGTTTTTATCTGATGTAAAATGTATAGAAATCATACATATACCAACAAGACACCACAGCGTTTGTTTTCATTCAAAGACTTTATGGCTTTAATACCTGGTGGGCTGGTCTCTAGTCAAAATGCCCGAGCCGATTTTTTGTCCCAGTCCAGCCCTGGTGGTGGTCTTGGGCTGGTCCCTGGATGGCTTGCTGTAATTGATGCATCCATGAGTTCTGCTCTACCAAAAAAAATCCCGAAGGGGAATCTCCGACAATCACTTCACATTCTTAAGGTCAGAAACACTTGGGTTCACCAAGTCCACCTCTGAATGACTCAAAAAACCCCAAAATGAAGGTGTGGCAGAGTCAAAATCTGGACCTAAGTCAGATTCAGATGCTTTGGCATGACCTCAAACAGACCGTTCATCAGCCAGAATTCAAACAATTCTACATAGAAGAGTGGAACCAAATTCCTCCACAGCAATGTGAAAGACTCATTGCCACACAAACACTTGATTACAGTTTTTGCTGCAGAGGGTGGCACAACTAGTTATTAGGTTTAGGGGGCAATTACTTTTTCACACAGGGGCAGGTAGGTTTGTGTAGCTTTTATCCCATAATAAATGAAATCATCAGCCCAAGACCCAGCCTTCAAATTCCTCAGATCCAAGTCTGATCAGGAGGATCTGCTGGAAATGGTGAGCAGAGGTCAAAGCTGTTGTAGCCAGCACAACAGAGACCTACTCAATATTAAGCAAGTTGTTTTGATGTTGGGGCCAATCTGTGTATGTGTGCAAGCAACACATTTAGTTGGTTGTTCAAAAAGCTATAATCTGCAGTACATTTTCTACTATCCCACAAGATCCGCTGGGAAATGAGTGCAATGTGGTGAGATGCAAATTCAACACATTTTTAGTATCCCAGCACAAAAAGGGATCAACTCGAGGACACACAAGGACGTGATTTCCCAGCTCACAAAGACATCAATTTACCAAAGAATGAGAATTATATTAAGTTTAAGTGAGATGATGTCACCTATATGTAAACTGAAACACTAGTATCTAAAGTGAAACAAGTTGGTGCTAATTGCATTTTTCATTAAATCTGGTTGCTTCACTTCCTCTCGAGTCCCCTCGAGCATGGCACTTAAAAACCAGTTGCCTCACTCCCTCAGGCTGTAATGTTTTCGAGACCACGTAACTGATGTAGGCACTTTCTGTCTCCCTGTGTAGCCTAAGTGAAAGCTTCGACATTCTCAAATGGCCTTTAAAACCTCCTGATGCAATGTCAAAGGCATCAACCACATGGATGTGAGTGAGAGAAAAAGAAAAAAAGAACGAGATGGTTTCTGTTTTTCATCCTGTGGAGAAAAAACATCTGCAGATGAGGTGTTATGGCCTTGACAGTTCTGTCTTCATGTGTTAATCCTCTTCTCAGCAGCCCTTTCTCCACAGGCAGCTTATGTACATTTTCCTCGATTAACACCTCCTTCCTATTTTAGGAGCTCGGGGAGTCATTTCATGGTAACCACATTTGCTTAATTACATAAGAGAGACAAAAAGAAACAGAGAGAGAGATGGAAAGAGAAGTCAGGGCTCTGTGACTGCAGACTGCCGCGCTCCTCTTTAGCTTGGAGACGATGTTCAGACTCAACTCCAAACACAATTAATGTTGGACGAGAGCCGAGGGCACTCCAGGCAGATGAAGAGCATTGTAGCGGAGGACGAAGCCGGTGTTCTGGCGCCTCACAGTTCAACCTGCAGTCCTCCACTAAGCAGATTTTAACAGGAAAAATACTTCCAGACACTACTGGATCTCATTTATCGGAGTCATTTTGTGATGTAGTGCTATAATTTACCTCTCTTACATCGATTACCTCTGTTTCAGTTAGTGAATTCCTATATTTCCCAGGACAACCTTAACCTTAGTATTCAAGCCTTTCTTGTATAGGCGCACTAAGTCTATTTCCCGGTCTTGTGCATACAGAAATTGATTTCTGTGCCTCTTCTTTGATGTTGAGTTGCTCAGCGCTAGGTCAAAGAGGCTGTACACAAGATCACAAATGTGGAGTTTAAGGCATCTGACTTAAATCAGGAGCCATATTGCATGTAGAGACTACTTCACACTGCATATTTGCAGTGAAAAAAAAAGGTCCAACTGTGGTGCAGCTTGTGATTGTGTCAATACGTGACTGAAAGGTATGAAAGGTTTATCTGACCTAAAACTGGAAAAACTTGTCATAATATTTGTTGAAATGTATATAAATTTTAAGTCAAATTTCAAAAATGACTTAATTGTAGCAAATTATTAAACAACATTAGAAAACTACTACATATGTAAAACACTTACACTCATACAGTTAGGTCAAAAGTATACATACAGGCTCAAATATATACATACACACACTCAAATCTTATTAAGTGGTGCTGAAGGTTCTACGGTGTCTTTTAATTTCTCATTAGTGATTGACAATAACTGGTAGTTTGTACCTTGCATAAGATTATATTCAGAACAACAGGAAATTCCAAGGAATTCAGTGAAGATCTACGAAGGAGAACTGTAGACTTCATGAAGTTGGGAAGGTCTCTTGGAGCCATTTCTAAGCAACAGCAGATTCAAAGATCATCAGTTCAAAAAATTCAAAAAATTGTGCATTAACTACAAGTTATTTATATATGTCACCACTTTGCCAAGGTCTAGGAGAAGATCCAGGACCCTCAGATAAGTGGAAATTGATTAGGATGTTGAGGAACAGCTCAGGAACCACTAAGGCTCAAGCCTGCCATTGACTGGAAAATGCTGGAACACCAGTGTTACTGTCCACAGGAAAGCATAATTTTCATCGCCATGGACTGACAGGGTGCTGACCAAGAAAGAAGCCCTTGCTCCAAGATCATCACCTTCAAACGTGACTAGGGATGGGTATTGATAAGATTTTCACGATTACGATTCCATTTTCGATTCTGTTTAACGATTCGATTCTTTATCGATTCTCTTATCGATTCTTTTTAAAAAAGGAGAACACTAAGGTCGATTAGCTTAGAACTTTGTTTTATATCTTCTCTTTGAACAAGATAGAAATTTAGGAGTAACATGGCCTTACAAACCCAACAGTGAGATCTTAAGAGATCCAGCCTACGGCTCTTCAATGGGGTGTCACAGGGTCCCCAGGAAAAAAAATTGTAAATGTAAAATAATAAAATAAATATTCTTCTGTAGCAATAAAAAAGTATAACATAAATTATTCTGTAGCAATTACACAAGAATATCCAGTAATGTCCCTGCCTACAATTAAACACATTCACTTACCAAAGTGAAATCGGGGGCATCTGCTGTGGCAAATGGGTGCAAGTCTTTTACCACAAACTTAGTCACTGCTCGGTGACATTCATCTATCCTGGCCTGAAAGGAGACGCTACCGGTAGACTGCAGTGAGAACTGCCAGCATCTGAGCCAGACTCTGTCTCTCTCATCATGGTCACCTAAATGCACAGTAATGGCAGGTTTTGTAATAAGGCAGATCGTGCTAGCATAATATGCACTGTTAGTTGATTATTTACCTGCCGCATTAACGGGAGAGGACGTGCAAACGTTACCGCTGCTGCTGGGTTGAGATTCACGAGTCCGGAGCGGAATTAAAAACACGACATTCATCTAAGGTCATCGTGTGTTTTGTGAGCAAATGCTTTTGCATATTCGTAGTGTTTCCTCCCTTAAATGAAATATCTACTTTGCAAATATTGCAAGTTGCCCTGTTGTCATCCGTTCTGGTAAAGTATAACCAAACTTTTGAGCATTTGAGCCGCTTACACGCCGTATTTCCTGCCAGGTAAATGACGCTCCGCAATGTGGTGACGTCATTCGGGGCGACTGGAATCGATAAGGGAATCGTTTGCAAAACTGGCAAACAATTCCAAGGAATTGAACCAGTGGGAACCGGTTCTCAACAAGAACCGGTTTTCGATACCCATCCCTAAACGTGACTGAAATTTACAGCTGCCCACATGAACAAGCCAAATACCTTCTGGAGAAAAGTTTTATGGTCAGACGAGACAAAGGTTAAGCTATTTGGCCACAATGACGAGATGTATGTTTGAGGCTTTTAAACCTAAGAAGGCCGCCAAGCATGGTGGTGGTAGCATCATGCTCTGGGGCTGTTTTGCTGGTGGTTTTGTTAAATTGAACAAAGTGGATACTGAAGGAGGAGAACTGCCTCAAAATTCTTCAACTTCACCTCAAATAAACAGCTAGATGGTTGAAACTTGGACACAGTTAGCTGTTCGAACAGGACAGTGATCCTTAACAAATTAAAACTGGTTTTGAAATGGATGAAGCAGATAAAATATTACGTTTCTGGAATGGCCTTTCCAAACCCCGACTTCAACACTATTGATAACTTGTGGATTATGCTTAAAAGCCAGGTCTGTGTCACTAAACCAACCACATTAAATGAACTTCACCAATTCTGAGAAGAACAGTGGTCAAATAGCTAATAATATGCCTGATGCTTGTTGATGCCTACCAAAAGTAATATTTGAGCCTGTTTGGATTAGAGAAAATCCAAAATAAATTGAAACTTGTGTGCCCAGTTCTTCAAGTCATTAAAGATGTATATTGTACAATCATTTCACTCTGGAAAAAGAACAGTTTAAATAAATCATTAAAAGCACAATATTACCATGATATTCATACCCATGATGAGTGGATGTGAACTTTTGACCACAACTGTGTTCACACTTCACTTAAACCTGAATTATTAGGTATTTGAAAATAGCACAAAAACAATATCTAGTGTAAAAATGAAGAAATTTTTAATCCAGCGCTAGCAACATGTTTCAGAAAGTTTGGCAAGGGCAACAAAACATTGTAAAAGTTGTTTAATGTTTTAAAAAATAAACAAACAAAAGGAAAAAAAAGACAGCTGGTGGATCGTCTCACAACTATTGAGGTTAATTAGTACATGGCATAAAAAAGGGCAAGAGAGGCCAGAGAGAGTTTCACCACTCTGTGAGAGACTGTGTGGGTTCAACAAGCTAACAATGCGAATTTCCAGCAATTTGTTGATTTTATCAAGTGTGGTTTATAATATTAAAGATTTCAGAGAAATCTCATCACCCAAGTGAAGAAGAAACAGATGCTGAACTGCACAGCATGAAAACAGACGTGATCACTGCACAGTGAATATCTTGATGCATGCTCAATCATCCAGGTAAGTAAATCTCCAAAAGTTGATTCTGTTCATCTGGATGTAGCATTTTGTGAGAGAAACATTTCGTCACTTATCCAAGTGACTTCTTCAGCCTCAGCTGACTGCAGGTTTCCCCAAATCTTATAAACAGCACATTCGCTTAATGACTGAAACCAGCCCACTGACGGAACAATCTTAATCTTAATTATGCAAATTCTTGTGGACACTCTTTCAAGGATGAGGATGTACACATCCTGGACAGGGAGGAACGCTGGTTTGAGCGCGGAGTCAAGGAGGCCATTTACGTGAAAAGGGAAAGACCATCTCTGACTCGAGGAGGGGGCCTAAGGGTACATCTTTCACCATCTTACAATGCTGTGACTGCAGCCATTCCCCAACTCTCTGTGAATGGTACTCATAGCCATAGATCAGTGGTCTTTGATCAGTGGGTTTTGGTCAGTGGTTGTTGGTCAATGGTCATGAGAATTTGCATAATGGAGATTAAGGAACTGACCTCCCAGCCCATTGTTCCCTCAGTGGGCTGGTTTCAGTCATTGTGCAAATGTACTGTTTATAAGATTTGGGGAAACCTGCAGTCAGCTGTGACTGAAAAAGTCACTTGGATGAAATGTTTCTCCCACAAAACGCTACATCCAGATGAACAGAATCAGCTTTTGGAGATGCACAGTGAATAGTTTGTCACGACATCCACACGTTAAAACCATCACGCAAAGACAAAAGCACTATACTCATTGGACATCAAGAAGTTTAAAAAGTTTTACATAAAAAATGCCCGTTTCCTCCTACACTTGCACTACAGTCAGCTAATTCCTGTTCATGTGCAGAGAGGGGGAAATTACTTTTGAATGGTAAATGGTCTGTATTGGTATAGCGCTTTACTAGTCGCTAAGGACCCAAGTGTCTTGCCCAAGGACACAACAACCAAGACTGTCCAAGCCGGGGCTCGAACCGGCAACCTTCTGATTACAAGGCAAACTCCCAACTCTTGAGCCATGATCGCCCACAGGCATGGAGATATGGACATTACTTATATTTTTATTGCATGTAAGAACAAGAGCACGATGGTAATGGGCAAACCGCTAACCCAGAAGTAGGGATGGGTATCGTTTAGGTTTTGTCCGATACCAGTATCGGTACTTTTGAAACGGTGCCGGTGCTTAAACGGTGCTCGAACCGGTGCTCGAACAATGAAGAACACAAACTTTGTCCAAAAACCTCTCATGTTTAGCTGTTGTTTTGTGAAAAGATAACAATGTTAGCCTTTTCTGCAGCTATACGGGATTTATGTCATCACTCTTGGCTGGAAGCAGTGCTTAATCAATGGGAAAAAACCCCCACAAACTTTGTCCAAAAACCTCTCATGTTTAGCTGTTTCCCACTTTTTCTTTGGTCATTTCAGCCTTTTTGGCCAGGGTGAAGGGAGTATCTGCCATCAAACAAGAAGACAGCCACATGTAACTACGACTGTGTTTGCTAGTTCACCTTACATGCATTAATGTAATAACATTGTAATAACGCAATGCATTGTAATAACGTGGTTAGCCTACTCAACGTAAATTACACACGAACAACATTAAGCTACTCACTCAGAGAAGAACGGCTGCTGCTGCCATCATCATCCTCATCATTTCTGCTACACTGGCAGGGCTAGGGGCCAGGACTCTACTCCTCGGGTTCTTGGGGGATGTTGCTAACTCCGGGTCTGATAACAGGCAACCCACCCGCAGTAGATGTGCTCGGTGTGAGGTCTCGCAGTTAGCTATCAAATATGGTGCATTTCTCAGCCAGGTGTTTCATCAGATTCGAGGAGTTACCTCTTTTGCACAGTATCATCTTAAAGCACTTGTTGCAGGCTGCTGAGTTTGCATCTTTTGCTGTGAAGTACAGCCAGACTTTTGACCGCTTCACTTTGGGCATTTTTAATCTGTAGCTTTGCTCTAAAAGAACGTACGTGCCTGGGCCCGCCTACTACGCTTGCAAAGGTAAAATGATTGGCTAGAATTCAAAGTGTATTACATCTCAGGGAAAAAATTGCACCGAAAGAATGCACCGAAATGTGCGCTGCTTTTTCAGTCTGGTTACTACCGTTTATGTCAGAACCGGTGCCATTACCGGTACCCATCCCTACCCAGAAGCCAGAGTGACGTTAAGGCATGCTGACCCCAGTCCAGCAGCCTGAGCCTGTAACTTCAACTCTACACAGTGTCGATTGCTGTAAAGTCTCTTTTTGCTGATTTTTAACTTTTCTTTGTCCTTAAACTTAAACACAAAATGAAAGATGGTTTCAGAGTTTTGTGACAGTTCAGCCTAAATTAAGGCAAAAGTTTACAGTGTTGTAAAATAGGACAATACTGCACATCCAAAAAAAACAATTGTCCTCTAACAGACAGGACAGTCTCTGAAAAGATACTGTACAGGGAGTGCAGAAATATTAGGCAAGTTGTATTTTTGAGGAATAATTTTATTATTGAACAACAACCATGTTCTCAATGAACCCAAAAAACTCATTAATATCAAAGCTGAATGTTAAAATGCTCTTCATAGACTACAGCTCTGCATTTAACACCATAATTCCCTCCACACTCACCACCAAGCTGGAGCATCTGGGACTCAGCTCATCTATGTGTCAGTGGATCTCCAACTTCCTAACTGGCAGACCACAGGCAGTAAGGATGGGCGGACATGTCTCAGCCTCCACCACTCTCAGCACTGGAGCCCCCCAGGGGTGTGTTCTGAGCCCCCTGCTGTACTCTTTGTACACATATGACTGTGTGGCCACTACCAGCTCCACCACCATCATCAAGTTTGCTGACGACACCGTCGTGGTGGGCCTGATCTCTGATAACAACGAGACGGCCTACCTGAAGGAGATTAAGAATCTGGAGAACTGGTGCCAGAGGAACAACCTCCTTCTAAACGTCAGTAAGACAAAGGAGCTGATAGTGGACTTCAGCACTAAGCAGGAGAGGAACTACCAGACCCCCGTCATCAACGAGTGCCCAGTGGAGAGAGTGGACAGCTTCAAATACCTCGGAGTTCACATCACGCAGGACCTGTCATGGTCCTGTCACATCAACACCGTGGTGAAAAAGGCCCGACAGCGTCTCTACCACCTCAGACGCTTGAGAGACTTCCAACTGCCCTCCAAGGTGCTCAGGAACTTTTACTCGTGCACCATAGAGAGCATCCTGGCGGGAAACATCTTAACCTGGTTCGGGAACAGCACCATGCAGGACAGACGAGCTCTACAGAGGGTTGTGCGGTCAGCTGAGCGCACCATCCGCTCCGAGCTCCCTGACCTGCACTCAATCTACAGCAGGCGGTGCTGGACCAAGGCCAGGAAGATCGTGAAGGACCTCAGCCATCCCAACAACGGACTGTTCTCTCTGTTGAGGTCAGGAAAGCAATTCCGCTCCCTGAAGACCAACACAGAGAGACTGAGGAGGAGCTTCTTCCCGCAGGCAATACGGTCTCTCAATCACACCACCACACAGTACTGACCCACACATATGGTTCTTACACACACACTGGACTTTCTGGACATTGTTTTTGCACAACACTGGTCACTATATTCTTCATTTCCGGTTAATACTTGTACAGCTGCTGTTATTGTGTATATATTTATTTATATTTAGATTTCTTCATACATTCTTATATAGTTCTATATTGTGTATTGTGTATTTTGTTGTACAGTTATTTTATTTTCAACTTTAATTTATATATTTTATCTTATTCCTTCCCAGTTAAATTTACCCTTCATTCTAATTTGTGTTGTACAGTTATTTCATTTTTAACCTTAATTTATATTTTATTCCTTCTTAGTTAAATTTACCCTTTTTAATTTTTCATATTTATTTCCTATCTTATTCATAGCCTTTCCTTTTTTGTTTTCTTTAGGTCACGAGCAGTTGTCCAAGCATTTCACTACATATCGTACTGTGTATGACTGTGTACGTGACAAATAAAATTTGAATTTGAATTTGAATTTTGAATTTGAATGTTTTTGGAAGTAGTTTTTAGTTTGTTTTTAGTTTTAGCTATTTTAGGGGGATATCTGTGTGTGCAGGTGACTATTACTATGCATAATTATTAGGCAACTTAACAAAAAACAAATATATACCCATTTCAATTATTTATTTTTACCAGTGAAACTAATATAACATCTCCACATTCACAAATATACATTTCTGACATTCAAAAACAAAACAAAAACAAATCAGCAACCAATATAGCCACCTTTCTTTGCAAGGACACTCAAAAGCCTGCCATCCATGGATTCTGTCAGTGTTTTGATCTGTTCACCATCAACATTGCTTGCAGCAGCAACCACAGCCTCTCAGACACTGTTCAGAGAGGTGTACTGTTTTCCCTCCTTGTAAATCTCACATTTGATGATGGACCACAGGTTCTCAATGGGGTTCAGATCAGGTGAACAAGGAGGCCATGTCATTAGTTTTTCTTCTTTTATACCCTTTCTTGCCAGCCACGCTGTGGAGTACTTGGACGTGTGTGATGGAGCATTGTCCTGCATGAAAATCATGTTTTTCTTGAAGGATGCAGACTTCTTCCTGTACCACTGCTTGAAGAAGGTGTCTTCCAGAAACTGGCAGTAGGACTGGGAGTTGAGCTTGACTCCATCCTCAACCCGAAAAGGCCCTACAAGCTCATCTTTGATGATACCAGCCCAAACCAGTACTCCACCTCCACCTTGCTGGCGTCTGAGTCGGACTGGAGCTCTCTGCCCTTTACCAATCCAGCCACGGGCCCATCCATCTGGCCCATCGAGACTCACTCTCATTTCATCAGTCTATAAAACCTTAGAAAAACCAGTCTTGAGATATTTCTTGGCCCAGTCTTGACGTTTCAACTTGTGTGTCTTGTTCAGTGGTGGTCGTCTTTCAGCCTTTCTTACCTTGGCCATGTCTCCGAGTATTGCACACCTTGTGCTTTTGGGCACTCCAGTGATGTTGCAGCTCTGAAATATGGCCAAACTGGTGGCAAGTGGCATCTTGGCAGCTGCACGCTTGACTTTTCTCAGTTCATGGGCAGTTATTTTGCGCCTTGGTTTTTCCACAGGCTTCTTGCGACCCTGTTGACTATTTTGAATGAAACGCTTGATTGGTCGATGATCACGCTTCAGAAGCTTTGCAATTTTGAGACTGCTGCATCCCTCTGCAAGATATCTCACTATTTTTGACTTTTCTGAGCCTGTCAAGTCCTTCTTTTGACCCATTTTGCCAAAGGAAAGGACGTTGCCTAATAATTATGCACACCTGATATAGGGTGTTGATGTCATTAGACCACACCCCTTCTCATTACAGAGATGCACATCACCTAATATGCTTAATTGGTAGTAGGCTTTCGAGCCTATACAGCTTGGCGTAAGACAACATGCATGAAGAGGATGATGTGGACAAAATACTCATTTGCCTAATAATTCTGCACTCCCTGTACAGTGGTTAGTATTCCTGCCCCACCGCAATAGAGTCCTAGATTCGAACCAGGATAGGACTTTCTGCATGTATTTCTCTGTGAGCTCCAGTTTCTCCAGCCTACGCTGTGTCGTGCAGTTGCAATGCTGCCTCTGTACTTTCCAAGGCAAATGCTTGATTTGAATGCCTTGCATTTATATTTTACAGTGAAAACTCTAAATGAAATGAACCAGAGCGTCTATTTGCACTTCTAAGAAAATGTTTATTCTAGTTTGTAAAGCTGCTGTAATTTCCTGTTGACTCCTCTTGTTCGACAGGACTACAGATATTGAGCAATTTATACTTTATTTTTCAGTAGGTGAGACATTTTCTGTGTTAATGAGCAAGTTTTAAATGAATGAATAGTTGCTGAGATTTTTCGAAAGGACTCTATGCTCACACCTGGTCATGACGCAAGTAAAAGCTTATAATAAGCTTCAGGCTTTTTGTTCTTCTGTTCACTTTTTAATCTTCCTGGAAGTGGATAAATGTTTGGCTCTCAAATTTTGATGAAATATGTAAAAGATGGTGTCAAAAAAAAACCTGCAGTACATTTGGGTAGTCATTACCTAAAAATATATCTTGGTCATTAAGTCAAACGGTCAGCATGGACGTCATCATTAAAATTGTGTTTGACTCAAACCTTGCACTTCAACCTCTGTTTTAAGACTCTAATATTCTACATGCCTGAGCGGCATGGATTTTTTCCCCCTTCATTTCAGAGGAGAGATGAAAGACAAATTAATAATGGAGAAGAAAAGTAAACAAGAACGAACATCAAAAACAGGAATCTAAACCTTTCTCTGACTTCTGGGCTTCTTGCAAAGCTTCACTCACATTAAAACCCATAGAGGGAAAGACCAAGTGTTCACTATTAAAAGATCAAAGCTTGTTAAGACTTTAAAAATAGAAATATACAGAAAAAGTACAACAAAGAAGAATAAAAGTTGCTGGTACGTCTTCCAGCATCAGTCATCTCCACGCAGAGAGCAGCAGCCAGTCAGAAAGACGACTGGACTTCTCAGATACATTAACTGTCTACAGAAACACATACACACAAAGTTAGTCAGTCTTTTCCTGGAAGGATTTGCATGCATGCACAACCATTACATTTAAGTATAATGTATCCACCCTCCCTGCTGCCTGGTCTGTCTCACCCACACAAGCAAACACCCAGGAAGAAACACTCGTTGTCCTTGTACTTCACATTATATAAAATGTAATGTGAAAATAATACAGTGTTTTTCAGTTTCTTTCATTGGTATTTGGTTGAATTTGACTCTCAAAGTTAATTGACAGCAACGTTGCATGGAAGTGCACAGCTGTAACACAGCAATCAGACAGGTTTCGGTATTTTTGTTTAAAACATTTTGGAAAGAGTCCAGTTCAAGTTGTTCCCATTTACACCTGGACATTATAGTCACGACCTTGGAGTGAAAGCCAAGATCTCATATTTTTTTTGTCTCAACCTAAACAAAATACAACCACTCACAGCTACTGCCAGCTGTTGCCTGTCATATCCTTGAAATTACTGGAAACTAGTTGAAATATGAATATTGGTGGCGCTTAAGGTAACCGGATCCCAACAAACTGATTTTGGGGGACACTACAATGTGTAAGTTTAGTACTTTTTCCAGTGTTGCACTTTATATGGATGGGTGGGCAGGTTTAGGAATAAACACAGCAAACACTCCACGAGGGACACCATGTTAAAGAAGAAACGAATTACACACCAGGTAATTAAACAGATGGGAAAACACCAGGAAACACAGCTGAATGAAATCAGGCTAACGAGACAAGGGGAACCAAAACTAAACACAACACGCATGAGACGAGGGACTATCAAATGAAACAGGAAGTAACGAACATGGAGATGAGCAAACATGGGATCACAAAAGATGATAACTAAAGATTACATAACTAATGAGGAACACAGACTGAAAACGGGGAAGCTAAAAAGCATGAGGAAACATTAAACTGAAAAGACTGGACGCAGAGCTAAAACATAAACTACAGTGGGGCAAAAAAGTATTTAGTCAGCCACCGATTGTGCAAGTTCCCCCACCTAAAATGATGACAGAGGTCAGTAATTTGCACCAGAGGTAGACTTCAACTGTGAGAGACAGAATGTGAAAAAAAAATCCATGAATCCACATGGTAGGATTTGTAAAGAATTTATTCGTAAATCAGGGTGGAAAATAAGTATTTGGTCAATAACAAAAATACAACTCAATACTTTGTAACATAACCTTTGTTGGCAATAACAGAGGTCAAACGTTTACTATAGGTCTTTACCAGGTTTGCACACACAGTAGCTGGTATTTTGGCCCATTCCTCCATGCAGATCTTCTCGAGAGCAGTGATGTTTTGGGGCTGTCGCCGAGCAACACGGACTTTCAACTCCCGCCACAGATTTTCTATGGGGTTGAGGTCTGGAGACTGGCTAGGCCACTCCAGGACTTTCAAATGCTTCTTACGGAGCCACTCCTTTGTTGCCCGGGCGGTGTGTTTTGGATCATTGTCATGTTGGAAGACCCAGCCTCGTTTCATCTTCAAAGTTCTCACTGATGGAAGGAGGTTTTGGCTCAAAATCTCACGATACATGGCCCCATTCATTCTGTCCTTAACACAGATCAGTCGTCCTGTCCCCTTGGCAGAAAAACAGCCCCATAGCATGATGTTTCCACCCCCATGCTTCACAGTAGGTATGGTGTTCTTGGGATGCAACTCAGTATTCTTCTTCCTCCAAACACGACGAGTTGACTTTATACCAAAAAGTTCTACTTTGGTTTCATCTGACCACATGACATTCTCCCAATCCTCTGCTGTATCATCCATGTGCTCTCTGGCAAACTTCAGACGGGCCTGGACATGCACTGGCTTCAGCAGCGGAACACGTCTGGCACTGCGGGATTTGATTCCCTGCCGTTGTAGTGTGTTACTGATGGTGACCTTTGTTACTTTGGTCCCAGCTCTCTGCAGGTCATTCACCAGGTCCCCCCGTGTGGTTCTGGGATCTTTGCTCACCGTTCTCATGATCATTTTGACCCCACGGGATGAGATCTTGCGTGGAGCCCCAGATCGAGGGAGATTATCAGTGGTCTTGTATGTCTTCCATTTTCTGATGATTGCTCCCACAGTTGATTTTTTCACACCAAGCTGCTTGCCTATTGTAGATTCACTCTTCCCAGTCTGGTGCAGGTCTACAATACTTTTCCTGGTGTCCTTCGAAAGCTCTTTGGTCTTGGCCATGGCGGAGTTTGGAGTCTGACTGTTTGAGGCTGTGGACAGGTGTCTTTTATACAGATGATGAGTTCAAACAGGTGCCATTCATACAGGTAACGAGTGGGGGACAGAAAAGCTTCTTACAGAAGACGTTACAGGTCTGTGGGAGCCAGAGATTTTCCTTGTTTGAGGTGACCAAATACTTATTTTCCACCCTGATTTACGAATAAATTCTTTACAAATCCTACCATGTGGATTCATGGATTTTTTTTCACATTCTGTCTCTCACAGTTGAAGTGTACCTCTGGTGCAAATTACTGACCTCTGTCATCATTTTAGGTGGGGGAACTTGCACAATCGGTGGCTGACTAAATACTTTTTTGCCCCACTGTATATGTCAATATCCAAAAGAGCACATCATGAGCTCACAGAAAATTCAAACCAGCAGCTCCATCCCACAGATGAGTGTCGTTTGATAAAATAACTTAGTTAAAGCTCTATTTTTAAGTTACAGGTGGAAGGAGGCATTGTTTGTGTTTCAAACCAATATTTGTACTTCCATGTAACACACTGTCAAAGAGTCCCACATGTGCCATGGCTTGACGTCACTTGTTTTGGTGTGTTTTTAAAGTCTCACTCTTTTCTGTGTATTCTCATCAGCATCTTCCCGGTTCCGCCTGTCTGTGCAGAGAGCAGCTGCACGCGTGTTCTTTGAGTCAAGTTGTGGGTTGCCATGTTGTTGCGACAGATGGTTTGAAATTATACTGTATGTCATGTGTGGATTGTGTGTAGACTTTCAATTCAGTTTTAATTATATTGCACCAATCCAAGTCTGTGTTTCTGTTTATTTGTTCTCTCCATGCCCTCATAAATGTACACTCTGTGTGCTTTTATTGTTATTGGGGGGGTTTCCATTATAACACTATTAAATTTGTCTGATTATCCTAAAAAAAAATGACAGATAAAATCAGATTATGACACAAGCGTTACAACCCAATCCATAAAAATGATGGACAACAAGAAAGCTTAACTCTGGATACAGGCGATTATAAATAGAACTTGTTGTGAATGGGTAGTTTAAATGAAGACCAATATTCTTTGTAATTCAAAACAGAGAAACACACAACATAGCTGCTAAACTAGAACTAATTTCTTGGAAAACCTTAAGTAAAAACAGGAATTGAAGACTATTTATCACACAAAATAAAGAAATTGAAACAGAAACAAAGAGCTGACTGACACAAAATTTTAAATTCGTGGTGCTTTGTACACCCACCACGCACCCCGAGCACCTCCCAACAGCTTGATGTGGTGCTTCAATCTAAAATGTTGCCCCTGATCACGATGCAGCCAACGACTGTCATTGCTCTGTCGCTGGAGAAAGAATTTGGTGGTGTATAAATGTAATTTGTAAGCTGCAGCAGAGGTACAGATTGAACTGTGCCCACATTTTATTTTATTTTTTTGTCTTAATGCATCTTAGAGTTATTATTCGTCTGCCACCGGGAGCTGCTTATCGGCTCCGGATGGTAGGCGAGTAGAGCTCAGAGTATAAAGAGTGATAGGGAGAAAATAAAATTTAATATATTCAACATGAACTTTATCTTTGTTTGTTTGCTTTTTTTAAATTAGATTTTCTCCTCATTTCTAAAATTCACGATAAACAAATTCCCTGAGTTATTTGAAATGAAAACTGCCTGCACACATGATAGACTCTTGTATCCTCCATGCGCGCGCGCACACACACACACCTACGCAAAATCGCCACTTCTTTTACAAAAACACACACTCAAACGTCCCCCAGGTGGTTTCCTCTTGTCTCAGCGGCCGTGTTCATCACACCTCTCTGCCTGGCTTGTACACACTCTCCACTTCATCACTGTCAGAGTGCTGAGAGTCCTGTGTGTGTGTGTGTGTGTGTGTGTGTGTGTGTGTGTGTGTGTGTGTGTGTGTGTGTGTGCTCAGCATGCATCTGCACACACACACATTATTTGACCATGCCAACACTACGCACCCGCTCAGACGCTCACAGACACACCCCTGCCTGTTGGATGCAAACATTAATTTCAATTACTGCTGCTTTGTTTTTAAGGTGCCAAGTGAGAAATAAATGAAAACAACAACATCCATGACAAAATAATAAAAAAAATAAAAAACATAAAAACACAGCTGACGTTTCTCCTCCAAAGGCCGCTGAGAAAAGCAAATCCCTCCCCAACGCCCAGCTCTTTCTATTTTAAGTTGACTTAAGTTTTTAATTTGGATTGATTACAGTGGCGTAGGTGTTGCAACTGCCGCCATAATGAACGCTCAGAGGGAGGGAGAGCTGAAGCATTATTAATGAGACACTTAAAGGTGAAAGAATGAAGGGAAGAAGAGGCAGACAGAGGAAGGAAGAGTTTGACAGGCTTGCACAAACCCTCATTTTGTCTCCAAGCAGCCAGACGTTCTTGAAATATTTTAAAGAGGTTTTGTTTTTCAAAGTTTTTCTTTGGACAGTGGCTCCTTTTTGACTTATTTTTAGTCCAGTCATAATATGTTCTGAGTTCTTCCATCTATGAATCTATGAAAAGTCTCAATGATAAGACAGTTTGACAGACACAAAACGGCATTTTTGTACCAACAAGATGATTCACAAAGAGCTAAATTTGAGGAAACTGGACAAGAAGATGAATAGTATCTGAAAGTCATGTGCTTAAGAAACAGAAAGAAATCCAGCAAAGACCTGACACAGGTTCTGAGAGATGCATCTGGATCTTTGCTGATCCATCTACTGTTCAGTAAAGCTTCAAGAGAAATGGTCTCGGTTGGAAGGGTGGCTGTCAAGAAGCCGTCCTTAATGAACGGGAAAAGGAATCAAAGGCTGAAATATGAAAATTACACAAGAACTGGACTAAAAATCAGTGACAACAAGTGGTTCCAAAGTTGGTGAATCCAAATTTGACATTTTTGGTTCAAATCATCATCAGTGTGTACAGAGGAGGTCTGGAGAGAGGTACAAAATTGATGAATTATGAAAACAGAAATTTGGATCGACCATGCAATACCAACAGATAAGTGTCTAATAGGCAACAGCTCCATTTGTCAGAATGACATTGATCCCAAGCACACTGCCAATGCCGTAAAAGCATACCTAGATAGAAAAACACACAGTGGAGCACTATCAGTCATGGATCGGCCTCCCCAGAGTCCAGACCTCAACATTATTGAAGCAGTGTGGGATCATGTTGACAGAGAACAGAACAAAAGGCAGAAACATCCAAAGAAGAGCTTTGAATGTCCTTCAAGAAGCCTGGAGAACTATTCCTGAAGACTACTTAAAGAAACAACAAGAAAGCTGCCTAAGAGAATTAATCGCTGACCTATTTTCCACGTTAAGAAATATAAAAGAAATACTTATAACCCTTATTTCTTACTACATATGCATATACAGTGGCTTGCAAAAGTATTCGGCCCCCTTGAACTTTTCCACATTTTGTCACATTACAGCCACAAACATGAATCAATTTTGTTGGAATTCCACATGAAAGACCAACACAAAGTGGTGTACATGTGAGAAGTGGAACGAAAATCATACATGATTCCAAACATTTTTTACAAATAAATGGCTGCAAAGTGGGGTGTGTGTAATTATTCAGCCCCCTGAGTCAATACTTTTTAGAACCACCTTTTGCTGCAATTACAGCTGCCAGTCTTTTAGGGTATGTCTCTACCAGCTTTGCACATTTACAGACTGAAATCTTTGCCCATTCTTCTTTGCAAAACGGCTCCAGCTCAGATTAGATGGACAGCGTTTGTGAACAGCAGTTTTCAGATCTTGCCACAGATTCTCGATTGGATTTAGATCTGGACTTTGACTCGGCCATTCTAACACATGGATATGTTTGTTTTAAACCATTCCATTGTTTATGTTGATTGATTCATGTTTGTGGCTGTAATGTGACAAAATGTGGAAAAGTTCAAGGGGGCCGAATACTTTTGCAAGCCAGTGTATATCAAAAAATAAGGTGTTGCTTGAGACTTTTCCACAATACTGTGTCTGACAAAAAGGATTAGTGTAAACTTATAATTTGTGTAAACTTAAATGCAATGTCAAATGCAGTCATTTCAGTAAAACTGCTGCTCTAATTTGGGATTAGGGGCACAAAAATATCTAAAATATATTTGCTATTGAACACAGACTGGTTTCAAAGTTACTCTGACAGTCATCAAACAAATGTTGCAGTTCGTGTCATTGACCACAAACAACAAAGATTGTTTTTTTTGTGACTGTTTTGCTACGACGCTACGCTAGTTGGTCCTGTACAGAGTTTTACAACGCTTTCCTTTTTCAAGGGGTTTTCCCATATTCCCATCTCCCAACTGCGTTTCTCACAGTATCATGAACTCTGTCACTGTCAGTGAATTATAGGCAGGTTAGAAGGAGTTTATATGGGGATCTCTTTATGAAATTTGCAACCTGGATGTCTAGAAAGCTGATACAGGCTGGCATTGAGATCTGTTGATTTTTGGCCTGCCTGAGCTGATTTATGAAGCCCTGTACAGCATGCAACATCCTTCATCCTCAGGCAATCAACCAAGATGAGAAAAAACCTCCCCCACATAGTTTAAAGTGGAGAAGAGAAGAGAAATCTGAAGTAGCGGAGAGCGGACTTGCTGCCTCAAGTGGAGGAGTTCAAGTATCCCAACCCAAACCAGCCCTTCAACATCTCTAAAAATACAGAGTCAATAATTAAAACTGTTATTTCTGCAGTCGCGTCTTTGTTTAATTGGCAAGAGACGAAGAGTATTGTGCTCACGTTGCCCATCTTGAAGCTCCACTGAGAGTTTTCTGGCAACCACTGACTGGCAAAGATGGTGGCGAGATGGCAAGAAATGAGCCCAACTTTAGGAAGCGCAGAGTGACATCAAAGGCACTACAACCATTCAGTCTTTGTGCGATCAGTGGCTCTTCATTTCAGGCATGCTCACTATAGCATGCTCTGTTTAAACACATAGAGAAGAGAGAGAAACGTAGTACAGTTAAAAACTCTGAAGCAGTCTAAAGGAAAGCGACAGACACAGGATATCATGAAGGTTAAGTGAATGTGAATCCCGAGAGCAGAAAAATCAGAGGGGACAGGTGGCTGTTTGATGGATGGTGATGAAGACTGGTACGCCAGACTGATATCACAAAATGGCAAATGAATAACACCCCAAGTTATTTTGTGCGATATCACGAAACAGTTTTTGCTTTTTTACACTTTGTGAAACAATGACATTAAGCTGTGAAGCTTTTAGACACCTGAGTCACATGCAGTGCTTTTTCCCTCCTGTGTTCAGGCACATTAAAAATAGGTAGAACACATAATGGCACTGGTAGTTTTATCATCATCCATCCCTTGGTTAGACCGCAAATTAATGCAAAATATTCTAACTGCATCCATACATAGAAAATTATTTATGAATCACTTTCACATGCAGATTGTTAGTTCTAATTAATCACTGACAAATCAGTCTGCTGGAGAAAACGGGATAAGTACTTGGATCACTTGTGACTCCAGCCACGTATGTTTTTAATCCTAAAAATGTTTTCTGTCATCATTTTGTCTTCTGCAACATTTCATCAATTTTATAGGAATTTGGCCCAATGGTAGACGAACACTATCTGTAGCTGTAGAATACGTCTAATATTTCTTGTCCTCCACTTGTCCAGTTTCCTCAAAGTTTTGAGGACACACTGCAGACCGTTTTGAGATATGCCAAGGTTTTATCTAACAACTCTTTGAGAACCACATTATTGATGCAAAAATACCATTTAGCATTTTTCAAAAGCCAAACTCTAAAGAAAAACTTTGAAGGACTTTCAGTTATTGCTCAAAACCACTTTCAAAAATGACAAGTCTGGATCAAATGTAAAGAACTGAGGGGTGACTTTAATTTTTGCACAGGACTGTAAGCTTTTATTTTATTTTTTTTTAACTTTTTTATAATTAAAGTCTTAGATTTTAATGTAATTTTCTTTGTAACTTCTAATCACCGTGTTGTAATGTTTAACTGTTGGTTGCAAACCTAGATTTATCTTTCCTGCTGCAAAAGCATTAAGGCAGATCGTTAATAACCAAAGTGATGATAATATATGAAGCAGATTTATTCTTTTTTCCATATAAATGATTCAAATGAATAAATCTGGAACATTTTAGTGTATCTATCACTGATGAAGGAAAAATTATGGGTTTGATAGACACAAACAGACCCATAAAGAGGTATTCCCGCATACCTTTTTTGCCACTAAAGTAGTTTGTCAGGATAAAATAGTTAATTTCTGATATCTTAATTTCACAAATGTTGGGATTATGGGCCAAACATTCTTAAAAATCACCTTTATCAGTTTCGTTTTGTCAATTTTAAAGGTTTTTGAAGGCTGGGCTAATGTTCCAGCTCTATAAAAACACGATGCACAGAAAATTCTTCACTTTTTACAACCACTGGCATTAAGAAATTCAACCTTGACCCAGTAATGGCCCTAAAAAAGCGGCTCGTTAATTAAAACAGTTACTTCTACAGAAGTTTGTTCTTTTGATTGACAGAAGCAAAATAATATCATCCTCCTGCTGGCCATCTTTAAGCTTCATTGGGAGTTTTCTGGCTGCAGTAACTGGCAGAGATGGCGGCAAGATGGCGAGAAATGAGATATGAGCCCAATTTTAGAAAGCTCCGAGTGACATCACAGACGCTACAACTAGTCGATTTGTCCTTATCTACGTGATCACTGGCTTTTCCTATAAATCGCACTGAGAATAAAGATAATGTGCTCTGCTCAAATACAGAAAAGAGACCAACCATGTGCAATAATGGCATCAAAGTAGTCCGAATGTCAAAAGAGGGTGGTTATTCTCATCTGCAACCAAATTTTAATTGGCAGCATGGCTCCACCTTCCCAGCTGCAGAAAACAACATCTGTCATAACAGATGTAACATTCATTAAGTCAGACAAAGTGTGAAAGGGTGGAGGTGGGTTGCAAAGCAGTCTGCATGTGTGTAGACATTGTGAGGAAGCTAATGACCCTGGAAGAGTCCCATGTGAGCTCGACCAGTAGCTCTGTGAAAGGCCCCTGGGATGGTCTGGGTTCTTGCCCAAGTTCTGCCCCATCTGGGCCGCCTGTAGCTCCCAGTTGGGGCACAGCAACCCAATCGGAAGGTTGGCGGTTTGATCCCTGGCTGCTCCAGTCTGCAAGTATCCATGGACAAGATACTGAACTCCAAGTTGCTCCTGATTGACAGGAGTATTGATTGGAGTAAATGAGGCATGTTATATAAAGCGCTCCATATGCCAACTGGCCTGAAAGACTGGAAGCACCTCCTTTAAGCTGGACCTGACCAGACCTACTTCCTGACCAGTGTTGTCTGCGCGTATTTTTTGAACTGAGAAGAGCTCAGTTAGCGATTTTGTTGATATTGTAAATATATATTTATATGTTTTTTTGAAAGGGAGGCAGGTAGGAGGACTGTATCCTCTTTAGGTTTTCATAGTGATAGGTAAGTTGTTCAGGTTTTTTTCTTTTACTAGAATGTTTTGTGTTATTTTGGCCATGCCCATCCTGACGTGATCTCCCTGTAAAGAATATTTCAAATGCAAATTTAGCTGTGGCGCTGGTCTTTCTTTGGGAGCAGAAGAGTCACGTTGATGCTCTGCTCTAAGTTTCCTCTAGATCAAGCCATAACATAGGAAATCTAAGGAAAAACCTGCCCCAAATCCTTTTAATGTGGAGAAATAAAAAGAAATCAGAAGTGCAGAGAGGAGCTTCACCCTCAAGCGGAGGAGTTCAAGTGTCTTGGGGTCTTGTTCACAAGCAGTGGGAGAGCAGAGTGGGAGATTAACAGACGGATTGGTGCAGTGTCTGCAGTGCTGTGGACACTGTACAAGTCTGCTTTGATAAAGAGAGAGCTGAGGGTGAATTCAAAGCTTCTGATTTACTTTTTAATCTATGTTCCTGCCCTCACCTATGACCGTGAACTGTGGGTAGAGATTGAAAGAACAGATGCAAGCAGCAGAAATGAGCTCTGAAAGAAGGCTGGCTCAGCCTTTGCATCAAAACAAGTCAATTGATGTGGTTTGGACATCTGAATAAAATACATGTTGGACGTTTCCTAGATCAGGTGTTTTGAACGAAAGTCCAGGGCAGACTAAGGACACGCTGTAGTCTTTTAACTTATTTGGGATTGTTTCCAGGTATCTCCCATTGCCTGGATAAATGTTCCTAAATGGTAAATAGAGGAAAGAATACAGATCGGGGAGCATGTTGAGCAATTAATATCAATAAAACTTTCTAATTAGGGACAGTTTTATAAGAGCATCACAAAACCATAAACACTAACATCGATTCTTCTTTGCAGACAGTTTATTCTCCAATTCACTTCTGAAAACTCAATCAGGGCCTCCGTATCGACCTAAAACCAACTTAACTCCTCAGAATTTGATATTTTGAAATCACCCAACAGCCACAATGAAAAGCTCAGTATAAAACAGAGGGCAGGAAAGCGAAAGCAGACAGCAAGTCAAATGATTCCCTTTGGTGTTTCCTGCAACCTTACACGAGTGAGTGCTGATTCACAGCCCGACGGTGTGTTCGGGAGTAGCTGGAGACACAATGGTATTAATAAGTGATCCCCACAGTGCGGCGATGTGTTCTTCATTAGTCTCTACTCAGCTATAAAAGGCAAAAATTGATTATCTCTGCAACACCCTCCAAACCTTGAGGTTTGTGTTGTTGCTGCTGAGCAGGGGGAGGGAAAAACTCTCCAGGCAGGCTGAAGCAGAAGGATGAAGATCGATTTTTTTTTTTTTTTTTTTTGCATTGAGGAGCTTGTATTTGTGGAATTGCTCTCCTCCTCAAGCTCAAGACTATACACATAGATCTACAGAGATCTTCTTAAGACTTCAGGGCTTGTTGAAAGGTCCCAAAGAGTTCCCCGAGGAGCCAGCCAAGATTCACAGCAAAGCATGAAGAAGAGATTTATATGTTAGTGGGAAACATTGCTCATACCAGAGCTGGAAAACAAATGTATTCAGTTTGTTTGGAAATTTCAATGTTAGTGATTAAAGGAGATATCTCATGCAAATTTTGTAAACATAATTTTTACATGTGCCCAAAGTTTAAGAGACCCATTAAAAAAACCCTCCTTTCTTAATCCAAAAGAGTGTGACTGAATAAATCCCTCAGACCTGTAGAGTGTCATTACCCGGGATAAGCAGGTTGTTTCCTAATGTATTATACATTACCCATTAAAAGTAATAATTAATTATGCTACTCATTACATTACTTTCTCTCTTTCTCTTTTTATAAGCTACAGGCCCACACACCAACACAAATCCCTATCCTAATGAGGACACACATATGCTCTTTTCTTTAATATTTATGTATGAATATAAAGCTGACACACAAAGGAAAGATGAAACCAGCACAACAAGACACTCCCAAGACCGTCTGGGTCCTTGGCTAGCTTAGCATTAGGATGCTGTCTGGCTAGTTTAGTGTTAGTACACTGTTTAGCTAGCTTAGGACAGACCTTCCCAAAGTGTGAGGCCTGCCCCCTAGGGGGGGCGCAGAGCCATTGCAGGGGATACAAATAATATCAGGCTGATCCTGCCATGATTTGTCCCCTCGGTTCAAATCATGGACAAACAGTATCCCACAGTTGTTTATGTTTTTGAACCCATTTTGTACAGAGAGGCATTTGAATATTATTACACAGGAAAAAAACAACTACACGTAAAATAATCACACCGTGACACCTCTGCCTTTCTAAATGGAGGGACAGTAACTGCGTGTTTATGTAAGCATGTAAAACCTGCAGATAGTCAGATTAACAGTTTCGTCTCTATCTGCCATTCTGCAATTCATCTCATGTAAACAATAACGTGGCGCACGTGAAAAAAGCACATACCTTTAAAAAATCTCCATTTTTGGTGATTCAAAACGCCGTTTACGTGTGGACAAAACAGCTGAGTTTTCAAAAATACCCGTGTAGGTGTGGACGTAGCATAAAAGAGTTAGTAGTTTATTTTATTACTACCTGTACTTTATTGCAGTTTACTTGTATTTGCTTAATTGTTTACTAAATGTTTGAGGTGTGAAATAAACTGCAATGGGGCAAAATATGGGCGTGTGTGGTTGGAGGACGTGTTTGTGCGCGTGCATGCGTGCGACCATTTTTCTTGTAAAACAAAGGGGGGCCTAGCAAAAAAAGTTTGGGAACCACTGGCTTAGGAGTAGCTAGCCGTCTCGCTAGCTTAGCATTAGGATGCTGTCTGGCTAGTTTAGCATTACCTTGCTGTCTGCAAATGGTTACAAAGAGCTAAAGTTGTGTTAGTAGCATAATGTAGCTATTATTTCTTTTCTGGATGCAGGATATGCTGTCATTCTTTGTGCAGTAAAATAAAAGTTATATATTTGTTATATTATATGTTTATATAGCGCCAATTCATAGATACAGAGAAAAACCCAACAATCATATGACCCCCTATGAGCAAGCACTTTGGCAACAGTAGGAAGGAAAAACTCCCTTTTAACAGGAAGAAACCTCCGGCAGAACCAGGCTCAGGGAGGGGCGGCCATCTGCCGCGACCGGTTGGGGTGAGAGAAGGAAGACAGGATAAAAGACGTGCTGTGGAAGAGAGACAGAGGTTAATAACAGATATGATTCAATGCAGAGAGGTCTGTTAATACATAGTGAGTGAGAAAGGTGACTGGAAAGGAAAAACTCAATGCATCATGGGAATCCCCCGGCAGCCTACGTCTATTGCAGCATAACTAAGGGAGGATTCAGGGTCACCTGGTCCAGCCCTAACTATATGCTTTAGCAAAAAGGAAAGTTTTAAGGCTAATGTTGAAAGTAGAGATAGTGTCTGTCTCCCGAATCCAAACTGGAAGCTGGTTCCACAGAAGAGGGGCCTGAAAACTGAAGATACCATATTTCTAGGCTTTTCAGGGCCGAGTACAATAACCTCAGTTTTATCTGAATTAAGAAGCAGAAAGTTAGCGGCCATCCAGGTCTTTATGTCTTTAAGACATTCCTGTAGTTTAACTAATTGGTGTGTGTTATCTGGCTTCATGGACAGATAGAGCTGGGTGTCATCTGCATAGCAGTGAAAATGTATGCTATGTCTTCTAATGATGCTGCCTAAGGGAAGCACGTATAATGTAAACAGAATTGGTCCTAGCACTGAACTCCATAATTAACCTCAGTGTGTGAAGAGGACTCTCCATTTACATGAACAAACTGGAGTCTATTAGATAGATATGATACAAACCACTGCAGTGCAGTACCTGTAATACCTACAGCATGTTCTAATCGCTCTAATGGGATATTATGGTCGACAGTATCGAATGCTGCACTAAGGTCTAGCAGGACAAGCACAGAGATGAGTCCACTGTCAGAGGCCATAAGAAGATCATTTGTAACCTTCACTAAAGCTGTTTCTGTGCTGTGCTGATCTCTGAAACCTAACTGAAACTCTTCAAATAAACCATTCCTCTGCAGGTGATCTGTTAGCTGTTTGACAACTACTCTTTCAAGGATTTTTGATATGAAAGGAAGGTTGGAGATTGGCCTATAATTAGCTAAGACTGCTGGTTCTAGAGATGGCTTTTTGAGTAAAGGTTTAACTACAGCTAGCTGCCTTTCTAATCAGTCATCCTTGTCACATCTTCATCTGGTGCAAAATGCTGCAGCACAGCTTTTAATTGGTTAAGGGAGCATATCACTTCCATTTTATCCTCACTACACTGGCTGCCAGTCCATTTTAGAATTCATTTAAAAATCATTTTGTTGTTGGATGTGCCGAGGACACATCAGAAGCAACAAGGAGGATTGGGCTTTAGCAATTGTGGCTCCCAAAAAGTGGAATGCACTGCCGTTACAAATTAGAAAGACCTCCTCACTTGATATTTTTAAATCTGGTCTGAAGATTCACCTTTTCAGTTTGGCTTTTGTGTGATTGGTACACATGTATAATTCCGTTTCTGTGGATATAAATATGACGTTATTCTAATGAAGTAAAAATGTAAGTAGCCTACATAAGTCAATTTTATTTATTTAAATTTATTTAAATTTAAAACTAAAGTGCTGTATAGCCGTAAATAAAATAACAATTAAAAGTTTCCTAAAAATTTGCACTACATAGATTCACATTATTTAATAGCACAGCAACAACCTGCCTCCCAGCCGCTCACCCGCTTACAAAAGTTTGACAAAAAAAGGTAAGTCTTCAGCTCAGACTTAAAGACAGTCACAGTTGATGCATTTCTGAGGGCACTTCTGTGGGGCAGACTGTTTTCCCTTCAGTCAGTGTGGTTTTCACACATTCCTTTAAGAAGTGGGCAGCAACACAACTGAAGACAGAGGTATTTTAGGCTGGTAGAATGAATCTATGCAGCATTCTGAGATCAACGTTGAAAGTTAAATTGTTGAAAAACCATAGAATATGAAACCTTTGGGTTACATAAAAAGTGTTTTTTCTCATCTTCATCATTTGTATTGACTATTTTCCATCTGAATGGCAGCAGTTCTCTATGAATCTATGGTCCTCGGCCTCTGTCTACCACAAGGACAAACACCCACTCATCTTTACTATATAGAAATTTAAAAAAAAAAAAAAAAAGAGAAAAACTTCTATTTTCCAAAGCAGTTTATCATTTCATTGAGTCTTAAGAGCCTTTGTGTGAATCAACTGTGCTAAAGACTCGATGAAATGAGTTGAGCAGGTTTATGTAAACATAAAACTAATTTAAAGTTATCATAAAGTATCCCAAAAAGTTGATTCTGTTCATCTGGACGTAGCATCTAGATGAACAGAATCAACTTTTTGGGATTTCCTTATCTGGATGATTGAGGATGCCTCAAGATATCATTTAATTAGTCTTCTTGTTGGTTTTTACAGTAAAACAGCGGTTTGTCATTTGATTGCATTTTTGTAAAAGTCGTCAGTGAAATTAGTGGACTTTTGGGGTTTAAAGACACCTAAATTACTTAAGACTTACCATCAACTTTGGCTTCTTGTTAGATGTCAGAGTAAACAAGCCATTTTTATGTTTAGAAGTACTCATAATACTGCTGTGCCGTGCAGCTGGTGAGTATTCAGGTAATTCTGAGGCTTGGATCACACAAGGGATTTCCATTAAAGACAATCTTTGTAATTTCCAACCAGCTCTTCACTTTGCTAAACATGCCTGTCAAATCTATTTTTCATCAAAGCTGCACAGAGCAGATGAGGAGCAAGGGAAGAATAACACAGGAACATTGCAGGGCTTACAGTAAATTTTCAAAATAAAACACCCTGTGTAGATGAAAGGTTCCGATTCTTAAAAGCCACACAGCTGCACTGCAGATGATTGCTTTCAAAGGATGAGGCTGTGGCTGCACTAAACTCATCGTGGATGTTCCACTATAATGAAAGAAGTTGGCTCCACCAGATGTGAAATCAAAACAGAAATCATGAAACAGGAGCACAAGAAACAGGGAGAAGATCATGAACAGACAGTCTGACCATCGAAAAACGGGAAGACGCGATCATACGCAGACAGACCACTAAAAGACAAGACATGGGTGGAAAAAATCAGGTCCTTAGAGGGAAGGCAAAAACAGGAAGTTAAGGCAAAGGTGACATACAAGGAAGGCCAACCACTAACGTGAAATAGGAAGTAGAAACAAGGAAGACATGCTAACTAACAGATGGCGATAAGAAAGTACAAGTTAAATATGATCATACAGCTACATGAAAACATGTCTATAAAAAAGCAGAAACCCAGCCCTGCATTGATTTTAGTGGTCACCAGGGAGCTGTACATGTGACTGCAAAAATACATCTAGTCCTACAGAATGAGTTTATGGCGTACTAAATCAAATGTGACGGTCATCATTTATACACAGTATAAGGTACAGTATTGTGCAAAAATCTTGAGCCACCCCTTATTTCCTCATATTTTGCTAGCCCCACCTTCTTGTATCTTGCAGTCTTGAGCAATAGTTCTCCAAGGTGGCTGTCTCTTTAGGTAGGGAAAAAAAAGCAAAAAAAAAAGATGAGTATGCCAAATTATACAAGAACTGGACTAAAATTTAGCGTCAATTTCACATTTTTTAATATATATGGAGTATTTCAGGAGAGAGGTACCACAGTTAACCATCTGTAAAACAAGGTGGAGGCTCTGCCATAATTTGAGGCTGCATTTCAGTCAGTGCTGTTGTCAAAATTGATGAAATCTGAAAATGGAACATGGAAAAACTTCATGCAATACCATCTGTAAAGCATTTGATTGGCAACAGTTAAATTTTTCCACATGTCATTGATCCAAACACATGTACCTGGATAGAAAAACACACAGTGGAGCACTATCAGCCTGGATTGGCCTCCCCAGAGCCGCCCAGACCTTAATATTGCATTGTGGGATCATGCTGACAGAGAACAGAACAAAAGGCAGAAACATTCAAAGAAGAGCTTTGAATGTCCTTCACGAAGCCTGGAGAACTATTCCTGAAGACTACTTAAAGAAATGTCAAGAAAGCTGCCTAAGAGTTCAAACTGTGCTGAAGAATAATAAGAATAATACAAACTCTGTTTTTGCCTCATAATCTGTATTTCCATGTATTTCTGCACCTGTGTCAGTAAATCTGGCTGGGTTCACCCCAGTAAGTGTAGTAGGGACGTGCTGCTTCTACACATCAAAGGGAGTCTGTTGAGGTGGTTTGGCGACTGACTGTGATGCTTCTTGAAAACCCTCCTAGGTGATGTTTTTTGTCCAGTGAAGACACGACAAGCCGGAGACATAATGCCTCTCAAGTGGTTTGGGAACCTCTAACAGAGGAGCTGGTGAAGGTGACATGAGGAATTTCTGCTTAAACTGCTATCTATGCAACCCGGACCCCAGTGAGCAATGGAAAGTCTTTATTTCACTCTTTTAGTGCAACCTTAGGTACATGAACCATTGCTTTAACAGCACAATGAAGGATTGCTTGTGGGTATGTGAGACAAATATCTTTTGAATCACTGAGTCCTTGACAGCCTTTTTTCTCAGAATCTGAAATGGCTATTACAACCAAATCTAAATAGCTCTTTCTACCAGAAGAAAATTGTGCCGTATGTATGGGACTTCTTTCTAAAAAGACACACCTTGCTTCATGATAAAGAGGAAAACTCTGTATTTTCAGTCATTTCTGTGAGGCGATCCTCCAACATAATATGCATATCTATATAAACCACTTCTGTTCCTGTCAATAAAGTGTTACAACTAAACTCCTGACGTCACCAGAATCCATCCCCAGACTTTTACATTTAACGTCGCTCACTTCTATTTTCAAACTAACCCAGATGAGTTAAAATAGAAAAGACAGATTTATCACAGTCTGCTCTGAAAACACAGCAACATGCAACATGACAGCTGGGATTACCATCGGCAGAGACGGCAAAGACAAAAGTGGCAGTGTCAGAGCGTGTCAGCACACACGCACAAACACGCACACATCTGTCAGTGCCTCACCTCATCCTGCAACAAAAACATCTCGAGGGAGCAGCAGCCTGATCCAGAGCACCAGCATCTATATATAATACACATCATTTGCATTCGAGTGTGCAACAAACGTCATTTCGCTTGTTTCACTCCTGACATCATGCAGCATGCTCTCGATGGTATTTACCATTTTTTTCCCCATTATTTTCACCTATTTCATCACGCTGCTGTCCTTGAAGCACTCTTTCCTTCCTTTTACATCACATTTCATCGGGGCTGCGCCACCACGTGAGCCAACACTCTTCAAAAGCCTGAAAGTAAAATCTTTTTATTAAAGGAGCCCCCTTTACATTTCTCTACAACCGTGTCATTCACACCTGACACCCCGGCAGGACCGCGGCCCCTTCGGTTTGATTGGCGGTGGAAGGTGGAAGGGGGGAGTTGGGGTTCCCAGACTCCGTGGAGAGTGATTGCTGGTGTTCTGTAGTCGGCCGGGGGGGAGGGTGTCTCATTTCAAAGATGGGAGGAGAAAGATTTGTCAGACCCTTAAAGCCCTAAAGGCTGCCTGGCGCCTCTTATCCTCTATCCCAGGGAGAAGAAGCAAAAGCCTCCTGCTGAAGCAACATCGAACACTGCAGCAATTACCATGGATGGATGGATGGATGGATGGATGGATAGTCTGGTAGTGTGCAAATAATCTTTGTACAAAGATCAGAGTCCAGTTTCATGGATGCTTATCTGATGATGCAAAATGTCTTTTAAAGTTCCTTTTTTTTTTCTTTAGCTAAATTGAACACAGAGGTTTGGTTTCTACTAAATCGCTCCATCAAAATTTTTTAACTCTCCCACCGCCCATCAAGAAAACCACTGAAGAACAATTGCCTTTTCTGCAGCGCATGTTGCTTTATACAGGGTCCATTACCCCTTGTCCCTAAGTTTTTAAAAGAAATGTGTGACTCAAAAGAGATGTGCCCTACTGAAACCCTAAGATTTTTAGGCAAATGAGTGGTTGACATAGACATAGAAACAAACTTTAGCTTCTAGTTATGCTTAAAGAGAAGTACACAGGTGCATTTTGGATGTTGTATCTCTGTTTGTAGATTGTAGAGGAATTAATCCTTAAGTTTATTACCATCACGTGTTTGAGCCAACAGTAAGGCTGACGTAACAAGTAACAGCTCAGTCACACGAGAACAAAAACAGGACAATAACCTCCTTGGAACTAGGAAAAACTGGTGATTGCACTGAATTTTTCTGTAAGTTTTATTTCTTGTATTTTATTTGACCTTCATTTAACTAGGAAAATATGACTGTCGAGATTTTAAATCTCTTTTACAGGAGCATCCTGGCTGAAAAAGACGGCAGTAAAAACAGCAAGTAGAATTCACACACAAAAGATACAAAAGTTAACTAAACTAAAATGTAGCTAATAAAAAAAAAGGAAAAATCAAAAACATCATATAAAATGTATCAACCTTAGTGGCAATAAAGCCGGAAACATCAATAAAAGTCACTGTCTTTGTGCTAGAAACGAGGGTAATAACATTCAGGTAAAACAAGTAACTCCAACCAGGTTATTTAAAATCACATTAAATTCACTAAGTGAGGCCTGTGCACAAAGTTTTAGTTGATTTTGCAGAAGGAAGGAGCTGCAGATCTGAACGCTTTGTTTCCAAATTCAGTCTGAACTTTTGGGACAGACTGAGGAATGACTCTTGGGACCAAAGATTGTACAGATTTTTGATGCGCATAAGTCAGTAGGTAAGATGTGAGGAGACCAAGAATAGACCTATATGAACCAGCCTCTAAGTCTACTAAATGACAAAGTAGACCACCCAACCCAGCCATTATCTCAATTCTTACTTATTCTGGATTCTGTTTATCAGAGAGCAGAGATGATGCATGCATATAAATAACATCGCCGCAATCAAGTGCAGACATAAAGGTGGAAGTCTCTTTTGTGCCTCAAAGGATAGACAAGACTTTCTTCTAAAGTAAAAATCCAGTTTCAGTTTGAGCTTTCTAACCAGTCGCTGTATGTGAGGTAATAAAAAGAGAGAGAGAGTCGTTAATTAGTAGTTGAGATGACCACTTTCATCTGCACTGAGTGCACCGGGATATAAAAGAAAGTCTTCCACTATCTATCCAATCAGCTTACTGTTTACCTTATCTGTCAGCAGCAGGTGAGAAGCGTAGGTTTGTCTGTTTACTGTGGAGGAGGTTGTAAAACTCTGTAAAAAGTCCAGCAAAGTTGATGAATCAGTGAAGCTCAATTCTGTTCGATGTCAGTGATACTGAGGTGAGTTGTTGAGGATATCCTGAACTTTTCTGTCAGTAAATGCTGCTGTTACTGTCTGTTAACCTCTGTTAGCTGCTGTTAGCGAAAATATTTTTTAAGTGGATCTAACGTTCAAGGGAAAGTGTGATTTTTACAACACTCCAGCCTAACATTAGCTTGCACAATGTTAGATGTTGCTGATGAGACTGGAGGGTCACATGACTAATCTGCAGACAATACGTCATTGCAGCAGTTTAAAAAAGCATGTTAATGCACGCTTTCATGTGCTAGAGCCCTGACTTCAGCTCAGGAGATGAAGCTTAAGGTGATGATGAAGAGGATGAAGGTTTATTCTGATGCTGGTGGTTTCTGTTTTCACTTCTCTGGTGAAGGAGACCACTTCTCAGATGATCAAACACGGTCATTATCCTCATATCTTGTATCTCAGGTATATACAAGTTTACAAGAACTTTTCATTTTGCTGTAAAATTACACACAATTACACAGAAATCATTGGACATGTATGAGTACAATAAATAATTCTTCTTTTCTATTAAATAACCTCAAAAGATTACTGACTATACCTTTAATATAAGCATCCACGTTTGGTGCAGAACAATATACATATAGCAGAAAATAAGGAGCGCATAATGGATCCACTTTCAGTGTCTGCGAGCTTTGTTTCCTGCTTTTAGTCTGCAATTTCTGATGCTGCTCTAAGTTCGGCAGTGATAAAATCTTGTTAAACAAATACTAAATAATTTAAAAATACATATATATCTTGTTATTACTGCTGTTCTACTTGCTTCCTTCATCCTGACAGCACAGTATTGTAATTCAACAGCTCTCCCTCTGAGAAGCTACAGTGTTTTTTAATTAGATCATCATCTCTTTGCCGAAGTATTATAAAACAGAAAAACTGTCACATTAACTGTGGTTGGAAGAAACGCTGAAAAATGTTGATCAGCGTGTGTGCTGGCACCTGTCCTGGTAAAATCTGCTCAGAACACAGTGAGCTCACTGTACATTTTACACAATGTTCATGCACTGAAATTAGCAGCATCGCACAAACAAGCAGGTCTTTTTTTCTTTTAAGGTCATTTCAACTACTTTTCAGTGCTGCAAAAGGGTAACATTACACAGACAGTTACAGGTTTCTGTGAGCAGAATGAAGCTGCTCTAATTAGCAAAACTGTATCTGCAACCAGCAGAAAAGTTTTGACTTTTACAAGCTGAATTTGTTGGCAGTCGGCTTCACCAGAGAGTCACACATTCTGGGCTCACTGTGAGCTACAAGTTAATTGTTTGGTGATAATTTCTCTGATTATATAATTTGTTTTTTTAAGTTGTCTAACTGTTGGATTCCGTGGAGACGTTTTGTGCTCCTGGATTTTATCATGCTGTATAACATAGGGTGGCGCTGGACGTAGTGTGTGGTGGCAGATCAGGTCAGTGTTACGTCTTCACATGCACAACATCAGGCTGAGCTTTCTTGGCAGCAATTACCACCAAAGGACCGATGCTGACAATGAAATGATCTCACTAAATGTGTTTATCTGAAGACTGGTGCAGTATATTCTCCATCCTCTGTAAGTCTGCTGTCCAAAAGCAGTTAAAAGCTTTCACGCTATCACACTGGGTGAACTGTTCCTTTGACTAAATTCTACTAAAACACAAAAAACCCCACTAATACACTGCTGAAAATGGTCCCAAAAATTGCACTATTTCCCCATCAATTGGTTTTAGGAAATTATACTGAGAGAGGAAAGGGAAGTCAGCTGGTATTGAAAGTCTGACACATTGTTGATTTTTGGTCTTTTTACAAAAGTTGTTCACAGTAACCGAGATACAGGATATTGCGTGCTTTATCCTGTGGAGGAAAAAGAAAACTGAGAGTGCATCGACCAAGCTGTGCAGCGAAATTGTGAAATTGAATAAAAGTCTGTAAACTCTGACCAAACTCTGACTGTTATGATGTTTGGGCTGGGTCCGACCACCTGCCATGTCATTCTGTCATAATGGCTGAGGGCTAAGCTGGACTAAGAGGAAGACACAGAGACAGATAGTAAGTTTACCAACTCCAGGTGGGGGCAGTCTTCTCTTGTGTTGTAGGCAATGACTGAGTGGTTAAAGGTGGATGAATGTCCTTTTTTTTCTCTGTGAGTGACTTCCAGGTTTTCAGGAGTGATCCGGCCGTCTTTCAAATGAGGCGTTTCACTAGGGGCGGATGAGAGACAGGACTGGAAATGGCAACAAACAGGTACAAAGACAGAAGCCTCAAGAAGGCCTGATCACCACCACAAGGGCGTTCAACAATGTGGCAGAGAGTAGGTGCTCCGTCTGGTCCTTCAGTAGTGCGGTTGATGATTAAGTGTCAACAGGTGTGACAGCTGGAGGCGTGGAGGAAAATAAAGACAGAGCAAACGCAGTGTGTCTTATATTCTCGTGTTTGTGTTGTTCCTTTATCATCGTAACTGATCAATCATAATGTTGTGATGTCATAGCTTTAAGGAAAAAAATCCTTTGTAAAAAAAAATCTCTTCTGGATCAAACCATAAGAACTTTAATTATTTTCTTTATTAATTTATTTGAATTAAGTTTGATAGCCAACTTTAGGTTATTCGTGTTGGTTTGCTTTTGATAGTGTTAGCATTAGCGTTAGCATTCTTCTAACTTTTTGGCTAATGCTAATTGAATGCTCAGGCTACACGTCACAGTATTTGATTTCGGTTGCCCAAAACTTTAAGAATTCCTCACATAGCTTTATATACTTTTGAGAGATGCTTGTCTTGTAGCAGAACTGCATTTTTGTGGAGTTTTTAGTATCTTAAACTAGTGTGTTGTTCTTCAGGTCTTTGTGCTGGTCACATTGAAAAAAGTTTCACTTTCAAGTTATTTAATTTCTAAAATGAGCTTAACAAGAAGAAAAAGAAGGGCCTGAATAAATGACCCTCCGTTTGTTCTATCATTGGTGCACAGTTTCTGTCTGGTATGAGTGCTTACCAGGCTGGTAAAATGAGAACGCTGGATCTAGGAAGAACAAGTTGGAGAGAAAAGAAATAAAGGTGGGAACACCATCAAGAAGCAAAAAGAAATAAGTGCAAAAAAGGCAAATAAACACAGTGCCGTATTGTAGTTAAAAAGAGAGAGAAAAAGAGGAAAGACAGATGTGTACATCCATGAAGACGGCTAGAAAATGAGCCTGGAAGAGGGAAAAATGAGAAGGATTTGCACAGAGAGAGAAATGAGACGCAAGCCTGAATCCATCAACAAAGGGAGAAAAATGAGCTCGACAAAGGTGGCAAAAAAAAAACGTGGCAGTGCTCCATGAAGGATGAACCACTTGAAAGAAGAAGAGAAGAAGAAAAGGGCAGAGAGGTCTGCATTTATTAAGAAGAAGAACAGAGAGGAAGAGGTCTGCCTTTATAAATTATTCACAAAGACGGATACGTGCCTCTGATAGATGGCTTTAAGACGCAGGTAAATACCCCGGGTTTGCATCCAGAGAAAATTAAAATGGAAGAGATGGGAAGAGAAGAGGCTAACAGAGAAGCAATGCCTCAATGTGCAGATCGATTGGATACACAGAGGAAGCAAAAAGTGGAAGATGTGAGCAGACCGAAAGTGACATTTCTGTTTGTCCAAGAGCTGGCGGGTTTGTTTGCACGAGGCCGGTATTATGCTGGGATTTCACGCGAGTAAAGATTCATCCTCTAATCTGTGTGGAAGGTCGGGACTTTACTCCAATGAATCATCTTAACTCATCGACTGAAAATGCCAGATTTATGTAGTCGCATCCAGAGAAATAAGCTGATCAATTGCTCATAATTCTGCATATAGAAAACAAACCTACAGTTTCATGAAAACTGATCACTGATGAGACACTATGGGGTGTTAGCTCTCTAAATGAGCCTCCCATTGCACCAAATGTCACCGGAAAGTGATGTGCTGTGGCAGGTGACTGCTTCAAGGACCCGGCTTTCATTCAATCGCATTCTGCTGGGTTGTTTATTTGCTTTGCAGTCACAGGATGAACAGTGCACAGCCCGGCCTCAGATTTGCTTGTTTTCACTCTGATACACATTTGGGTCCTTTGCCGTAAAGCGCTGGCACTGTGTAAAGCTGATTGTGAGGCGTGAGCGGCAGAAATGACGAGAAAAAAGGGCAAAGAGTCAAAATTCACCAGGACATTGAAAGTGTCTAAAGCTCTGAGTCCCAAGCTGTTACCTTGACTGTCTTGATTTGTTTTTTTTATTTGGCTTATTAAAAAGTTATGACAAAAAAAAAACCGAGCAACTGAGCTACTGCTTTCAGACTCCTGGAAGAATTTAATAATGACAAAGACTGGCAAAATGCATTCCTAAATAAAAGCAGAAAAATCACATGCCCGGAGGCTCTCTTCCTTTCTTATTGCAGTAATAGGTAATGACACAAATCTGCAGCTTAAATTAAATCTATTTAAGATTCAGGGTCAGTTTTTGGATGAATTCAGCAATCATAATGTTGTGATTTGTTCATGACTGCAGCAACTAAACAATTTAAATGTGCTACAGCTCAAATTTGTGTGCTTGATTGGCTTCATCTGCCAGTCCTCTTTCCTAAAAATCATATTCCGAGACAACTCAAGTGCACACTTAATTACATTCCAAGGGAAATGGCTTCACTTGGAGAGGTACCAGTTTGTTTTTTAGTTGCTTTTGCATGACGTTTAGGTATTTAGGTAATGCATGCTTGGGTTTAGGGTTACAATAATAGCATGTATAAAAGAAAGATGTACTTTTGAGAGTTTGCTAGTTTGGAGTATATAGGTGTGTGAGTTAAGGTGAATTTGCTAGGACATCCACTTCTGGGAAGATTATCCGGTCGTTAAGTGATGACGTGACGAATCCTACTTCCGGGCCAAAAGTAGTCTGCGTTTAATATGGCTTTTGTGTTGTTAACATGTTTAATGTTTTGTATTTTCTTCTATTTAATCTCAAAAAGCTCCTAAAACAGTCAGTGATCACTGTTGACCTCCCTCGGCTTTTATTACCGCTAATCATTTATTTAAGCTCAGTTTTTAAAACCTTAGGATGTAACTACAGCCCAGCCCATGCAGCAGTATATGAATGACTAACCTCGTATTGTGGATGGATTATCTCAGTTGTTCTCTTGGCTGAAGTTTGGTTCTTTTCAGCATCCTGCCATGCGATTACATTTGTTCCTGACCACCGAGAACACTTACGTTAACTTTTATCGAGTGGAAAAAAAGTTAGCTTGTTTATATTATGCTAACATAGCTGTGTCACTAGCGGTCACGTAGCACATCATTATATACCAGCTAGCCAAACTTCAGTAACCCTACAAACGTCACTGCTGTTTAGTTTTCTGTCTTCATTTATGTTGGAAATGATAACAGAGCTGTACGTTTTAATTTGTTTCCAAAACCCCGCAGTCAGGACATGCTATATTGTATTTAGATAGAAGCTAGCGAGCTAACTTCCTGCTAACTTCTAACTCCGTTAAATGTCATAAATTCCGTTTTCATGGATGCCTGGATGTTAAACTCAATTGTTACACCTGGTAGAGCAGAACGCTGATCATTTTATTAAAGATGAAAGACTTTAGACAGTTTTTCAACTCTCAGTAATGCCACAGTGATCGTTTGATATATGGACCTGCAGCGGAGCTTAGACCCAGACACGGCTAGTGACGTCAGACTTAACGACCGGATAGCGCTGCATATTAAATTCATGACTAACTGTACTTAGTAGGTAAATACTGTGGGTTTCTCTGTACATCTGAATCCAAACTGCCTGCTGAGATGGAAATATTTTCTCTGTTTTATACATATAAACAGTCTTGTGGATTCTTGTGAAGACTTACAAATGTTCCACCTCCGTGGTTTAAATATTTTTTTTATATAAAGCACAATAAGTGACCTTGACTGCAGCTGTGAGAAGTCTGCCTTTATTTTTTTTTAATTGTTTTCAGTGGGAAAAATACTTATCAGGCCACCAGGGAATATTTTTGTTGCAATAAATGGCACCATATCCATCTCTCTCGATACATCCATGGGAAAATATTTCCTTCCATGCCATGGTTCAATCAACACTCTTCAGGTTTAATCTGTTTGGGGTTTTGTAACTTATCCCTTAAGATTTATCATTGGTTTTCTCAGCTCTTGGTTGTGGTTGCAGATGTGTTTGTTCTTTATTTTTCACTTTTAGTCACAGATCTCTGAATACACCGTGGTGACACAAGACATAATAGTTGTATCTTCCTGCTTTATGGCTTTTGGTTTTAATTTTACCTTGTAAGGAATGAAATGTGATAGCCTATAAACAAGAGCAAGCAAAATGAAGCAATATTTACAAATGGCCAACTGCTCTCTGTGTCTCTTGGCTGGCTGCTTTGGTCCTGACCGGTTGCGAGGACTCAGAGTCCAGGGCAAGTGCCAGGACCTGCTGGTGGGATTACAACTCCCAGCTGGCCTGGGAGTGACCGGTTATCCCCGAGCAGGAGGTGGAGGAAGTCGTTGAGGAGAGGACATTTGGGCAGAATGAGGGATTTGGATAGATTCTTAAAATGTCTAAATGGGTTTAAGAGTTGTGAAGGTTTGCTGTGAGGGGGCAATTCTGGAAAATCTCTTGAAAATAACGTACTGACAAAGAAGAAGCTCCTTCCTGTAGCTACATAACGAAATAAGATTTTCCCTGGTAATTTAATAAATGTCGCTATCATCTGCAGACCTAGCACTCCAGTGGTCAGGTATCAGTGGGATTTTATAACAATTATATTACTGCTGTATAGCTTATTAAAAACTTATCAGTGGATCATTAATTTACTGTATCATGTTCAGTCTTATTTCCCCAAACAAAAAACCCTTCAAACCCTTTTGGTCAAAGGGAATCCAAGTCTATTTGTGCAGTTGCCAGATGGATTTCTGCAGCATTTTCTGAAATAGTCATGACCTCTAATGAGTCATATTTCCAAAATCATATTTCCCAACCACTCCGATGACCTGGATCTGGAGTGGAAGAAAATGGATGGAAACAAAATACAAGACACCCAATTTAATATAATTAAAGGGGTTTTTTTTAATGACATATAGGAAAATCTGACATGTTGGGTTGATCTAATGGGTCTAATTTGTTATTTTAGTCCATCTCTGTCCACACGTACAGTCAGGTTAAAAAGAAAGTACACCCTCTATAAAAGTTTTATATATAAGATGTAATAAAAATATTCTTAAAATGAGGTGAACACAACTTCAGACTAATTATTAAATTCTGACATATTACACTGGGTCATTATTTATTTAAAACAAATTTAACCAAAGTGTAGAATCAGTGTTGAAAAATAAACCGACCTTTAATGCTTCAGTACAAATTAGCAACCAGGTACTGCGTAGGCTTTGGCAAAAAGAATGATAAAGTCATTTTTCCAAGCTAAATTACATCACTGGCTAGAGAATGAGAAGCTGTTTTTTTCCTAACTTCATCTAAAATCAAGGTTGCAGTGATTCTGAAATTATTAAGAACTGCCAGATAGCAAATGAAAGTTGACAGATTACTCAAAGGATAAGCTGCCTGATCTGTGGCTAAAGCTAATTGTGCCTCATCCACAAAAACTAAATAGTCAGGCTTCTAAGGGTGTTTTTACACCTGCAGTATCTAGTCTGTTTAAATCAAACTTTTGTTTTCCTCCTCGGTGCGGCTTGTTTGTGCAGGTATCAACACAATAATCGCACTTGTGTGTGGACCAAAACAACCGTAACGAGACCCTCTGATGGCAGTGGTCCAGTTCCAAATGACTGTGGTCTGACCCCGATCCGAACCAACTACCAGGTGTACGCTGGAAAAAAAACTAAGAGCTAAAACTTCCTGTAGCCACATGTGCTTTGTATTCTGGACGTGGCAGGGTACTATAGATGTGCAAAGGTCTATATGGGCTAACAACAAGCTGTGAAATAAACATAACGTGCCCATGTTCTCTAGAACACAGCATGTTACTTCCTGTTTTTACCTTTGTTGCGCCCACCTCAGACACATCTGGCGAATGAGCAGACTGAATATTGTCACATGGTTTGTAGGGAATTCATTTTGGTTTGCATTGAGTTCACTTGGATGTTTCTCTGTGTGGTAAAGGGGAAAAGCTACAAGTTTACCAACCCACCAACTGATTTGGACCAGAGTGAACGAACTACAGGTGTGAAAACGCCCCAAGAGTCAAATGTGAGGCCGTCCATCTGACAGCTAAAGCTTAGCCCAGACTGAGTCATGCACGAGGACAATGATCCCTGGCACAACAGAAACTCTACAACACAAGGACTAAAGAAGAAGAAGAAGCCGTGCATAAACGAATGCCTGCAAATCTGAATGAACCGAAACAACGTCATGAAGAACAGTAGGCCAAAATTCCTTCAGAACAATGTGAGAGACTGATAAAGTCTTACAGAAAATGATTACTCAGAGTTATGGCTGCTAAAGGTGGTCCACGGGGTGTACTTTGTTTTTCACACTGCTTCTGCATTTGGGCTTATGTTTTGTTAAATAAATAATTCTGCAGTACAACATGTCATGCTTTGCATTTCACCTGAGGATGTTCTTAGCTCATTTTAAGGATCAGATGACTTTTTTTTATTATGTCCTGAAATGTAAAACCTTAGCACTGTCACAGGGCGTGCTTTCGTTTTAACATGACCGCATGTTGTCAAGAGACTTCGGAGGGTATGTGTCACCTTGGCAACCAAGAAAATAGACATTTGAAACCCAATTTGTGATCTTTTTCTAAACCTGACCAAATAGCTTTTAATGCTTAAACCTCACATAATTGGAGTGTTAAAATCTGTGCTCTCTGGTGTGAGCAGTGAAATGTTTCAGCGTCAACCTGTCAAGGCTCCAAATGTGGACTTTTTCATCCTGTAAAAGTGGAAAACACTCATTTCATTTGCATGGACGCGAATCAAAAGTCGTGAGACCAGCGAGAGAAAATTCATGTTGGGGAACTCGAACACAAGGGTGGGACCTTAGTGTGCAGGATCACGACTCGGCAGTCGTGACTAGTGTTGTCAAAGCAGGATGATACAAAGCTCGAGCTTTTGCTGAACATATTCAGAAAAGACATAACTTGATATTATTCCTGAACAAATTAATACAGCAACAGTATAATGAGCAGAAAATGAGCTGCTTGGATACAAGAGAAAGAAGGGAAGAAAGGGACTGGAGTACATTGTGTAACATCGCCACATATGATTCATGTAGTATTTCTGTCAGCTCTCGCCGTGATGCATCGCGGCCTGCGCTTTGTAATCTGCAGAAGGCATCCGTCTCATTTTTCAATCCTCAACCTTGGCGGAGGAGCGGATGGATGCCGAGGCCTTCCACCGAGCGGCGGATAAATATAAATCTGTCTGTTTGCATTTACAAAACAGTTACTGTCTGTCTTGGCTCTGCAAAAGAAGCCCCTTTTATGCGCTCCACACTTTACTTGCACTGTTAAACCCTACATATGTCAGCAGGTGACTATTGACAGCTTGAAAGCTATTCTTAACTTTCCTGCAAGAGGCATAAAAATCCATCAAAGTCATCGTTTCCAGGAAATTAAAGGCAGATGTTATTGATGCTATTGCACTATTAACTTTGAATATTTATTATGTTAATGGTGCTTTGTTTTTTAGTGTCCTCTCTTTAGTGTTTTATTGATTGCATGCGAGTCATTTGCTTTTGGTTTTAAAGTGCTGTCGTGATGGTGTGGAGCTGCTGCTACTGCAACTACTGCCACTGAGCAATCTGCAACAAGCTTTTAAAAAATAAAGTAAATTAAAAAAGAAAAATAGGATCTCAGAGGATGGCAACTCTTTGGGGGGGAATAACACGCAGAAAACACTACTATCGCTAATATTTTCAAGGGGGTTGGATGTCCCAGAGCTTTCACACCTCCACACAAGATGGCCAGCCTCGTAGGGTAGGATGAGGAGGAGGAAGAGGAAGCTGCACTCTTCCTCCTTTCGATAGCGCAGAGGCGAGGAGCAGATGGTGCGAGAGATTGGAAACATCGTCTGGAGTTGGCCAACCCTGGGCTAATGGCAAGCTGTGCTGGCAGCGCCGCGTGAGTGTGTGCGAGGGGTTGAAGCTGTCGTACTGTGCAGAGCTGGCTTGTTAAAGTTCATTACTCTGTGTGTGTGCGCACATGTGTGAAGATCAGAGCTCACAATGTGTCCGTGAAGCTTTCAGAAAGTTTCTTTGTGATGGTGACACTAACAAAGAGATGAGCAAGGACGCGAGCCATGAAGCTTATTATTATCTTCGTCATCATTATTATTATTACTGCTGCAAGCCTGTGAGAAATAAAAACCGGTTTAGAGCACCAAAACTACAATTTGGTGGGTTTAAAATAAACGCTTAAGGGATGGTAAATAAGAGTAAACAGGACACAAAAAGGAGGCCGTTTCTGTGTCGCTGTTTAAATGTTCCTCGTGTGCGGAGCCTCTCTAATAGCTGCAAATAACTTCAATCCTGCCAACTTGTCGCACATTCATCCCTCCCACGTTTCTGAACACACAAATTCAGCTGGGGTTCACTGAGCATCTGAAGCACCTGAAGGTTTCCGTCTATAAACCGCTGAGAAATATTTGGAATCAACCCTCTTTTCTTTAATGGGCGTCTTTCATGAATCTGAGGATATTTATTATAGTTGTCAGCAGCTATGAAGCAGGCGTTACACCACATGATGTTAGTCCAATGTGAGGCTAAAATGAGGCTAAAACAGACAGAACAGTCTGCCTCCTCTCTAATTGGACAACATCTGATACTAGCAAAATGTTCTTGCAGCTGTTTCTTTTTAGTGCCACTTATTTTCCAGGCATTTGTTGCATCCATCCCGACTTTTCTGAGGCTTGTTTCTGCCATCAAACTCAAAATTAGCTAATATTTTTAAGGAAATCTTAAGATGTTGCTGTTTTCTATGTTCAATTTTGGGTCTGATTTACGAATCCCTACATTTTATTTTCATTTTACACACTGTCCCGACCTACTAGAAACTGTTCTTCCAAATATTGGAAATCAAGGGACAAAAACAATCACGAGGGTTCGGTTTAGGGTTGGGATCATCAACGATGATGACTTAGACCTCAGGGTTAAGCAGAACTCTTTGACCTCCTAAACCTCTTCCAGGAGTTAGCAAAGCATTCAAAAAAATCACCAGACATCTCTCCAGCTTGTTTTGTGCCTGTCATGAGGTGTCCAACAAAATATCTCACCATGGAGGAGTCCAAAAGATATCCTTGTACAATTTCAGTCAATCTTCTAAGGTCTAAGTTGTCATCAGTGATGACCTCAACCCTAAATCTAACTCAAACTCTAACAGTCCAACAATCAAAATATGTATTTTGCTTTTGTTAAATTGTTCTTCGTCCGTGTCAAAACAATCATTCCGACACAAACAAAAGGTTTTCTTTTCTTTGTAAAAAAGTACGTTTTGTCGTTCTCCCAAACAAAGGGTGAGGTTTAACAAAAGAAAAGAACAACAGAACAAAAGAAAGCGAAAGAAAACGATAGTGAGCGAACTAACAGTCGCTGTTTCGTCAAACTAGTCTGACAACATCAAAATCAAGCGGTCCTTAGCCGTGACATTCCCACTGTTGACATTCCTGATGCATCTCTACCTCCTTGCCTGATCTCCTTAGCGTGTCATGCAGGTTGTCAAAAAACCTGCATAAGCAAGCCACAATTGGCCAGAGCTCAACTTGTTCTACTTGTCTTTCAGCCAAACAGTAGCTCAGAAACTGAGGGCGCCGGGATAAAACTCTCTTCTCCACAGATCTCGTGCGGATGCCTCGTCTAGAATCAGTTTCATCGAAACACACTTGGCAGGAGATGCTACGGGTAAAAAAAATCACAGTTGATTAACAGATTCCCTAAGAATTATCTATCTCCAGCAACTCAACATTCCCAGTGTGTGTTCTCAATCCTGTTTTTATACAGGGCAACCCCAGGGTTACCTTTTGAGAAAGTATCATCACTGAGGTAGTTTCTATGCAACCACGAAACTTTCAGTGGGGTGGCCGACCCGGCACCAGGGCCCAGAAGATAAGATAATCGTGCATATATTTGGTGAATTCAGTAAAAGCTTGACAAACTCTATTAGTTCCACTACATAAGTTACGTTTTCATTCACCTTGTGAATTGAAGGCTATTATTCAGTTTTCCCCATGAGTTGAATTTTAGCTGGAAATATTGACTCAGTTATCTTACACCTTATTTATTACAAACCGGTGCCTTTTTCTGAAAACTGTTGACGGCAGGACGGCATGCTGGGAAATATGTTACTTGTGATTCCTGATATTGCTGTCTGTCATTTGTAGTGTGTCAGTTGTGCACAAGCTTGTTGACATAAACTACTGCATCAATTTGCCTTATAGAAGGTAGGTCAGTGGTATAGCCCAGGATACATTGTGGCTTCGAAGACCCAAAAAACAATATCTGCACTGGGCCTCTTTTTGTGGTTATAACCTGAGGTCTGTATCTACCAATCATTGGTGACTCCAGCCTCTCAGTCAGAGAACTGCGATTTTATTTTACTGTGCTGGATTAGAAAAATGAAGGGAAGATTCTTTTTCCTTGTAAAACAAAAAAAAACAGACAGCAGTTTGATTGAGTGGTTTATTCCAGCCTAATATCGCTTTTTACTGGAAAGGAGATGGGGGTCATTGGATGGGTCCGAACATACAAGTTTGTTTCTCATTTCAAACCCGCAGTCTTTGTTGTTTCTTTAATCAAGACCATCGCATGACCTTAACAGTAAGTTTATCATTGTCACAGTAATGAGAAAAGTCCTCTCATGTCAACAAAGCACCTTTTTTTTCAAGCCTAAAGCACACAAAGTCTCTCCAAACGTAATTAAATTGTTTTGTGTCCAAACCTGATGAACCTTTGCTACAGAAACACCAAAGTTTCTTATTTATTTTTGTTAACATTGATTTTTAGCTTTTTTTTGTTGTTGTTTATTTTCTTTGAAGTCACATAGATAAGCTTCCGATCATGATTTCCTTACCTTCAGCTGTCTGGATAAGTTGTAGAGGTGGAAGATAACAAGAATCTAAAATAGAAATCTGTGCTGCGTTGTTAAAATGCTCTTCTAGTTGTGCAAACATGTTGCTTTTCGTTTTGGGCCGAATGTGTTGAGCAACAACTTTTTTGTTAAACTAATTTGGCTTATATTCCTTCTGTAAGTGTTCTCTAAGCATGAAAATGTATTTTAAAGATTATAATACTGTATAGAGAAGAAAACAGCACAAATTGATTACACTTCAGGAGAGAAATCAGTATCCATGTTTGTTTACTCGATAAACTGTCATGGACTGAGGTAAGCTGACCTGAAAATACTATCAGATGTTGCACAATGTTGCACAAGAGTCATGCGTTACTTTATTCTGAGAAACTGACATATGGGGTGTTTTCATCTCTTTATGTTTGGCACTTGAATTTATGACTTTTTAATCACCTGTGTTTGACTTGTATGTCTGCTTTTATGAGCAATATAACTTATTTTATTGTTTGCGAAATGTGTTGGCGTAAGCCGCTGCTGTACAAATAAACCAGAACATTCAGACATATAATTGTTTAATAAATGTTTTCCAGTATGGAAACACATAAGTAAGGACAGTGCTGGTTATATATTTAAAATGGACGCACCATTCTTGTTTTTATACTGCCAAAGCAAAGTACTTGTTCAATTTGCACTAATGATGGACAAGACTATAATATTTCTTTTAACGCAACAGCTCATGGTGTTATAATTTCCCCTTGATTTTCTTATATGTTTTTAAGCATCCTGGACCAACGAGGGTTTTTTCACTCATTTTCAGTCCAGTCCTTGTACCTGACCATTTTCAGAGGAATGTTTTTGCTGGTTACGCCACTTCACACTGAACAAAAAGGCACCTAGCTCAAGGGATGAACCAGTGTTGCGTTTAACGTAACAGACAACTTAGCAAAGGACCAATTTTAAATTGAAATGTCAGGCCTCAAAACTATCTATAGCAGATAGATCAGTATCTGAAAGTCATGTCCTTAAGAAATAACAGGAAGCCATTTTTAGGCAAGGGGCAACACTGAGTGCCTACAGCCATCTTTAAAACACGCTGGAAGCTCAGTCATGGTTTAGGCTACATTTCAGTCAGTGGGGTCATAATTAATGGAAATTATGAACACTTAAAAGAACCATCTGATTTGAATTAACCATGAAATACCATCTGGAAAGCTTCTGATTGGCAAAGGCTTCATTTTTCAGTAAAAACACAGTGGAACACTATCAGTCATGGATCGGCCTCCCCAGAGCCCGGACCTCAACATTATTGAAGCAGTGTGGGATCATGTTGACAGCGAACAGAACAAAAAGCAGAAACATCCAAAGAAGAGCTTTGAATGTCCTTCAAGGAGCTTGGAGAACTATTCCTGAAGACTACTTAAAGAAAGTACAGGCTACGTTGAAGAATAAAGGTGGTCATACTAAACACTGACTTTCAAGCTCGTTAAAATTGTACAAACTCTCTTTTTCCCTTATGTAATGGAACTTGGAGATAAACACATCTTTTGCACTTCTCTCCATTAAATTAAAATTACGTTTTTCATGCCAGCTTGCATCTTTCATGTCTGCACTTCTTTTTTTCTGTTTTTTACTCTATCCTGATATGCGACACAAACTGTACCAACCACATAAACTCCTTAGAGGGGGTAGAAATGATCAAGGGATTAATGGGCAATAAAAATAAGCATTAGTAGCAGTTGTAGTAGTAACAGCCAGTAAAGCGGAGTGACTTTACTGTGTCTTATGAAGCATTACAATCCTCCAAGTGAACCTGCTTCTGTATTTCATGAGTGGAAATCTGCAGCTTCTCACTTGGCTGCACCTCCATAAGGATTTTCTTGTGTTGCAGCGAGTAGCTTTACCTTGTTTTGGAACTGAACTCCTCACTTGGCATTTTTCTGTCAGTGCAGTCAGAGAGGGAGGGAGCCTTCTCAGTCCAGTGGCAGTGACATCAGCGGTGCCTTTGGCGCCACTTATCTCTGCAGGATCTCCCAGCTGCCCTGGCATTTCCTGAAACGGGCACACACACTGTTAAACTTGAAAGATTCAGGGAACCATTTAGTAATTTAGTGCATTCTTGCACAACTCAGTTCTGGGTGTTAAGAAAGAAAAATAATCCTACATACAAATGACCCATGAAAAACACTTTGCTTCCATGACTGTTTTGTTGTTTTTGCTAAGTATCTATCTTCTTTGGAAACCAATAGATTTATCTAGATTTTGGTTCCACTCTGATGATGCATTGCACATTTCTTCTGGTGCAACTTGTGACTCTGATTTTATTTATTATAGCAAGTGTTTAAGCACTTTTACACATAAGAAAAGATGTATGGAGCATTTGTAACACACTCAAAAATAAGTGTGAATTTACTTAATCTTCATCATTAAGTTATCAGTTAAGAATTAACATAAATAACTCGCGGGTGCAATACATGTCATATCTAGGGCATCTGTAACAGAACCTTATATGTCTATGTCGGTTGATAACACACATTGGACATTTAAAATTACATTTAAAATATATATGTTTTTAATTTTTTTTAAAAGCTCTCTGTCAGCATGATCCCACATTGCTTCAGTAAAGCTGAGGTCCGGGCTCTGGGGAGGCCAATCCATGACTCTGTTTTTTCTATCCAAGTATGCTTTTACTGCACTGCCAGTGTGTTTGGGATGCCATGATGACAAAATGAAGCTGTTGCCAATCAGATGCTTTACAGATAGTATTGCATGGTGGTCAAAATCTGATGGTACTTTTCTGTGTTTGTAATTCATACATTTTGACAAGTTTTCCAACATCACTGACTGAAATGCAAAAAAAAAAAAATAAATAAATCACTGACTGAAATGCAGCCTCAAACCATGACAGAGCCTCCACCTTGTTTTACAGATGGCTGTAAACACTCGTGCTGGACCTCCTCTGTACAAACTGATGACAATTTGAACCAAAGAACTGAAATTTGGATTAATCACTCTATCAGACCTGTTGCCACTGATTTTTAGTTCAATATGTAATTTAGCATACCTCAATCTTTTGTCCCTGTTTCCCATCCTTAAGAATAGCTTATTGAATCCATACTTTCACTGAGAACATTTCGAATGAGGCTTCTGTAAACAGTAGCTGGGTCAATGAAGGTCAAGGTCCTGTGTCACATCTTTGATAGTTTCTTTTCTATATCTTATGGACATGACTTTCAGATACTGTTGATCTGCTAGATGTAGATGAACACTGTACACCATGCTATGATAATACACATTATAATACGTTTTCTGCCAATAGCTTTTTGATAATCACCTTGTTGGTGCAAAAATACTATTTTATGTATGTTAAACTGTGTTACCATTGACATTTTTCATAGATTCAACCAAAGAAACTGGATCAAATTATGGCTGAACTCAAAATGAGTGAAAAAGCAGCTTATGTCCAAAGAAAACTTTGAAATCCAATACTTGGATTTGAAAGAGAACTATTGCTCAAAAACACTTGCTCAAAAACATTTTATAGTCTGGCTCTTTGAAAGCAAAATATAAAGGGGGTGGCTCAAGACTTTTGCACAGTAGTGTACAACAAGATACATATTAAAAAACATAATGCACATATTTGAAACTATTCTTAAAAAACTGAGAAAACCATAGGTTATATTATGATCACGTCAGGTTTTTAACATTTTCATTTAAAGTCAGCCAGGTTGGTGTCAGTTTTTCTAACTGCGGCATAGAAAGCATTTTCCTAATCCAGTTATTAAACGATGGAGCTTTATCTGATTTCCACTGCAGGAGAATAAGTCTTTGGGTCATTAACGAAGCAAAAGTTATGCCTTTGCTTATGTTCAGAAACCGAGACCCCACCCCGACAATGGAGATACTAAGTGGGGAAAGTAGTATTACCTTTCTACACTTGCATGACAGAACTTCAGAAATGTTTTTGAAATGCAGCAGCATAAAAGGAATAATGTTCAGAGGAGAAATGTCCCCTAGCATTTTTGGCAATGTTGAGATCATGGAAGTTGCTGGGTTGCACTTCCATCCATCCATCCATCCATCCATCCTGAATGACCAAGCTTCTCACTCTTTCTTAAAGGGAGAACCCCTACAACTTCAAAGGAAGCTCTAGCTTCCATCACTTAAACTCATATTTTGATACAAGAGGTATCCACACTCAGCTAGCAGTCCAAATCTCAAAGCTATTTCATTTGAAACAATTTAAAAGGAACAAAAATGGTCAACTATCAAAATTTAGAAGCAGAATCCAGAAGATGTTCACCATTGTTTCTTTTATAAATAACTTCAATGGGCTTTTTATCTGGATTTTCATCACAAGTAGTCAGAAGAAAAATAATAAGTGGGTGAAAAAAAACTATTTAACCGCTTTACCTGGAAAACCTAACAAGTTAATTTTACCTTATTATTCCTAATAAATAAATCAAAGGAGGGCAAATTTAGCTTGCTCTGCTCAAAAATGTAATTTCCCTATAACTGCTTCCCCGTGATACATGACCTTTGCGGTGCAGGATGATGACCACGAGTTGAAAGAAATACTCCCAGTTTCATGGACCTAATATCTAAAAAAAAAAAACATTTCTAAAAATCATTCAACAAGCATAGTGTGGAAACTTAAAACCTGGAGTTTTTGTGACTAAAGTATACACACAGAGTTCAGCAGTGAGCCCCTTTTTCCTCATGATTAAAAACACTACCACACCAAGGATGGATTTGTAGATCCGACTGTATATAGTAGTACAGGTGAGCTGTGTGCAGATGTCATGTTATGGCCTGTTTCTCTCCCACACAGAAGCCCCAGTGGTATTGTGGGGGTGGGAGTGGCAGAGAACAGCCATCTGCTGCAGGAGAACAGCTATTTTTCATCAAGGGAGGGAAAAGGTGAGACAGACAGCAAAGAAGGAGTGAAAGATGGGGGAAGACAGCAATAAGGCCATAAGGTTAAAGTCTCCAGATTTAGACTGGTGTGAAACTCATCTTAGCATTTCTTCTTGATTTATGGTAGCTTAAAGTGAACCTATTGTTACGGTTGGAAGGAGGACTCAAGCGCAGGACTCCGGTACTGATGCTTACAAGAAGAGTTTATTTACAAGTCACCAGGTGTATATACAAGAATGTGCAGGGGGGGTGTTATATACAGCTGAGTGGGGGAAGAAGGGGTCTCCAGGGAAGTCCAAGGGAAAGCATACGTTCTTCAGAATATCCACTCACACGATCACAGGTTCACACTCCAACACTGCCACACGGGAAACACACGGGGAAAAATCCAAGAGGTTCTGTGGACAGGGAGACAGGGTTAAGGACGATGCACAGAGGAAAACACTCTTCACTAAACTTGCTGTAGCTTTGACTTTACTAACGCGTGGTAGACAACGATCCAGCGACGAACAGCAGTCACCTCCTGGCTTAAATGCTGCTCCCCTTAATGAGACACCTGGGTCTCATCTCCCGAGGGCGTGGGCCAAGGGCATGAACCCACAGTGAGTTCCGCCCCGGCGAGAGAGAAGAGGAAAAGAAACAGAGAGGGCTGATCAGCGTGCAGCTGATCCGCCTGGCCGTGACAGTACCCCCCCTGACGGGAGCCTCCCGGCGACCCCCAGGCTTGTCAGGGTGAGCCGCATGGAACGCCCGCACCATACCCTGATCCAAGAGGGCCGCCCGCGGGATCCAAGAACGCTCCTCCATCCCGTAGCCCTCCCAATCCACGAGATACTGCAGACCGCGCCCCCGGCGCCGGACATCCATGATCCGCGAAACGGTGAAAGCCGGGTGGCCATCAACGACCCGGGCGGGCGGAGGGGGTCCGGAAGGAGGGCACAGAGGACTAGAGAGACACGGCTTCACTTGCGACACGTGGAAGGAGTTATGGATCCTCATATTCCAGGGCAGGCGAAGGCAGACAGAGACAGGGTTAATCACAGAGTCGACCTCAAAGGGACCGATGAAAGTGGGAGACAGTTTCTTGGACTCAGACCTGAGTGGGATGAATCTGGTAGACAGCCAAACCTTTTGTCCAGGTGTGTAGGTGGGAGCAGGGGTCCGGTGGCGATCCGCCAGGCGCTTATTGCGTTCCACCGTGCGGAGAAGGGAGGCCCGAGTCGCTCTCCAGGCGCGCCGACACCTCCGAAGATGCTGTTGGACAGAGGGAACAAAGTGCTCACCCTCGACGGCTGGGAAGAGTGGCGGTTGATAGCCCAAGGACACCTCGAAAGGGGACACACCGGTGGCAGAGGAGGTAAGGCTGTTATGAGCATACTCAATCCATGACAGTTGCTCGCTCCAAGTTGACTGGTTAGTGGAGACCAGGCACCGGAGAGCTGCTTCGAGCTCCTGGTTGGCACGCTCCGTTTGGCCATTCGTCTGCGGGTGGAAACCAGAGGAGAGACTGACCTGAGCTCCGAGGGCACTGCAGAACTCCTTCCATACACGCGACGTGAACCGCGGTCCTCTGTCTGACACACTGTCCGTGGGGATGCCATGGAGGCGAAACACGTGGTCAGCTAGCAGCCGGGCGGTCTCTAGAGCAGTGGGGAGCTTAGGGAGGGCGACAAAATGAGCAGCTTTGGAGAAGCGGTCCACAATGGTGAGAATCACAGAGTTACCTGACGAGACGGGCAGACCAGTGATGAAGTCAACAGTGATGTGCGACCAAGGGCGGCTCGGAGTCGGCAGAGGGTAAAGGAGGCCAGAGGGTGGTTGATGGACGCTCTTGTTTTGAGCGCAGGTCGAGCATGCGGAAATATACTCGCGGACGTCTTTGGCAAGGGAAGGCCACCAGGCGAAACGTTGGAGGAAGGTAATAGTGCGGTGGACCCCCGGGTGGCAGGTGAATCTGGCAGTATGAGCCCAATGTAACACTCGTGACCTTACTGAGGAGGGGACGAAGAGCAACCCTGGAGGGCCCGTTCCGGGGTCCGGTTCTGTCCGCTGAGCCTCTCGAATAGCCGACTCGATCTCCCAGGTCAGGGCCCCGACTACACAGGTGGGCGGTAGAATGGGAGAGTCCCGAGTTGCGTCTTCGGAGGCGGCGAATTGGCGTGAGAGGGCGTCTGGCTTGACATTATGGGAACCGGGTCTGTAAGTGATCGTAAACTGGAATCTAGTGAAAAACAGGGCCCACCTGGCTTGCCTGGCGTTGAGGCGTTTTGCCGATCGAATGTACTCCAAGTTCTTGTGATCGGTCCAGACCACAAACGGCTGGGCAGCACCCTCTAACCAATGGCGCCACTCCTCCAGGGCTAGCTTGATGGCTAGTAGCTCTCGATCTCCCACATCATAGTTGCTCTCTGCAGAGGTGAGACGGCGTGAAAAGTAGGCACAGGGATGCAGCTTACCTCCTTGCTGCTGGGAAAGCACCGCCCCCACTCCAGCGTCCGTTGGCAATCCATGGCAGCGTGCAGCTGATCCGCCTGGCCGTGACACCTTTTATGCTTTTTCCTAGTTTCTGTCATGTATATACTGTAAGAATGATGGATGCTCCTATTAAATATGGCCAAAGTCTGAAATAATGAGGTCAATATGTGTGTTCATGTAGTCCTTAATACTGTTTTTAGCTCTCCCACTACTGACATGCTTGTATATGTACATACATGGGCCACTCAGAAGCCCATGTATGTCAATACAAGAATAATTTATTGACAATTCGTTTACCTATTTTGTAAAACAAAAACGCATCTTGCAATTTTAATTCCATGTACATTCCACATTATTACTTAAAAGCTTGTTTGCCAACTTTAGATTCTGGTATCACTTAGTTTTCGGTAATTTCATACATAGAGGTAAACATAGAGGTATAATCTCTGTTTGTCCTGGGTAGATCACGGTTAGGCATAGATCAACCTGGAACTCAGCCTTGACACTCTACACTCAGCTCTCACTCACTGCAACCAACCTTTTACAGTATCCACAAAACTGTCTATCAGTCTCGTATTCCACTCTCACCTCCCTTGTGAATAAACCCTAAGATACTAAAAGTCTTCCTTTTGGGTCAGCAACTCATCCCAACCTTGAGTGGGCAGCTGAGCATCTTGCCAGGTTTGAAGGTGCTAGTTCGCATCCCAGCCAGCAACAAAAATCCCCTGTGTGAGCTGAAGGTCATGGCTCAAAAAGGCCAACAGAGTCGCATCATCTGCAAAAAGCCGAAACAAGGTCCTGAATTCACCTAGCTCTCCATCCATTTGCTGTGCCTAGAAATTATGTCTATAAATGTTGTAAAAAGAATCAGGGCAAAGTGCACACAGTCTGACTTATTACCTGCTGTGTAGACCAAGCTCTCACTGCAGCTGTACAGGCACTGGAACAACTAAAAACAGCTAAAGCTAATCCCACATTACAGGCACTTATAGCACACAATTTGCTTCATGCTTTGTTCAGGGCATGCTGGCATGTGACAGGAGGGTGGAAAACAGTTGCTATCTTCCTGTCTCTGTTTTGGGAGCAAAGGTAACACCTATTTCAAGCAGATATTCCAGCTGAGCATTGGACAGTCACATCAACAGGTGGAGCTTTTTCCTCACTCCAAAAAAGGTCACTGCTGCTCAGTCTACGCCTCACAAAACAGCAGTTTTGACTTTCGTTTTCATCTACAGCAGCTCTCTCAGGTAGATCCTGTGATGTCTCCAACATCCTGATAACTTACAGTCTGAGAAGCTATCCCTCTGCAAGATATCTCACTATTTTTGACTTTTCTGAGCCTGTCAAGTCCTTCTTTTGACCCATTTTGCCAAAGGAAAGGACGTTGCCTAATAATTATGCACACCTGATATAGGGTGTTGATGTCATTAGACCACACCCCTTCTCATTACAGAGATGCACATCACCTAATATGCTTAATTGGTAGTAGGCTTTCGAGCCTATACAGCTTGGAGTAAGACAACATGCATGAAGAGGATGATGTGGACAAAATACTCATTTGCCTAATAATTCTGCACTCCCTGTAGTAGCGACTTGAGCCTGCCTCAAAAAGACTCAATCCCAATATTAGCATGTTAAAATTCACAACTTAATAGCATATATAAACATGTTCACAGCTACTACAACAACACAAAGAAAAGCAGTTTTTGACTTTAAGAATAGCTCTCCACTTTCATATCAATTCTAATCGGCTTAAAGTTAGGGGTGTGGCCACTCTGATTGATAGGTGTCTGAACACAGGCTGTTGTAGCTGATAGCTGTCTCCTAGCCCTCACTCCCCCATGCTGAACTGGGATTTTCCACTGTGTTTACTGTCTGTTATGTAGCACCAATTCTAAGCTGTTTGTCTGTCCATTGCACCTGTACATTTTATGTTTGCTAAAAAGGCCAGCTACCATTCGCTGATAAGTTAACACTCCACTCTTTTGTCCAAATATCGTCACTCATGATGTTGGATTTTTAGAGCTAGACATCCTAAACCAATGGGTGACCTCATGGACATCACTCCCATTTTTTATATACAGTTTTGTAGATCTACACGGGCAATGACTTTGGTGATGGAGGTATCAAAATTTCCCGTGGTTCACCTTTCCACCAAACATTTTTGCTTGTTTGTTTGTTGTTTTAGCTTGAAACATTCTAAATTCTTTTTTTTCTATTCCATATCTTTTGGTATGCTTGCTTTGATTCATACACAAATTCCACTATTTTCCCTGACTTTCCTAGATTTGTCTGTTTAAATTAAACAAAAACAGCATGTTCCTTACATCCAGTCCAACTGGCTTACTGACACTATTTGTTCTCTCTTCCTCCTACATCTCTGTACAATATATATCAGCACAAAGGCATTAATCTAATTTCACCTATGTCCAAAACAGTCAAAACACCATCACAAACTCTATGACCTCTGAAAGGAGAGCCAAAGTGTCCACCTCTAATTGTCTCTAACTGTGGCTGTGTCACGTCACATGCTCCAGTTTTAGAAAATGCTGCTGTGGCAGGAGATCAAAAATAAGCAAAGCAGAGCTTCGGTTACATAACATCCTCATGATTTCATACATGTCTCCAGTATGACCCTCTCAGATCTTGCCAAGCATAATATTAGATAATAACTAATTGGCAGCCTTTTGTGACATTACATCGACTGTTGGCAAGACTGGATTATGAACCAGGACAACTGCACAGACGATGTAATAAAACATTCCTTTATTCTGGCTTCAGAAATCCAAAAACACTGAAGGCAAAAAGGGAAAAAATTGACATCTTGACTGAAGATGAAGGACAGACTAAACTAAATGTGCACAGAGAACTGACTGAGAATGACAACCAGGCGATGTCAGGGCAGACAAAGAAGTAAAATAAAAAACACCAAAAACCAACTGACAAAGATAAAATGAAGTGTACAAACAACCGGAACACAGACAGAGAATATTATGGAAGACCTAGACAAGTCTAATGGAAACAGGGAAACACTGAGGAGACTAATAATAAAAGTGAGAGAAACGCAAAACACAATAAAATCATCCAAAAATTAAACAAAAGTCAAACAGAAACCCCAAAACTCCATAACAACTAGGATAAAAACTTCAAACAAGAACCCAACAATAATAGATGGAAACCAAAACAGTCAACAAGCTGCCCAGAAGGCTAGAATGTAATCATCTGGCTGTCGTGTGATCAAAACCTAATTTTAACATAATAACATAATCTAAAAATGAATGTAGTCATATACAGTGTTTTCCAGAAGTCTCCAGATTGTTACTTATCACCTGTACCATCAGAGATGTGACTTATTATATTCTGCAGACTTTCAGCTCTGTAAAGAAGCAGCAGGGCACCGTGGCTGCATCCACTGTCAAGTCCTGTGATCTTTTATTTGCAACTTTAAAGAAAGTTTTACAGATCTACAGTTCTTCCTTTGCACGTGCTTTACTTCAGCTGGGTACTTTCATGTCATTTTTCAGACACAAATAAACATCATTGATCACAAACCAAACCAAATGACTCACTGTTTAAAATATACCTTATTGATCTTAGGCGTCTTGCTGCTTAGTTCATCTCCTGTCTTTACCCATTTCCCTTTAAGAGCAGCCTCCATTTAAGCCAGTGGTCCTCAAACTGTGGCGCAAACCCTACTAGTATGGCACAGAGTCACTGAAAGAGCAACATGAATCACCAGGGTAAAAATAGTTTAAAAAGTTACATTTAAATTAGTAGGAGACGTTTTTGTTGAAAAAATTATTTAAAAACAAAACATAAAAAATCTGATGGTGAATATTTTTCCCTATTTAATGTGAGAGAACCACTACTTTAGCCTTATACAGTATGCTGTAGCCTTATATATCTTAGTAAAAAGGAGGATTTATGTAATAAAAACCGTATCACCTGAAGTAATTCGACACAGAATGGAGTTAAACTAAAGTCGAACAGCAGAAACCTTGACCTATCAAACACAAACATACTTAATGCTGTTTTAAAGCAGCTGCTGGAACAGCGCTGTGGTTCTTGTTACACCTTTGTCTCACCTGCCTCTGCTTTTTTTTTTTACCTCAAGCCAGCACTGCTTTTCAAACACGGCAGGAAAACAGTTCATGTACTTAATAATATGATTTAATAAAACTCAATTTTGCTTGTACCTACTTATGTGATTCATATAAAATTGAGTCTGCCTCTTAACTTGAGTTCCTTCAGCAGGGTATAACCTTTGTTTACAGTTTAATCACCAGGCAAATATCAGGACCTGACACGGAATTTAATATAACTTTATTAATTGTGCTATTGCTTCTCAGAAACGTCTGAAGCTCCATTTATTTTTGCTTTATGGTAGTTTGGATGTAATTAAAATGCAGAAATGCAAATATATTCTGTTAAATGAAGCGGTACAAATTTTGATTTGGAGTCAGGAGCATCTTTACTAAAATAAATTGTACCTTTAAAGTGGATTTGATTTCCTTCATTTCTATCCTACCTATACTGATACTGTGCTGAATGTTCATGTTAAACATGGCAATGTTTAACATGAATGATTGTATATAATACAAGACAACGCTTATATTTAACGAAACTATTCCTTACACCTTTACTTTTCACTGTATTATATCAGTGGCATAAAAGGTACAGAAGCCCCACCCACCTGCTGCTAAAATCTGTTTAAAAGGGTGCAGCCAATCAGAAAATGATAGACGGTAAACGTCCTCGTTTGCACCAAGAGTAAGCTAAATAAAGCTTATGTTGAACTGTGAATCATCCAAAGGTGCTCTGGTAGAGTACAGGAATAAAATCATGGGGCTAGTAATGATCAGAATTAGGTTCTTCAAAAATTTGACATAAAAGAATAAAGAAATGCAGAAATGATTTTTTTAAATACCTAAAAACCATCACAAGAAACAAAATAAACCCAAGAGGACCAAAGCAGGTGCCTTGGGGAACTCCCAGCACTTTATTAACTCTCTCTCTCCCCCAATGCTTACAGTTAACAAAACAGCTGACTTGTAGTGTTTTTTTTTTAATTTCCACTGTATTATATCAGTGACCTAACATGTTAGGCACATAAGTCCCTCCCACCTCTGCTGCTGAAAACTGTTTAGGAGAGGCAGCCTATCAGAAATAGAGCCATGCTCAACATTTTTGTTTCAGGCAGAGGATGAACTTTATTTAAAGACTTATTTTGTACTGTGAGTCTTGCAAAGCTGCTCTAGCGGAGTCCAGGAATAAAAACAAGCTGGAAATGAGCAGAACTGTTGGATCCTTAATCTTGGAATATGCTTAAAATTGAGCTTCAAGCATCACAAGCTTTGGAAATTGCCCTTCATGTATGCATGCACATCACCTGCACAGCTGCCCTCCTAAACCTTGGCAACAACCTGTCTATAAGTGTTTTGGGGTTTCGAGTTACATTCCCCAAATATCTGGGCCTCATTGTGAGATTGCATAAGCGTCACGTCACGCTCGAGGCATGGGCTGCCTCAGCTTTAACGTGGTGTTATTTTCACACTAGCCTGGTCATGCTGGCACTTTTTTGGGGGGTGTTGCGTATTAAATTTAGAGCTGTCAGCACTGCATCTCCTGTCAAGCCCCCCTCCAGAGAGGAAAATGAAGAGGAGAGGTAGATCAGTTCAGCGGCATTTATCTGCTTGGTGACTGATCCTAACTCACTTCATGAAGCTCTATTTCCTCCATGACTGATGAGGGCTCACTTGGTGACTTGAAATTACTAGAAACTGGAAGTAAATTCTGCAAATCTGGCTGCAAACAAGTGTTTATCGGATGAGAACGCGAGGAAAAACAACTATTCATGTAACAGCTTGGCAAAGGTCAAGATTTGCATATAAATTCTGCTGCAGCGGGCCTTGGTACGAGTGTATATACAGGAGAGAGCTCATAAGAGAGTTAATGAAAAGCATTGAGCCCTGAGATTCAAAGCTTCACAATAAGTTCGTCCTTCATTGACTGTACTGTACAATGTTCATCTCTGCTGTGTGCGTCATCATCCTATGTCCATTTGTGCAAGCCATATTCACTCCTGTGCAGGAAGTATTGTTTATTCTATTTTTATTCAAGCAGTAAAGGTTGTGTGCTCTTTTCTTCAAAGCCCACATGTTCCTTTTCAACCAGTAACAACACTTACATCTACTTCACCTGTGTCCTTATTTTCTCTTTTCAGAGCAAACTCATCGACCTTTAGGGACCCAAGCAGTTCATTTTGCCTCTCCCGCCTGATGTTCGGAGGCTCTGCTGCTGCTGACAGTTCCTGCATGTCTCGGTTTAAAAACAGTAGGTGTCACAGATCACGGCAGGCACGCTGGGGATTAAGAAGACAGTGATACCTGCCAACATGACATAAGCGCGAACTGTCGCCGATGATTGACGACGTAACTGGAGATGCTGTCTTTCTTCGGTTTATTGTCCTCCTGACCTTGAGTCCTCAAAAACCCTTTCTTCTCAGCTTCATCTCCACCGCTTTGCACACAGTAGCTACAGCAACCATAGCTCATTTTTAACTCGGCAACACCGCCACTCCCCCCTCCGAGGTTTGCTGCACAGGTTCATATGAGGACAAGGAAGGCAGCTGGGTGCCAGATGAGAACGGTAATTAGGCCGCTATCCACCGGACTTTGGTTACAGGTGCAGATCTGCCTGCAGGGATGAACAAAGCTGTCAATGCAAAAGATCATTCATGCTGAAACAACAGAAAAGAAGGGGGGGGATTGGCCGCTTCTGCTACAGAGAGCCTGGGCCAAGGCAAGATAAATCGCTCTGAGTGGCATCGCAACAAGCCGAAAGCAGGCGTATAAATCATTTTCCTGGGAGCTTTAAGAGCAAAAAGCGGAGGCTCTGATTTTAGCTCGAGCGGCTGTGCACAGATAGAGCTATCACCAGCCAGTCTGGGCTACCTGGTGCTGGTGCTATTTTTGATCGAACATTTTTAATTAGACAAGAGAGCCAAACACGTTGTAGGAGTGGAGTCCTTCTGAGATTTATAGTGACTCCAAAGAATCTCAAAAAGGTCTACATAGGAGCCTTCCAGTGGGAAACAGCAGGAAAAGCCCATTATGTTGGCATGTTTGTCGCATGCTACATTTTCTCTATATTTTGCAGTGGTTAGGTGTTCACATACATGTGGCCTGATAGTATCATTTCACAGATCACAACGTAACTGGACATTAAGCGGTCCATAAATATGATTTTTAGAGAATCATTTTAGAAAAATGACAACTGCTCATTAAAACGGAAATCAGTCAGTCACATGGCTGCAATTCACTGCATGTACGCATGTACACTTGGTTAAAACAACCTGCTGAAGTTCAAGTCTTGTTGATGCCAGAATGGCTGATTCAAGCTGATAGAAAGCCAACAGTTACTCAAATTACCACTTTTTACAACCAAGGTATGCATAAGAGTATCTTTGAATCCACAGCAGAGGAGCAGAAGACCACCGGGTCCCACTTTTGTCAGCTAAGAACAGCAAACTGAGGCTACAATTTGCAAAGACTTACCAAAACTGGACAATCGACTGTCCATCACATTCAATGAAGACGTGAAGATGAGATTAATAATACAATAATACTCCAGCATGAAGCATACGTGATCTACATCAATCAGCATTGTTTTCAGATCCCTGTTGATGGAGACTTTCTGGACAATAGAAGATTGAAAAAAATGTTCCCTGGTGTTCTGAGCCTTTATTTCTACTCTCTGAGAAACATTCCCAGCGCCTTGTTGAATTTTTCCCATTTAGAATTAAGACAGGAGACAAAACGGGGTCCAACCCAGTACGCTGTACTTAATAAAGTAGCTGTTCAGTGTCAATGTTAAATGTATTTAGCTTTTTCTTTAAAGTAGAAAAAATTATTTTTGTGCAGTTCTGAGTATTAACTATATTTTCTTCACTTATTTTGTAGATAAGATATACTTTATTTTTGCCCAAAGCTGGGGAATTCCTGTGTTATATGAATCAAAATAAAAAATATATTTTTTATCTTATATATAACTAATAGACCAACTATTTTACCCACAAATTAAACAAAATACTTTGTGTCCACCAACTACAGCCTGAAAATGCATTTACGCGATTAGTATTAGCCATACAATCATATACTATGTCTCATATACACATTCCTCAGAGTAATGGGAATGCATTCAATATTTTATGTTTTGATAATAAAACATAGTTCTAAGTGATTTTTCAGTGCTAGACTTCAGCTGCATGTTTTCTTTTCTTGAAGAGCTGGTTCTTTTAATTAAGTGTCTGAATATTTCAAATGCTTGCTCGGCCACTGCTTCTGAAGGCTCGAGTGGCTGCAGAGTGACATTTTCACTCAGCGATGTAGGTGTCTATGTAAGTTTCTGTTTGGCAAAGGCACTTATCAACTTTTCAAAATGACCTTTACAGAAGATGTGGCAGCAGCGGCGGAGGCAGCAGTTGCTGTCTGATTTGAGGTTTGTATGGGGAAACTCCATCCCGCTATTCATCATTCATGCTTGAATCTTTAAGTGTCCGCGTGTCCTTGGCGTCACCCTGCAGCTCTCGCTGTTGCACGCGCTCCCTCGCGTTACAAACTATTAACATTTCACCGTGTTTGCTCACAGTTTCGATGTATTTACATCCTTTGGTTGCCCTGCAGTGCACTTTGCGAGCAACCTGCTTTTTGTTAAAAGCACTTTGTCGATAAATTTGACTTCCCTTGACACTCAATACTGAGTCCATTAAGCCGCAGAGCCACGGGGCTACTCTGTGCACAAGGGCCACTGGTTCCAGTAAGGTATATCAGCTGAGCTCTCATTAGCAAGCATCATCATACGTAACTCTGGCACGTGTAATGCCATTAGAGGGGATTTGGCATCTGATAGTTGAGTAATGGGATTAGCTGGGCAATAAATCTCCAGGACTAGAACTGTAGGTCTTCCCCACTCAAGGGAAGACAGAGAGACGCACTTGTTCCACATGAGGCGCGTCATGTCGTCCCTTTGTCCTGGCGGAGTGCTTTCAGGGTTTTGTTATTGTAGAGAAATTAAACAGCCTCACTGCAGGCATACCTGTCCACATCAGTGTCTGGAAGGACCTTGGCATGCCTGAAGGCTCTTCAGCTAACACAAATACTACAACTCTGCTGATATTTTTTTATGTTTCAAAGCCTCAAAAGAGCATTTTAGGTGCTCTGGCAGTTCAAATATATCAAAAAATGTAGGAAAATTACGTATTTAGTTTGTCTTTAAGTGAAAAAGCAAATGGCCCTTTGTAATTTAGCTTCAGCACACAATTTGATCTACTTGTTGTCTGTTTGTTGTCCTTCAGCTTGTGACATCTCCTTGCTTCATTAACTTGTTAAGCCTTAATTGACTCACAGGTCAGGAATTACCAATTAGCAAGAAAGCTGACAACAATTCTAAGTAAAAACTGTTTTCAAACATTGTCCTAACGCTCACCAAGCACATACGCCTCTCAACACCTGATCTGAGAATCCTAAGATGCAGCTGTAAAGCACTTTCAGCTTCAAATTGTCCCTCGGCCTGAAATATCCCTAAAAATGGCAACAACAAAAAAAGTGGTTTCTCCCACCCGCGTCCCTGCACAGGTGCACCGCTGATGCATCAAGAAGTAAACTGTATACGCAGTGTCATCACAAAAGTCCGAGCCGGTGATATGCAAAGCAGGTGAGAGAACAACTTTCAGTTCACTAAAAAAGTTCTCTGACCAGCTAGCCCTCATTTCCCCCATTCAGATTTCTGCCATTCGCTTCACTCATTTGATAAGAAAATCTTTTATACAGTCATTGGTTTGCACTGTGAGGGTAAGTTCTGTAATGAAAGGCTCTGGCACTTTTGTGGTTTCTGGTGTGAATGTTGTTACATAAGTTGTACATGTCGATGTATATAGGTTTATATTGATGTTAGGATGTTACTGTGTAACCGAAACAAAGGGTGGTTGCTGTTAAACAGTGTTTCTGCCGTATTTATGCTCTTTGGCAGTAAGCTTTTGTCGGCCCCCTAGTGGTTGCTGCGCATAGCAGGAAATGTGTTTGGACTTACTGTTTTTCTGTGCTTTTTTTGATGTTGTTTTACATTGTAGGAGCCACAGTTGCGGGTACCACCAGAAGACACAAGTGTTTTCCATGTCTTCTGCAGATATGTGCGCTTGTTAACAGTCATTTTGTCTGTAAAGCACAAGCAAGTGAAAATGTAGTGCGCTACCGTTAATTTGTCCACTAGAGGGAAATGTTTAGCCGGTGATACTTCTGTTATCCTGTTATTTTGTTTTATACGATTGTGAAATGTATTTTTATAAGCCATAAGATTTCTTTTTGTATACAAGTTCAGTGTGACAGACTGTAAAATGGAAGAAATGATTGTTTTCCATCTTTTCTTTATTAAAAAGTTAATTGTAAGTCTGTCAACACAGCGCACGTTTGCACTGTGAGGGAGCTACAATTGCAGGTACCACCAGAAGACACATGTTAAGTGTTTTCCATGTCTTCTGCAGGAATAAACTGTGAAAAGCCAACCTTTCTGAGCGTCTGTGATTTTTGAAGAGCTGGAAGCGTTACATGAGCACTCAAAGCGCTTTATACTACTAACTCATTCACCCAATCACTTCTTCTAAGCATCTAACATTCATACTCCGATGGATGGGGTTAGTATCTTGCCCAAGGATATTTGGCATGCAGACTGGAGCACCACCGATCTTTGAACCACCGACCTTCTGGTTAGTGACTGATCTGCTCTGCCACCTGAGATACAGCCACCCCACATATGCTATCTAATTTTGATAATTCCACACATTGCTGGAAACCCAAACAAAACACGAAATAAGAGGCTCTAATTAGGGATGGGTATTGATAAGATTTTCACGATTCCATTTTCGATTCTGTTTAACGATTCGATTCTTTGTCGATTCTTTTTTTTTTTTTAAAAAGGAGAACACTAAGGTCGATTAGCTTAGAACTTTGTTTTATATCTTCTCTTTGAACAAGATAGAAATTTAGGAGTAACATGGCCTTACAAACCCAACAGTGAGATCTTAAGAGATCCACAGCCTATGGCTCTTCAATGGGGTGTCACAGGGTCCCCAGGAAAAAAAATTGTAAATGTAAAATAATAAAATAAATATTCTTCTGTAGCAATAACAAAGTATAACATAAATTATTCTGTAGCAATTACACAAGAATATCCAGTAATGTCCCTGCCTACAATTAAACACATTCACTTACCGAAAATCGGGGGCATCTGCTGTGGCAAATGGGTGCAAGCCTTTTACCACAAACTTAGTCACTGCTCGGTGACATTCGTCTATCCTGGCCTGAAAGGAGACGCTACCGGTAGACTGCAGCGAGAACTAAGCGTCCTGTTAATGTTGGTGGCGTCAGTTACACAATGGACCCGAAGCCAGCACAACAGAGCCAGCAGTGCACGGGCAGGAATGGATTTCTTACTTGGAAATTCCAACACCACTTCATACTGCAACTAACTTATTTTAGTTGTGGTAGCTTACTGGGTTATGTGCCACTTCAGTATCTTTGATGTACTATTGCTGTGTGAATGCCACCGAGCTAACTTTGTTTGCTGGAGTTAGCTGAGACTAGTTCATAGACTGCAAACGGTTAGGCTTGATGGAGAGCATCAACAACCTGTTGGCTGCAAATAATCATGTGCAGTTGTGAAAGCAGTCTGACCTAACCTGAGCTAACGCCAGGTTATTACTATTAGCCTTCAGTAATAGTAATAAATCACACAGCAATAGTGCATTCAAGTAGTTGTAAAAAGCATGGTAATATATTGAGTAATCCAAAGTATTCAGAGTACATTACTCACACTGAGTAACTTAATGGAATGTGTTACAACCTACATTTTGGGGCATGTATTCTGTACTCTGCAGTGGAGTACAATTTAAAAGTAACCTTCCCAACACTGCTTGTGGAATCACCTTTAGTAGCAATAACTGGAAGTAATAATAGATTGCATTTGTAAAGCGCTTTTCGGGACCCTCAAAGCGCTTTACAATTCCACTATGCCGTTCACTCTCACATTCACACACTGGTGGAGGAAAGCTACAGTTGAAGCGAGGCTGCCATATTGCGCCATCGGCCCCTCTGGCCATCAGCAGTAGGCGGTAGGTGAAGCAGACCACGCTCCGCCACATACAGCCCCCTCCCACGTGAGAGGAGAGAGGGAATGAGCCCGACCGTCAGCATGGCCCAGCGGCAGGGATGTGTTGGTGACAGGGGACGGCCACTGGTCCAGCGGAAACGAAGCTGGTCCACAGGCCGGCCACGTGGCAAGCAGCGGCGGCGCAGCAGACACAGACGTGAGCCGAGGCTCACAGGTAGCCGGCATGCAGGACCCCACCGCACACTGGCCTCTGGTGGAAACTAAGCAGATCCAGCTTGTGCGCCAAATCGGCCAAGGAAGGTCCCTCCCGCGCTCTGACCTTCAGCTTTGGCTGCACAGGTCTCTCCCTTGCGTCAACCTCTGGCTCTGGCTGAGCAGGACTCTCCTGCACACTGTCCACCGGCTCAGACCAAGCAAGTCTCTCCGGTGCCACGATCCCCGGCTCCAGCAGAGCAGGTCCCTCTAGCACACTGCCCACCGGGTCGGGGTGAGCAGGTGGGTTAGCAGGTGGTGGAAGTGGAGGTTGCTCGGCTGCCCTCCAGGGAACAGGAATGGGTGCAGGCACCTGCCGGGCACTAGCCACTCCCACCCGAGGAGTGTAGTAGAGTGTAGTGCGGAGGTAGGCTATGCCTTGGCTGGCCTCACCCTGGGGTCTGGCATGGGTGCCAGAACAGGCCAGACACCAGCCACTCCCATACAGTCGAGGGGAGCCGGTGGAGCCGGCGGCCGTGTCAGCCAGGCACCGATCCTAGCTGCCAGACTCTCTATCGCCTGCATCTGGCAGTCGGTTTAGTCCTGCAGCTGTTCCCACTGTTTCGCTGCCTGCTCCCTCCCCGTGGCCGCAAACTCGGCCCCCGTTTGGGCCAGCACCTCCCCTGGCTGGCCCGGTCGCGGTTCCACCATGCCCCAATCCTGGGTTTGGGCACCAGTGTAACAGACATATGGCAGACCCGACCACATTTTCACGCTTTTCAGCACACGTCTTTTATTCCAGTTGTCGTTTTACACAGACGGTTGCAGCTTTTCAGCTGCCAGCCACACAATAACAACACACTCAGGACCCCGTTTAATCCTTTTAAGCTGGCAAGGCGTGATTACTGATGCCGCTCAGGTATGTCCACCTCCCCCGCCAGCCGCGCCACAGCCCACACCCTGCCACACAGCCACTCTGTTAAAGATTTCCCGCTGTGCATGAGACCCTTGTCCTGTAGCATGATGTTGTTCGTTATAGCCAAACATCTCTACTTTGGTCGCATCTGTCCAAAGTTCAGTGTTCCAGAAGTCTTGTGGTTTGTTCATAGACGACTTTGCAAACTTAAGCTGTGCTGCCACATTCTTATTAAAGAGAAGAGGCCTTCTCCTGGAAACCCTTACAAATAAACCATCCTTCTTTAGTCCCTTTCCAATTGTGCTGTCACGAACTTTAACATTTAACATGCTAAATGAGGCGTGTAGAGTCTGAGATGTAGTTTAGCGTGGGGTGAATTTCCTGGGACGTCCACTACTCCTGGGTGGGAAGATTGTGGCATTATGTTAACACACCAGAATGCCCCAGACCAGCAAAAAGCCAAAGCTGTTTCACTGCTACTAAAGCTCAAATTATGGGCTAGCAGCGGTAGCATGTTGGTGGTCCAGTGGTACTGATACACTGTGGTCTACCTGCAGAGAATTTCATTAAACAGTGTCAACAGACGCAGAGTACAAAGTATGTTGTACAACCAGTCTGCGGGCCACTCTTACTTGTGCTGTTGGTGGTTGATCAGCCAGCCATGGAAAATAAAACTAATTCGTAACATACAAATGAAAACAAGTGTTAAAAACACGAAAGGTGTCCACTGCAGCCACAGTCTGTACTGTTCACACTGTATTTTTGATGTTTCATGGTTTTTGTTTTTTGCTTTTTCTTGCGTCTCGCGTTCCTGCTGAACTCAGGACTACACAAAGGCACATTCACTGTGGGTGAAAACTCCTCTCTATGGAAATCCTCATGCAAATGGCTACATTGGCAGGACAGTATTTTAACCCAAATTGTGATGTTTTCTAGCCAAATACCAAATGTGACTTAAAGTAACCAGTGACTGAAAAGGAAACTTAAAAATGGTGATGATAAATATCTGAAGTCAGTTTTGAGGTGGAAACAATCCCGTGTCATTTCAGAAGCACTTGAAAAATGTTTGTTTCACTTCACTTACGAACGCAGATAAGATCATGTAGTTGGAGGACTGGTTAGAGACATTTCCATGAACTCAATCAAGAAAGTAAAACTTTATTTGTCAGGACACCAATCTGACACCATTCTTATGAATTCAATTAATGTTAGCGTTTATTAGCAAATGTCAAACACAAAGCCACAAACATTACTTGTATACTGTGATTTCTATGGGAGTAGTACTGGTTTTCTTGTATTGCATTACTGCCCTGTTGTGAAGTTCCTAAATCAACCCAAATCATCCATCCGTAATCATTTTCCAGAAAGGGGTTGTGAGCAGGCTGGCGCCTTTCCAACTGTCCATGGCCAAGAGAAGGACAGGGTCACCCCGAACAGACTGCCAGTCAATCGTAGGGCCGACTCAATACAAAATAAGGCAAATTAAACATTTTCAAACCGAACTGAAAAATAAGGCTTTTAAACCAATAAAAACTAATGAAAAATAAATAATTTTACTTTAAGGTTTAACTTCAACATGGATGCATCCATGTTCACCTTTTAGAGGTTTGTTGGATGGACTTCAGATTCAAGCCCTGGAGGTCAGACTGAAGTTCATTTAGGTTAGGTTATGTGTGACATTTTGCTCTAGAAACCTTTTTAAACGGGTCATGTGACGCTTGGCTTTTCTGTATTTTTGTTTGTTCAAATTTTAGTTACCAGGATTATAGGAAATGTTATAAGTGAATTTACATTGACGTTTTTCCAATTAAGAAATGGTGAAGTTTTAGAGTTTCCAGGAATTTTTGGAAGGTTTCTCTTCCATTGAGAGAGGGGGAAAGATACATGACAAATTTAGATAACAGAAATATAAGACATCATCTGGAAAACAAATCTCAGCCTCAAACATATGGAGAAGGTCTGGAGAGAGGTACAACAGTAAGCTTCTACAGCCGTCTGTAAAACTTGGTGGAGGCCAACGTTCTCACTCCCAAAGCGTAACATTTTACGCTAGGTGCAAAATCGTCACCATATTACGTTTTCGGCTACCCACCACGTTCCTAAATGACGACCTCGGAAAAGTGAGGAAATATGACAACCGTATGGACTCAATCTACACATGTTCGCTCTTTTTCTTTAAATCGCTGAGAAACACGCTATTTAACATCATTACGGTCCTGGTTAAGATCAGGAAAAAGGTTATGGTTAGGGCTAGGGATAAGGTTAGGTTTAGGGCTGGAATACAGGGCTGGAACGTCTATTACCGCGGGAGCGTCATTGCACTGGATTCCAGCCATAACCCGCCGCGTACCATAAGAACGCCGAAGGTCTCCTTTCGCGTTCCTCAGGAACGCCGCGGGACGTGACAAAACGTCGGCATGTTACGCCTCGGGAGTGAGAACGGGCTGTGGAGGCTCTGTCATGGTTTTGGGCTGAAGACTAATTCCTGAAGACTACTTAAAGAAATGACAAAAGACTTCAATCCTACATTTTTCACAGGGTGTCTGTTTTCTTTAATATCTTCATATTTTGTTGGACATCAAAATCAATCAAGCCATAGGCTCATAGATTGTGAAACTCATTTTAGCCACATGGTCTTACATCTTAGCTGAGATGTTGCCTGCAAACTGGAACTTTTCTATTAGCTCCCGATCTATTTTCTTACCACTTATTCATCTCGGGGTGATTTATTTCACAATATTGGTGATTTAGAACAGGGCTCTCAGTTATCAGCTTACAGCACACGCTAAAGAATTTGCTTCAAAATGCCTCATCAATTAGCAACAACACAACCCATGGATGAATGAATCCTGTAGGTGTGGTGTAGGCTGATCATGAAGCTATTGTTGCAGCGGCTCATCCTAAACTTCTGTAAGTGAATTAGTTAATTATACGTGACGCAAGAAAGGAGTGTGACAATGAAGGTGTAATCTGATTATGTGGTGACTTGGTGACCACAGCTATGCTCACAGCATGCTCACACATACTCAGAAACAAGCCTTTTGATTCATGTTTCTAATATCTCTGAAATGATGAGCATCCTGCTGGGGCTGCTTTCGCTCTTTCCAGAGAGATTTCATTTGTGATGAAAGTTTGAAAACGCTGCTAGGGGAATAACATTGACAAGAACTGAACTACTCACCCGGGCCTTTGTCAGTGCCTTGAGCCCCAGCCATTAAGCTATGTACAGGACCCCGTGTTTTGCTGAAGATGAAAGCCAACACTCCAATATAGAACAGGTGACTCAGCTTCCAGCTTGGCAGAGAAATCCCCCGAGACCTTTGACCTCCTAATCGTTTAGCAGCGCTTATGGTTGGAGATCTGCTCCAGGCTATTAGAGAGATTAGTGTCACACAGATCTGGGGATGGGCCAAGCCTATATCTGTACTTCATGGTATTCTCAGCATTTATTACTGAACACCCAACCCATGCTGAAACCTGATATATGTAGGTATAGTAGCACATACTGCAAAGTGAGGCTATATGTAGCCTATGTGTGGCATGTGTTGACCTATATGAGTGCTGAGCTGTATAATGAGCATACTGTTGATTAGAAAAAGGACATTTTTTGTGTAGTTTAAACCTCAACAACACCACTGTAGATGGCTGTAGTATAAATAGTTTTTCTTTTAACATAAGGTGTATAAAATAAGTACACGCTGACTAATGATATGTAATATAGCATGCACAAATTAAAATTAATGCAAGTTATTGTAAAGACGTATAAATGTGTAACAAATTGGACATTTCTTATTTTGAAAGGATGTTTAAAGAAATGTGACCGCCCATCTTTTCATTATACGGCACGCACTGGAAAGCAAAGCTAACAGCCTTCCCGGACAAAAACAATCCCTAGCTCATAAAGCAGATCGTCAAGCTGGATAAAGTTAGCCAGATTGGCACCGGAAGTTGACTAGCAGTTCTTTCAGAATTAGGGCAACCCTCCCACCAAAAATGTCAAAAACATTCAAAATACTAAACTACGTTTGTTTATGTGATTCTATGTGGTGGTGGTGGTGGTGGTGGCGATATTTTTTTCTTATTTATACAAAGTCCATTAATAATAATGAAGTCTGGACCTCAACATTATTGAAGCAATGTGGGATCATCCATAGTGTAGTGGTTTACAAATTCATCAAACATGCTAAATATCCCCGGTTCATTTGAGGGAAGAGACAGTAATCTCACAAATCCAGAGTCAAAATCTGCCAACTCAAAGACGTGGAGCTACCCACCGTGGCAACTCCTTGTGAATAAGGGAGCAGGCAAACGTAGCTCCTTGACAGAAAACAGAACAAAGGGCAGCCAACATCCAAAGAAGAGCTTTGAATGGTTTTCATAAAGCCTGGAAAACTATTCCCAAAAACTACTTCAAGAAATGACAAGAAAGCTGCCTAAGAGAGTTCAAACTGTATTGAAACACAAAAATACATCTTAAATCATGCCATTTTGAAACATTTTGAGAACTCTGTTAATTTAGGGGGCAGATTTTATAAATAATAATGGAAACAGTCACTTAGTACTCAGGATTTAAATAAATGTTCGTACCAAAGCCTCTTTTTACAGAATTTATAAAATTCATTTAAAAAGGACGTCTAAACATCTACCTAAAAAAAGGATAGGTTTTCTCCTTCGGTTGCGTAGTTTTATTTTTTATTTCAGTAAACTAAAATTTCTCTTTACAACCGTTTTAGTTCGTTTACAAGCGTAAACGCTGTGGTTTTTATTTTGAAAACCCTCGCTGGAAGCTCGTTGTATGAGCTGGGTAAGCCTAACAGGGTGCCAGTGACGCCATCTTGAAATCGTCCCGAGCAGAGGGGGCGAGGAGGAGACGGACTTGGGAAAATCAGCTCGTCCTAAACTCGACAGCTACGTGGATTAACGGCAGCTTCAGCGGCTAGTGTTATCATATGATAGTCTTTCCGCTTGTTCGTTCGAATCTTTTGGACCGGGAACGGTTGTTTGGCCCACTTTGGAGAGGGCTGTCGCAGCGGGAGGGGGGGAAAGGCAGTCTGGTAATCGGTTGTTTCCCTGCTGGAGCGGACGGAGCCGTGGTTGTGGCCGGGCAGCCCAGCCGGACGAAGCCTAAAACCTCTGCACGGAATATAACACCTAAAATAAAGCTTTTAAATTGTTTTTTGCAAATAGCGGGAGAGTGGAAATGCTCCCTTTCGACGCAGTTTGGACATTTTGAGAGCTATGCGACGGAGCTCACCGAGGAGAAGTTTGATTGGAGAGCGGAGTGCGTTTGATTTGCAGTCCGATGGATGTTAGCCCTGCCCGGCTGTGGCTCGGGTCTGTGCACCGTTTATCTGAAAAATAGCACCACCGGGCACAGGTGAACAATGCTGCTGTTGCAGACCTGGCAAGTACACGATAACCCCGGCTCCAGTGCCATCAGTTCACCCTGCATTGCTTGTGTATAAACCTGGAAATACCAGCGACCATCCCCTCCTCCTCCTCCTCCTCTTCTTCATCATCCTCCCGTCTTCTTTTTTTGGACTAGTGAGGCTCGCATTACCTGGGATGTTTTGGATGTAGACTCGATCTTGACTTTTTTTTATTTTAAAGATGCAATATTTCCAGAGACAACAAGACATTTAATTTGACTCAATCGTTTTGAGATTTTTTTGAAAATTTTTCTGGAGCTTTTTGTGCTTTTGTAAAATTCTCTTTCTAGTCAAGAGGATCCGATTCGGATGGAAAATGGGAGACGCCACCAAATTGGCCTTCGCCGTTTTCCTCATCTCCTGCTCTTCAGGTGGGTGTGGAGGTGGGGGGCTATGTATGTTGCGTACGGTCAGCCGTGCAGTGCATAGCTTGCTTTTATGTGTAAGGAGTGTAACCTCTTTTGGGGCATCATTGGCGTGCATGCAAACTGCAGGTGAGCCCCAAGATTGAAGGGGGGGGGGGGGGTCAGAGGGCCCTTGAGTGGCTTCTTGTGGGACACAAGGGTACAGATTGGAGTTTTTATGAAGTTAATGAGGGAGCAGCCAGGGATTTGGGTTGATGGAGTGCAAATAAAAGGTAATCAGTCATGTGGCTTGCATGTGGCTTCTTTCTACATCTACATGCTAAAAGCCATTTTCAGCACTCTGTGTTGGTGGACGGCCATTATATGTAGTTATTTCCCCGCGGTGGATGTTTAATGAATGTCAGTGTAGTGATGATAAAGGAAAGAGAGGTCATCTCGGGAGTGCAGGGCATGCTGTTTATGTGGGCTACTGGGAGAAATGCTTCAGACTTTACTTTTTTACTTGCCGGAGTATTCTGAGAGCAATTGTTCTTTAGGAAGAGAAGTTGATCACCTTGAAGTGTGTCATTTTAAATCTGCTCTTTGGGTTTGGTTTCATAGTACAAAATCCATTGAATTTGTTTTTTTGTTGTTGTTTTTTTTAATGGAATGAGAATAATATAGTTTGCAACAAATATAAAAGAGGCGACAGACAAGCAATTATATAACGTAATAGATGATTAAAGGGTAAAAAGACGGAAAAATCACATGACTAAAAGCAAGGTTACAAAAACGTGTTTTTACAGGAAGTCACAGATTTTACGAGCCTTATCTGCTCAGGCAGGTTTTAGAAAGCCAAGGGCTCCTGATGGGAGAAGCACCTCCACTTCCTCAGGTGGGGCTCTTTCTAACAATGTGAAGTAGGTTATATAAGGGGTCAGAATTTCTGCTACTTGGCTTTAAGCATGAGTAGGAAAATCTAAAATGTACTTGGAGTCAGAGGATTGGGATGATGTGATGCCGTCTGTACCAGTAAGAAGCTTCGCTGCTGCGTTTTGAAGTGTTTGGAGGTGAGAGAGTGGTGTTTCATTTGCAGTAATTTAGCCTGGACAAAGCACAAGAATGAACCTTTTTCCAGCTAATATTTTGTTTAATTTTAATAGTAGATGTTATTTGGAAGAAGCAGGAAAGGGTAACTTTTCTAGTTCAAAGGTTAGAGCTGAGTACCTTTCTGACTGCTGGCTTTAGGGTCCTAGGACACCTTCAGAGTGGTTTGTGTGATTTGTAGATCAGGGAAGAGCATGATGTATGATTTATTGATTTATTTATTTGATGCATTTAATTAAAGAGAAGTGTGTGTTTTAGGGATTTAAGGTATCTATTTAAAATCTATTTATCCTAGGGACAGCATATACATAGGAACTATAACAGGACCCAAAATCGAACCTTGTGGTATGCCACAGATAATGCTCAATTAAAATGCTAAGTGGGGTCACAAAACTCCAGCTCTACGCTTGTTTTGATCCATCTCCAGCTAGAGCTGGGCGATATGAGATTTTTTCATATCACGATATGTTTTTTTCATTTCAGGCGATAACGATATCTATCACGATATAAGCCAAATAACTATATTTGTAAGATTTAAATGTGCCGTTGCTCACAAGTAAAATGTGAAATAATCAGCAGCTTGTTTTTATTTAAATATTTATTTCCCATAATAAGTTCAACAGGGTAGATGTACTTAAGGAACATGAGACTTTTTCAGATAAATAAAGGCAAATATTGCAAACTACACAAAAGGCAGCCGCTAAAGCGTTTAAGTTTCAAAATAGAACAAACGAAACAGACTAAATTGTCAATTCCACTTAGAAACAAAGTATTAATTCTAAAAATAAATCTTAGTTTGTTTTACAGAAGAACAGACAAAACTGACTAACTTTTGTCAATATCAAATAAACTGAGAACTAAAAGGAAATTCTCAATCTCTCCTTGTTGTATAGCTTAGCTTTTCAAACAGTTTTAACAGTTACTTTAGTCTGACAAAAGCCGAATGACGAATTAGCGCTTCCAGTCAGAGACTGAGGCTACGTCCACACGTACACGGGTATTTTTGAAAACGGAGATTTTCCGTTTTCGTTTAAAAAAATAATCCCGTCCACACATAAAGGCAGAAATGAAGGAAAACGCTGCTATGAACATGCCAAAGCAGCAGGTGGCGCTAGATTCCTAACCGTGCAGAAATGTTGGCCAATCAGAAGTCTAGAAGCCTCGGTGGGAAAAAGTAAACAAAGCTGGGGCATAGAAGCAGAACCGAGTCGTATGTGTGGATGGACAGTAACTGTGTGTATATGTAAGCATTTAAACACTGCAGAGAGTAGAATTAACAGTAACAGTATTGTAGAAATTCATTTCACCGAAACAATAACGTGGCGCACAGTGTGACGCATGCACCAGTTTATTGTATTTCCAGACTTGCTTTCGGCACAATTTACAGTGCACGCTACTCTGTTTTTTGTCAGACTTGAAATAGCCGAAATACCTTCACACTACGGAACTTCTATGGCTCTTCCGTTCGACAATCTCTCCGGCGTTGGAACCATCATCTGTTTTCTCTTCGGTCACGCTCGGTTGATTTTTCTAGTCGGCACACTCATTTCCTCCATTACGCGCTGGCTCCATTACCCGCTGGCTGCTTCCCAAACAAACACACGTGCGACTTGGCACTTGTGCTGTACGTAACAAGTCACGCGACGTGACGCTGCGGCTGTGATTGGTTCGGCTCTGCGCTACTTAATTTGGATTGGCTGACCTTTTTTTTTTTTTTTTTTTTTTTAAGAGGACAAGAGCGGCGAGGTCTATCGCGATAGCTTAATTTCTCTATCGAGTAAAAGTTATATCGCGATACATATCGTTATCGTTCTATCGCCCAGCTCTATCTCCAGCATTTATCTTTTGCCTGGAGACCTTCTCCTCTTAATTTTGCAAGCAATTAAACCTCAATACTGGTGGAAATATACACATAAATATCTAGTCCTAAACCCCTCTAGCTGGGAATTCAAATATTTAAAAAGCGTGAACAGGTCTGTTTGCTTTCACTCCCAATGCTGTTGGCTTCTGGCTTCATATCATTACTCTGACATGGACTTTATTTAAAAAAAAAAAAAAACAACTTTAAAAATGTTAAAAAGAATTTAGCGCTGCTGCCTGTCTTAGTTATTATAGAAGGACACTGTTTTTAATTTGAGTAATTTGTGTAAACATAAGTAGGTAATATGTATGCAACATAAATATTGCATACATATTAGGCTTATACATGCTATTATCATTGTGCTGATAATTTAAAAAGTAAATTATTGTTATTTTAGTTTTATAATTTGCAACAAAACATGACATAAGTACCAGTTATTAATAAATAAGTCACAGTAAAGGCATTGGATGTGGTCAAACGTAGTAAAGTATCTAATTTATGCTTAATAGACTGTCACTATCATTATAAACCTTCAAAAATGATTATTTTGATAGTAGAGGTTTGCAACCCCTGAAGAAACCAAGTGATCAAGTAAATCTAGAGTGAACAAGATTTTATAACTTTGTATAACTTGGCCTGGAGGAAGCATATAAATAGAAAATGAGATGATACCTAAAATTGAACCTTGCAGTTTACCACAGGTAATGTGAGCTGTAGACGATGAGTTAGTTTGACCAGAATCGGTTTATTCCAAAAGATTAGAGGAAACTCATACAAGCAAACACTTGTTTAGCACAATCCAGTCTCAAATGCTCCTGTTGGATCTAAAAAGAACTAAAATCATGATCTCCCCTGTGGTGTGCAATGATTTTTGACTTGTAAAAGCAAAATATTGAGTAGAAACCACTTTTTCTAAAGCTATAAACTGTACTGTAAGTCTTCATTGAACCACTTCCACCTCCCAAAATGAGCTAATATAGCCTCATATAAACCCTGTGACACTTCTGTGACCATGTGAAGTGTAAATACTTGTGGGGAAATTGACACAAGTGTCATAGTAGTTGAGGTTTTGGTGTTGCTAACAAAATAGCACTGCAGTGAGTTTAACTTCCATTTGCAGTTGTGTCACTCGATGTGGTTTGATTGTGGTGTGAGCCTGATGTAACTGGAGCTGACAAAAGAAAACAAAAATTAGGCCCAGAGGCAGAATTTCTTTTCCTGTTGGCTTACAGGATAAACAGAAAATGTTCTAACTTTACTGTTTGTGCGTGTTTGTGCAGCTCCACCGAACCGGTTTTCTCTACAGTTGCTGCCGGTTTACCAAATACTCAGTGTACCTGTGTGAAAGCTGCCCCAATTAACACCTAAGAGAAGTGTAAAATAAACCCTCGAGTTGCAGCAGAATTGTACTTTCACAGAAATCACCCCCCACCCCCACCCCCCTGGGGCGTCTTAAATTAAAAGGTTTCTCAAATATGGTAATAGTCGGGGGTTGGTTGGAGTTATAAGCCAGTTATAAGCCAGGTGCTGCAGGTGATTATTATTATGAACTAGGTGGAATAATAATCCTCAGTGAAATCGGAGTTGAATTGGCACAGCTCAAGAAAAACCTCTGATAAAGGCAGGGCACTTGGCCCAGAGTGGCTTTTATTTGATGAACATGCCAAAAGAAATGAACAGAGAGAGGTCTCTGTAGCTTTTCAGTGATGTTCAATATGCACCTTTAACCAGCTTCAATTCACTGTGAGATGAAACTGAGAGAAGCAGCTTAAATATTTATCAGAAACTTATTTGGCAGTAGGGGAAACAATCAACTAGTCTGCTCACATAGCCTCTGAAGACAGCCACCATTATTTCAGGACTTCAAGTGTGGACATCCCGTTCTGCCCGCGGGCCATTTAAAAACCCAAATCAACGTCTGACGATAAGGGATGGTTTTGATGTTGCAGTTTTGGGAAATATAATTTGTGGACTCAGCCGAGGCATGTTTGATGAGTAGAGGTCCAAACTGTAGCTGCCTGGTTATGGCAAACAGTCAAAATCCCCATTGTTTAGCTCCATGATGCAGTGGTTAATACACTGGCCCCACACGCAGAAGATTCTTTGTTCAAAACCAGGTGGAGTCACAAATCCTAGTGAGTCTGTAAAAATCGGTGCCGAATCACGTATGCTGTGTGAATTGGAGAGCAGCCGGAAGAAAGTTCCACTTGGGTGTTGGGGAAAAAAAATAGATTTATTAAACCTCAACCCAACCACAGTCTGAATGGGAGTAAATCTGGACTTTTAGTGAAAGCAAAAGTTTGATATCAAGCATCTGTAATATAAAATTACATCTTGTTTAATTACATTTTAAAGAAAAGCTTCTTGACTGTGGTAAAAAATCCCAATCAGTGGTAAGATTGTCATTATTTAACAGTGCGGTTTTTTTTTCCAGAGACATTGGAAAAATAGGTCAATCATTAAACTAAAAAAAAAAAAAGAAAGTTGCCTTTTTTATTTAAACACAAACTTTAATTAGAATTTAAAAGAAAATAAATTAATGTGAACTTGACAAAAAGCAAAATTGGCAAAAGCGATGTGCTGAAAGGCAGAACAAGCTTTAATGCAAAACAGAATGTGGCCAAATAATTGTTTTTATCTCGATCAGCCAGTTTTTTTTAATAATCATTGAAAGCCAGAATTGTGTTGAAATTGATGAATTGCACAGCCCCAGTAGAAATGTAAGAGAACAGCAAATGGGAAAATGGGAAAGCTGCAAAGAAATGGAGAAGGGCATACATTTTGCCCTCTAAATTTATTTCAGTATAACAGCCTTCTAAAAACAAAGATGTGGCATCCTACCCCAGATTAAACTGTTAAATGACAGGGATTGACTTTTTTTTTTATCTCTTTGTTAAATACTATAGAAATTTGTGGTTTTACTGCAATGCCACAGTAAGAACGAGACTTTATCTGTGGATATCTTATTCTTGAAGGACTGAGTCCAGGTAATGAGCTGCAGATGCTTTTTCTTTTCTTTTCTTTCTTTCTTTCTTTCTTTCTTTCTTTCTTTCTTTCTTTCTTTCTTTCTTTCTTTCTTTCTTTCTTTCTTTCTTTCTTTTTTTTTTTTTACACATTTATTTATTAAAGTTTAAGCTGCTGTCAGGTTTCTTTTATTCACTACATCAGCTTTTCTGCCCTGTGTAGAAAAACCTGAGATGTAATGGTGAAATTTCACTTATTTGCCAAAGGACTTCTCAGGGATTAAATGTGTGTTTAAACTTCTTTACACTTGAAAGGAAGGAGAACAACGTGCAACTATGCTATATGTTGTTATGCAATAGTTTTACTGGTCCAACCCGCTGACAATAAACACTGAGCTGTATGTAAAAATGCTGCTGTAAAGAAAAACTGAGGCATGACTAAAACAGGGTTTTTGGGGGGATTTTTATACTTAATGCTTTGATGCTTTTATTTTGTAAGGGACCTCAGCAGCTGCTAAGTGTTTCACTGCCTAAGTTGCCTGAAAAGAGTTGATGGGACTCCTTTTTGTTGAACTTAAAGGGCGCATTCTGGTAACGCCGCACCACCAACAGCAGCATTATCAGATGAACCTTGAACCTTTGGTCATCTGATGGTCTTCAGGTGACCTCTGCCTCAGATCGCATGTGAGCTTGAACTGCAGGCTTGTAAATATTTACAGTGCTGCAACAGCACATCCAGATCCGGTGAGGCTTACTCTGAACTCTTTAAGTTCAAAGGTGGGGATTTGATTTTTTTTTTTTTTTTTAATTTTTAATTGTTTGGGTTTTTTTGGGGTGGGGGTGGGGGGGTGGGGGTGGTGATGTTCCGGGAAAGTGCAAACACATGAATCAAATGATCAAGCGATTGTGGTGTGGCCTTCCTAATGCAATCAATTATGCATACTAACAGTAAAACCTACCCTACCCTGTGACTGTCTCTTTATTTCTGGCGAAGCTGAAGCAACAAGAAGCTTCCCTTTTCCTCTCTATTCGTCAGACCTGATGTGACTGTAACTCAGCGAATCAGTCTAGAGCTGCAGAGGTCAAACCCTGTTATTACAGCCATGTTTCTTCAGTAATTTGGAGCAAATGGGTGTTTAGATTTCTCCACCACAGAGGCCAAGAGACGGACAAGTCGTGTCCCGTGTGCTGCTTGTACATTTGGCCTCCTGTACACTGCAGCAGTTTCACACAGACATTGATCCTCTTGCACACCAGTGTAAGGTTACATCAGTATGGCGAGGATGAAGCAGCTCTGGCTTGTTGTTGTTGTTTTTCTTTATTTCCTGTTTCTTTTCTTTTTTTTTTTCTTTTTTTTTTTTTTAAAATCCTCAGCAGCAGCACAACAGAGCCGATGATTCAGTTTCAGCTCTGCTGCACATCAACTTAAATCTCAGTTGATGACCAGTCTGGGGTCTCTGTGTCCTGCTACCATTAAGCTGGGGCTGACTAATGTTCACCAGTTGCAATTGAACAGGTCAGGTGGTTCTGCCACCAGATTTGCAATTACACTCTAAATAGCATTTGTTTGTTTTATTTCTTTTTAGTTGACCCAAACCTATGTCCTTGCTGTGAAGGATTCGAAAAGATAGACACTCTTTTCTCAGCTCTGCAAGTAATAATAATTATATAATAATGAATGAATAATCATAAGTATTCGAGATTTACCTGGCAGATTTATTTTTTTGTTGCTCTCTCAGACTTTATGAAGGTAACAGTATCTAATCTCACTACTCCGACATCTTGATGTCTGTTAGTTGGTAGCCCCTGCATCTTCTCTTACTAGGTATCAGTATCTGTATTTATTCATTGTTTTAATAAGCTCCAATAAATATATTATTTTTTTAAAAATGCACAAACTGGGACTTTTCCATTGTACTGTACAATTTCAGACCTATAAATCATTAGGATTGAATTTTAGCAAAGTTTTATTTTATTTTGTAACTTCATACCAAGTTTATATGATTTGATCTAAACATATAGAGACTTATTGGTGTACTTGATTACTAATAGTAGGAACTGGCCTTGAAAAAGCCACGTCAGTTGATCCCTCTTTTGCTGTTTAATCCTTGCTGCCAACCAGGTGGCTGCCAGGCTGAGATAAAAACAGTGGAAAATAGCTGCCTGATCTGTTGGATGTTTCTTTTTAACAACTTAATGACTATTTGAATATCCCAAAATCATGACCATGGCTTGTTTTATCATCACAGTGATGCTGTCTGTGAGGCCTTTAAACCTTTAGACCTTTATAATTCACTCAGTTAAACACAATTCAACTCATTTGGCGTTCCTTTTAGGGCTGCCACAAATGATTATTTTGATAGTCGATTAGTCACCCATTACTTTTTGCGATTAGTCGACTAATCAGATCATCATCCATTGGACGTACAGCTTATTGCACCAGCAGCATCTGCTCTTATATAACTATCATTAGCTTACAGCTTTAAGTGTTTAAGGTATGTGCTAACTAAAAATAAAGACAAGATGATAGTTTATTAATTTTTAATGAAATTTGCAGATTGTTTCGGTGAAGTTTAATAAACTCCTTGCTTTCAAAAATATAACAGGACACCGGAGTAAATTCTGGAGCATCTCACACTTCTGATAATCAGCTGTCTGCTTGAAGTTTATTTAGCTGTGCAAAAACTATAACTTTAATCTCAGCCAAACCGATTTACTCAGGAACAAATAAAATACTAAAGAAAGCCAAACAATAACATTTTTAAGTTATCTAAGTGACTCATATATCATGTTTAACCTGACTAGCGAAAGACGGCGGTGGGTTTGAAAACGATTTGCCGGGAGTCCGGTGTTCTCACGGCTCTAGTTAGCCTTGCCCCCGCCTAGCTAACGAGCTAGTGGGTAACAGACGTCTCCGAAAACGTCGGAGCGCTTTTGAAAATATGCGGTGTCTTGATAAACTGAGCAGATATTTGAGGTTTACACAGCTACATTCCTGCCTGAAAATATGTTAAACGTTTATTTTGTGACCCAGAAAGAATAATAAGAGTAAAGTTAAAACTAACTAGCTGCCGCCATTGTTGACAACTGCGCTGGGCTGCGCTATGAATTCTGGGACACAGCTTCTTCTTCTTCGGGGTTTAACGGCAGCTGGCATCCTTGTACATGCAGTGCTGCCATCTTCTGTTTCAGTCCGTTATTACACTCTTAAATCCTACTACGCATTCCTGTGTCCTTTGTGATCTTACAAAGCTTCAAACGATGCGTCGACTATTAAATTAGTCGTCGACGATTTTAATAGTCGACATAATCGTGACTAGTCGACTAATCGTGGCAGCCCTAGTTCCTTTCCAGGCACAGTTAATCATTAGATGTCGTGTGAAGTGTTAAATGTTAAACGGAAGACTCCAAAAAAACACTTTAGGTAGGAGGGGGTAAAAATCCAATCATGGAAAGTAAAGACTAACGGTCCCAGTAGCAGACTGAAACCATGAAATGTTTACTCGTGCTCACTGAGCTGATTATTTACTCTGTAACTGGTTAAAAATCAGTGAAGTGCACTGAATCAATAGTTAAGCCAAAGAGTGGAAAGTGAGAATGATAGTGTAGCTTTATTGTGGTTTGGCTGAAGACGCTCCTCTGTTGTGCTGAAAGCTTAACAAAGCTACAAACTAAATTAATGAAAAACTTAATTTTCCATTCGATTTAAACCTCTTGCATGTGACTAAACCCCCCTCTATCTTTGCACTGCAGTACTTTGGCTGCTTCCCCGAGTGGTCTGAGGCCAGCCATCAGCTCTGTCCCATTTTTTCCCCTCTTCCTATCTATTTCTAATATGTTCTCTTGCATTATGCATTAGGTTTCGAAAGCACAGGTGTATTTGTTAAGGCCAGATGTAGCCTCTATTTCCCATTGGGCCCAACTAATCGGACAACCTCCTTCCAAGGCCGTGTATCATTCTGTGCTTTAACAAAAAGAAAGCGCTGCACTAGCTCGTGTTCACCGAGGTAAAATGTTGACCCAAGACAGCATGTTGCCAAACACGGCCCTCGACCGGTTGGTTAAATTTAGCCTGTATCCAGGTGTTTCATGTTTCTGTACACACTGGATTGTGGGTGGCGTATGCAGTCTGGTAATTGCATTTCTGAAGTGGACGATAAACTTACGTAAGCATGCATTGTCAGTGAGGAAATTGCAATGAGTCAGTCGTGTTCATCACCACATATGGTTAAAATAATATGTTAAAAATGTTAAACTGTCCAGTCAGTCTAGCAAATGGCAGCTGCTCACACACTGAACCAACAGTGTTGTCATCGTTGTATTTTTACTCAGTATTTTTACTCAGTTGTATATAGTATTTGTATTTGTATTCTATTTTTATCTTATTGTATATTTATTTTATTTTATTCTACTGTATATAGTATTTTATTTTATTCTATTCTGTACAGTTGTGTACTGTATTTATTCTTATTGTATTCTAATTTTTGCCTCATAACTTTTGCACTGTCCACTCCTGCTGTGACAAAACAAATTTCCCACGTGTGGGACTAATAAAGGTTATCTTATCTTATCTTATCTTATCTTATCTTATCTTATCTTATCTTATCTTATCTTATCAACATGTATAACCTGAGTATTACTTTGGTTTTAGTGTACATGAGAGGCCCACATTGATAGGATGACATTTTTGTGAGGAGTTGATGGACTTTATTTCAAAAGTGAGAGTGAGTCAGTCAGTAAGTGGTCATTTCTCAGTGAGCAGGGTCACTGTTGTGAAAGGGCATGTTTTATCGTAACTAGTCGATGGAAGCGAGAGGGGGGGGGGCAAGAAGCAGAGCTCCCGGTGAGACATCAACCAGGATTTCCTGCCTGTTAACCCTGGAAATTATTTACTATTGTTCACTGAGCCTCCCTGGGAAAGTCTATGCCAGGGTGCTGGAAAGGAGAGTTCGCCCATTAGTCGAACCTCGGATACAGGAGGAACAATGCGGTTTTCGTCCTGGTCGCGGAACACTGGACCAGCTCTTTATCCTCTCCAGGATACTTGAGGGTGCATGGGAGTTTGCCCAACCAGTCTACATGTGTTTTGTGGACTTGGAGAAGGCATTCGACCGTGTCCCTCGGGGTGTCCTGTGGGAGGTGTTGCGGGAATATGGGGTGTCTGGCCCATTGCTACGGGCCATTCGATCCCTATACAACCGTTGCAAGAGCTTGGTACGCATTGCCGGCAATAAGTCGGACTCGTTCCCGGTGGGTGATGGGCTCTGCCAGGGCTGCCCTTTGTCTCCGGTTCTGTTCATAATTTTTATGGGCAGGATTTCTAGGCGCACCCAAGTGGCGGAGGGCTTTCGCTTTGGTGGCCTCAGAATCTCATCTCTGATTTTTGCAGATGATGTGGTTCTGTTGGCTTCATCGGGTGAGGGCCTCCAGCTCGCACTGGAACGGTTCGCAGCCGAGTGTGAAGCAGCGGGAATGAGGATCAGCACCTCCAAATCTGAGGCCATGGTTCTCAGCCGGAAAAGGGTGGAGTGCCCACTCCGGGTCGGGGATGAGTTCCTGCCCCAAGTGGAGGAGTTCAAGTATCTCGGGGTCTTGTTCGCGAGTGATGGGAGAAGGGAGCCGGAGATCGACAGACGGATTGGGGCTGCAGCTGCAGTAATGCGGACGCTGCACCGGTCCGTCGTGGTGAAGAGGGAGCTGAGTGTAAAAGCGAAGCTCTCAATTATGGCCACGAGCTGTGGGTAGTGACCGAAAGAACGAGATCGCGGATACAAGCGGCAGAAATGAGCTTCCTCGGAAGGGTGGCTGGCCTCTCCCTTAGAGATAGGGTGAGAAGTTCGGCCATCCGGGAGGGGCTCAGAGTAGAGCAGCTGCTGCTCCACATCGAAAGGAGCCAGCTGAGGTGGTTCGGGCATCTGACAAGGATGCCCCCTGGGCGCCTCCTGGGTGAGGTGTTCCAGGCATGTCCCACCGGGAGGAGGCCCCGGGGCAGACCCAGGACACGCTGGAGAGATTATATCTCTCGGCTGGCCTGGGAACGCCTTGGTATTCCCCCGGATAAGCTGGAGGAGGTGGCTGGGGAGAGGGAGGTCTGGGCCTGTTTGCTTAGGCTGCTGCCCCCGCGACCCGGCCCCGGACAAAGCGGATGAAAATGGATGGATGGATGGATGTTCACTGAGCTAAGATAAATTCTTTATTTATGGTCAAAGTTGGGAAATTCTTTTATGTTGGCAAAAACGAAATTAAAACTCAACTTTTAACAAGTTAAATTATGTTGATTATCTTTAAGAATAAATATGATAAAACAGACTTGTTCAATAAGGTTAAAAAAATTCCTAAAATCAAGCTGTGGTTGTGGAATATGGAAAAACATAATGCCTCCACTTTATGATTTCTCTTAAACTCCAATCAGTGAAAGTTATCGCTGTTATTTTTCATGAGGCCGACGTTAAATGAAGTAAATAACAAGTGAAAGAAAAAAAAAACAGTGCAGATTATCTTTGCAAAGTTCACTTGTTCTCTGCTTATTTATATGTTGGCAAAGTCTGCACGGTCATTAAACTCCAATGAACTTAAATCAACATCAAACTTGATTATATTTGTGAGCAGCGAACGCCACAAGAAAAATAACTAGTTTGAAATCTTACAAGGACGTTTTAAGAGATTTCAAAAGCCTCCCTAAAACCGACTCACCACATGAATGACTGTCTAAACTTTGACTCCAATTAAATATCATCAAAACAGCATGATTACTATCGAGGGGATTTTCTTTCTCTTGCTGCAGGAATTTGTTCCAACCTGCTCCCACTGTTGTCGGACTGAGTATTGCCACACAGAGCCGTGCAGTCAAAGTGTTTAAAGTAGTATGCAAATGATTTCCTCTAATGTACTGTTCTCACCCTGGAGTAGTAAATACTCAATACTGAAAACAATTCTTCTAGTGTTTGTAGAAAGAGACTGAGACAACCTCCATATCATTTCTTGCAAATATCTACCATTTTATACTCTACCTGATGTATCGTAGGAGACAGGTGGGGAGAAGAGGCCGCCGGGTAACTGAAAGGTCGCATGTTCAACAACTGCTGCAGGCTTTCATCCTGTCAGCGACAAAAATGCAGCCCAGTTTGAGGTCAAATGGGCCAATCCATTGAAACCATAATACCCTAAACCCCACAATCTTTTAAGAGGAAAGAAGTACTTTGTGAAAAGTGATCCAGCACCACTACTTATTTATTTATTTTAAATATGCTGAAACTGTGAGTGTTGATTTCCCTCAGTCACCACAAAATTTGCCAGACAACAGTTATAATTTGTAGAGGAAACTTTTCAGAAAACCGTTGAAGAACAGTCTGAGGTTTCTTTAAAAAAACAGCTGCATTTTCAGTGATCTGTTGTAGTTTTTGCACATTTATTTAAGCTTGAAGTAAATGTAGTGGAGTGTTTTGTTTAAGCGACCACCCTTACTTGTACATTATAATTCATAGCTTGCAGTGAAAAAACAGAAATGCTACATATGAGAGTTTTTGTAACTAAACAATAAAGTCTTTATGATTCAAAAATCTTGTTTATACAATGCTCAGCATAACATATTTCCCCAGTAGGCCTTTGGGCCTGTAGGTTAGACCTTTATTTGGCCACAGAAAAGTCTGTTTGATTACTTCGTATGCTGCTAGCTTAATATACAAGAACCTTACTATAATGCATGAAATAAAACTTGTTCTACACAATCAGGAGTTGATCATGCCGAAAGTTCTTATCTATATCAGATATTTGGATGTCATCAGGTTGCCTAGCAATGGGATAAAATGCTTTTATCATTTAGGTAAATACAGCACTTTTCTTACACCTTAACTTCTTGACAAAAAATGTCTCATTTATGTCCAAAACAGTTGAATTATACAAGAGATTATGATGTTTTTATGTTGCATAGCAGCCACCTGGAAACAGGCTAATATTACCTTATTTTTAGCATATGAACAGGACCTAGCACCTCTATATTTTCCTAAATGTTATTAAATGTATCTCTCAATATTAGCTATTTCTGGATAAATTGGTATTGGCAATTGTTATGTTATGGTCAATGAATGAAAATTTTAAAAGTGAAGATGATGTAGGAGAAACACTGTTCAATCCTGAGTTGAGTGTTGACGTTGCAACCAGAGGGCAATCTGCAACTCTTCTGTTCATAATAACCTGCTGATCCAGGCTGAGTGGAGATGACTAATCCACAACTTGCTGTGACAATTAAAAAGATTATTTTTTAAACTGCGTAAAATCTGTTTGTGTTTTCATGTACCTGCAGAATAAAGGTATTTTTCAACATATCTGATTTTTATAACAACAATTTATTGGTCCTAAGGTCAAGTTACAGTAATTAATGACTTAAAACACTGGGGGCAGGTGCTGGTCCCATTCCTTATGTTTGCCACATCTTATTTACAGTCACGGAGGATGAGAGCTAAAAGCTTATAATGCAAATCTAAACTGAGTGACCCGTAGAATGGGAAACCAGCAAATTAAATTGACTCGAATTAAAACAAATGAAAGGCAGATGGAAGTTCAGGATTGCCGCATCACCTTTAGTGTGGATATTTCATGATATGGGAGTCTCTGAATCCAGCTATCCTTAAATAGCGTCTCAGTCTAGACCACTTGATGTGCCGGTACCCCAGAGATCGGTCCAGAACAGTCTTTTACTGTAATTAATGCATCCTGCAGATGTTGCTTTATGTGCTTGGGAGAGTTTCAGTCTAGACAGGCTGGCTGCTCAGACGGAGAGGCCCGGCTTTGATCCTTGATTTAAAAACTGCGAGCTGTACATTCATCATGCTCTTGTTTCAGGCTCTCTCAAGGGTCCTCGCCTGCTTTACACTTAACACAACCTCCTTCATCCTCTTCCTCCTCCACCACCTCTTCGGCCGCCTCTTGCCAAGATTCCTCACTGTCGTGAAGGTCGCTCTAACTTCTTATCACCACAAAACCACCAAAGGGTAACGGTGACCCGGGGACTCGGTTGGCCCTGGTTGAACGCTGCTCAGTTGTAATAATGCGAGCTTGTCATTCTGCCTTTATTGCTGCTGTCACTTTGCATCTTGTAAAACTCAAAAGCCATTTAGGCTGCGCCGAGCTGCAGAAGCAGGACCATGACGTCTAAGTCGACCTAGTAACAGTCGTTTTTGTTTTAATTGGATCTAATGGTCTTTCGTTATTTGTGTCTGGTTTTAGGTGGTTGTTTGTGAAAGCAGCACACGTCACCGCTTAAAGAATTAATTCTTACACATCTGGATTTTTATACCTCAGATGTGTTTGAGAGAGGTTTCTGGCACTAATGTGCATGATTGGATGATGATTTATATAAAAGGTGAATTAAAACCAATAATAACAGGTGGTTAGTTTGTGATAATACTTATTACTCTGACCTAAACTTATTGCTCTTGTTTTGAAGTTTGTGTCCAAGTGGCAGGCGGGTCATATGTTGGCCTTGACACTTGACACACTAGCATTAACAATTTCTAGCCTATAGTCTGTGTCACTTTCTCTTGTATTTTGATTAGAGTGAAGATTTAATATTGGGTGGGCCCCTGGGATTTTCTTCTAGGATGGTCTGTACAGCACAGACAGTCATAATTCAGTCATATACCTGTATAACCATGCATGTGACAAATAAAGAATCTTGAATCTTCTAATCAGGTATTTCCATGAAAATACTCCCAAAGCCCCCAGCAGCACAGACACAGTGAAGAGGTCCAGTTCAATTACTCAGATTAGCAGGGCTGATGCCGAGCAGCTCCAGCTGTCAATCACAGGAGCCACACCCCTAAACTACAGTAGAGGCATAAAGGTGGGGAAACTGCCCATAGCGGAGGCTACAAATGTGTCTATTTCTGCTGTACAGTTAGCCATTTCCACATAGGAGACTATGGATTGACTCAACTTTGGAGCCTCGAGTGGCCACTAGAGGAACTGCAGTATTTCACACTTGGCTGTGGTTTCATTTCCGAATCTCTGAGGGTTTTTTTTTGCGTACAGCTCCATGTAACTGTTGTTTCTGAAACACTATTACGCCACGCATACAACAGACAGCAGCGCCTTGCCTTTCTCGCTCCCTCCCTCCTCATTCGTACAGTGACTTGATGTGGGCGAGCAAGCTTTAAAAACGAGACAGGCGACAGCGCCACTCTGTAGAAAACGGGCAGTGGCAACTGAAGTGTCGCGCAGCCACTCTGCTCCATGTCTGCAGAGTGTGGCAGTACAAAGTGTCACATGTTCGTTACACACACACACACACACACACACACACACACACACACACACACACACACACACACACACACACACACACACACACACCATTTAATCTTGTCCATTAGACTCTCCATCCATAGACCTCCTGATCAACTTGTGTTTTTCTGTATTATTATTATTATGTTCATCAGTTGTGTGAAATTGTGTTTTAAAGTATATTTTGGCAGTAGAAAACGACCTGTGTGCGCGAGAGAGACAAAGAAAGAGAGGACAGATGATTGCTCTCTAAATCTACACCTGTGACACAACAGACATGAAGGGTAAGGAGTGAGGAGAAGCAGGGGGACAGAGTTCAAGACTGGTTGCTAAATACTGCTGCTTTTTTCCCCACCTCAGCTACAAGGCCTTTCAGCTCTTGTAGCCGATTGAAGAGGGATTTGTTCAGTCTTGAAACTCACTTTTTCCCCTCCCCCTGACAGGAAAGCTTTTTTTTTCTTTTTCCTCAGCAGGGCTCTGCTTATCACTGACTCATCATGATTGGTATTGTAAACAAAACCATAAACCGCTGCAGATACATTATGGCTATTCTCTGCATCGCTTACTGCACCTGTAATATAATCTCAATCAGAAAATACACGAGTGTTGGGGGGGTTTTATTTTGGCCACGCTGCCTTGTGACCGCTGTGTCGTTAGTTTGCTTGAAATAGCGTCGAGTCAGGGAGGTCGTTGGTCAGTGGTGGGGGGTCGGTGGATGCGTGGGGAAGCGGGGGGGTCAGTGACTCCAAACGTTTATTGGTGTGTCTTGTACAAATGCGAAGCTGGCGAGTGCAAACAGTGAACATAGCTAAGTGGCAGACATGTCTTGGAGGGCCATGTGAGGTGACTCAGAGCAAGGCGGTGCGGTAGTTATACGCACTAGCACCAGCCATTGCCTGTGATCCAGCGTGGGCTAACCGTGCCTAGTTCCCCTGCTCGGCCTTTATCAGAGCCGTACCCAAGCCGCCACAGCCCAGTTTGAAATGTGAGAGCCTTTTAATCACAACTGCAATCATCACACGAGCACAGAAGCATCTTCCGTGTGTCTACATTGAGTCATTTTGACCTTCTGATGAGTTTACTTACTGAAAAGGATTCTCTCAAAGCTTCTGCTTTAAGCTCTTTTCTACTAATGATGAGATAGAAGACAAGTTGAGGATAAGAAATAATACTAAAGAAGTCCTTTTCAAATCCTGTGCCTTTGTTATGTTGAGTTTCTTTTTAAAATGCAAATGTTTTCAGGGCAAAAACCAAAAAAAAAAAAAACCTGGTTGGGAAAAAAAACAACTTTTTAACAGCATAATCTATTTGATTTTATTTCAGACAGTGTGTGTGTGTATATATATATATATATATATATATATATATATATATATATATATATATATATATATATATATATATATATATATGTATATGTGTATATATACACACACATATACATATATATATGTGTACATATATATATGTGTGTATATATATATATATATATATATATATATATATATATATATATATATATATATATATATATATATATATGGCTCTTCTGCCTCCTGCCTCTCCCCCCTCCTCTAGTCTTTGCTCGTTGATTGCTTGTTTTATAGAAATGAATTGAAACGCCCGTGCTTGCAGGCTTGCCGATATTGCAGCATCACTGCAAACTCAATAAGCAGTTCAGCTTTAAGCCCAAGTGCCACTTAACATACCCTTCAAATAAATCCAAACATTTCAAGCACACAGAGGGTGGGGGATCGGAGGGGAGCAGCAGGCTGGTGGGGTGAGGTGGGGACTTTGGCAGATCCTTCTGCAGAGAGATAACAAGGCACTTTTAAATTGCTCGTCCTGTAAAGAATGTACGGCACGCAGAGGCCGACCGCACGAGACACTGGGGCTGCCGCGCTGGTATTCGCTCCTACAGCCTGCCACCACTCAAGGCTAAGGAGACCCAGGTGCTCCCCTGACCTGTCCGACGGCGGACTCCATCAGCGCTAATTGAGGCGGAGACTGCCGGGCTCGGGCATACCAGCGAGGATTAAAGGGATTGGATTCAGTTGCTGAGTGCGGTGGTTTTTAATGCCCTCCCCTCCTCCCCAACCGTGGAAAGAGTGCGGTCTTTGTGACCGGCTCGCCCGAGCCAACGCAACCACCCCTGCCGTGTCATGACACCATCTGATTGAGCATTAACACAGGTCTCCAGCAAGATCTCTGTAAAATTACTGTCTACTGTAAAATAAATAAGTAAAAGAGCGGTTTTATGCACAGACCAGACATTCAACTCCCTATTTATTCAACCGCTGCCCTCCTGCTGCTGCTGGAAATTAAATGAATGCAATTATATAACTTTCCTTCCCAGCTTCTCTAATTTGACATAATGTCACATGCTAAGAACAAAGCTCGTCATCTTTCCTGTCATTTCTGCGATTGTCACCTATTTGAGGTTAAAAATCAGCACAGAAAATCTGATGAAGCAGCTCCATTAGCGGTGGCTCCATCACACTTTGTACAGTGTTTGTTTTATTTATTTATAAAATAAAATAAAACAAAATCTGCTGCCAGGGCTCTGAAATTGTGCATAATATCCATACTGTGAGGTGGTAACCTCACCGTGGGACGATGGTCTCCCATGCCGCCCCTGCTGCCTAATGCCTGTGATAGTGGAGCGGCTATAAATGGTGGAAAAAATCTTTATCCGAGCTGCCCCGGAGGCAGGCGGTGGGATGCATTTCTAACTGGCAGTGCCCACGTTTTTGGAGTCAGGGAGAAAGATGGGATGGTGGATATGGAGAAGTAGCACTACGTTTAGTTTGTTCAGGTACTTGTTTGTTTTTGTTTTTTTTGTTTTGCTCAGCAGATGGGGTTCAACAACCTTTACTATCAAATCAAAAGAGCCATGAACTACTTGTTAAGTACAGCTGAGCCTACAAGGATTATGAAGAGGTGCAAATAATTTAAGTCTTCACTACATGCGACTACTCTGCAGTGGGCTGTTTATGATTATTAGGGACTTTGCATTTCCATTACTGTAATTTTAAGTTGTTTTAGTTACATTTTTGAAATGATATAATGATGATATAATAAAAATAATAACATTTGTTCAGGCAGAAAAAAGGAGGAAAGCACAACATTTGGTCAAACTAACTGAGACTCTGTCAAACTCAGACTTGATAGTTTCACTTTTAACTGCTACAGTTGCTTTGCATGATTCAAAGTTAAAAAATGATCCTTCTTTATCTCTGTGCAACTCCTGAGTATAGCTCCTGCAACCCCTTGAAAGCAGTCTTTCCTCTTATTGGCTGCTCGTCGTGAAAAGGTTTGAAAGGCAAGCAGGCGGGGCTTCATGGTCCCCCTCTCTGACCTCAGAGATCCGAGGGTAGAAAAAAAACTGTCTGAAACTGAGCTTGTTATTGTTGTTCTGTCCTCCATAGCCACTTATAGTGGTGCTTAACTGAGTTAGCACAGGTTTTATTTTTGTTTCATTTTGACTTTTAAAAAAAAAAAAAAAATTCAGTTTAGTTTTTATTAGTTTCAGTGTTACTTTTACTCTTTTTGATTATTATCTTAGTTTGGGTTAACTACAATGACCTTGGCACTTGAAAAAGTTGAAATTAGGAAACAATGCAATGAGTTTAAATTTTTTCTCAGTGAGTTGTGATGTTTTTTTTAAGGCTGTTGCAGTATCTCTCTCTCTTTAATCTGAGCTCCTGGACTGATTACGTCACCTAAATGATGCCACCAACACAGACACGATGGTACGCTCGTGCCTTCAAGTCCAGTCTCGTTCCAAAAACTGAGATATGGCGTTGTAACAGGAGATTGGAAAATAAAGGTCTTTTAATATAAAGTAGGTCGAATAGTCTGTGAAAAGTTCCCACTAGAGTCACCTGGATTTTTTTAAACAATAACCTTAGTATATTTAATGAAATCATGCAAAATTTTACCTTCAAATAATGACTAGAGGTCCTGGAAGTACATGGGGCTGGTGAGTAGAAATTTTGTGCGTGTGCATTTTTGAGCCATCATAAATTCATTAGTACAGAGGGTTCTTTCAGGGCTGGTACACACTTTTAAAAACACATTCAAGCTGTTTAACAACTGCAACTGAATCAGTTTTACACCCTCTCCATGTGCCACAATCTGACAGCAAATCGTCTCAGCATCATAGCTTTACACTCACTCATTTTCCATGTGGACTTTTTTGTTTTTCCTCTATTAACGTAGTCATAACAGATACCTATTTGATAAAGTACCATCAGAGGAAGAGCTGCAGCTCCAAACAAGACCTGACGGCTTATAAAACCTTTTCTGCCTGAACCCAACGCGACCCCGAAGTCATGTCAATTCTGTTTATTTCTCTGTGTGCATGTCTAAACTGGACTGGCACTCGTTGTGCTCCCTGCTTATTTCACTGCTCTGCTGCACAACTTTGGAACTGCCTCTGCTCCACGTGCATGGCTTTTCGCGGCAGAGTGTTCAACACCGCTCACGATTAGAAGTTTTTCTCCGACATGTAAAAGCTGCATTTAGTCATGTCTTGAGTCAGTTATCTTGGGAGGGAGAGGAGTGTCAGGTTGCATCAGGAGCAAAAAAAGAGCATTGCCGGGAAGCCAAGAGGCCAGCTCTGCAGACGGCGTTTTGACCTGTGGTCTCAGCCCAAACGTCTTTATTCAAAGCCCATCGCTCATGCTGAGTTTCTTTTTTCTTTTCTTTTTTTTTACATTGCGGGTCGGGCTGATTCCCACACAAACCAGCGCCCCAAACGCCCATACATCACCTCCAATCTATTTCATCTGGGCCGCGGACGCAGATGATAAGTTGATCCTTAGAACAAATTCCATCATAACGAACAATCCTCGCTGCTGGCAGGCACACAAAAAAAGCCTTGATGAATGAGTTGTTTACCTACTTCAGTGCACGCAGTGCTGAGCGCAGGCCCGGCCCGCCAAAATGCCACTTCATTATGAGGCTGCAGAGCAAGAGTGCAGCACAGCCTGCCCCTGTGACCAGGGCCTTGCACACAGGAAATTGGATATTAGTTCCTGTATTCCTCAACAACAGTCGTCAGGCAGAAAATGCTTGGATGGGCTGTTCTCGAGTCTGAAATGTCACCTTTAAACGCCGTTATTGTCCACTGATGACAAGCTCAGGTCCCGGGTTTCTTTGGTTTTTTTTTTTGTTGTTGTTGTTGTTGTTTTGCCATATTTCTGCCCTCCACGACCCAGAGATTACTTGTCCTCCGCCATGATATAGGTTGAATCATTGTGGTGTTAACACAACTGGCAACGGCAAGGAGCCAAATATACATTTATTTTTATGAAGCAGTGGCATGTTTTCCAAACTGTGAGGCTGAAATGTGGCCCGTTTGGCAGATGTTGTTGTTGTTGTTGTTGTTGTTTTTCCCCTTGCCTTTTTTCTTTAAACTGTAAGTGTTGCTCTTCAAACTCAGAGGGACAAAAAGGCCTCCTGCCACGCAAGCTCAAGGACTTTAAATTAATCAAACACTTCATGGGTTTCACCAGCCAGCAGAGAGAACAAAAAACCTCCGGGCGTTGGCTGGCTTCCTGCCAGAGTGGCTCAGTCGAAATTTCTCTAACATTTGGCAGGTGGTTGGTGGTCATTTCCCACCCAGCATGCACCTCGCTGGCCTGGCGACCGATCGCACCAGAACCATCTCGCTTTGCTAATAAAGAGACGTGCTAGTTCTCGTGATCCTATGTATCCCTCTCTGGACATCTGGGGAGCCATTTGAGTAACAACGTGCAGTAAAAGGAGATGAAATACAAGGTTAAAACCTTTTTAACGTGTTTCACAACTGTTCCTGTAAAAAGTTAATGCTCCGGAGGTTATGTTCCGAGCAACAACAGCAGATCATTTAGAAGAATGCAGCCTTCTCATTGATTTCAATGAAAAAGAAAAAAATCAGTCATCCAGCAAAAATGTGGAGTCTGGCTCAACTTCTGCTGCTAAACAATAAGTCGGCATCCAGCAAAAATAGTTGATTGTTGATAAATCAGAAACTCGAAGGACTGAATTCCTAGAAAATGCAGACTGTTCAGTTGTGCTTGTCGTCTGGCCTGGGACATCTGTAATCTCTCTGGCAGAAAAGTTACAGTTACAGTCTCATAAAGTATATCCCAATGCATCTGTAGATTCTGTCAAACAATTAAATAAAGTTGCATATCGTGGGGACCATAAGGTTGTCTGATTAGGAACTAAACCCTGTAGATGGGTCTTGACCGAAGCCTAGCTAAACAGTCAAAGTCATACAGGCGTAGAGACTGGTCAGCAACAAACTGCGTGTTCTGAGGAATTTTCTTTTTTATTTTCCAACTGTTTGGCCAGTGCTTGCGGGAAGTACAACTGTCGATATGTGGAATTGGTTGCAAAGGTGGTATACTGAAGAGTTGTTGGGACCTTTCATTCACATAATAGGCAACCAATGACATAAACAATGGCGCACCCAAAATCTTCTTGCTGTTGCTTTGGTCACTAGGACCCTGCAACCTCCAGCAACCACTCATCAACCACTTGAGGAACATACATTTTTCTCTAATAAGAGGAGATTGCCAGGGGATCAGTGACCAGTGGCTTTTTGAAGTAAAGAAACTGTGAGTTATGCTTGTAAAATAAGATCAAATTAGAGTGTAATTACTGCTCAGCCGTACATGACGGTATCTCAATTTCTCACATTTGCATTGCTTCAGGCACAAAAGTGCATTTTATTGGATTCATTTAAATTCAGAACTAGATTGACTGAGTCATTAAAACTGGTCCATTTTACCATGTTTAACAGCCACCTGTGGAGCCTTTTCTTATAAATATGATTTACTTACACGTGGTTATACGTTTTCTCATTGCCTTCTGCATCTTCCTGCTGCAACTCTCAAACTCAATGTCTCTCATTTGTGTGCGCCTAAAGTGACCTTTTGGCCTCCTGACAAAAAAAGATTGAATTCTCAATGCGGACTACAGATGATCAGTAATCTCCTCAAGTCGCGGCGTCTCTGCCAAGTTTGGCATCTTTTCCATCCTCTTATTACGCTCTCTCTGTTTGCAGGGTTCTTTGCAGGAATATTTGCATCCTTAGTTTATTTCTCGCCAGTTTTATAGTTCTTTAATAACGGGGAGCTTAATTGCTGTGGGGATGGGATAACATTTTGGAATAACCACTAGCAGGCAGCTGTAGCGAGGGGTGAGGAGAATAGCCCCCAGTGAATTGAGAAGTAGGTCGAGGTGTTTAGACATTTTACTGAAATGTCCGCTGCTAAAGTAGGTCACGGTTAACCTTGATAAATCTCTCGTATGGATGGAAGCGCCCGAGTAAAATCCACTGTGGTCATTTGTGCTCACAAAAAGAGAGGAGAGTGTGAAAGTAGGAAGGAAGTAGCGTTGTTTTTGTTTTCTTCTTTTTTGACGGGGATGACCAATTAAACGTCACAAAAAGTGTTCCAAGGATGAGCTGATGCATGGACTCCATATGAAGTGTAAATGGATGCTTTTCTTTTCCTGTTTAACCCACGTGAGCTTACCTTCCAGCATAACCTCCCTGACAACCATTACTATCAATTAGCCAGGCGTGTTGATTAAGGCTAAATAGCACACCGCTGCTTTTAGCTGCTTAATTTTCCCTCCTCCGTTCATTACTTTGCTGTTACTCTTTTTTTTTCCTGTGTTTTGGTTCATTTATCTCGACACCCTGACACTTTCATTTACTTCGTAATGAATTAAATATACGTTACCAGCGTCATCGCAAAGAAAGCAGCCTTGCATTAAGAGCGTCTGTAGGCCGACCGACCTCATCACGGGTAAACAAAGTGAGCCCGTGCCGCTTGTGTTTGACATTTCCACACGTGAGATATCTTTGAGGACAGCATCTCTTTATTGCCAGCATGTGTGTTTGTGGGTGGAAGCCCTGTTATTGTATGTCCTTGCACAACCGCTCGGTGACATTATCCACTTTAGTCAACTCTGAGCTGCAACTTAGTCAGAAGATTGATTTCTCTGCTTTATATCCTTCACATCCGCCACGCTACCCGGCAGCTCTCTTGGCCACCTTTGGCGCACAGCGCTATAGACAGCCGGCCTGTACTGTCACCTCATTTCAGAGGAGTGATTGATTTGAGCTCTTAACGGCTGTATTTACAACTCGGCGCTGTATTTGCAGTTCACATAGCTCGCAGCTCTTTGAGGCAAACTGTAATACCTGAATGAAGCTGTTGACGTGTTTCATGGGAGCTAACATCTCAAGAAATAATTCATTTAAATCAGATCCGCCATGACCCCTCAGAATCAGATGAGTTCCCTTTTTGTTTTTAGACTAATTACTGTAGTATATTTAATGAAGTCATGCAAATTTTGCCTCTATACTAAGAATATTTTCTGGGTTACAGGCCTTTGAAGTACATACAGTTGAGTTGAAATTCGGTCCCTGTTAAATTTGAGCATTTTGAGCCCTCGTAACTTCATAGACATACAAATCAACTTTAAACTCATTCCAAGTTTGAGCAGCAGTATCATAGGTTTAGTACTTTCTGCGCGAGTTTAATTTTGGTGATGTGTAAAAACAGAAGCACCCATTGGCACGACGGATGTGTGATCTGATCATTCACTCGAGAAAACCAAAAGTACATTTTTGGTTAAACTAAAAAAAGTCACCATGTGGGATAGGTGGCTGCTCAAAATAAGCTGTACCATCTGAAAGGTCTCCATGTTTTCTTTTTGTTTTTATGTTGTTGTTTTTTACTTACATTGACACCAGGCGCATCATCTGGCTGGAAACAAAAGAAAAAAGAAACACTGTAAGAAATCATGAGGTGAGGTGCTGATGTAGGTGCAGCACCCTAGTTTCAATACATACGTTTATAACATCTCTACATCATCATTGATATGTTTTTTTTAAACCCTAACCCTTTTATTTGCTTTTGTTTAAGAAAAACTGTCAGCAATAAGTTGCGTAAAAATACCAGATATAGCAAAAATATTACAAATGAAAACTCATATGTGCAAATTGATATTTAATTTCTTTTCTTTATTTAAATTTGTCAAAGGTTAACTAAAACCTCAAAATTACAAAAATAAATAAATTCTGGCAATCATTTCGTGGTTCAGGCTTCACTGTGGCAAATTTCACCCCATTGTCCTTGGAAACTTGGAAAAGTTTCACACTATGAAGGGAAAAGCTGGCATGACTACATGTAACAAATCTTGAGTGTCCGTTTTTAAAAAATAAATTAAATAACAAAATCAAAAATAATGCTTTAAAATATATGAACAAAGTGTAATATTGATCGTAATTAAATCACTCAGATGCTGCCAGTAAACTTTCAATAAAGCCCTGTCCACATATAAGGCTATTTAAAATTACATTCAGAGCTCAGTTGCTTGGGTTACACGAAGACCCTAACATATTGTCCATCCCTATCAGTCAGCAGTATCCTTGGATCTCATTGGTATCCATTTAAGTAGCTCACCTCAAAAATGAGAGAAGTTGAACTCGGGATTCGCCCTTGTTGTGTCACTTGAAGACGCACAATATTGCCGTTTTTCTACCAATGCATTGTTGGCACAGTTCCAGTGTTATCCCCACTGGTTTAAGAACCACTTGCTTCATGGTGTTCCCAGTGGACACCTTATAGATGAAAGTGCTCCAGTGCTGATCCCAAGCACAGGAGCTTCCATAGCGAGTAAAAGTGTTCTATGACCACTTTTACCTTAGTTTTTGTGTTTATCCACTTGAAAAGTCCCCACTAACATGCTGTCGCTGATGGAAAACAACAAGTTTTTGTTCCAGCACGTCAACACAAATAGACTGCTGACACTTTGGCTTCAGATACCGAACCGAGCGTAGCGTAGCATAGCAGATGTTACACCCTTATTATTCACTCTAAGCCCTTAAGGTTCGATATTCAGATTGACAGTGTAAAGAATGAATGGAAAGCACCACAGATTTGGTCAAAAAACAGTTGGTCTCACAGCTGGAGCAACATTATTATCATTTTAGCCATTTTCAAAAAAGATAAAGTCAAAACATGAGTTGTTTAAGCTTCTCTTTGCCATAAACGGCAAGATAGCGGGTAGATTGGTGTTTGGTCTCACAAATCAACCTTATCTCAAACTTGTGAGCCATTTTTTTTTTTACTCTCTTCTGGGCTTTATTTATCCAACTGGAGTGCACAAGTATGCAGCAATGTTTGCTCTGTGCTGAACGCTTGTTTTATTAAGACTTCCTTGTAATGAAGTTGCTTATCAGGCTGCCTGCACTCAGTGGAAACCATCCCATGCTTGATAGAAACTGCATTTTCCAAGCACCGTGACGTGACGTCCACGGGGGATCAGCGCTAGCACAGCTAATGCAGTCGCACCAGAAGTGGCTAATGAGCTAACCTTCCGCTTTACCTCGGCGTACCTCTCCATCATTAGCGCCTTCAGCTCCCACGAGAGGCCAGTGAGGCGAGTGGTGCATTCATCCCCATCTAGGAAGCAGAGAAATAATAGAAAGCAGGCGCCATACAGTGAACACTTAAACTGCTAAAGGGCTGATTGGAGTGGATAAGTGTAGCAAAACACCACCAGGGATTTTGCCATTTGTATTTAGATGCATGCGTAACATCATAGGTTATTCAAGGATAGGATCTTTCAGGGAAAGCATCAACTCGCCTTCCTTATCTGTCACTGCCTTCAGGGAATCTGCGGTTGGAAAATTTGGTCTTCCCACCTTTATTTATTTTTTTTTTTTGGTTGGTTTTTGGTTCATCATTCTTCGCCGGTCAAAGAAAACAAATTTCCTTTCCTTTTTTTTTTTTTTTTAAATTTTCCCCTCAACCTCCAGATGTGGCTTGGAACCCAACTGCAACCAAACAACAACCTAAAGGCATGATGGGATGTCTGAAGGGAGTGTTGCTTTTGCTGTGTTTTATGCAAATGTATAATGGCTGTGACAGGAAAACCAGGCTTTTCAACAACTCTTTGTCACGTATAATCCCCACTGCAGATGTGAATGTTTTGCTGGAGGGTGTCTTGGCAGGAGTTTGTGTTTTCAGGGGGAAGAAAAAAAAAAGTTGTTAATTTGGCTGGCTCAAGCATCGACATTTACCAATCTTGTTTACCTTAATTTGGCACGATCGCTGCAGTTGAGTAGGTTTTTTTTTTTATTATTATCTTGAAAAGGAGTGAAATGCACATAGATACAAACCTAGAAAGTTTTAAATGTGTTTATTTGTGGGAGGAGTAGGAGGGTTGGGAGGGAAAATGAAGACCGCATAAACCACACGTCAGATGAGGTAATCTTCCCCGTGGCGTTATTTCTGCTATAATGCACGTTAGGGCAAATTCCTTTTTCCCCCCCTGTACAGTCACATATCCGTGACTTTATTCCACTGTAGATTTTTTTCCTTTGCATCATTACACATTAGCATACTGCATACTTATTTTTCCTGTGCTTGTGTTATTTTTGTTTGGGGGGGGTTAAGGCTGAAAGGCAGTACGCAGTGTACATCTTGGCATTTTCTCTGAAGTTGGCTAGATGTTCCGTTTTCTTGTCAAAGCAACCTTTGAGAACAAACTGAGGTCAGGATAAAGTAAAAGAGCTGCAGCAGTTCGCAGGAAACTAAATTCTGATGTTTGTGTTAATTGCTGTTGGAAGCAGCCACCAGACTCCATTGACAAAAACAGCAATTTTACTCCTAAAGACACATTTACAATAACGAGTGTTTGTTTGGGTAAGCTGGGATGGTTTGGTTTCTTTGAAGTGGTTTTTGTACAGAAACGCCTGTGGTTCATGGGTGAAAGTAAAAAAAAAAAAAAAACAATTTTAAGAAATTCAGGTGTGTGCTGTTTTTAGGTCATTTTCTCTGTTTTACTTTTCCACTGGAAGCTGAAACCATTTTATTGCTCTCTGGGCTCCATTAACAAAAGTAGTAATTTTACTATTAAGAACACAGGAGTCGATGGTTTACCGCTGCCTGTTTTCCTTGCACCATGGAATGATTAGAACAGTTTTAAAAGCCTAATTTGAAAGTGAACCCAACGCTAAATGAATACCAGTGGACAGGCAACCATAGGCAAAATAAAAAAGGATATAGTTCTTTGTTATACCAACTGTCTGGTGCTGGAGGAACGGCACTGGACAACAAAGTTGACTTCACATGCACTGTCCCAAGCCTTTTCTCCCAGTTTTGCAGCTTTTGCACCATCACGGCAAGGCCGAAGACATAACTGTACCATCATGTCATCGAATCAGAGACTCACAGATAGATGTTGCAACAATTTGAAAACATTGTTATTGTTGTTACAGTGGTCATCTACCAATCAGCAGACTTGTGTTTAGATTTCCATGTATGCCAAAGTATCCTCAAGCAAGATACTGACCCTCGAGTTGCCTGGGATGCATCTGTCAGAGTGTGAGTGTGTGAATGTTAAAATATATGTTCTTGTATAAATGAGTGTGTGAATGGATGAATAAGGAGTGGAGTGGGGGCCATAAATGGAAACAATAGCCCACTCTACAGAATAAATGCCTTATGTAACACAACATCAAACTAACATCCTCTAAGTCATGGAAACGTATTGATGTATCTTAAAGTCATTTATTGTTGGAATGTGCAGCTGGAGAATTGCTTTATATAATCCAACACCAACTTACACTGTATTGCCAAAAGTATTCACTTATCCATCCACATCAGTAGCTCAATGAATTGCAGCGTGGTACCGTGATAGGATGCCACATGTGAAAAAAGTCCAGTCATGAAATTTCCTCATTACTAGATTTTCCACAGGCCACTATTAGTGGTATAGCAAAGCAACTCAGCCACAAAGTGGTAGGCCATGTAAAATCACAGAGCGGGGTCAGCAGGTGTTCTGGTCGCCAATACTGCAGATCTCCAAATTCATGCGGCCTTCAGATTAGCTTAGAACCGGTGCGTAGAGAGGAATGTGTTTCCATGGCTGAGCAGCTGCAGCCTTACATCACCAAGCACAGCGCAACGCATTGGATGCAGTGGTGTAAAGCATGCTGCCACTGGACTGTAGAGCAGTGGAGACACATTCTCTGGAGTGATCAATCACACTTCTCCGTCCAACATTCCAATGGACGGGTTCAGGTTTGGCGGTTGCCAGGGGAACGGTACTAAACGATATTTGACTGCTTTGTGCAAAGTGTAAAGTTTGTTGGAGGGGGGATTGTGGTGTGGGGTTGTTTTTCAGCAGTTGGGCTCGGCCTCTTAGTTTCAGTGAAAGCAACTCATGCACTAATGCTTCAGCATACCAAGACATTTTAGACAATTTCATGCTCCCAACTTTGTGGGAACAGTTTGAGGATGGCCCCTTCCTGCTCCAACATGACTGCACACCAGTGCACAAAGCAAGGTCCATAAAGACATGGATGAGCGAGTTTGGTGTCGAAGAACTTGACTGGCCTGCACAGAGTCCTGACCTCAACCAGGTAGAACACCTTTGAGATGAATTAGAGTGGAGACTGTGAGCCAGGACTTCTCACCCAACAATGTCTGACCTCACAAATGCGCTTCTGGAAGAACGGTCAAGGATTCTCATAAGCACCCTCCTAAACCTTGTCTTTGAGGAAAGCCTTCCCAAAAGAATTGAATTGTACTGCTATGTAACTCATGGACATGCATTAAAATTGATTGCTGTAAAAGTTGCTGGTAACATTAGCTACCATATAGAAAAGTACAGTTGTTTAGTTTTTTTTGAGAACCAATTATTTCAGCTTTGCTCATTCAGCAGCCCCAACTATCTTTCTCCTCTCACTCCCTCTTTACTTGAGCCATTTCCTTTCAATCACGCAGACAGCACTTCACAGTTGCACCTGTTGCTGTGAAATAGTTTGGGGCTTCATGGGAAATGGATTTGACGAGAGAGAAAATGCTGTCGGTGCTGGTAAGAGGCAGCGTGACCTCGCCTGCCAGTAAAGTAGCCATTCTCCTCTCACTTCCATCTGCAGCTGTTAATGTCGTTGAAAAGAGACCTGCGACGCTTCTGGGGGACCTGGCTGGCATTAACTGGCTTTACTTAAGCAGCCATTTTATTGAAAAATACATGATATTTCTAAAGTTAACCTCCATTACGCAAGCTAAGCTCTAATTTCTGAAAGCTACTGTGACTGCAGACACGGTCAGGACTCTTCTCCTCTGCGACGTGATTTCACTGGCAGAGGAGAGCGGATAATGATCCCATAAATTGGAACATTATTTTCTATTTGTCCGCTTTTTTCTTAAATTACAGTGTGCTTTTGAGACATTAAAAGCAGCAATAAACAAAAGGCAATTAGGTCAAGAGCGCAAATCCTACAAGGGTGGAACAATTTAACAAAAACAAAAAACAGACAATTAAGAGTGAATTAAACGGGTATAAAGAGATAAATAACAAATCCTGTTTGTTTAAAAATGTCCAGCTAACAGCCTCTACTTTAGTGGCTTTTCTCACTCTTCATCCGAAAGGCCACAAATCTCACTAATTGCACATTTAGCAGCAACAAAAAACAGAAGCCATGTATCATTTGTATATCTGCTGAATGTTGACTCCAGAGTTGGATACCAGTGCCTCATTTTAATAGCTTTAATTGACTTATATAAACAGACTGAGGTAGCTCAGAGCCTTTTGACAGCGCACACCATTTCCATGTCTTTGAAATTGTATTTATCTGTTGTATTGTGGTCTGACAAAGATTTTCATCAATATGAATCCTATATATAAAAGCTTACAAGATTACCAATTGGTTGAGGCAACACTGATTGTCTCAAGGTGCTTTACATTTTAAGGTGGAGACCCTCCAATAACACAGAGAAAACCCCAACAATCAGATGACCCCCTTTGAACAAGCACCTGGCAACAGTGGGAATGAAAAACTCATTTTTAACTGGAAGAAACCATCAGCAAAACCAGGCTCAGGGAGGGGCAGCTATCTGCCATGACTGGCTGGGGGTGAGGAGGGGGACAGGACAAAGACACACTGTGGAAGAGAGCTAAAGCTTAATAATGACTAATGATTAAATGCAGAGTGGTGTATAAGCGCACACATACAACCTGATTAATAGACTTGCGAATGTTGTACCATGGAAACCTGGCTTTGTACAATCAGCGTCAAGTACTGTAGTACAAAGCAGCAGTATGGAGGCCTTGACACCCCTAATTTCTTTATATTTTGCTAGGAAAATACGAAATGGGTGCAAGCACATATGCAAAGATACAGGGAAATAGAGCATATAAGGCATATACGCCTCTGCAAATATATTTGCAATCAGTGGCTGTCGGGTAACTCTAGCAAAGATTTTTGTTTTTTTGCTACATCTCGACAGCAAATGGCAGCAAGCTGGCTGTGGAAGGTAGAATTCAACAGAAATGCGTAAAACGAAAAGGAAATTTAGCATAAAGGAGCTCAGAAACTCTTTCGGTTTCATTTCATGGCTTAAAAACTGAATGGACAAATTTAGAGGACTAAGAGTCAAAATTTCTTTATTTCACTTTGTAGCAGCACAAACCAAATAATGTGGGAAGTAATCTTTGTTTCCTGTGTGTCTGGGCTGTTTAGCTTGCAGCGCCAGGAAGCAGGCAAACAGCGGCTGACTATCCTCAGACTTGTCAGCAGTCTAAACTGGACAAAATCTCTGACAGGTGATGAGAGGCAGCGGCAGCAATGCTAAACTGACAAGCTGTCATGCAGTTATTTCCCTGGATATCAGTTTGTTGCCTGCAGGCTTCAACCGCAGGAAATCAGAGTCCCTTTTATTTTGGCGGGGATAGAAGTCGATCGTCCCTGCTCTGCTTTTGTTTGTGGACAGGAACTTTTGTTTTTTTGTTCCTCCAGTAACTGCCATTTTTATTTTTTTAACGCTTTTATTTTTCATTGGTGTATTGATTCAGAGGCATTCTGGGAGTCCACATAGAAAAGTACCAGAGAAGTGAATTTTTATTATTGAGAAATGTTTTATGACTTCACTTCATTTTATATGTGGAGGCTGTAAAGAAATGTCCTTCCACCAGTTATTGATACACAGCTAAATTATCTTCTTTGTCAGTGACAAGGAAGGAGAGCAACTCTTACACCTCGCAGCCACAGCGGTTGTAAATTTCCTCATTCAAAAGTTTCTTTCATGAGTGTTTGAGACTTCACCTGACAACATGTTTGATAGAGTAATTTATCTTCCCCTGCAAGAGTCAACAATGCTCTTCTTCAAATTAAAAGGAAAGAAATTAAAGAATAACCTCTTTGTCCTCTCCAGGCGCCATCCTGGGACGCTCAGAGACGCAGGAGTGCGCCTACTACAACTCCAGCTGGGAGAAGGAGCGGACTAACCGCAGCGGCATCGAACCCTGCTATGGCGAGAAAGACAAGAGGCGGCACTGTTTCGCCACATGGAAAAATGTCTCCGGGACTGTGGAGATTGTCAAGCAGGGATGCTGGTTGGATGATGTCAACTGCTACGACAGGTAAGCAGGAAACATTTACGGGGAGGGTAAAAAAGCATTTTAAAGATATGCTGAACAAATATGTGAGTTTTACTGCTTTGGTGTGGTCAGCTGTGTGTTAAACTGCCATTTATTGTGGCTGGACGTGGCTTTAGTTGAAAGGTTGAACATCAAACAACCAATCAACCTTCAATCATCATCCAACCTGCCAATTATTCTCTCTCCCTATCCACCCACCAACCAATCGACAACACTACCTACCTAACTACCCAACCAGCTAGCCACCCAATCATTGACTCTATCAGTCAAACAAATTACCCTCCTACCAGGCAATCGACCAGACCCCCTACCCACCAACCCACTCTGCATACCAACCAATTATTCCAATAGTTACCTGCCCACTGCCACCCTGGCTTCCTACCTATCAACTAACCACCACATGTAATTACCACTACACCTGTTTATCCGCCCACTTACCTTCTTACATTGCTACCTATCTAGCTTTTCAACCATCACACCTGCCTACCCACTGAATCAACCTATCTATGACACTTGTGTATCCACCTGCCTCCCTCCTTTGTTTCCTTATTATTTCCTTATTATTTTAATATTCATTGCACTTCAGCTTCCAGTTTGCCTGCCTAATATCTGTCTAACATGAGAAATTAAAGAGGGAAAAAAAAGCAAAATTTGGGGGTTGTTTTATCTGATAAAATTGAAGTAGGTCACATGACTTTGGTTTAATATTGAGGGGGAAAAAACAACCATCTAACTTCCCATTTTGGTTTCAGATAACAGTCTGGCTGAAGTAACAGTGCAAAAAGGAAACAAAGAAAATTATTTTTGTTTATTTATTTATATTATAATTCGTCTTTGATTACCACATGCATAACATATTACTGGGAAAGCGGAGTGTGTCTTAGTAGGTACTGTGGACTAAATGACCTGCTATAGTCATAGTATAAGCACACAGCAAGCATCATTGATGGGCATGTAGGGCAAATTTGGATTATTTTGAACTGCGAATCATGCATAGCTACTCTAATAGGGTCCAAGAATAAAAATATGGATGTTAGCAGAATAGTCCCACTTTAAGATTTACATTGTTCAAACAGTGCAGTGGTTTCCTAATAACCTTCCCACGCCTGTCTAAACTTTAAATAAAATACAGGACACTGTATAAAAAACACTGAGTATATACAATAAAGTGGCTTTATAAATAGCAAGCAGAATAGCTCATGAAGTCCAGTTAAAGTAAATAAACTGTAGTTTGATTACATTTCTGTGTATTTACATTTGGGTTTTCGCATCCAGCAGACTCCCTTTAACCTTAAAAACATAAGAAATCTCAGCTGATGATTTTAAGGGAACTTTCTGCTGTCACTAGAAGGTTGCATGGTATAAAATAGTAGTTAAATTCCCATCAGTAAGTAACAGAATACGGGAAATATCAAACTTTAACCAGACATGCGTGCGCTCTAAGAGGGTGAGCTTTTAATGGTGGCAGGGGTTGTTGCTGAGAAGCTGCCCATTAATTTCTGCACTGCCTCTGAATCAGGACAAAAGCAGCAGCCTCAACTCTAAATACATTTAAAATCACCTTGAGCATAATTTGTGTCCCTGTGTGAGATTCCACATCCAAATGGCTGCATTTTAATTACCACGCGCGAGGGAGCCTGAACCACAGCGTGAATTATGCGTCCACATCCAGGACGGTAAACAGATGATGATGATAATAAGAGATTATTATAGTTTGTCCCAGAGTAAAGCATCACCCTGGCCGCGGATACCGGTTTGAGCCAGTTCTGTTTTCCTTTTTGATTCCCGAACGATAAAGTTGTTGTCGGATGTGTAGCCCGCACAGTTCGGGGTACCTCTGCTCAGACGGCGCCGCCTCACCTCCCTGGAGAGTCCAGAGCAAATCGAGGGCGGCTGCCACTTCCTTTGGCTTTTATCTGATGGCTGCGTGAGTGTGAGAAGAGAGAGCAAGCGCGATTGTCGGCGTCCATGTTCGCATGTGTAGGAGTTATTTTATAAATGTTTTGTTTCATGTCCTCTGTTGCAGCAGCGAGGGAATGGAAAGCGGTGTTTGTTTGTTGTGTGTGTTTTCTTTTTTTCTTTTTTTTGCGTAACGTCTCCTGGAGTGAGTGCATGTTCAAAATAGCTCCCATGTCCTTTTGCAGTGCATGGAGAGGATTGAGTGTTTCTGATTTCCACCTCTGTGTCCTCTGCAGTAACGAGTGTGTGGAGAGGAAGGAGAGTCCCGATGTTTTCTTCTGCTGCTGTGAAGGCAACATGTGCAACGAGAGGTTCCTGTACGCCCCTGAAGCGCCCCCGCAGAGCGACCCGCACCATTCGACCGCCTACAGTATGTACAGTCCAGCACGCTCACTGAAAATGACGACTTCTCAGCGGGCACAAACGCTTTCTTTTAGTCAGAGCTGCAGTTTGTTTGCTAGGCTTGAGCTTAATGCTTTAATATATGTTTAATGAGTTCCTGGAAAGTTGTAAGTTCATGCTATATGCTATTAATCTTTTCTGAGTTACAGGCACTCGAACTGCACAAGGGTTGGTCCATATTTGGCACTGAGCATCAGCCAGAGCTCTTTTCAATGCTTGTTGCTTTTACTCACTTCACTGAACTTTAGAGGGGAGCATCCAGTTGCTGTGTTCAGTGCATTGTCCTCATCTGCCGGTGTACACTCAGATCTTGCTTTGATCCTGAGATATTTTTTTTAGGTTTATGAAAAACGTATTCAGGGCTTGATCCCTGCAATAGGTCCAAACTATTATATACAACATGCGGACATCAATACTTCTCATTATTAGTAATGATGTCTTAATATCTATTATCCATATTGCGGTTGAGATGCCTCTTTGGTTCATCAGTCAGGTGCTCTCCGGTAAGGCGCCACTTGACTTTGCTTTTTTGATTTGAGTGTAGTGATGTGAACATCCTCTATTTTTGTAAAACAACATAAATAGGATGTTCAGTGTTTCTCACACTGTGGGACCAGGAGGAAAATATGGAGTAAAATTAAGTGGAATGGTAGCAATTGGCTGGGTCTTTTTGGAGTGAAAAATCATATTAAGAGTTTTAACTGTCATTTCAATTAAATTCGACTTGGAACTTTTTTTAAAATGTCACTGAATGCGAAGCAGTCACACAGGCGTAGAGATGAGGCTGTGACTCCCTGGCAACCTCTGGTCACTGAGGTAAAATGTGTATTCCTCCACCAGTTGCCGAGCGGTTGCTGGAGTTTGTTGGTAATCATTACCATGAAATCGATTGTTTTAGTGAATCATCCTATTTGCAATCTTTTGCTTCCTTTGGCTAATAGCAGATCGCTATGATCGCCTATAGTTTGCATGAAAGATCGCCAATTTGTCTCCAACTTCTTGCTGAGCAATAATAAAACTTCAAAATAAAAAAGTGCAATGGAAACAGAACACATAAAAGTGCCTTACTACTTACTGTTTCAAATGGTGCAACTTTTACTTTGAGGTCAGAAGATACCAGCTTCACCACCACTCTGCAAGCAGTTGGCAAGTGTTTGCAGACAAGTCGCCATCTTCTGTGCAAACAACAGGTGACCACCTGCTGCAATCGCAAGGTGGTTAGTGGAGCAGCACCAAGACCAAGTAAAATTGTGTCTGAAAGATGCTGCATAAATAAACTTGGAGAAAAAACAAGGGACCAAATGGCAACAAGCAGACTCCCGCAAACAACTCACCAACTTGTCAGGGAATCTCTTGCAAATGGTTGTTACTGGGGATCATTGACTGGTCTCATAGTCGAGCACAAACATACGAGCGTACTGAGTAATTTGTTATTTTTTAGCAACCTGTGGTGGTGGTCGCCAGCTGATCTCTACGCCTGAGTCAGTGGGGCATTGGAAACACTCAGGCCAACCAAAATGTGGTGATTCACCTTACAATAGCTCTGTTAGTGTGTTTCTCCATTCTTTATGTATAATATTTGACTATATTAGAAATGTCTTTTGCCCCAGAAGGAATTTTGGCTAGAGAATGAACCTGGTATCAAAATGTAGATAAGAAAAGGAGTCCTTTCATATACTGTAACTTGTTTTGAGCAGCCACCTGTCTCCCATGGTGATATATGACCCTTTGAAGTTCACCCAAAATACACTTTTTGAAGTTTTCTCCAGTGAAAAATCAGAAAACAGATCAAACATCCAGGATCCCAGTCCTTTTTTCCGTTCTCTCCATGTCACAGATATTATATCAGTGCAGTTTTGCTATCAAAGCTGTGAATATATTCCCTTATATCAACTAATCAGCTAATCTCTGATAGAATACCCATAAGTGTTTCGAGGGCCTATGAATTTACAAGTATTCATACTATCGAGGTAAAATATTTCGTGAAAAAGATTAAAGTTATAATACACACATATTAACTGATTGTGAGGCGCTCACGGCTTGGTTTGATTGGTTTTATATTAAAACCCCAACTTATCAACTTCGTACCTCAGTACTTGTTTGGAAGGTTATTTCTAAAGTTATTCCTATCAATTTTGTTTCTATAGCATGGCTCATGAATAAAAAAATATACCTTAAGCAAACAATCAGAAGCACATACAAGTTATTTCTACAATCTGGAGACATCCGGGCTTTTATTTTGAAAGCCTTACCTTGCACAAAGGGTGTAATGTAAGAAATTATGGAGGGCTGCCATCAACTGAGCTTCCTTCCAGGTGTTCAGGGCTGGAATGATGATTAAAAAGTGAATACAGGTTTGAGGGAGGCATATCTGGGCTTTGTGTGGTTCTCACCTGCACTAAACGAAGCATCGGGAAAAATATTTAAGCGAATATGTGAATCATTTATTTGTAATGAAGTGGAAATATTGCAAAAGATTTCACATCAGTATGTATGTATTCATGGTTCTGAATATCCACTGAGCTTAGTAACTGATATATTATAGAAGAATATAAGATCAATGCATCCCTAAGAACATGATTCAGACTCCTTTTTTAGCCCATTTCAATGCAATGGAATTTATTTTAAGAAACAAAAATGTTAAAAAAAACAATGTGTTTACCTCCTTGAATAGGAATGGAAATGAGACATTAAACTAGCTTACATGTAAAGTCCAGACAGCCTCATAATGTGGGTTAAATGGTGAATGTAAATGCAGCAATGCTGATGATATCAGCGTTAAGTGTAGTGGCTCTGCACAGTAATGAATGTGGAAAAAAAATTGAGCGAAGCATGAGATCAAGTAGGAAATGAAGACTGACCACAGCTGGGGCAGATCTGCGACCTCAGTGCCAGTCCACATCAGCTCACAGCTCAGCTGACACATCTATTGGACAGCGTCATCTTATAACTCGGCTTTAGTCTGCTTTCATTTGCTGCTGCCACTGCCCCTGCAAGCTACTTGGCAAACCCACCTCTGCCCATCTCCACCTTTCATGCTGTATTCGGCTAAAATCATTCCAAATCTGTCAACTATCCTGTGAGGGAGTCACGCTGCCGATCTTAGTGGAACTATGCACCAATTGCTATTTTCTTCTCGATAATGACACTCTGAATTAACTGAACATCGGGGCTGCTACGATTTGTCGCCATAATCGACGAAACGGATAATAAAAATTTGTTGATGCAGAATGTTTATTGACAACACGTCGTATTCTAAAACCACATAAGTGTGTTTTATAACCAAAATAAAATTCAAACAGCCCTCCTCCCCACCTCTGCTGCTGCACTTATATTTCCATCAGGTATGCGAAAGCACAGGCCGAACTACCTGCAGCATGTGTCAAAAAGTGTCCTCAGACGTCACCAAGCCCCAGGCAGCCAACCCACTCATTTTTATTTCACAGGAAAAAATCTTTCTTTCTTCTTCATGTTTGTTTTTTTTTTTAACTTCCATTGGGTTCTCCGCCTACTGCCGAATCAGACGGCCGCTTTGTGACGGGAGGACAGGCTGAGCGAGCAGGCGTCACCCTGCGCCTCCTGCAGGGGTCGGGCACAGTTCAGAGCTGTTATTTTTGGCAGGCGGATTACGTTATGTCACGAGATGGATTTGCTAATCCTGCTGTGCGTGTGTGTGTTTGTGTGCGCTTATGTGCGCTGATATGATCTCTAAGCACGGTGGCTGTAAGCAGGGTTAGAGCTGCATTTAGAGATGGAGGCCCAGCGTGAGGCCAGCTAGGAAGGCTGTGTACTCTTGTCTTTGTTTGGCTGATCCTGGAGCAGTTTCTTCTGAGAGTTTCAGTCACTGTGGGCTCGTTTCTCTCTGCAATATAAAGTCCTGCACTCTTGTGGAAAGAGAAAAACCAGAGCTTCAAGAGGAAAGAAGTCAGAAATGTCTTTTGTGAAGTATAGCACAATTTAAAAATACTGAAATATAAAATATAATACAGAAACCGATGATACCAGTGTAGGAGAGGAAAAACCTTCACATGTTAAATCATTAAATGTTTAGAACCTCTATAAATCAGGCATTCTTCATGCCGCTCTGCAAATTGACTTCATGGAGATATTTTCTGTGTATGATCAGGAAGACTGCCCCACACTCCTTTCTGTGGCCGTTACCACATTTGTAACCAAGAGGATGTTGGCCGTGTTTTTGTTGTTGTGGCTGGTTTAGGATCCAACAAGCTTGACGTGACTCTGTGCTTTGTGATAGGCGCTTCAATGGAAGGGAGGTCTATCTGAATTGGAGGATCTGATATTATCACCAATCAGAATAAACGTAATCTTAGATTAAATAAATCATTATGACGATCTCCTGAAGTTCAAACTGAGCATCAGAATGGGGAAGGATGATTTAAGTGACTGTGCTGTAATGTGGGATATTTTCATGGAACTCTTTGGACCCCTTAGTACCAACAGAGCATCATTTAAACACCACAAACCTACCTGAGTGTTGTTCCTGACCATGTCTATCCCTTTATGTCTACCATCTTCTGATGGGTAATACACCATGTCACAAAGCTCAGATCATCTCAAACTGGTTTCTTGAACATGACATTGAGTTCACTGTACTCCCAACGGCCTCCACAGTCACCAGATCTCAATCCAGTTAGAGCACATTTAAGATGTGGTGGAACAGCAGATTCTTATCGTCCATGTGCAGTCAACAAATCTGCAGCAACTGTGTCATGCTGTCACATCAAAATCTCTAAACATTGTTTCCAGCTTCTTGTTAAGTATGTACCATGAAGAATTGAAACAGCATTGAAGGCAAAATTGGGTCAACCTGCAATAAAAAGCCTCAGGTGAAAGTATAATTGTCATTTTTTAATTAGGTGGGAGGCAGGCAACATGATGGGGTCTTTAACATCTCATATGATGCTTTTCAAGCACTGTGAATAGAAGTTAATGTTATTATCATGAATAAAAAAGGATGCAATGCTTTCATGAGGTGTTTTGGGTGCTTAAATGCTAGAAATGGGTCATTAAAACTTCACTGGTAGGTGGTTGCTAAGCAACATGATGATTTTATAATATCTGGTATAGATAAGAACCTTCGGGGGCCTGAGATGTACACGTGTGGCAAGTTTGGTTGCTCAATCCCTGATGGTGTATGAGTTGTGAGAGATTCGGTGTTCTTGCATGTCCACCCTTTGAGGCATATCGAGAACTATCAGTTCCAACAGGTTGCAAATAAGTTGAGCAATTCTGTATTATTTTAACGCTCGGGCACGGTTTATCTTACTGCCAGGAACCTGATGAAGGCCACAAGTCGAGACACGTCAGCGAATCAGTGAAGTTGTTCTTTACACACAAAGTGCTGCTGGTGTTTTAACATATTCAGATCTGTCGTGCTCTCCCTGCACTTTGAAAGTAGGTGAGGTTGTGGCAGAAAGCACCACTTTGTCTCTCCTTCAAGTACTCCACTTGTAGACGGAGCCTGTCGTATACAGCGTTAACAGAAACTCACTGATTTTGGAGTTGTACAGGGCACCGCACACCTTAAATTCATCGCACGTTCAATACAACAATGACAGAACCCTCAGTTTTGCCCTGTTGTCATTTATCTGTTATTTATTTTTTATTTATTCACGATTTTACTGTCCAATTTAAACAACTTAGCAATAGCCAATTTACCAACTCCTATATTCTTTCTATTTATTTCATATGCTGCCTTGAGAGTTTGGTTGAACAAAAATGCACCGTGGCGATCTATTATCATGGCTCCTCACTTCAGCTGAAGTTTGTTTGTCTAGTCGTGCACATTGGTCATTTTTGTAGAACTATTAAAAGAGACGTGTTGAGCAATGAAGTCTTTCTAATATTTCTGCCTCTGTTACACACTGAAGCCTAATTTAGTTGGCTTTTCCTTATGGGACCCTTGGGTCACGCGTAGTTTAAATCCCACTGGGCATTTTGAACATCTAATGCTTGTTTTTACAGCTTGAAATATTAAAAACAAAACCCCAAAAGGTACTAATCCAGCGAAAGAAAGCATGTCCTTTGCATTCCACCTGGACATTTGTGCTTCAGAAGGTTGAGTGTCGATATTTCACAGCTTTCATTACATATGCAGTATAAAAGGTGGACATAATCACCATGATTTCAGACACTGTTTCAATCACAAAGCTTTAAGATGAGCATTTTCATTGTTACCATCTTGGTGTTGAACATACCAGATAATCCTCCTTTCTAATTCTAATTATGACTATGATTTGTAAAAGTTACCTATATCATTTATTCGCTATGACCTGAAAATGGTGATCGAGTCCATGAGCTCATGAACAATGTGGTTACAAAGCGAGGGAGCTCAGACTGACTTATATAATGTCTGTTTCTCCTCTCACAGCCACCTCCAACCCGTTCTCCCAGAAGCCCCAGCTCTTCAGCACCCTGCTTTACTCACTGGTTCCCATCATAGGCCTGGCCGCGGTCGTCCTCTTCTCCTTCTGGATGTGGAGGCACCACAAACTGGCGTACCCAGCTGCCCTCGTCCCCACACATGTAAGTCCCACCAGAGTCCAGCCCATCACTGCTTTAATCCTGGTTTGTCTCTCTGTCTTCACGTTTGCTCGTCGCTGTCGTCTGATTTCAGAGGTCACCTGTCAGTCACACAGCGTGGCGAGGCTGCGGTGTCCTCTTTCTTCAAAGTTGCTTGCTGATGCAGTTAGTTTCTCTTTCTGTCTGTTCAGCCTCGGTGACCATCAGGTCTGACTTCCATCTGTTAATTGCAAACAAAGGGGAAATGTAAAACCAGTCAGTTCCTGCATGTCAGAGGATTCGTCCTCTGATACCTGAAAGTTCGGTTAAATTTATTACAAGAGACGTCCGTATGTGGTCTGAGGTTAATATTTATTTCTGACATGACTTCATCAGTTGCTCGCTTTTAAAAAGGTTGTGCATTATTTGAAGTTTGCAGTCAGGTGCAGTGTGCACACTGCCTTCTCTGTTTAACCAACCTTCAGCTTCACCACTGTTCCACTTCCATCAGTGGGCTTCAACAGCCTTGGCCTCTCCTGCCCTGCGCAGCCGAGGGACGGAGCGATGGTCAGCCAGAGCTGACACGCTGTGCTGAGAGTTTACGTCTGGATAATTGCTTTTACAATTTCTTATTTCAGTCCTGTTTAGAAGGATGAAAGGAGCCCTGGTTCTGTCTTTTTCTTTTTCCTGCGGGTCTCTTTTCAGAGCAAACTCATCTCAGACTCGCTTTTAATTCACCACATTGAGGAGTCAGGAGATGAGCCGAACTGTATTGTTGAGAGTGTGTCAGACAGGCTTTTAATCACACACAAGTGCGATTAGTCTGATCAAAAAATACCTGTGCCCTTTTTTTGGGGGGTTATTTACAATTAGCCCTGTTCCATATCAGATTATCCCTAGTGAAATTGTCACACTGCAATGTCATTGCTATAGCAATGGTTTACGTTACTTAGTGGACAAAACAATGAAATAAGCCCGGGCATGTCTGAGGAAGAGACTGTGTCACCTTGCGAAGTTTATTTAATACCTGGAAACAGAGATACTTCGACAAACTCGATCAACACACATTACTGTGCAAAATATGCACAAAAACGAAAACAAAACTATTTTTCATTCAGTTCAATTTTATTAATGTAGCGCTAAATGACAACAGCAGTCACCTCAGGGTTCTTTACATTGTAAGGTAAAGACCTTAAATAATATGTTTCACCACTTGAGTCTATAAAAGACATCATCAAGTACACGGTTGGTGATGTGTGAAACAAGTGATGTGTAAACAAGTAAATCCACCAAGCAAGTGACAGGAAGTGGAAAATGGGTGGGTGTAAGGTACAGATGCAGTTATCTGATGGAAAGGCATGGCTTTAAACAACTCCACTTAGCCAACTGATGTGTCCATGTCCACGCCAGCAATAAGTATCAATAGAAGGCGGGGCGTCCTTAAAAATTAACGGGCTAAAATTTACATTTAAATTTAATCACATTAAATGTTAAACACTTAGTTAGGCTAATGGTAGCTGTGCTAGTTGCTAGCGTTAGCGTTTTCTACATCAAAATAAAATAAAACACTAAAATATTTGTTAGTCTGAGAGCTATAAATGAGGGGAAAAGCTGTTACTGTTATTGTGGATTTTAAAGGCAGTTGAGCCACTACCTCTTGTTATTTGTTTAACTTCATTTAAGTGTCTTTTTATACCACATTTGCTTTTATTTTGGTTTTCGCATTTTCTTTTGCTAAGTACCGCTAAGTGTACTGACACAATTTCCCGCACAGTGATTACTCTGTTAAGCTATACGTGGCCGAAGGACAAAGAGCTGGTGACTTGCGGTCACTTTGAAAGGAGCCCTTGTGCATGGGCGCCCTGGTCATTTTCTTTTGTTACTGTCTCATTTAGCAATTAATGAACTGCTGAGTGCTGACCCTCAGACACCCTCAGACCATCAGTTATTAATGCGAGCAATTCTGCAGAGTGTGAGGGCGGCGGAGGCACAGTTACCATGGATTACTTTGGTGCTGAAGGAATATGAGCAATTAATAACAACAATAACTAACACGGGTGACAAGCTTACGGCCACATAGCGCTCAGTGAGTCTATGATGCTAGCAGATCATACATGTGTGACAGTTTTTGGGCGCTTCCCTTTGGAATTCTTTCCTGAAATGCTTTAAAACCACACAAAGGATGAAAGTAGAGGGAAATATTTATCATGCTGAGCATGAAATGAAATCACACCCAACACCATCTCCAGTAAGAGCCACAAAAAGATATTTTTAAACAAGATGTCTCCAAATCCGACTCATCTAATCCGCTTCGGGTTTTCTTACAGGCTCCCATGGTTCAGTTTTTGGTTTATTTTTTATCACTTTATCACTTTATTGTCATTCAGAATGTAAACTAATTAGTGGACATGAGAACAAAATTTCGGTGCATTTATTAACCATTCGGACTGTACAATATAAATTAATCTAAAGGTATAAATCTAGCAGTGTTAACAGTAAGGAAAACTGCACAAGATCTTAGGAAATATATTTCACAGCACTAATAGCAGAATAAAAACCAGTCTACATTCACTATTTCAGGCCTGCAACTGCACTGCCCTAAATAAACAGTCATGATGTTAGTTGTATAGTCACTGATATGAATGATGAGCGGAGATTTCAGAGGGTTGCAGGAAGTATACCAGGAGTTTTTCCTGAGGATACGTCAGCTTAGCTGATTATATGTGATCCATGTGTCTTCAGACGTCGTCCCGCTGTTTCCTCCTCCGCTGATATCTGCTTCGGTTTGATGGATGTTTGTTTAATGTTGGCGCCAACCCGGAACAAGTCGGCGAGTGGTGCTTTGGTGTGCATGTGGCTGTTCTGGGGCGTGTTTGACAGTCACACATGGATCAATGTTGCTGATACAGGTAGTCGCTCCCAGAGGAACAAACAAAGAGACGCAGGCGATTATCTACAAATAAATTCAGAATTTTTTGGTGTACTGGTTACCCCTGCATGCCTCTAGCTAGCTTCAAATGTCACCATTTAATGTACGCCCTAATGAAATACTAAGACGGTAAATGGATACCTTTTCTTAGTCACCACGCTCATCGTGTTTCCTGATTTAACGCTGTCATAAACCTTTCAGACACCCCACAAATTCTCGCTGTTTTAGGACTGAGAATAAAACCATTTCACCAAATTCCTGATTAATTTAGTTTCTGTGATTCGGAGGCTGTTTCAACCCGACAGCAGCAGCGATGTTCTCGGCTGCTCAGCAGCAGGGGAAAAAGAAAACCCATGCACAGCTTCCACAGTATGGAAGAGAGGAGTCAGGGGCCTCTGCATTATTGATGAGGCTTTATATAGGCAAACAAAACTAAGCAGAGAGAGACGCTCGCAGCTCTGCCTCCGAGGGTGGTGGTGGTGGTGTTGGCGGTGGGTGGGAGAATGGGGAGTGTGGGGGTGGGAGTGAAGAGAGACATGCAGTTCTCTTAACTTGGCTATTGTATCTGCACGGTGCTAAAGCACGGCAGGAAGAGGATAAAAAAGACAGCAACACAATGCAATCTGGATACCAATGGTGATGGAAAAACAACACCGCTAAGAAGCTTATGAAGCATCTTACCTGGGAGCAGATAAATGAATAAATAAACAACAGAAAACAAAACAAGATCAGCACTGGGGGGAAAAGAGTGGATCAGATAACAAAAGATGATACAGAGGGGATTAGAAAAATGCAGCACCTATAAGATTTGTAAAATCAGAGGGGAGTGAAATGAAATAAAATAGCCAGGGTGGAACAAATGGAGTCATGCTGCATGTGTGTAACCCTCTGTGTGCGTGCAGGAGTGCATTATTGCATGAATGAGTAGGTGTGCAAGGACAGGAGAGGGGAAGCAAAAGGAGGTCACTCAACTCACAAGGAATGTATTTAAAAGTCAGCTAATATGCATTTCTGGAAGAGGGCGATGAGGTAAACTCCACTCGCCCGCTGCGTGAAGGTGGGTAAAACAAACGGGAGGTGCGCTTGCGGTTCCCCTCTGCAGCCACTTTTGTGTCCGTTGCTTATTTTGCAATTGATTAAACCTGTTTTTTCAATTTAGGAGATGGAGAGGAGAGAGGTGGGTGCAGTGGGGAGAGGAGATATGGAGGGATTTATTTCTGCTGCCTTTTTTCTTTTTCGTATGTGTGTGGTGCTGTTGATGTTTTTCAGTTACACCACGGGCGCCGCTTTAAAAAAATAAAAGCAGAGGTGACTCCGACAATCAGTCAAACAGCCTGCAAAGTCATCAAGGACGGCTGCTAGCAATTCAGTTGTTGAAGGGGACAAAAAAACACCACAGACACCCTCTGTTACAACAGAGGTTACTCATTTAGGACGTGCAACACCTGCTCGATGAAGTGAGGCATTTAAAGGTGTCCTGTCTGCTTGTTAAGTGACGACATATCAACCCTGTTTCCGGGTCCACCTGTCTTCTGTGTTTGACGATGAGCCTCTTGTCTTTTAACCTGCTTTCCCTTTTAATTGTAACGAGTCCCACAAAACTGTTGAGGGATCTGTTTCAGAAAAGAATCGCTCACATGGCCCCAACTTTGCCGCTACATAGTATCTTTATTTTTCTCGACATATATTTGCGCCTCTCTGAAATTAAGATCATCCCTGCTATACTGTGTTTACAGTAGCTAACCATAGCTCTGTAGATAGCCACCAGGTAGTAGCTAGTCGTTAGCTAGCCCACTTTCACTAACCCTCCAAACGTCGCTGATATTTCATCTTCTCTTTTATATCCAAAGTTATAGCAGTGCTGTATGTCAGACCATGGTATACCTGCTAATTAAGCGTTATAAATGCTCTTTTTCATAGATTCTTGGACTCCAGAGCAGCCACCCTGGTTATTTTATTGGAGCTCAAAGAATTTGAGTAGTTTCTGCCTCTAAAGGTAGCAAAAATCTGTTGTCTCCTCCGTCTTTAAGCCATCTTTCTTCTAATTGGCTGCCCCTCACAAATAGCTGGTGGGTGGAGCCTAATTTCCTATATCCGAGATGTCACACAGAGCTAAAAGTTGAAAAACTAACTAAACGTTTGCATTTTGAGCAGTCTGAAGCCTGAACTTCATTATTTTAAATTTTGGTCATGCTTAATATAAGAATTTGCCTTTGTAAATGGCAGAGAACTCTTCATCTAACTCTGGAAAGCAAACTTAAAAAGTATGCCAGAAAATTTCCAGTATTGTATTATCTATGCAAAAGTGGTCCACGGGCGAATGAAAAATTGTCAACATCTTCCTCCAATTCGCAGTTAAAACACTTTGTCAGATTAAATTAGAATAATTTGTTTGGATTTTTTTGAAGGAGACATCCATCAAGTGAAAACTTCTGCCACCTCATTTCATATCAGCTCTCAGCCACTCTGGGGAAAATGTAAAAATCAGCAGATGTTTTATTCTTGGTCATGCTTGCATCGACACCCGAGCATAATGCGCTCTTCTTGGTCATTTATTATTAATGTGACAGCAACAAATTGGCCACACCTGTTGCCAGTTGGATTTCAGAGTGTCCTGTGTGTTTGGGAAGTCGTTCTAGTTATTAATCATACCTGTTCGGAGCATTTTCCTCGCTCCCTAACAGCATCCGTGTGCCAGCTACACTGCTTCATCTTGTAAAATGTCAGAGCTCTGCATCACACTGCGCACATTTAATCTGAATCTCTAATTAAAATGAGTAGCAATGCGATTATGTCATAAACAGGCAGCTGCAGTCTGAACAGACAGCCAGAGAGACAAAGACGTATATGTCTTATTAATATCCTCTTGAGTGTTTAAAACCCCTGAATCTGGACCTGAAAATGCTAACAGATCATTAACTGAAGCACTGATTTGTGAAATGAGGACAACAATAAAAAGAATTGCAGAGTCAGGAAGTGTTTTTGGAACAAACGCCCACTCGTGAACTACATATCTTTAAGGGCTTTTTTTCTCTTTGCATACACACCACCAACAGAAATGTTAACGGCCCATTTGTGCACACTACATCGGTCACTTCGACCACAAGCAGTGATGTCACCACTGCTGAGGGCATGAGGACTCGCTGCAGTAATCTCCTGATAGGTGTCACCACACAGACAAAAACCTCCAGGTTTCTTCTTGTTCAAAGGGAGTTTCTCCTTTCCACTTGGGGACAGCACCTTGAAGTTAATCTTATAAATATAAATGAAATGGAAATTAATTCCACTTATGATTTGTGCCACATTTACCAACATGCATTTGGCTAATATTTTCTCTAGCCCTTGTAAACCCTAGATTTCATACACATGTCAACTATTAAATGGATTCTTTGTCAGTAGGGCTGTGGAATTAATAACATTTGCATACAATTATGGCTTTATTGAGATGAAATATTTTTTTCTGCATGCTTTTAGTTTTTTGCAGTAGTGCTATCCTTATGTCTTTTCTCAAAAATGTCATATTCACTTAAAAGTGGTGGAGAGGTTTCAGTCAGCTCGACTCAAGATAACAGGAACTGTTCAGATTTTAACAGTAAAGCCACTTACGCTGGAAATACTTCTTCATCAGTATTTCCAGCTGATCAGACATCTTTTTTTTTTGTTATTCTCTTTTTATTAAACAACCTATATAAACACAAATAATCCAAAATAAACATATAATCAAGAACAGACGTAAATAATAAAAAAATAAATAAATAAAAATAAGAAAAACAGACGGGTGTACCCTCTAGTGTGTATGTACTCGCACACACATATTCACTCACACACCCATATTCTTAAGCATACATACACATACCTACTTACATATGTGTTCACTTGTAGTCTCATACATACTAACATATACATATAAACACATAACGATTCAGAAATGTGGCATATATAGTTACAGAGATTCAAACAAGATCGGGTCTCCTTAACCGGATGTAGTGTTTCCATATATAATTCCAATCTCTGTACATAGTCAAAGATCGAAAGGTACTCCCCCAAAACAGAAAAAAAAGAGAAAAAAAAAAAGAAAAAAAAAAAAAAAAAAAAAACCCCAAAAAAAACATTATACAACGAAAACATATAATCATGTTGACTTCCAAAAACATAATTGCTATATTAGCTATATTTGGTGAGGGAAAAACTCTTCTGTCCACTTGTGGAAGAGTGCCCTCTCCGGCACACAGGCCGAAAGCCCAGTGGTCTGTAGGGTCCAACTTATTGCGCAAATAAATGACCCGACTTTAATGTAATTTTATATGCCCTCTTTATAAGATTAACTAATTATATAACAAAACAAGTAAATCGAAATAAAATTCATATTCTCAGTTCATCTTAGGTCTCAATATTCTTGAGTTTACCTCTAGTATAGTGCTCCGTCACACACTTGCTGTTTATCCACTGTCATCTTGGTGCCTAAATATCTGAAGGCGTTCCTTGAAACCCAGCTTTGGAGTCGAGTTTCCACCTTTCTTCTTCGTACTTGTTTGCCAAGTGTGCTGTTTTATTTGATCCAAGAATGAGTCTCTGTCTTTCACAACTTCTACCGATAATCCCCTCTTCACCATATCGGTAGTCGCTTCGTGCGCCGTGTTGTATGTCACAATTCCCTCTCTGTAGAACACCCTTAGCTTGGCCGGGAAAGGCGTCTGGAAGCGAATATTGTTCTCTTTAAGCACCTTCTTCGCTGTCGCATATTCCTTTCTTCTTCTTTGTATCTCCGGGGCATAGTCATTGTCCACATATATCCTAGAATCCATAAAGTTGAAGCCCTTAGCCTGCCAGGCCTTCTTAATAATGTCTTCTTTGTTACGATAACTTGCGAGTTTAACTACAATTGAGCGTGGAGGGGCTCCTTCCGGGGGTTTTTTGCCACCGGCTCGATGTGCTCTTTCAATTCCCAACACCGTGGGGCGGGAGAGACTCATTGTCTTTTCAAATAGAACCTCTACAAAATTGACAACGGATGGAAATTTGTCCTCTTCCCCTTCCCTCACGCCATATATTCTAAGATTCTTGCGACGTGACCGTCCCTCTAATTCCAGTAGCTTAGATTCGCATCGCAACTGAAAATTTGCCATTTCAATTAGCAGCTCCTCCGAGGCCTGGATTCGAGTCTCCATTACGTCTATGCGTCCCTCTGCTTCGTCGAGTCTTATACCAATGCCGACGACCTTCTCCCTTATAGCATTAAACTGATCATTTGTGTCTTTTCTAAAAGCACGTAATTCTTTTAATATCATGTCCATCGTAGCTGGGTGGTCCTTCGCTGTGGCGTTAGCATCGGGTTGCTGGTCTTCTTCCATATTGCTGCTAGCTTGCGACGAAGCATCTTCTTCCGCTTCAGTACGTTCTCCTACATCCTTTTTCTTGGATTTTCTGGGCATTTCTATTCCTTGGTATAGTACCCCACAAAGATAAATCCAAACTTTTTATGTTTCGAGTTAGGTAAATTGGGGTAGAAAAAATGTCGGGAGCAACTATCCTACACAGCCATCACACGACCCGCCAAACCGGAAGTCTGATCAGACATCTTAAAATCAAAAATGTTGTAAAAGTAAGCTGATTGTGTTAATTAAAAACAGTCTCAATATGCTTACATAAGTAAAGGTTCCTTGTTGCTCGGGGTTACCTACTCTATAATAGAAGCTAAAAGCCTGTCCCAAAGGCCCTGTGTTGAACATTTAGTACAAGGCAACACCAGTAATCCAAACACAGAAAGGACCAGTTGGAAGAATAGGTCAGTAAAATCTCTGAAGGGATTGTCTCACTATTCAAAGCTTTAAAAGTTCAAATAAAATCCGAAGCTGACAGAAACCCAGTGAAAAGAATTTGGAAATTGAAAAGAGATGATTAGCATTTTGGACTGATGGAAGTTGATTCAGAGACGATTTGTTAAGACTTTTACAGTAACTGATTGAGAAGAGATGAAAAACATGAGCAGTTTTCTCCAGTTCCAGCTTGGAATTCACAAGAATAGACTTAGCAATGGTCCTTACGTAGATGGAAAAAAATTAGATCCTGACAGGAAGCTGTCCAAGATAACCTCAAGGTTACATGAGCTGGATTTAACAGAGGAGCTTGGCAGACCCAAGGCATTATTTGATCTTTGATATGGTGCTATCTGGAACAGTTGTTACGAGTCTCTGTTTTGCTAAAATTTAACTGTAGAGGTTAAGCACTTAACTAAGACCTGATGGCAGTCAGGCAGTTATTTAGATCAGCAAGGTCAGAAAGAAAGACCAACCGGATGTCATCCGCAAACAAATGGTAAATCAAACATCTGTTTAAGAGCCCTTTTCTGAAAAGGAACGATTAATAGAGACTGAGAACATTTTGCCCATGAGATGAGATTTAATCCAGTCTAATGCAAGTATTGACAGATGATCTCAGATCAAACACAACAAGGGAAGTATTGTTACCGGCATCTGAAGGCATTAAAATTAAAGGAATTGAATGTTTTTAAAGGAAGATAAGACCATCAGCAACCAAAACAACAAACCCATTATTTGATGATACACTGACACCAAGTTGAACCTAACCAGAAACTGAAGGGTCAGCGAGAGAGATGTTTTCAGTCAGGATTTGAATAACAGGAGGCTGTTGCATAGTTAAAGAAAACTCTGTCCTGAATATTTCCTTTGTTTTGTGATTTTGTTAAGAATTTCTGCACATTTTTAGCTTTGAACTTGTTCTCTCCTCAGCAAAGGAGCCTTCTAGTCATTTAAAGAAAAACACCATTAGTTTTCTCTGCTAGGTAATGAAACATGCAGTCTTCACAATGCAAAAGTAATTGTTCCCACTTAATGATCGTTATTGGATCCATTATCACGGCTGTGCTCCCTGATTTTACAAGACAAGGCACCAGAAATGAAATATACCTAGTAAAACAAAAAGAGCTCCGGCCTTTCTTTCTCATATAGGCGGCAGATTTGCATCAGTGTGGGTTTAGCATACAAAAAAAATAATGTGTTGGATTTTCTGTTTAATTAGCCGTCTTCCCAAACCTTAAAATGACAAAACCCAGTGTGAAACGCAGAAAATTTCATGCGCCAAAGTCCTTCTGTCGCACTCTGTCATTATGTCATGATGGCTGCGGTCCATCATGGTCTGCATACTTGCCACCAAGCCTCCATTATTCACACCACAGTGCGAAGTGGAGGCAAACTGGAATTGATTCTGTCTGAGTACACAGACCCACAGCTTTCACACGAAGAGACCTGGAGCTGCAGCATTTAAGCATAAGTCTAGCCTCTTTTTCTTTTTTTTTTCTTTCTCCTTCAACATGGGCCCTATTTTCTCATCTCTATCCATCTTAGCAATCGATTCTGACCAAAATCTCATCAATTGCTTTATTATGGAGCTACTTACATCTTGTTTGTCTGGGTGCAGCTTTCCAAAGAAGTCCTAAAGGATCAGTGGACTCTACACCATGTCTTATTAACTCATTTGATGCAAAAATGAAGCTGGCAGGTGCTGTTAGAGAAATCCAAAGCTGATATTGACCTGATTGTTGCTTTACTGCGTTTTTTCTTTCTGTTTTCGTTGGACAAAGCAGCTGGCCTTTAAAATGTGTCTGAACTCTTACATGATAGAGTTCGTGTGTAGTGTTTGGGATCGTTTCATATGCAGACGTGTGCTTCAAATATATAGTATAATTCTGGGGCTGCTGTGTGTCGGCTTAGGCAGAATTTTGACATTTCCAAATGGTCACCATCAGTCCAACATGTTAGGTTGGATGTGCTGATCCAAATCACCTGTTTTGGATTATTTTTGTTTTAAACCAAAAAGATAAAAGGCCGACATTACGCACCATCTAAATTAGAAGCATTAGGGCGTCAACACCAGCCTGCCAGAGGGCTCGACTGCCTCTCTGGATGGCTTTACAAAGAATGAATTTTGTATTTAAATCATTATCAACTCAGATTTTGTAATAAAATCTCCCGTTATTTTTACACGTGGCCCATTGACTTCAGTTAAATAAACAAATGGCTGGGGGCAACATGTGCTATCTTATACTTGAGGCAGCTAGCTTGCCCATTGTACACTGTTATTTCAAAAGTTTTAAACTTTTAAGTTTTACTCGGCAGTACTTAATATCAGCTACACTATAAAATCGTCTCCAGGAGCGCTACATTTGTCTGTTCTACTATTACTAATGGGACTGTCCATCAGTCACTGTGTTAAACTATCAACTTACCCTCAGCTAAGTTAAAAGAAGAAGGCTTGTTCACCACATTGATTTACTAAGTTCATTGTCAGGAGGCAGAGCACTAAATTAGCATAACACCAAAAGCCCGCGCAAAAATTTAATAATAGACTTGAGGGATTGGCTGTATTAGCAACCAGTTGGAAAGTAGGGGGAAAGACAAGAGAAGTAAAGTTACAAAAAGGGAACCTTATGTTAACTAAGCAGATTTACCAGTTCTCATAGTCCAGTGCTTAGAAAAACTTGATCACACTTTGTAAGTAATATTTATCACTGAAATTTTACCGCCTAATTTTAGCGCCTAAAACTAACCGACTAGCTTTACGCTTCCAAACTTAACTTAGACCTTGTTGGATATATTGATCCAATCTCCCAGCCCTAGTTCCACTTCTATAAGCATCTATTTCAAGATAAAAGCAGCCGTTAGTTGAGAGTGGCATATTTTTCATGTCTGATTTCTCTGTAGCTCCATGTTGGTGTCCTCAGCTGAAGGTCTGACTCTCTGAGCTCAACCTTTCTGCCTCTTACATGACTTCTGTCGGGAAAGTTTTGTGTGTCTGACATCAGCGTGCTGTTGCTGTTAACTTGTGTTTGTTCGGCTTCACTGTGATCTTCTGTTCTTTTCACACATCATTCAGTCTCTATTTTCAGCATCATTTTAAGTTCCTAAAATGTACCATCTTGCCTTTGGAACCATGCTTATTAACCTCTTCATGATCCATGTGGGATAAGAAACTAGAAGCCCTGCTCTGGAGCGCAAGAGGGGAACAAAAGGTTATTCAGGGCTGACTTATCATGTCCTGCTTTTTTATCTGCCTCTATTTCATCCACTAACTGAAAGAAGATAGCAATAATTTCTCTGTTTGCTTCTTATGTTCCTTTTCAACAAGCACGCCTTTCACATTATGGTGGAGGTAAGAACAGTTTAAATGAAAACACTGTTAGTTTTCCCCTCCTTTTTGGGTTCAGAGCTTGGTATGAATTCTCCACCTCAATCCCAGACCACCATTTTGTGTCTTCTTTAGTTGACTTTTCTTTTTTGTGCCTGGATTGTTTGCATGGGTGGATGGTTGTGTATTTTATTTTTTTTTAAATTGTTTCTTGCTGAAGATGCATTGTGCATGGCGGAAAATGGCCAACGCGGCTCTGAATGCAGCCCTCCTTTTATATTTTTCTTTGTATGAATCTCCACCTGTGATGTTTATGTAACACATTGTGTGTGATGTGACCCAGTTTCCAGAATGGTATCTGCTCAGACCTATGGCTCACCATTTTTCCATGCAGAGATGGCAGAGGTGTTTGAAACTGAAACTGCGGCTTGCTTTTCCATCTCATTTGCAGACTGAGGAGGAGTACAGATACGTTTTTACATAAGTAGGAGCTTTGCCACTTATCTGGAACATTTTTCAAGTGAGAGAGTGTAAATTGCTTAAGTACAAGGGAAGCATAAGCCTCTTGCAAATGTACCTTGGCTCAAAATTTAACAAATTGGAGTCGAAGTATGGCGCCAGACCTTTCTGGGGGAAAAAAGTAACTCACTAAATAACTCGGGGATTTTAGTCCCTGGCCTTGCTCCTTTAAGGTCATGTCAACAACTTTTTGTTGTTGACATGGTCTCAAGCTTTACGGCCATATCAACAACAGGAAATGACCTTACAATAATGGAGTTTTAGCCAGAATACCTACTCATTGTCCTAAAACCAAGCTTGGCATTTTGGTTTTGTTAGATCTACTTATCTGCACCTAAACCCAGGACACCCAAACCAGACTGAAAGACCTGTTTTGATGTAATAGATGAAGGTGTAACTTGATTAGGCCATAGGAGATGGTTGAGGGTTGGGAGGAACGGCGTGAAGCAGCAGATTCTGTTTTCCTGTTTCCTGTGGTCTGCTGACTAAGTGTAATGCGCCCCCATTTGAGGCCACAGCGCCCTGCGATCGGACAAGGGATCCGGTGACTCCCACAGGACGCCTGGCGGGCTGGGCCCCCTCGTCAGGCTGAAACCCAGAAGAAAGACGAGTTTTCAGAAGCGATGGAGAAAAGAAGAGCGTCCTGCAATGACAGGTCGTCTTCAGGATTGTGTCTGATGCTTATCAGGCAAATCCATAGTGGCTTATATCTTTAGGGTTTTAAGATGACGTTCTCATACGTTTTTGTTTTTTTGCCAACATTGGGGTTTTGAGCATGGCCACATCCTTCTGTGATCAGAGTGAGCATCAAATACTTTTCAGTTTCACTGTAACCCAACACAGGCGAGGCTGAGGAAAAGTTAATACCATGCATGTGTTTACTGACGATTTATTGATCACATCAACACCAAATCAGTTTTAATTTTCAGTCAGAACAAAATGTACCAGAGCTTATTGTTCTGACAAATTACTATGCACGGTAAAATGGTCCTGAGCTGATTTAAATACTGAACAGAATCATAATCAGTTATACTGCCAAGAGCGATAGATGCACTGGAATTCTTCTTGATTGCCTTTTTGCAAGCTTATGTAACACAACAACTCCTCTAATTATACTTTTATTGTCAAATTGGAATCGGAATTTAAAATGTTGGACTACAAAGCCCAGGAAAGACACAGGAATTTGACTTGAGACAAATTAGAGAACTGTTTTGTAACAGTGAACAGAGCTCGTGTCCTTGTATTATAGCCTGATTTTGTTAACGAAACCATGATCAGAATAACAATCATATCAGAAAGTGAGCTTAAAGTGGACATGTTTTTCTCGTTTACAGCTCCTCATTTATATTTTCGGACTCAAATAGAGTAGCTTTGTGTGATTCCAAGTTGAAAGTAACCCTTAATTCAGCCCCTCAATTCATCTTCTTTCTGAAACGAGACATTTTCAGAAACTTTCATCTGATTGGCTGTTCCATATAAACACAAGGTTTGAACAGCAGGTAGGTCAGGCTTTTGTGCCCTCCTGACATCATATAAAGCAAAGAGTATTACAAACTCTTACTTGTATTTACTCTGACCTCATCATTTTTAACTTTGCTTTTCATGTTTATTATGAGCATCCACTTCTGGAACGAGATATATTTAACAAGAAAATAAGCATAATAACTCCTTTTTAATGGATGTACTAGAAACTGCTTTCATCCTCTTTTCTGGCATAAAGAGTCCTTCAATAGCAAGTGTTTGTTGACCTATTTTCACTGAAAAGTGTCCCCACTCATATTTACTGCTAAGCTATTCTGTTTATTCTTTTTTTCGCCCCCGTTCTACTTTCCTGATTCTGGAAAGAAATGATAATCTTCACCCCACCTTCTCTGGACCTCATCAGATGTTGGGTTGTCGTAAGGCAGATTCAGAGTCTTACATTGGTATCTCTGTACACAGAGCGAAACCAGTGTTGAGGCTGTGGTTTCATACATGCAGTTACTCAACAAACATCTGATGGCTTGGCATTGGTTGGAATGGAGGTTTGAACCAGAAAGGGAATTAACCAGTTACCACGAAGAGAAAGAAGGCTGAACCATTTCTCTTTGTTGTTTAGGTCATGGTAAAAATCAAAACTTTAAAGTCTTGTAATGCTCATTTTCTAAGTTATGGTCCCCATTAGAGTCAAAAAGGATGATGAAAGCAAGGTATTCTTGAGTCAGGCTCACCCCTCAGTGGTCTCACAATGTTTTAAAACACCAAGATGGCAAAAATGCTCAGTTTAAATATATAGTCAGTCATTTTTCTGATGCATTCTCATAACCATTAAAAGTATAAAGTTTTATACATACAACATACAAAGTTTTACAGCCTCTTAAAGAGTAAATAGATATGAATACACATTGACAGCTGAGGTAAACAGCAGACTGACAGCCTACAGCCACTACAGATGAACGACAGCCAGAATAGGCCAGGCCTACAGCAGCCACTCTAGCTAGGATTATGTACTTGAATGGGAATGTTTACTCTTAATAGTGAGATTTTTTTACACGGGCTTTGCATACACTTGCAAAGTCAACGTTGAGGCATGACCTTCAAGGAGCCTTTAAATAGGTTAGGATCATAAATCAGATATAATTTAATTCAGTTTTATTTATACAGGGCCAAATCACAGTAACAGACACTTTATATTGTAAGGTAGACCCTACAATAATACATACAAAGAAAAACCCAACAATCATATGACCCCCTATGAGCAAGTGCTTTGGCGACAGTGGGAAGGAAAAACTCCCTTTTAACAGGAAGAAACCTCCAGCAGAATCAGGCTCAGGGAGGGGCGGCCATCTGCTGCAGTCGGTTGGGGTGAAAGAAGGAAGACAGGATAAAAGACCTGCTGTGGAAGAGAGTCAGAGATTAATAAAACACACTAGAGAAAGGAGGATGCTGTTAAACAGAAACGTTTACTTGCGTATACATTAAAACATCCAGCAGATGCTTCCAAAACAAGATAGACTAATTCACCTTGTCTTTTTTATTTTATATTTTTTATTAGTGCCGTCAACGTTAATCTTGTCAAAATGACGTTAACAGCATAACCGCATTAATGCGGCAAATATCTGTTAGCGAGTTAACGTGGATGGCGCCGTGCGTGGGGCTGCACGGTGTCAACGCATTAGCGCAGTTAAGTTGTTAAAGAAGGAAACCTGACTAAGAGGGAAGCAACACAAACAGATGCGGAAAGACATTAAATTCAGTTAAATTCAGTTAACAACAATAATTGAATGGTTTCATATATAAACAAATTCCCGTTACCGAGGCGTCAGATACATAAAGACGTTCAGTTAACCATAGAATAGAGTACATAATTGTGAGTAAGGTCGTCACAGTTGGTAATGAATCTGTGTCTGATTATACACAGTCCAACTTACAAAGAAAGTGAACAGAAACATTTATATACAACAAGTTGTCCCCATCAATTTCTGTTGTACACGAAAAGAAAAACACTGCTTATTTTCTATTATTTCACTCATATAATTAAAGGTTCTTATGTGATGCTATAGAAGCACATCACACCACACTTTCAATCACCTATCCTGCCTGCTGCTGCTGCAGGTTGATCTAAAAGTCCAGACTGGGAGAAATCAGATTTCTGTCCAGTTATTCTTTAACCTATCCCACCTGCCAAAGGACAGGAGGTTGTCAAGTTCATTGATGCACAAAGGTCTGAAATAACAGCCTGCCAAATCCTTCGACTTTAGTTAATAATATCAGTAAGGCTCAGCCGCCAAACTGGAAGCTAGCTTTCTGTGAGTACAGTACGTGCTCCCCAGTCATGGACCAGGCAAGTAAATGATTTGTTTAAAAAAAAAAAAAGAAGTTTTGAGTTCATCTGATCCTCATTGAAAGTTCATGCCTATATTTAAAAACAGTATCAAAAACAGATGCATAGAAACATTTGTGTGAAACTATACTTTGATTATTTTGGTCAGTACAATGTGTTCTTAAAAATGTTTTCAAGCTGCCATCTAGAGAGCGTTTGGGCCGCTCTGAAATCCAACCTCTGCACCGTGGTGGGTAATTTTCCTCGTCATTTGGCTGGCATTTGGTGTGAAAGCAGTGTGCAGACAGCAGGTCTGCCTCACAGCTCTCTGTTAGAGGGAAAAGGCTTTAAGTAAACACACCAGTTCCCATTCCAATCCTCCATTCCCCTCGCACTGCCTAGAAGAAATGGGCAGCCTGCTCTATATATCTACCAAAAGCAGCAGCAGCAATTATTTCATTTATTTTTTTTCTTACACGCTTTTAGATGTTGCAAATTGAAAACACGATCCCTGGGGAGCAGCTTGGTCCTAGAGAAAAGGCCGTTTGACGTGCACCTTCTCGAGACAGACCTCATGACTGCAACACGTCTCCATCATAAATGTCTGTTTTCAGACCTCGACTTTAATCCGTTTGATGGATATTAAGAGGTTTCTGTGGAATTTTTGGTTTGAGGTGCAACGTTATTATAGTAAACTAAAACTAGGTGTGAATGCAATGCTAAAGTTAACTAAAATAAAAATAAAATTAGACCTTTAGGGAACAAAACTTGAAACAATTTTGTGAGCTTGGGAAATTAAAATCACAAAAGTCTGAAACTAACACTGAAACAGTAAAAAACTAAAAATTTCAAGCAACAAAAACTAAAGAAGATCCGCTCTGAAAACTACCTGAAACTAAATTAAATTAAAAGAAAAGTCAAACGTTAAATTTAAAAGCATTAATTAGAATGAAATAAACTATAATAGCTCTTGTTAGGTGCTAATAACACAGCAGTCATATACAGTCATGTGAAAGGTTTCACCAGACTCTGCACTCTTGTAATAAATGCAGTACACCCCATGATTTCATTTTGCTTGCATAATTGAAAATAAAGAGTCTTGAATTCAGTAGAGCCACGTTTAGCAAAAATAACTTGAAGTAATGATTTTCTGTGTAACTTTATCAGCCTCTCACATCACTGTGGAGGAATTCCAGCCCGCTCTTCTTTACAGCATTGCTTCAGTTAATTGAGGTTTGTGGAGGTTTGCTTATGCACAGCTCTCTTCAGGTCCCACCACAGCATTTCAATCATGTTGCGGTCTGGACTTAGACTGGACCACTGCAGGACCTTGATTCTTTTCCTTTTCAGCCATTCTGTTGTAGATTTGCTGCTTTGCTTGGGATCATTGTCCTGTTACATGACCCTGTCAGATAGACGGCCTCGCATTTGACTCTAGGATACTTTGGTATACAGAGGAGTTCATGGTCGACTCATTCACTGCAAAACAAATCCAAATCACCTCTACCACCGTACTAACAGCTGGTATGAGGTATTTGTGTTGATGTGGAGCTGTGCATCATGACCAAACATCTCCACTTTGGTCTTGTCTGTCCAAAGGACATCGTTCCAGAACTCTTGTGATTTTTCAGATGGGGGGTTTAGAAACCTGCTGCCGTGATCTTTTAGAGAGAATAGGCTTTCTCTTGTAACCCTTCCAAGCAACCCACACTCATTCAGTCTTTTTCCAATTGTACTGTCATGAATTAATATTTAACATGCTAACTGATGCCTGTAGAGTCTGAGATGCAGATCGTGGGGGGGGGGTTATGGTTACCTGAACATTGCATGGTCTCACCTTGGAGTTAACTTGTTGTAACTTCCAGCAATCTACCAAAACTTGAGCTTTAATAGAGATGCTCACACTTGCTGATAAACAGTTAATGAAGTGCATTTGATTAGCAGCGCTTGGCTGCTGCTCCCCCTCTTAATTCCTATGGAAGCCATAAAGTTGGGCCAAATCTATAATGGATTTAGCCTACAGCCATGTGGTTTAAAGCCAACCGATGTCCCTGGCAATAGATGTGCCTGATGGAAAACCTGGACAGCACCTTATTTGTTTCATAAAGGTGCTCGGAACATAATTTCAGACACATACAATTGTGTGTAAAAATGGCTGTACTTACTGAACAGGTAAATGCAATGAATCAAAACCAGAACTGTGCACTTGAATCATATCTTGATTGTTTGATTTAAAACCCACTGTGGTGGTGTACAGAGGCAAAATTAAACAAGATTAGCTCAGTATGGACCTGACGAAGGATGCGTTGTAGGCGTGTGTTCACTAGATAAAAGTCCTCTTGCACTGCAGAAGGAACAAAACTTAATTGAATTTAATTTGTTTGTAGCCTTTCTTTATCTGCATCCATAGATTTAATTATATGTAGTTAAAAAAAATAGTTTGATGTATGCAAAATATTTCTGAGCCGACCAGACAATCTGCCACTTTTTGTTTGCTTTAAAGTCAACTTCTCCAAGAAAAAGAGGCAGCTGAGGTTATTTTGCTGTGTTTCTAAAAACTTTGTTGATTTACCCCCACCCTCTCAAACAGTGTCTTGTGTTTGCCAAAACGTAATAAAATGATGAGATTTAGTGAAATGCACATTAAGGCTTCTTCAGCCACACAGTAGCGCTTTGTTTTGTGTGCACTAAAGGCCAGAGTTAAATTTCATCTTGATAAAAATCTAATTCATAAATGTTACTAGAGGATACACAGTTTGCTCCTGTAACAGCAGTAATCTTGCCGTAGCCGCTTCCTCTGCGCTTTTTTTTTTTTTTTTAACGGCTCCTGCTGTTAAACGCTCCTTGGCATGGGCTCATTTTTAACAGTTGGTGTGCGGCTTGGATCTGGCTTTAAGAAAGGTCGTATGCCAAAAACCCTGGATGGTAAATCCAGAAATGAGGTAATATTTGTGCCCTGAAATGCACGTTTTTCTTTTCCTTCTGTAACCTCGTGGGTTAGAGCAGCGCTCTTAAATCTGTTAAATCCAGCAGAAACTCAAAAGAGAAACCCTTTCTTTCTTTTACGTGAGCTTAGCGAAACACTCGGAGTAACACGAGTGCACTCCTGATATATTATCGTCGCGTCTGAGTGGATCCTGCAGGCCTCGGGGTCTTGAAACTTGCTGCAGCTCATCAGGCACCTTGTAAGCCTTCAGTTCAAGTGAAAACATGAACATCGCGAAGGGAAAAAAAGCTCCTTCTTCTTCTTTTTTCTTCTTCTTCTTTTCTTACTGACAGCAGAGGCATGCAGCTAAAGTCGAGGTTTTACAGCAGCGTATCTGGTTTCATCAAACGCCATCAGTCATGTGCTACTCTTTCTCCTCTACCTTTTATCCTTTGGAAATGTGACTCCTGCACTGCATGCTTCTTTTTAACCTTCTTCCCCACCCTCGTCCTCCTCCACCTCCGTCTCTCGCGTGCTTTCTCTCTCTCCAGGTCTCGCTATCCTTGCTCGCCCTCTGTCCTCCTCTGTGAAGTCACATGTGAAAGTGATCAGCTTAATCCCGATCACCAGCTGTGTTTAACCTACTTTAGATTTGGAACACTTGGCTTTACTCTCTTTCACTTTTGTTTGTGTGGGATTAGCATGAACGCACAGCACACGCATGCGGTCTGACCCGCCGCCTTTGGATCTTAAATGTTTTTATTAAATCCATAATTAAACCCTTGCCCAATTTCTTTGTGTGCCTTGCTCAGCGGTTAATCTTCCAGGTTTTGTTTTGTTTTTTCCAACCACCGCCAGCGCACACATTTCATCTGCTGTTTCTCGGATTTAAACTGGCAACCCTCCAGTTACAAACCTGCTTCTGTAAACTTGAGCAAATGCAACTCCTCGGGGGGGTTAATTGAATTTAAAATGAATGTATCCGAACCCTGCTCGGTATGCCGTGTCCACACGGTCATATGGAGGCTAAACTTAAATGTGCAGCTCTCCTGAAGCGGACTTTCCCTCATTAGAAACAACAGAAATTTAAAAGTAGATAAAGCACCGAGGCACCACTTTGTGGAAGAAGTCTATAAATGTAAGTTGTAAGATTTAAGATGTGGAGACGTTGGCAATTCTGCTGGCCTTAGCTCCTCAGGCACGCTGTCACTGTGAGCCAAACAGCCCGGTCACCTTCAATGTAAGCCCGGTGCTATTTTAATGCTCTGGACAAGAAATAAATAAATAAATAAAAAGAATAACACCTGCGTCTCTATCTCTCTGCAGGATCCCGGACCCTCACCCCCGTCCCCAATTCTGGGACACAAACCTCTGCAGCTGATCGAGGTGAAAGCCAGGGGGCGCTTCGGCTGTGTGTGGAAGGCACAACTGCTGAACGAATACATGGCTGTTAAGATCTTTCCCATCCAGGTACACGTGCTGATGGTTCTTCTTTTTGTTTTTTTACTACAACTGTTACATTAGCCTGACAACTCTTACACCCCCACAAAGTAAAGTACTAAAGGAAAAACGTTCACTGTCTTATCAAATAAAGGCAAAACTAAATAAAAAAAAGCAACAACTATAAGAAGTAAAGGAGGTGATTCAAAAACACACACATTGTGAGTATTAATCATTTATCAAATGCCTGTCCACATATCTTCACTAATGACTGTAGCCTGTCACCGCTGCCTTCATATGTCAAAAAGTTATCATGTTTGATATATGACAGTTTATTCAATTCAGTTTTATTCATATAGCACCAAATCACAACAACAGTCAAAAAAAATAAGGCCCTTCATATTGTAAGGTAAAAAACCTACAATAACAGAGATGAAACACCAACAATCAGACGAACCCGCTGTGATGAAGCACTTGGCGATAGTGGGAAAGAAAAACTCCTTTTTAACAGGAAGGAGTCATAGACAGAGCCAGAGGGAGGGGCAGCCACCTTTTTTCAGAATAGAAATAAATACATACGATTGAAGTGAAATAAATACTGTAGAAAGGGATTTATAGTAATTTAAGGTCTTAAAACAGGTGTGCCCAACATTTTGAACATCAAAGACATACTGCTGTAGTTAATGAAATAAATATTTCAGCACATCTCTTAAATTGTAAGAAATAAATTGTGTCATTTGCACCCGTTTAAAAGAAAAGACATTTCTGTTGTAGATAGTCGACAAAACAGGAACAGGATCCATTTAATTTTTGAATGTATGTTTAAGCCCAGAAATTACACTTTCACGTTTTCCAATACTGTCCAATTCTACTCTTTACCGGAGTGATTCTGGACTTATATTTGACACTTATGGACATGTCTTTTCATGTCATTTAAACAAAGTGCGTGATTAAAATAGTCACCTCACCTAGTTTTTCTGATGGACTAAACTAACCAAAGCAGCTAAAACCATTTTTGTTCGTTTTTTTTAACAATTCTGGAAATCTTTTAGATCCAGCCTCTAGTGGCTGTTAGAGGAACTTTAACTAATAAAAACTAAACTAAAACAAGCAAATCCACTCTGGGAAGTAACTGAAACTAAAATGAAATCAAAAGGAAATAGAAAGGAATAGAAACTGTACCAACTCTGGCTGTATGTGTTTAATTTTCTGGGTAAAATCTAGTTTGGTTACAGGAAAATTCTTCTGATAAGCTTTTTTTTTTTTTTTTTTTTTTTAAATTGGGCTAGTGTATCCATTATTTTCATGCTGGAAGCGGGGAATAAATGAAAAACAGCTAATTAAACTTGTAGCCAACAAGTCTGACAGCTTTTCTAGTGGAAACTTTATAACTCATCCCCTTTTTTGTTATTTCTGACCTTTTGATAAGCAAAAATGTGTTTTATATTTGAGTAATATTATTGGAATTATTTGGGTGCCGAGTGTCTCTGTTAGGAGATGAATTAGAGCTTCTCGGCTGTTTTAATAATGAGTAATAATAAAGCAGCATGTAAAACAAAGAATAGACTAAAATCAATCTGCATCTCCCAAACTTTCTAACACTAGTCGTGACCTGGCTTGTACGTGTTTTTGTCGATTGGGTGGCACGGCGGCATGAATAACATCTGCATCTCTCCCTCTGTGCTCGTGTCTAGGACAAGCTGTCTTGGCAGAACGAGTACGAGATCTACAGCGTGAGCGGCATGAAGCACGAAAACATCCTCCACTTTATCGGTGCGGAGAAGAGGAACAACAACCTGGACCTGGAGCTGTGGCTCATCACCGCCTACCACGACAAGGTACGCCGAGAGGGCTGCAGAGATGCATATTCTTTTCTTTACTGAGTCATTTTCAATCTGAGTGCACTAAAGCAGAGTACACTATAGGAGACCGGACTGTATTTCTAATGCATTCATTCCTCTATATGTTGTATATTTTCTCATTGCTTCATCAAACCTCTCGCACTTTGGGGACGTCTCAGACCTCCAGGCTCGATGACCTGAGCTTCATGCTGAACCTTCAGTCTGCTTTGTATGCCAGGCTTTTGTCTACTACACTGTGGATCTATTTCAAACCAGTTTCAGGATGTTTTTACATCGATACGTCATTTAGGTCTAAAAATTGCTTTATGAGTTCAGCTTGATTTAAGACCATCAGATAAAGAGGAGCGAATAAGACAAACAAAAGAAAAACAAAAACGTGTTTAATTTTGCTTTTTCTGGGGTATCTTAAGTGCAATCACTGCTTTAGTTCATTAAAATAAACAGGCTGTTGCTTATGTTAAGTAGCAGGCGTGCTCACGGGGGCAGCCTTTGGGTTTAAAGACTGCAGTTTCTCTAGTGGCCAGTAGAGGGTGACTACATAAGTGAGTCAGTACCCATAGATCGCCATGTTAAAATGTCAAAATTTATAGCTGATATAAGCACGTTGGCGACCACAAAGCAGTTTTTGTCTCTATAGCCAGTTGTCCTAAATTAAAAAACAGGGTGACTGTTTTTATAAGTCATCTATTTATATTTTAAAAAGTCTTTTTAAGTTTGCATTAGTCAGTCGTAATTATTTTATTTACAGAGCTTCTTGATCCCTCTGTGCTGTTTTTGGCTCTATCTTAGTTTAACTGTTAAAATTCTTATCACATTTTATTGTTTTGCTTTTGCTTTGTGGAGCAAACGAACCCACATTTTTGAGTTAAATCATAATTTCAAGATTTTTTGAACCTTTATTTTGAGTTAAGTTGAACTTTTGAGATATTCAAAATTGGAGTTGCATCTAAACTTTGATCAGTTTTTTAGTTACTGCGTTGAATTTCAATGTGCTAACCCACAATCTTGAGTTGTCAAGTTGTAATTCTGAGATAAATAACCCAAATATATAGTTCAACTTTTGAGATGCTAACCCAAATTTTTGAGTTACAATTTTATTTTTTTTATGTAACTATAAATTTTGACGTGTTGCCAAATAAATTTTCTTCAGTGGCAGAAATGCGCTTCCATAAAGTATAGTTACTTCTGTCTTAAAAAAACAAACACAGAGGTTTAAAACACTAGTGTTCGTTACTGATGTCATTGTGGCCGTCTCCATCCTTTATACACAGTCTGTGGTATGATCCCTACTTTTTTCTTGTTGCTACCCAAGCAACATGTTGAGCTGATGGTCTGGATGTCTATACGACCTTATTTTAGTTCCATTTTGAACTGTGTCAACAAGTCCTGATAAGAGTCCATGTTTACTGAGCATTTATCCATATGTATCCATATCAAATTTATGATATACACCTGCATTTAAACCTGGCACAGCCACTCAAACCTTTAAAAAGATAGCTGTAAGATCAAGAGATCAAAGCCGGTATACATCTCAGTAAAAGAGTTAAAACTCAGTAAACTTGGGCTCAAGTTTCCACAGCTGAAGAAAAGGTTAGAAACCGTTGCAAGTGTTGTTTAAAACACATCCAACTGGAGCGCTTCAGATCTGTTTTCCAGTCACAGTGTACATGTAAAACAATTCTCTGATTTCCCGCCTGATTTCTCCCACTAACTGGGTTGTTTGTGTCCATGTAAGCTCAGCATATTGCTGAGCTTAGTGTATGTTATTGAGTTGTTTGCTGGGGGGTTTTTGTGGGGGGGGCAGTTGCACACAGATCTAAAAAGCTCCAGGGCGACCATCTAACAAAGTTGTAAACACTGGTAAAGAGGGGAAACATGCATGAAACCTTCACATTTTATTGATTCTGTTTGGTGCCTTAAGATCTAATCTATAGTTACAATACGCCTCATGTTGCCTTTCTTTTTTTTTTTTGTGCCTAGAAAGTGGGTTTGAGCTGTGTTAGCCCCCTTTTTGTACTCCACTCACCCTCCATGCTGCAGCCTTTGTAGCATTCGGGGCTCTAAGTGCCTCTGTGTTTTGAGAGTCATTACCAACCTAGTGGAGAGTGATTCTTGTACGCTTGGCTTGCCCGAAATTTCCCAGCCAGACCGAGGATTTGAATCAGCGTTCCTAAGGAGCCTTCATCGCGTGAATAAAGGTTGAAAAATTAAAAGCTTGTGGGTGTGGCGGTGAGGCTTTAACACTCACAATACAACTCTTGGAAAGGCACTCAGCTCTGGAGTGGAGTGAAGCTCTCCTAGAGGGAATAACACTGGAGCTTTAAAGGAGGAAACTGTAATTATTCTGCAAGCATAAGTCTTTAAGCTTTGACCTAAAAAGAGCAGGTGTCGAAGTGTTGGCGTCTGTCGCAGCTGATTTATGTTTGATGCATCTGAGCAGCTTTATGGTGTGGAGCCGTGCACATGCAGCAGCTTGCCGAAGAAAAAAAAAACCCTGTAATTTATATCTTTTCATATATTTCCACTGCAAGGATATTAAAAGCTGTCACGCAGAATATGCACACACACACACACACACACACACACACACACTGTGGAAAGCTTTCATCTGAAGCTCAGCTGATGATGTGTTGGAGTTGCATGCCCTCTAGTGGTCACTCAACACAACTACATTTGCCTTTGGCCTCCACTGGTGACCTTGTGTTGTGTTGACATTCAAAATTCAAGACCTTTATTGTCATTGTGCATTGTAGATGACATTTAAAGAAAAACACTAACAGGAGTACAGATTAACAAATATATTTTATACTTTTTATTCTACATTATTAACTCTCATTATGATAAAAAATGGTCAATAAAGGTGTGAGGGAAACAGCAGCAGCACAGAAATATGAGTAAATATAAAATATGAGCATTAACAGGACAGAAGACAAATTAGTAAATTAGATGTAAGCATGAATTTTCCCTTGTAATGCTCAAATCTCCAGATCTACAGTAGCATTTCTACTTTTTCGCTCTAATACTTAAGAGTAAGGCACATGCTGCTCTTCATGAGTAGACAAAGGATAAGTGATCACACGGAGGAGGTCATTGAATCAGCGTTATCAGAGCTCCGTTATTCAGAGAGGACAATAAGCATCCGCTGTGGTTTTAAGAGGACGCCTTGTAGGTCGTAAATGTCATTTATTGCACTCTAGGGGATTTATTGAGCTCCAGAAGTTCTTTCTTCTTCGATAATCATCTAAAAAATGTCAATATTGAAACTTCTACATCCAGTATAATTGTTTTATCTTGTGGAGTCAGCTGCAAACTAAAAAAAATAGAAAAGCTTTGGTGAATTTCCATCCATTAGAGATATTTCCATTACCACACTGAGAATACTGCATGCTCTGATGCAGCTCAGCTTTTAATGTACTATTAATTAATCTTTTCATTCCATCACTCTGACTCTTGAATATATTTATAACATCACACATTTCTAGATTTCAGCTGATAAACATTAAAACTTCTGTAACAGTTAAACACAAGTTAGTGATCTGCTTTGTCCTCCATCGTCCTCCGGCCCTTCCATCACACGTGAATAAGATCTTGTGCATTCGCTCTCTTGGAGCACCGTCTCTCCCCCAACCCAAAGGGGAGTTTTGCCTCAGACTTGAAGATGCCAAGTAACTCCTGGTAGGGTCATCTCAGGGGAGGGGTCTTGCTTTGAGAAACTCCATTGAAACAGAATATTTGGCACTGGATAACCTCACCTGAAACTGGCATTAAGCTAGAACAGAAACGGGGACGTCTGGCAGCCAGGCCTGGATTCATGGGGTCTGGACAGGTACAGCTTATCAACAACAACAGAAATTAGGGACACGTGCAGTGTGGACTGGGCGACAGGCAAAGGGCACGTTTTGGGGCCCCTTTTCCTACATGCCCATTTTTGAATGTAAAGTTAGTGTTTCTGTTTTTTCTTCCCGCTGACACCCATCTTCTCTGTCTGTCTCATTCACTAGGGCTCATTGACAGACTACCTGAAGGCCAACGTGGTGTCCTGGAACGAGCTCTGCCACATCGCTCAGTCAGCAGCCCGCGGTCTCGCCTACCTCCACGAAGATATCCCAGGACACAAGGACGGGCACAAGCCCTCCATCGCTCACAGGTACACTGCCATAAACATAAACATCTGTGGATTATCAAGACTCCTGTATTAGTTTGACTGGGCTAAAGGGATATTTCCTGTGTCGTGCGTTCTTTCAGGGACATTAAAAGTAAGAATGTGTTGTTGAAGAATAACCTGACAGCCTGCATAGCTGACTTTGGCCTCGCTCTGAAGTTTGAGGCAGGAAAATCAGCAGGAGACACACACGGACAGGTATAGCTCACACTTAAAACTTCATATAGTTGTCTCTCATCCACCATTTCACTGTGTTTGAAGGCATGTTTACAGGCAGTACCCAGTTACATCTGTTTCCAGCTTATTTGTGCAATGATGTTAAGCAACCAATGTCAGTTTATGTTGTCTGAAAATTTGGTTTATCATTATTATAATATTTTAGTCTTCCAAATGTTTTGCACTGCACAGCACAACAATCTTAAATGACAAGTTGAATAACACAAAAAAATCATCTATACAGTATCAATAATTACAGTCTAGAATCTTTCCCTTATTGTAAAAGGACATACGTCCATTAATGTATGACATTTTAGATCCTCCCATCAAAGTACAGTCAGATTCTTTCCGTCAGTGTACAGTGACATTCTAGAACATTTCCATCAATGCAGTTAAATTCTAAAATATTTCCCTTTGTGTACAATGAAATTCTCTTTGTTAATGTACAGTGAAATTCTATAATCTTTCCAATATATTTTAGAAGCTTTCTATTAATAGTCAGTGACTTTCCAGAATCTTCCTGTTAATGTATAATTACGTCTTTTCGTTGATGTTAAATTATGTTCTAGAATTTTCAATTCAGTACAACTTCAATTCCTCCTGAAACTGCAATAGTCAGTAGTTTATCTTAGCTTAGCGTGATTTATAGTTCAAAATAACCCTTCTTTATCTCATACTGGACCCTGTCTTAAGGGGAAAATGGGGGGGGGGGGACAAAAATAACGGAAAACTGAAACTGAGTATTTAGACCTGAGGCCTGATCTTTTTCTCTTTTTTTTTAAGCTATTTGTTCATTTCGCTGTAATCACCAACATCCATTTTAGAGAGAAACTTATTATTCGTGCTTTGAGACAGTAGTTGTAGACTCCTTTGGGTGGCAGCATAGGCCAGAAATTTTTGAAGCAGCCCTGGAGGGATTCATTTGAATGATGAGGTTTTCAATTTTTGAAAGTTGGACAATCACAGTAAAGCAGTGAAAACACATTTATTTGGCAGTGTTTTTGCTGGGTCTGCTTTAATTGGTGGTCATGTAGCTATTTATCTCAGTGCTGATCTTTGGACTCCTGCTTGGAACCTGTAGGTGGGAACACGACGTTACATGGCTCCCGAAGTCCTGGAGGGCGCAATCAACTTCCAGCGTGATTCATTTTTGCGCATCGATATGTACGCCTTTGGCCTCGTCCTGTGGGAGCTGGCATCACGGTGCACCGCTGCCGACGGTAAATCCACAAGCACTCCAGTCAGGTTTTATCCACACTGTCTTATTTTTATTCTGTCCGAATTTTAACTTTGGACACGTGCACATGTTTCCAGGACCAGTAGATGAGTACATGCTCCCCTTTGAGGAGGAGGTGGGTCAGCACCCATCTCTGGAGGACATGCAGGAGGTGGTGGTGCATAAGAAACTGCGGCCCTGCCTGCGAGACTGCTGGCAGAAACACACGGTGAGAAATTAGAGGAGTGTTTGTTGAAACTGTCCCATAGCTCTTTGATTTATGCAGCATGATTTAAAATGGTTCCCTCTATAGCACATTTAAAAAGAACAGCTGATGTACACCTGAAATAATCAAACAACATATAACACAGGACAAAATGACAGTGAGTAAGAACAACACAAAGTATTATGAACTTTCATTGGATAGTCTCTTCAGTCACTTGCCTGAAAGTTTATAAATAGGTCCCGCCCACTTTGTGCCACTGCAGAGCGCTTCCAGTGTGTCCATGCTCAAACTCCAGAAACCACAACCAGCTGAGATATCGTGGTGCTGTTTGGATAACGTTCGTCTGAACTTTGTTCCACAGGGTCTGGCCATGCTTTGCGAAACCATCGAGGACTGCTGGGACCACGAGGCCGAGGCACGCCTGTCCGCCGGCTGCGTCGAAGAGCGCATCGGACAGATGCAGCGCCAGGCACCCGTCATCGGCCCCGAGGAGATCGTCACGGTTGTCACCATGGTGACAAACGTGGACCTCCCACCCAAGGAGTCCAGCTTATGATCAGCCAATCAGCCGACGCCAGACGAGCTCTAGCGAAAACACAGATCAACACGAGGGGATAAATGGCCAACCCTGGTTGGTTGGCTTTGTGGGGGGGGTTTTCTTCTTCTTCTTCTCCTTTGATTTTTTTTTTTTCCTTCCTGTTCTTTTAAGTGCGGGCCGCTGCTCGCATTCAGGAAACGCCCCTTGCGCCCGCCTCACCACATCAGTTAACATCCACCTCATTTTGATAGGCGTGCTTGAGGATTTTAACGTTGAACTCTCTGCCATCCTGAGCGGACTCACTCAGGATGTTTTACCAAGCCACAGCACTGACATGCTGGGACAACACTCTACGGACACTTTGATCATGTATTGTTTTTATATACACATATACATGCAAACGCACGCACGCACACAGACACACACACAGATGTAGGAGGGCGACGTGTTCTGCTCTGAGAAGATTCTTCGGAGAAATTTCACAAAACTCTCGGTGCATTTTAGTGTTAAAAAACAACAAAAGAAGAAAAAAAAAGAAAAGACGAGCGTCCGGCTCTTGATACATTTGCTGTTTTCTCGTGTGTTTTTTTTCTTTTTCTTTTGTTTTTTTTTGGGAGACTATCGTTCTGCCAATAAGCAACGGCTTCTGAATGTTTATAGTGTAATGCTGCTGTACATAGTGTATTATGGACCCAGACAACTTGGTAATCAAGCTTATTTTAAATGGGGGGGGGGGAATGGGGAGGGGGGTCCATTTTCAAGCATTACGACGATAAAAACCATAAACCTCCTTCAACCAGGTATACCTCAGTTCAGATGGACAGTTTTAAAAAAAAATCAGTCCCTCTCTCCCTGGTCATGGTCATCGCTCGCACTTCCTTTACAACCTTTTGGCCCTTCGTCAATCAACAAAGCCTAGACACACACAGACACACACGGCCATACAAACCATAAAAAAAAACAACACAACTTTTTCCCTTCTTCGTCCCCTTCCTTTCTCTCAGTGTCTACTTCAACTTTCTCCTGTTGGTTTTTTGTTTTTTGTTTTTTTTTTTGCTTCTATCAGATGTTCATGAGAGCGGGATAAACTCATGAACCCCCCCCACCACCACCACCACCACCACCACCACCCACACCCTGCCCACACCCTGCCCACACCCATGATAATGAAGTTGTCGTTTAAAGTTTTCTTCTTCTTTTTTTTTTTTTGTTTGCCGTGTCAGCCGTCAGCAGAGAGTAAATACCCATTGCTGACTAGCTTGAATTGGAGTCATGAGATCTCTCTCTGGATTAGCGCTGGGTGCCAGCTGTAATGATACCTTCTCTTTTTCTTTTTTCTTTTCTTTTTTCTTTTTTTGGATATTTAATCAGAGATATCAAACTCTCGGGTCATATTCTTGTTCATTCATTGTGAAATAAATTATGTGTTGTTTGATTCTATTTAGAAAAATCAGATTAACAAAAAAACAAAAACAAAAAAAACAAGAGGTCACCTGGCATGATTATTTTTAGGAGGTATCAAATTTGAAGTACAGTTTCCAGAGGTACCCAGCCCTACTTTGGAACTGTGCCTGTATTTAGCTGAGCCAGCTTGCTTTTGATTTGATTGCACGCATCTTTTTATTTTTATTTTATTTTATTTTTTTTAATTAAGAGTTTCTGCTCTCTTTGGATACACCTCAGGAATCTTTGCTACTCAACACCACGCCCTCACATCCTCATCTGTCTCGAACTGGAGTACCTCCTCTTTCGCCGAATCTTGCGCCTCCTATGTCTCTTTCTTGCCTCGTCTCCACTTGTTAGGGTTTAGCCGTGCGGTAATAGTTCAGTGTCTTTAGTCGGTTTGAAGAAAACTGTATCAGGTAAGGTTGGTCGATAACTAAAAGGTGGACATAATCTGCTCCCCATTCTTTTTAAGTAGCCAAGCATGAATCACAGTTCAAAATAATCCTTATTCATCTCATCTTCTGAAAGAAACCGTCACATGATAGAGATATTATATTATTATATTAGGACTATCCACTTTTTCTGACAAAGTTCCACCAGTCATTTAATGCCAGATCCCCACAGCATTCATTAGTCATACTGATCTCATTACAAAAAAAGGAAAGTTGAATTATCAAGGATGCAGACCACTGAATTAATTCCCACAAAAATGAAGAGAGATATTACTAAAAACAGGAAAAAATATCAACCTGCCCAACCAACACAGTCAACCTGACCTAATGTATCTGTAGAACCAAAAATCTGGTCTATGTTTTAACCACCTTCATTCTGCACTGTTCCAGTTTAGACTTAATTAATTTGTTTTGATGCTTTCTCTTAAGCTTGGCCCACTGCCGTTGGAATTTGAGGGTTATTTCCCTAGGGCCTTGGTAACACAGGCCTAGAAACCAGTTGGTGAACCCATGACAACCAAAACCCTCCTTGTGATTTCTTTGGTTACCTATAGCTTGCAGAGAAGACGCCGACTTATCTGCAAACACTCATTATTTAACCTCTGAGACGTACTAGAAACCAATAATGTTCCCCTTCAAAGTAAAAGTTCTTAGAAACCCCTAAAACCACTTAGCTTGACAGTTTGAAACCCTTGCCGACCCAACCGGCACACTCACACAGCTAACCATGGTTAAATGAGTGGAGACGAGGGGATCTCTCCTTTCTGTCTTTCATCCTGGTGCCATTTCTACATGTCGATATTAGTTAATCTTGTAGATGTCAGGCAAAACGGATGTATCTGTCGTTGTTGCGAAGGCGACAAATGACGTTTTTGAGTCTTTATTTCCTCTGAGGGATATTGAACACTGGTGCCGGCAGACCTGCAGTCTCTCCTCAAGCTTTGGGACGGTTTCACATATCACAGTTTAAAATAAAGCTCTGTGTGCAGTTAGAAAATACTTGGGGAGGGGCATGAAGAAACTTCTTTCTATCCAAACCATTCACATTCAAGACAGTGAGGCTTTCTTTACAGCACTGTATTATGACGTTTTGGTGACCAAGAGCCAGTAAGTATACAAGTAAAACACTAAGACATTAAATTGATTAGTGATCAGTTGAGCAAAACCTTTCATTTTGCACAAAAAAGTCTGTAATGAAGCTAAATGTTTGGAGAATGGAGATGTGTGCCAACATTTGTACCAATCAGGGCCAAATTGTTTAGTTATCCCACCTAAATCTAGAAGATTCCAAAAAAAGGATCTTCATAGTTGAACTGTAAAAGTTCTTTAAGCAAATTTGGCAGCATAAGTTTGAGGTTATTTCCGCACACCATATTGCAACAACACCGCAAACCTGAAGGAAGTTGAAGCCATCATCTTATTTACATATTGTAGCATGAGTACAATTTTTTGCATCAGTGTCGCTTCCTTATGCTGCTCCACTGCTGTTCAAAAGCACCCGTTGTCCGAGGTCCTCGCAAAGCTTGAACAGTCGGGGACGATCAGTACTGCAAACCCCAGCAGCCCTTCAGTAAGTACTACCTCACTTGCAGGGATTTCTTCAGTATAGAAACTATGGCAAATAAATTAAAATCATAACCAGGTTGCTAAAAAAAATAATTCTAAATGTTCTTGATTTAGGGGAAAGGTTTCAGTTTAGGGGTAAACTTAATTTGTTCCCTGAAGGTCTGACAGACAGAAACAGAATAAGGCTACAAAGAAGCTTCCTCATTTCCACCACAATGTGTTTTCTTGTCCCACAAAGGGAGATTGAACTGCAGAACGAAAAGGATCCTTGAATGACACCAACATAAGGGAAAAACACCAGTATTATTCTTTTTAGTTCCCATGTTTGTGTCCTCAAATGCAAAACCTACTCACCAGTGTTCCAGCAGCCAAGTGGATATCCAAAAACTGCCTCCAAACTGGTTGGTTACCTGCCAAAGTGGTTGACAAATCTTATCAGCCACGAGCAAAGAAACTCGCTGCTGTTTGGTTGGCAGTCACATCCTAAGCACTGTAGGGGAAAGACTTCCGGCTTGAGTTTAAACTGCGCTCAGAGAAACCGACCCAAACCGACAAATACCATTCAGGGATTCAGTACTATGCTTTTCTAAGTTCTAGCGAGTTATATGCAACCAGTGCCGCAAACTACCCTACACTTCTGTAGGATCAGCTGCAGGAGTGAATTTCAATACACACACACACACAAATAACTTGTAGCATTTTATTTTTTTTATCCGTGACCTTGCATATTGATATGTTGTATTTATTTTTTAATTTACTGGCCTGAGGTTTTGGGGATTGGAGCTCGAGTGCAACTCGGAATAAAGTTCTGGCATGAGCTTTGGTTTTTGTTGGGGTTTCAGGGTTTGGGGTGGGTTTTCAGTTGTAATTCAGGAACTACTTTCATTAATTGATTCAAAAAGAAAAAGATATAAACTTTATTCATGCTTCTTTCTATTCAGTCTATGGACAAAATGACCGAGAATGAATGTTCTTCAGACTCCTGGATTCCAGTATTGTGTGTACTTCGATGGATTGAGCCCGGCCCTGTGTAACTTTAGAGGGCTTTGCGTTTGGCTGGTTTCGTGTGATTGTGCCCTGTCCCGTAGAAACTTGCAAAGCCCAGCGTATTTGGACATCCATTCATACACCTCTCGGTTGTACCGGCTCTGTGGTCCATTAGGACCAAACCGACCATCCAAAGGACGATGGGGGAAAAAAAGGTCCTCAAAAACCTCTGGTCCTACCATTGTTTTAGCACCTAAACTTCCAAAACGAAGCAGATATTTGGTTCTGTTTGTCTTCACCTGATCAAGTACCCAATTAAAGCAATTGACGACAATCTCGTCTACCATCCATTGGTTCCCCTCAGGAACCATGCCTGTTCTGACTCCACCAAAGGAGCATCTACATGATGCATTGCTGAACTGAACTTTGAGGATCTGTAGCGTTAACTTCTTGCACTGAAAAGTTAGGAAACTTCACCAAAAGAGCTTCTAAATACGCAAGAATTCGGAACATCTCATTTTAATAGGTGGCGCTTCTAAAATAGTCCAGAATGAACATGGCCCTATGGATCTATAGCTCAAATATTTAAATTTTGTGAGGTAAAGTTTTTCCTCTGGAAATTTTTGGAAAGCATTTGAGACATTTGATGTAGTAGATGTATATTTTTCTTTAAACTAGCAGCTTCTTCTTGAATCTCCTTTATTGGGAAAATTAGCTTCATTGTAGGGGGAAAAGGTAGAATTTTTTTTTTTTAATTAACTTTTTGTCTAGAAGAAGCTTTAAAGAATTATTATTCAGTGTCAGTGGTCTTGTGAGCACCCCCAACTGAACCCAGTCACCCAGTTTCTCAGCAATGGGTAGTGAAATGGATCCTGCTAGAGTGATTCAACTTTGGAAGCACCAGTTAATCAAGTCAGTGAAAATGTAATTGATTGGATGTTGTCTCTGTAATGAAGATGCCAGCAGAGATACACCCCACCCCACCCCTGACAAATGCTCATGAGAATCCTCTTGATTGGTAAATGTTCACAAAAGAGGTTGCACAGCTTTCTAGATGGCAACGACAACTGACAGCCTGCAGGGCCTGTTGTACCCAATGTTCTCGCCCTTGCAAATGTTGGTGAACACTAAAAGTGCTGTCATATCCACTGTCCACACTTTGGTGTTTTTTTTAGCTAATAGCATCAGGGTTTTGTCACCTTTTCAGCTAGTGCAGGAGCTACCAGATTAAATTACACTTTCTGAGTTTCCTGTTTTGATCTCTGGCACTGTTGTGGAGATTGTGTCTTTCGTTCAGGAGGATAGTGCAGCGAGTAGCGAGGCAGTGTTGATATCAGTGTTTGCAAGATAGCTGGTCACCTCAAAAGCTGAGGTGACCAGCTTTGGAAAATAGTCCAGTCATATTCGACCCTCCTGATTTGTATAATTTATCTTCAACTTCAGCCTTATCCTGATGAGGAGCAGTTGACTTGGCGACCTGGGAGGAGTTAAAAGGATGGATCTTTTGGATATTTAAAGGTGTATGGATGGGTCCTGCGCATGTTGAAGCTTTACATGTTTCTACCTTGACTTCCTCCAGCCCAGCACCTCACATTGCTGTGCATATAAACAGTGAAACATTTGTGTCTTGTTGCCCCCACTATTTTAAGCAGTCTAGGATCTGTACAGACATAAATACCTGTATCAACTATATACTCTGAGCTGAATCTTTATAAGTGCGTGTTGAACTTCAGTGTTTCCTCTACATTCATTTATACTTTTCTTGTGTTTTGACTCAGCACCCAGGCCTGTAAAAGTTTCCCTTCACTAAGCTGGAGGCTCATTGGAGTACTTTGTAAGGCAGAAAGAAAACGAATTGTGATGGTTCAGCCAAAGGTGTTCCTCTGGGAGCCTGCTTGGATCCCCTGATGGTTACATTTTAAAAAGCCCTCCAAGCTCTTTAGGAGCTGTTGCAATATTCCCATACGTGCTACTACAATCATCCACTACAGGTTATTTCATTCTAACTTCCCAGTCTCCTCCTTTTTCCTGCTGGTGGTAAAGAGTTTTAGAGGAAACATTGAACTCCATTGACCCCCACCGACCCCCACCGCTAAGACTGTCTTGGCAGTAAGAGAAGTCTGGTTACCAGGCCTGAAATTTCTACAAAAAAACCCCCACAAAACAAATCAAAAAAATAACAAAACAAAAAAAAACAAAAACACTACTTTGACCCCACATTTCTCGAGGCTGTCGAGTTGCAGCGCTTATCCCGGGTCTGCCAACACTGTCTCCAATGCCAATGATGCTCACAGGTTGTTTAAAGCTGGGAGAAACTGATCAGTCTGAACATGAAACTTCAGTGTGTCATGTTTTAAAAAGAAAAAAAAAATCCTCTCTTCAGTGATGAAAATGTCTTTTTTTCTTTGCTCCTGATACATGTGACTGTACATTTTATGTTACTGAGAAAAAAATGTGAAAACAAGAAAGAAACTAAGGTCTGCAATTTCAAACTGGAAAGTGAAGTACATCAAACAAACAAACAAAAAAAGAAACAGCCCACTGGGTTTTCCTGAGTAGGAATGAGTCTTTACCAGCTTCAAGGATGTCCTCATCCTGACCTCACAGAAGGGATGAGAGGAAAATCTCTTGAAAAAGTGTTACAGCAGAGGAAACAAACTTCATGAACCCTGTGTACATTATGGCAGAGGAGGCAGGACTGATCCCTGATTAGCGCTGCGACTCTCGGCTAATGTTAGCCGGCCATGGTTTTTATCAGCTGAAGTGATCCACGTGATGTAAATAAATGTGTTTTTAGATTGTGAATGTGTTTTCTTTCCTTTTTTCCCCCCCTCTCTGAATCACTGCAGTCTGGAGTTAACTCTTTTTAGAGGCTTGGCGTTTTCCTGGAAACAGTTTGGTTTTCATATTTAGGGACTTTTTAATAAAGGAAAGTCATAAAATAAATTTTGATACATCAGATTTTAAGAGGTAAACCCTAACCAATGCAATTAGGTGTAAGTACACCTTGTTAGTACTAGATTAAGTACTTTTGTCTTAATTCTTTGTTAGCATCACAGTTACTGCAGATGAGAATCTCCTGTTCCACCACATCTCAAATCTGCTCTATTGGACTGAGATATGGTGACTGTGGAGGCCATTTGAGCACAGTGAAGTCATTATGTTCATAAAACCAGTTTGAGATGATCTGAGCTTTTGTGACATGGTGTGCTATCCTGCTGGAATCAGCCATCAGAAGACGGGTACACTGTGTTCATAAAGGTATGGGCTGTGCCTGTGTCATGGCTCTGAACTATGGAGCACAGTCACCTCCTTTCCTCTCATTCAGAGAATTAGATTGGCTCTTCTTAAGGCTGATACTCACAGGTCCCTTCACTCAGTTACAAGCCTTGCTTAAATGCTCAGTGCTCCATGTTTAAGAAAAGGCAATTAAATTGAGGGTGGGGGGCTGGGTTCCCTGTTGGAAACATGAGGCTTATATTTGGATTATAGGCTTATATTTACAGTACAGCATGGCATTGCACACTGAATAAAATCTTTAAAACTGTAGCCACAAATACATAGCATACCATTTAAACAGTTAAAATTAGTAAAAAAAAACAACTTCATGTTTATAAAGCTGGATTTATGCAACAATGTACCTTTGAAACTTGATTCTAAAAGAGCAGCAATGAGGCTTTTGAAGCCTAGAAACACAAAATATCTGCCAAGAGGACACCTAATTAAATGAGTTCTTTTTATTGCCACTAAGGTGAATCTTCATTCAGCTCACGGCCATGCAGACCAATCAGCTGATCATTGTGCATAAACTGTAAAACCATCGTGGGAGCAGCGATTCTTGTGAACTGTGGAGGGACACATGCCTCACTGATGCTACAGCGTGTTTAAAAAGAAACAACAACAACAAAAAACAGACTTTTGGCACAATTACACATATTTTTGTCCAAGAAATCAAAACTGCAACTTTCATCCAGGTTATTGTCAACTGCACAAAATCACCACTAGATAGCAGTATTCAGCAGCCTGATGCTCACGACCTGAAAATGATGAAAGCTGGACGCTTGATGACACTTGCTAAGTCCAACTACTGATCAAATGACACAAGCACATGAAGCTGAGTTTTTGTATTAAGATTTGGGGGGGGGGGGTCTATCTTCAGCATAAACCTCTAACTGCTTAGAGGGTGAAACAATCGCACCAATGCCAAACTATTCATTTCCTTTTATTTTCTGATCGTTTAGAGTGGGCGGCAGCACAAACCTTATGCCCTTCAGTCCAAGTCAAAACAAGCTTCACAGACTCTGAATTCTAAATGTTCTGAAGCTCTACCCAAATGCCGACATGGCCCACTGCTTGACGTCAGTGGGGCACTGTGGGTACTTCTGCAGGGCATCCATGATCTGGCTGTGGTCCAGCGTGAGCCTCATGAGCTGGTACTCCCTCTGGACTTTGGCCGAGGAACCATCGACAGGCCGGATCAGCTCCAGCTGCTGCAGGTGCTCGAACGCCTAAAGGCGAAGAGATTAAGGGTCAGTCAGCAAACAGATTGTATCGGTGTTCAGGAAATGTCCACTTTCTGCCTGGTGTGGGGGTTTGGTAGGAAAGACTGGGGGAAGAGTTTCGAAGCGTTTCTACCAACCTTCATGACAACAGGCTGCTCAAAGTTGTACATGGAGTTGGACTTCCTATGCAGGAACTTCTTAAACTCTGGAAACAATCAGGCACGAGTGAAGAAACAGACGGGACAGCTTCTTCTATTTGTGTAATTTAATCGTGCGATCGTACCATTATGGACCATCTGAAGGTTAAATGGCTCTCCTTCATACACATCATTGAGGTGCTTAATGGCGATGACCAGGCACAGCTCCAAGATGGACAAACCTAAAGAGAAACGGCTCACTTAGACTCTTCGGACCACGGGTAAAAAAAAAAAAAAAAAAAAAACGTCCCTTGTTAGGATTTGTACTCACCATGGAGCATGTTAGCCGTGGCGTCAGCAAAACACATCCGGCTGGCCTCGAGCAGGTCGGCTGGTTTGATGGTAGGTTTGGCGACAGAGACGCGACTCAGGCACAACATCTGTAAAGATATTTAGTACGAAAAGAAACAATGAAAGAAAAGGAAACACCCAAAACTTCCCCAAACCGAACATGAGAAATGATCTTCTCACCAGCAGCATGTGCAGAGAGCGAAAGTCTTTGCTGGAGTTGAAGTGTCTCTGCAGAACTTCCTCCACAGATTTGTCCTCACACAGAATCTGAAGAACCAAGAAAACAAAGATCAGTACTTTTTGCTTTGTATGTCTGCACTTCTGTTCTATGTGGAAAAGGTGTGTACATCGTCTGCCGTTCAAAAGGGGGCCAGAGATGACATCGCTGTCTGAACCATGTTAGCTGGGCAGTGATGTTACTACGGTCACTCAAACAACTCAAAATTAGACATTTTCTGAACTTTAGTGAGCTATTTAAGGCTTTTAGGGCACGAAGAAGGTAGAGCACAAAAAACAGCAGTACCATGCAAAAGCCAACAATCGTTTCATTATATTTTGCCACCAAGCCATCAGACTGTCATTTTTTAAAGTGGTCTTGAGCAACAATTCTTCAGGCTTTCTGAAGGTCTTTCCAAGTTTTCCTTTGGACAATGCCTTCTTTTTCACTAAGAGCCATTAGCTGAAACCATGGCATATCTCAGTATGGTATTCAGAGTTTTCTTAAAACATTTCAGGAGACTGGACCAGTGAATAACAAAAGTGGAAAGAGAAGAAGGGCAAGTCCTTAAAAAAAAAAAAAAAAACAACTATCTACAGCAGATGAACAGTATATGAAGGCCATATCCACAGGACTTTAGAGATTCATCTGGACCTTTAGCTGATCCATCTACTGTTCACCGAAGTTTAATCACAAACGGTCTCAGTGGCTGTGACGAAGCCATTCCTAATGAAGGGAAACAGTAAGAAAAGGCTGAGGTGTGAAAATTACACAAGAACTGGACTGAAAATCAGTGACATGGGTCTTGATAGTGATGAATCCACATTTGGAGTCTTTTGCTTCAAATCATTGTCAGTATGTACGGGGAGACGTACAACAGTGAGTGTCTACAGCCGTGTGTAAAACACGGTGGAGGCTCCATCATGGTTTGGTGCTGTATTTGCATTTGGCAACAGCTTCAATTTTTAATCACGACAATGATCCCAAACTCACTGCCAATGCAGTAAAGACGTACCTGGATAGAAGGTAAGGATCATGTTGACAGAACAGAACAAAAGGCAGAAACATCCAAAGAAGAGCTTTGAATGTCCTTCAAGAAGCCTTCCTGAAGACGACTTAAAGACGTGACTAAAAAAAAAAAACTAACTTTGTGTCTGCCTGCTAACGTCACCTTTACACCAGCGTTCCACTCCTGAGCGAACTTCTTGTCAGGAAAGCTGTCCGGCAGGCTGAGTTGCGTCCAAACCCGTTCCAGGTACTGGGTGAAGTTGAGGCTGCTCAGCAGGTGGATCTGACGGTGGGAAAACCGCGACTTTACCCGCTTCTCCAGCAGCTCCAGAACATCCTGAATGGAAAAAGTATCACGACACTTACTAAAAACACCTACCATTATCTAAGTAGGGTTTCTGAGAGGTGTTCTGAGGCCCACCAGTCTGCAGGTGACGCCGACCACAGCGATGGGAGCCTGGGCGGACTGGGAGACGTCAAACAGGTTGTAGAGCAGAGTCTGGTTCTTGTGGTGGGCGAATAAGTCAAACTCATCCAGGACAAACAACACTGGGCAGCTACTGCTGCGATTGCCTTTTAGGAAAAAACCAACAACAAAAAAACATCAAACCTGCCCCTCTAGTCTGAAATCAGCTTTAAATATTTGAACTTTCTCACCTTTTTTTAATGCCTCCAGGAGGAAAGCCAGATTTTCAGCAAAGCTTCCCTAAGAAAAAAACGAGGTAGAAAGATCTTTGCAGTTTTCAGAGCTGAAAATGTTAATAACGGTCTCTCTAAATACTCACAAACACTTTGTCTCCAACAACGTTTTCCAGGTGGAGCTGTCTGGTTATTTCTTTCAGCGCTGTTCTGTCATCAGTCTGCAGGAGACCTGCGGCAAACACACAAACCCATCCATCCAATTCACATTTCCAGCAAACGTGTGGGTTCTTAAATTGTGAAGAACTTAAATGAGGTTTGGTACCACTGAGGTGAACCTGAAGAAGGTTCTTCTGCACCTTCTCCTCCTTCTGCAGGTCTCTCAGCACGCACTGCAGCAGCTTCAGGCACAAAAAACACAAACCTCACAGGATTCACAACAAGTCCACACTTTAAAAAAAAAAAAAAAAAAATCATTTTTTCCCACGGCTCACCATTGTTTTGCCTGCTCCTCTGGGACCCACGATTAGCACAGAGTTACTCTCCCCGTGGATCGCCGTCCGCCTCAGCAGCTCCAGGAGGTGTCTGCAAACACAATGGCTTTAACTTCAATACCCACAATGCTTAGTAAAATATACACCCCCATCTCATGCTTGTAATGAGTGGAAATCTCTCACTGGGGAAGCTCGTGTTGTGGCCGAGTTGGCCTGGAAACTGGGACAGAGCTGTCACCCAGGTGCGACTGAACTGGGCCACTGAAACTCACACCGAGCTCCAGGTCTGCTCTTAATTATGGATGACAGTTCTACTACAGGCCTTCTAAACCATCCAACACCTGTAGGAACCGAAGCCAAAACAAAAACAAACACCCTTTACAGGTTATTTGCTTTTCCCAAACACTTAGGACAAATTATTCATGGTTTTATTTTCACAAGGCCAGATTACAACCGATTCCTCCTCTCCAGTATGAACAGTAAGGCTGTAATGGCCTCGAACTTTTAACCTTTTACTGATCACTAGTAAAGGTACCTTTCGTAATTACACCCTACATACTGTCACTATGTTTCACCACAGTGGGCAGTGTTTTGCCAGTCAGTGTGTTTTTACATTTGTAAGCCTCTTTCCAGACCTCCACTTTAAACAAGAATGTGTTTTTAAAGGACAACCATATTTAAGTCACAACACGCACACATGCAGGCGCACACACGCACACAGGCACACACACACACACGCAGGCATGCACACACACACGCAGCTTTGACAGAGCCAGAAACGCCCCGAGGATTAAAACAGGCCGATCCAGTTGAAGCTATGAGGCAGGAACCTGTGCCAGTCATTTCTCCAGTTTCTTTTCTCGCACCGATTGTCTTGTTTCTTATTTTAATATCCAACTTTGTTTGGATTTAACATTCTGATTTTCTCTGTGATTTTCTTGTAAACTCTTTTTCATGATACTATGATATGAGTCTTTTTGGTAAATGTGTTGACGTTATTATAAAATCACCTCTATCCACAGGCCCTGTTGTTATGAACTTACTTGTACTGAGCTTCTACTCCCTCTGGTCTGTCAGGGAGCAGCCTCTCACAAAACCGCTCCCTTAAAATCTGCTGAACCTGCACAGAAACATATATTATAAATAAACTACATTTTATTAGGTATATTTCAGAGTATCACACTGAAAAACTCACTGGCTGTTCATACACACACCTGTGTGATGCATTCCCCTATAGGCAGATGAGCATCTCTGGCCTTCCTCTTACTCATGATGACTGCAAAACGTGAACAAGTGGGAAAACAGGTCAACTTCAACATGCCACTAAATTCATTTTCAGCGGGATAATACTGACACTTTACATTGCAGTTAGGTGTCAATTAAATGCACTAACATGGTGGAAACAGCGGTTTTAATTCCAATAAATAACTTTTTTTTTCCCTTTTAAGTTTACGCCAAACGTAAGACTAATAATCACCGAAACGAAATAGCCTCACTTCAGGACATGTTTACAGTTGTGCTGTAACCAATGTTAGGGTCGATAACAGGTGAGGATAAAACACTTTTCAATTCGGCATGCAGCTGATGCAACGATACCAGTCTAATCTCATAGCTGCCTTTGACTGCTTATCTTACAATTTGGTCAAAAATGAATGTCTAAATAGATTTTATGTATGCCGAATTAGAAAGCGACTCATAAGTTTGAGAATCCGTCTCGGGCTGCATTCAAGGCTGAGATCATATCGACCGACAAGTCAGGAGAACTCAAAATTGTCATTTTTACAACAGAACTTCGGTGCTACACGCTTGCGACGCAACCCAGGGCTTTACTCGAAGATCTGCTCGCTAAAAGTGCGCTGAAGAAACACGAATGTTTTCCATTTCTAACTTTGATTACTTCTACCGTTGTGTAAGACAGGTGTCAGCTAGTCGAGCTTCTTTTCACACACACATCAGAACAAACATACCGGGAGTAACGAAGAGACGCCTCAATCTTCGCGGGAATACTCCTCGGCCAGCGATGACGACTTCCGGCTTTGACTATATCTGCTTTCTGATTGGCTGCGACTCAGAGCAACGCAGAAGAGAAACGCTGTGGTTGTAGAATTATATTATTCACACACACGCACAAAACCACCAAATAAAAAACGATTTAAAAGAAAAAAACATGACATATAGTAATGTGCAAAAGTCAACAATTCTTTCTTTATATTTTGTTACCAAACAGACAGGCTTCGTTGTATTGTTTTTAAAGTGGTTTTGAGCAATAGTTCTTGAGGCTTCCTGAAGGTCTTTGAACGTTTTTCTTTGGACATTGGCTGCCTTTTCACTTATTTTCGGCTTCGTCCTTGTCCCTGACCAATCTTTTGCTTGTTAAACCACTATGAATCATTCAAGCATAAAAAAGACTGAACCACTGTTGTGCAACCACAAAAACACATAATTTGTTCTAATGCCTTTAGTTGGATCGATGAAAAATGTCAAAGATAACACAGTTTGACAGACATTAAACAGTATTTTTGTACTAACAAAGATGATTCCTAAAAGCTATTAGTTGAAACCTTGGCATAGCACAACATGGTGTGCCCTAAGAAAATCTGAGGAAGCTGGACAAGTGGAGGGCTAAAGAGCTGTCAGCCTTCAAAAACAATCTACATCAGATGAACAGTATCTGAAAATCATGTCCTTAAAAACATGAAAGAATCCAGTAAAGAGCTGACACAGAACCATCTACTGTTCACTGAAGCCTCATCAGAAATGGTCTCAAGTACAGATGAAACTATGTAAGCACAAAGCTATTCAAATAGATCAATATTATTTACATAAATCCACAACAATTTTAGTCACGTTGTGGTTTAATAACTGTATCAGCAGTAAAGAGGACATTGCACAGAGGTTATATTTGAATGTGAATATTTGAATAACCCATTCAGGTGTGTACAGATTTTTGAACTTGTTTAAAAATATATAAATTAAAATGACAAAATATTGTTTTATTTTTCATTTCAATTTAAAATACAATATTTTTAATTTGGTATTATAACAAATGACGCATCCTTGTCTTGAGGGCAAGAGTTTAAAAAAATGTGTCTTTTTATGCTTTTCACGAATTTTACATGAATATGATTTTATTTGTTGAATTTTATATACATTTTATTGTTGAATTTGATCCTGCGCATTTCCGTTCTACAGCATTTACTGGCTATGAAATGAAAACAATATGATATTATACTATATATATCATTCACAATTTAAGTTTTCTAGATTACTTTTTATGTTATTTTTGTGAAATTAAAATAGCAGGATGCTCTTAAGAGATTTTCATCAGCATAAATGCTAAAAACAAGTCATTTTGGCCAGTTGTTATAGGTGGTTGCTAGGCAACATGATGGCGTCATAACATTTGACATAGATAAGAACCTTCAGGAGCCTAAGACATACTTGTGTGCCAAGTTTGGTTGTGCTGCTTGTGATCATGTAGGAGGAGTTGGTGGACAAATAAATGAACACACAGACAGATTTTATGTGTTATAGTAAGATATATAAGAAATAGTCTGTCGGCACTGAGAAAGACTACAATTATGTGTTATTATATATATTTATTTGTGAAACTATAACAGCCACTTCTGCTCTGGTTTGATAAAATTAGGAGGGATGGCTCATGTATATGTCTAAAAGGCCGCCTTCATGACAGCATCTTTTACTCACTGAAGCTCTGGAGACACTTAAACGCTTCCTGCGGCTTTTTGGTTGACTGATGAAAAGGAAAAAAAAAGACAGCAAACCGCCAGATATCTCGCAAATCGTCTCCCTCTCTCCGCTCACATTTAGCCTGTCACATTATTCTAAAATACGACCCTCCGCTCGCACATTCAGCCCTCTGTGTTTGCCCTTAAAAATACATGAAGCGCTCCTTCCTTCAGCAGCCCTACACTGAATTCATTTAACGTCTCCTCGGGTTTGACCTTCACACAAAATTCAGGGGTTTGCACCCTGAGCTGCATCTCGTCCTTGCTTCAGACGGCTGAGCTCATGTTTTCGTCAGCTTTTATGACCTTTATTTATCTCAGGAAATTATTTTGCTGAGTGTCTGTTTTTGCTCCACTGCCACTTTGTGTTGTATTTTTTGATTTTCTTTGCACGCAGCCAGTCAAAGTTAACCTTAATGAGTGTCATCTTGTTCATAAATATGAATAGTTTAGTTTCTGCTAAAAGATGTTCTTGTAATTAATCATTATCATTGCAGTTTGTAGCTTATGGTGTTAAACACTTATCAAATTACACTTCATAGACAGTATTTAACAAAATACCTGTAAGGTATTAGCAAAATAACTGGTAATGGGATTGTTTTTAATTAGGTGGTGACTTTTTTTCTAACCCTGTGAGTCCACATATTCTGAGTTTCAATATGTAGCCACTGGCTTCTGATCATTTTAGTACATTATGCTTAATATGTAAAGACCACCTTTTATTTTTCGACAAAGTAAGACATGGTAATGATAACGTTACAAAAGTTAAAACTTCTGTAAGAGGTCTTTATGTTAGCTTACCTTCTGCAACAATGACCCCTTCCCCCTAGCCCCCAAAAAGGAAAACAACAGTTGTACTAAATTAATTTCCTGTCACTTTTTCTAACTTTTAGAATTAATCAAAGTGATTATTTGGCATGAACTCAAACTATTTTGCAGATTAAATCAGGAGAACTTAAAGATCACTGTGTTCATTCCTATTGTTTGTGATGTGAGCCAGTCATGTCCTCCTGAGAACCAGCCTATTCATTTATGTCCTCTGTAATGGACATTTGTTTTTGGTTTATATCTTTTGAGTGATTTGAGAGTCCTGATGTACTAAATAAAGGACATCCTGGGCTTTCCACTGATATCTCAGGTGTTTGGGTGGCCTCTTTTAGCTCCAAAGAGGAAAGGAATCACAAAAATCCTTTTGCCTTGTCTTTATTCTTCTTTGCACAGATTCAAAAAGGTGATGGAATCATTCCTCTTACATTCTGGTCCGTGTTGACATGACAGCATCACAGAGTTGCTGCAGATTTGTTGGCTGCACATCCATGACGTGAATCTGCTGTTCCACCACATCCCAAATGGGCTGAGATCCGGTGACTGTGGAGGCCATCTGAGTACAGTGAACTCAGTGAACTCATTGTCATGTTCAAGAAACCAGTTTGTGATGATCTGAGCTTTGTGACATGGTGTGTTATTATGCTGAAAGCAGCCATCAGAAGATGGTACACTGTGGTCATAAAGGGATGGACATGCTCAGCAACAATGCTCAGGTAAGCTGTAGAGTTTCAGTGATGCTCAGGTGGTACTAAGGACCAAAAGAGTGCCAAGAAAATATTCCCCACACCGTTACACATCCAACACCAGCCTGAACTGTTGATACAAGGCAGGATGGAGCCATGCTTCATGTTGTTTACACCAAATTCTGGCTTGATCCTGAATTGTATTAGTGGAAGAAAGTGGACGGATGTAATCAAAGTATACAGAAGAGCATCTCTGAACAGGCAACATACTGAATGTTGATGCAGATGGTCTACGGCAGCAGAAGATCATAGCAGGTGACACTGCTAAGAACAGGAAACTGAGGTTACAGCTCATCAGAAATGACCACATTTTGTATTTTGTTACCAAGAAGGTTATGTTTTTAGTAGGATTTGTGTGTGTGCATACCACCATCCTGTCTGTAAACACAATAACTTCAAAAGTTGTGAATGAATTCTGATAAAACTTTGTATGAGTGTAGAGTGGGGTCATGTTAACAATCCATTCAAATTTGGCTTACATCCACCAAGGTCTTCAAGGTCAACTCAATGATGTATTGGTGGAAAATGGACTAAAAGCCTTATAACTTTGAAACTATGATATGTAGTGTCACTGTAGTCAACATATATTACTAGTTTTATTAATTAATATTCAATAATCATCAATTTGATTTGATTTTATGACTTTGCTATGCACATTAAAGTAACAAGTTACAACTGTCAAATACATAATAATCGAATACATGTACAATGTTCCATTTTTGGGAAAACAAAACCTTGTGATTAAAAGCTTTTTCCACTTCATATTTATTTAAATACATTTTTATTAAACATTGAAATGAACAGTGTCTGTGGTCCAAACTGTAATAACAAGAAATGATATAAAACAAATTTATGTACTTTTTTTTTATTGAACAGCAAGCAGAAATACTTGTGTGTGTGATTTCCATGAGGTCTTTAGGTTAAAGGCTTTATCTAATTCCAGTGATCTATAGTGTAAAAAAGTATATTAGTATGGAAAGATACTGAGGCAGTGAGGAAAAAATGAAAGAAGCACAAAACATAGTGACCAAAAACCATGAAAATCATGTGGGAAGACAAAAACAAACTCCAAAGGATTTAAAAAAGGGAAGCAAAATTGTTAATAATAAATAATAATAAGAGAAATTAACAGTCTTTTTGTCAGTCTCCAAATAAAAGCAACAATCTATTCAAAATACAGTTGGAAAATGAAAAAAAAAACCCCACAATGCATCTCAAATCCAACAGAATGAAAGTGAAAGCAGGGAGTTGTTTAGTATGGAAGGTTGTTTCCTGCCCTTGTAAGGCTTTGGTTTAAGTTTGAAACTCTTAAATTACTGACCATCTTGAAACTTTGAGTTACTTCTGAGTAACTCCAAATTTCGAGATACCTAACTCAGAATTTCACAAAGTTTTCATAAGTTGTTAGTGAGTATCTCAAAACACAGAGGTATCTTGAAATTTCAAGTTATTTCAAGCTTGAAATTTTGAGATGCATAACTCGAGACGTGAAATTTTGAGATACATAAATCTAAATTTTACGTTGATTTGAGTAAAGTTGTTAGCTTAGTTTTCAGTTTGTAATTTTGATTTATTATGTCTTAATGTTAAAATAAAAATCTTGAGATTTTGATTTATTCAGACCAAATTTTTGACATATATAATGTGAATACTTGCATTATGAACCCCAAATTTCACATTAGGTATTTTAAAATGTCACATTACTGACGGATTATTTCAAAATTTCAACTTACTCAGAAGTAACCAAAGGTTTTTAAGATATGTTATCTTGGAATTTTAAGTTATTAGCTGAAATTTTTGAATAACATAAATCAAAATTTTGAGTTATCACCTTGAAATTTCGAGGCTTTTGGATGGCAAAAAATATTCACTCTTTTACTGGCAGAAGAAAGCTTAAAAAAATTGGGAAAATGACACAATAATGAAGTGACTTTTAGTATATTTTTTTATGTGTCTTTCTGTATTTTTAACCACACAATGAATTTATTGAATTTTACCTTTTTTACAGAAACTTACATTATATAAAAAATGATAATATATTGGCAGCAAATGATCAGTATATTTTTTGTTTTGTATTTATTTTTGGTGGATGAGTATATACATGAGTGTATGAGTGTATATAGGATGACCTCAATGACCTACAGTACATTCGTAATGTACTGTGAAACGTTTCCATAGTCTTTAGGAAGAAAAATTATAAAAAATAAAATAATAAAAAATAAAACCAGTTCTATATCTCCCAGGATTAAAGTCAAATATGTGGAAAAAGGGATCAAATAGTTTTGCAGCCAATTCTGCCTCAGGGGTCCCTGGATGCCCCTCAGGCCTCAAAATGGGACCCGCCGGTTCAGGCTGTGACTCAGTATGAGGCCCCATCCCAACCCTTACATCCAGGTTACCCCTAACTTTTTCCCCTTTCTTTTTTCCCCTTTTGGCCATGCAGAGTTCGTGTATGTGAGGAAACGTGCATCACCTCTCCCATCTGCTGGCTGGTTGAGCTTGGCGCATGCGCAGTGCAGCTCTCCATCATTTCCAATATCCCAGTGTAGGAGAACCAGCAGAGGCAGAGAACTAATGGGTAGGCTGCTTATTCTTATTTTTCCTAAGCTTGCAGACGCACTGTTGCTCGCCCGTTTCGCTGTTTCGGCTCCGGTACGCATTCGCCGGGATGCCCGGGTAAGAACGGACAGTTTACGGTTTGATTTGACGCAGACAGAAACGTTAGTGCTTGAAAAGCGTCTCTCTCTCTCCCTCTCTCTCCCTTCTTCTTCTTCGCTCTCCCCTCTGCAAACGCAACGGGCTTGCACGGCTGTTAGCTAGCATGCTAAGCTAACCCGTGCTAACTCGGCCTTACCCCTGGCCTTGCCTGCCCCCCTCCCCCTTTGGCTCGAAACCTCAACGACCGGGCCTAGCTGCTTCTTCTCTCTCTCTTTTTTTTACTTCGACAATTTGAAGTCGGAACCCCGGGCCTGCTGGTCCCCGGCATGCACGAACCCAGCTCCGCGGTTCCAATTAAATGCTGAAACGTTATTAGCGTAGCCGAGCTCGTCCTAATTCATTTTCGTTACAACAAGCTAGCTAAGCTAACGGCAGCTAGACAGCTGACGCTTGGCAGGCTAACCCCCCAGCTAGTTCAGCTAGTTCATATACAGTGCATCAAAAAGGCAGTCAGACAGGACTGATCCCGCTTGTTGACACGGTCCCCTCTTAATGCGGAGGCCCCTCACACGATGGAGCCCGAGCTAATGGTTATTAAACCAACATTTGGCTCAGTTGATGAGCAGCCCCAGCTAATGTCCACCAGGCTAATTGGCTATTATCTAACGTTTAGGTTGTTTTGGTTGTGTACACAAGCGGTTGTCATCTTCCTCCGGCTTCGGGTGGGTAAAAAAAGTCTTGTCATTCAGGCTATGTGGCTGTCAACTTTGAAGGCTGCTGCAGGACAATATGGCTCATTTATCCCCGAAGCTTTCCTTAGCCAAATCCAGCAGGCAGGAGCTACAGCAAGATTTAAGTGCTGTGCTGAGAATTAATGGGTTTAATCTAGCCAGCGGTGGATATCTTATGGGTCAGGACAGCGTGTCTAACCTTTGTGGTGTTGCAGGTTTATGCTTAGCAAATAGAAGGTGCTTTGTGCTGGTAGCTCTTCACTTTCATGAAACTGGACAGCTGTAAATATAGATGGAAATTCACAAAAAAACCTTCATATTGAACATCTTCAGCACAGTCTCGCAGCAGTTTATGAATTAGTTGCAACCTTTAATCTATTGATTAGTGTTTCATGTACTGTACTCATGTACTGATTTGTGTCAGTGTACGGCAGATTAATGTTTTCCACTTTAAAAAGGTGAAAGGCAATAGAAAAGTCTTTAGCGGCTCCTCATTTCTGTATACTTTTCTAGGAAATGGGAAATGTGTGCAAACATAAATGAAGATGCAGTATATAAAAATGGACCTGTACAGTTCTGTACAGTTCTGCTGGGCTTGAATGTCAATATCTGGTGTGACCACCTTTACTCTTCAACACAGTCTGAACTCTCTTAGGTAGCGTTCTTGTCATTTCTTTAAGTAGTCTTCTGGAATAGTTCTCCAGGATTCTTGAAGGACATTCAAAGCTTTTCTTTGGATGTTGGATGCCTTTGGTTCTGTTCTTAGTTATTATGAGGTCCGGGCTCTGGGGAGGCCAATCCATGACTGACAGTGTAGCATTTTGTTTTCTTTTAGTGCACTGGTAGTGTTTTTGGGATCATTGGTGCATCAAAATCAGACTTCTCTGCATTCATACTTGTTTTACCAACAGTTTCGACAAGATTTCCCACATCAGTGGCTGAAATCTAGTCCCAAACCATGATAGAACCACTCACAGTTGTACCTCTCTTTACATACTGGCAACAATTTGAAACAAAAATGTCAAATTTGGATTCATCACTCCGTAAGACCCGTTACAACTGATTTTCCAGGCAGCCCTTTTGTGATTTTGCATAAGAAAATGACTTTAATATACTGTTCATCTGCTGTAGGCCTTCCAAGTCTTCTTGTGTCCTCTACTTGTTCAGTTTCCTCAGATTTTTTTTAAGGACATGTTGCACACCATGCTGAGACAAACCAGCTAATAGCTCTTTGGGAATCAGTTTGTTACTTTTTGAACCTGTCAGTTTGTGTTATTGTTGGCATTTTTCATAGATTCGACTAAATAAATAAGGAAAAACTATGACTGGACTGAATCCCAGTGGGGAAAAAAAAACATTAAATGCCCAAAGAAAAACTTTGGGAGACCTCCAGAAAGCCTGGAGAACTATTGTTCAAGCTTTAAAAAATAGCAAAGTCTGGCTCATCTGAAGCAAAATATAAAGAAATAAGGGGTGGCTGAAGATTTTCACAATACTCAGGTATAGGTTTAGGTAGGGCTGTTCGATATAACGATATATACCGGATGACGATATAAAAACGTCTATCGTTTAATTTTACGCTATCGTTTATTTTGTGGTGTCGCAAAATAAACTGTTTACAGCAAAAAAAAATTTTTATCGTTTTGATGGTCAATGTAGTGGCTATATTAATTTCTTAAAGTTCTCTCTTTCTCTTTTATTTAATATAACCACACTAGGGACGGACAAGCGCCTGTATTTATGCGTTGACGTTAGCAACAACGACAGTAAAACCATTGCATCACGTGTCCGCTTGTTTATTTTCCACATAAACCCTTCACAATAAAGCTCAAGATCCTGTTGAGACTTTTCAAAATAAACTGAATCACGTGAAAGAGTATGCAGAGTATTTTCGGATGAGAAGCAAAAAAGAGCCGCCAGGTGCTAAAAATAAACCTTAGACTCAAACGTTAGAGCAGGCTTTTCCCCGCAGCACACTGTGTAATAAATACTCACAAAGAAAACGGCGGCCGTTACAACTTATGTCTAAAAATGTATAGTTTCATGCATCGGTTAAAACACTCGACTCCAGGTACATGACGCCCAGCTGGAAACACTCCACGTAAGTCGAGCTGCCCGAGATTCACAGAATTTACAAAAAAAAATGTTAAATTTTTGTGATTTATATCGTCATCGGGACGATAGATGTCTTATATCAGGATATGAGAATTTGGTCATATCGCACAGCCCTTGGTTTAGGTACTAAAAGCTACTGTACAAGTTTAGAAATAATACAATACAAACACAATGCAAACATGAAATATACCATCTATTGAAATACATTGCTTATAAAGTTGTGCGACCTACCACAAAAAATCCCTATAATTTGTCTCTTTGTACATCAACAAATAAGTCTCTTTTTGTGACACTTTCATGTTTCGCTGTGAAAAAACTCTCAAAAACTGTCTGCATCTGAAAACCCTCTCAACATTTTTTCTTAATTAAGGGGAAAAAAATGACAATAAGTAGTTCTTTGAATGCACAGATATCTCATCTAAATAATGGGTAAGAGCATTTCTACCTGTAATTTTTCCTCTTCATATGTATGTTTACCTGGACTCTAATTTTCAGACTTTAATGGGATTAAAAGCCCAAACAGAATAAAAATGCTCCATATAAACACCTGACATCTGACGTAGGCTCACTTTGTTGTAATTAGGGTACTTTTTCCAATACCGATACACAGGCACCAACTTTCTGCTAATACCATGTACTAAAACAGTACTTTTGTTAATGAAACTGTCGTTCTTACTGTGAGGAACATTTGGGAAACTGTTATGTAGATATACAACAAATTTTTCTGGCACAACTTCACCTAATTCCAAGGTGCATGAAGAAGACAAAGATCTGATGACATGAAGACTCCAGCGACACTTAAAGTATTAGAGAATAACTTTATTGGTTTTATTTTAGATTTTATTGTATTGTCAAAGATTATGTAATTGCGTTTGGGGCTATGGCAATGCATTTGCGACTTTTACATCAGACTATTCCTAAATTAAAGACGTCTAAAAACAGTGGTATAATCTTTTTCATGCATTGACCTCATAAACTTGGTAAATTTTTTGCTGCGTTCTATCAGCTTGTGTCCTGCATCATAAATGCTTGTGGAGGTATGTTTCTCCAAGCTGGTGCTCTGTAATGACCTTATCTTTAAGAGTAAAAAGTGAAATAAAAAGTTGAAACAAGTGTACTTAAAACCATAAATATTCAATTCAAGGAGAGATTTGTGACTTTCACGTCAGTATTTTTGAAAATGTGCTCTATGGCTTTATTTAAATGTGGATGGAGGTATGTTTCTCCACAACTGCTAAATGGCATTGTTTTTCCTAGCTGAACTGGTCCTTTTAACTTAATTATATACAGACTATGAGAGTTATGAGCAACTCCATAATTTATGTTCTTTTCTGTCATGAAAATTTAGAGTTTAAAAAGAATTATTTTCGAAATACATTGGGCAGGGATAGCTCAGTAGGTAAAGTGGTCGCCCCATGATCGGAAGGTCGGCGGTTCGAATCCACTTAACGGCTACCCTGAGGTACCCCTGAGCAAGGTACCGTCCCTACACACTGCTCCCCGGGCGCCTGCTTAGTGGGCTGCCCACTGCTTCACTGAGTGAATGGGTCAAATGCAGAGAAAAACAAGTAATTTCCCCATGGGGATCAATAAAGTATCCATTATTATTATTATTATTATTATTATTAAAACAGAGAATGATAATTCAGACATACATGCAATATTCATAATTCTAACAGTTAAAAACAACACAATAATGAGGCACAACAATAAAAAGACCATTTTAATCCAATTTCAGACAGTTCATTAAATCATATGCCAAAAAGACTGAAATAAAAGACAAGATATTGAGGAAGATGAATGCATGATGTATTAGTGGCTTTGCATGTGCAAGGAAATGATGAAATAAACATAGTATGTACAAAAGGAAAAATAAATGGATTTATAACAAATCTCTAAAATCTCTCTCGCTCTCCATCTATCTATTTGTGAATAATTGTTGTGTGTGTGACATCACACAACGTTTTGTTCAGATTTGCCCACCTGTTAAGATGGAGATGGGATAAATGCAGACATATGCCATAGTCAAAATGTGCAAAATAATTATATATAAATGTAGTAGAGGCCACTTTGTGCTCCTAGTTAGAGTGAGCACTGCATGTATCTCTGTATGCAAGTATTTCTGCTAGAAAGAGAGAGGATGGCTGCAATTTTAAGAAATCTGCCAAATTTATACTAAACAAGCTGTCCATTTGCATAAAGGCAGCTTTTTTAAGTACTTTTTACCACTCCTAAAAAACAAAACAACAACAATTTTTCAAGCTGTACTGGTCCTCTTCAATGAGTTTATTATATACCAACTCTGTGAGTTAAGAGTAAGCCAATAATGGAAATAGCTGTGCTGAAAAGACTAAGAATTTCCAAATGCAGTGTTGTTCTTGTGTTTCATTTTTAAAATTATTGCTAAATAGGTGGACAACAAAAGGAAAATGCTGTTGTTAAAGTCACATATGCATAAAGTATTCATGACTATTCAAGTTTGTCAGATACTGCATAGAGAAGACCTTTGGAAGGGTGTTTCTCCTCTTATGAAAAAAAAGGGTTTCTGTGATTATTAATAAACTCTTTAGTGATTAAAATCAATGGTGGGCACATTGGTGCCAAAAGACCATCCATATCTGAATTTCGGGATTTTTATTCAAGCATCTGCCAAAAATATGAAATTAAACAAAAAAGCTGTTGAGAAAGACGAGTGGATGACGTATTTGTGACTTTTACAAAGAAAGCAGTGTAAAAGATGCTTTTCACGTTTTTAAATTTGCTGTTCTGGTAGCTTGATAAAGACTCTTGTGGGCTTTTTACCACCAGGAATTTTTTTATTTATTTTTTTGTTAAATTGTGAATAACACAAAAAATCCTGCTGATGTCTATTCTGGGGGGAAAAAATTGTTCACTTCACCTGGGGTCATGCTTTCAGTCGTGACACTGCCACTGCTCTTCCATAGATTCTCATTTTAAAATTAAAAGCCAGCATCATATAAAAAGCAGACTCTGGCATCTTTATCCCCTCACCACTCAACCAGTTACAGCAGGATGCTGGAGGTCTCTTTGTGTTCAAAGGGAGTTCTTCCTCCCTACTGTTGCCCAGTAGGGATCATCGGATTGTTGGGGTTCTCCCTCTAGTACTGAAGGGTCTTTACCTTACAATACAAGGAGGCTTATTGTGAATTTTCAGTCTACTTTTAGCCTCAAATACAGATGAGGGGTTCATGCTGTGGAGCTCCAAACCTCCAGCGTTGCCTTCCCGCTGCGTTTTCCACACCAGTTTCTCTCAGCAGCCTCGTGTGCTTCCTGTAATGAGAAAATGCTCACTCACTTGTTAATGGGGTTTGACTTCATCTAGTTTTTTGTTTGTTGTTTGTTTGTTTTTTTACAGTTGAACTGATTGGTTGAAATCAACCTGTGCAGACGCACATTTTACTTTGCCATTGGTTATGTCAGACCCTGTGTAATACCAGTAAGACTAACGGATCATCTATTTTAATGCTTCCGCTGGACTGTGACTGTGCTCCCTTGATTTTTACAGTTCCCAAAACAACTACTCCACCACTGTTATCTCTTCTAATTGGCTTTATTAATTTGTCACTCTGCAAAGACCTTAAGTCTTCCAGTGGGTTATGTGCTCCATTCAAACTTACCAGAGTCCAAATGCTGGCAAACTGGCGTTGCGTGCTCCTAAAGTCGTTTGGAGCTCATGTTCTGACCTGAATTGTGAGTTGGCGAGTAAATGTTGTCGGCTCCTAGATAAAGGTTTTCCTCTTTCTCCTTTTCTTGTCCCGATGACTAAAGATCGGTCAGAGACAGGTTGTCGTTAGAGTTGAGTGAAAGTCCAGCTCAGGCATGAACAAAGCAAAGAAATCTACCTCTTGACCTAATAATGAAATGCACACAGGCCACTTTGTCTGATCATATTCTTTAATATTTGGACACTGACGGAGAACGTTTTCATTTACATAAGCTGCCATCTTTAATGGACCACAAATTTAGTTACTCGAGGATCTTTGGCTGTGTTTCTGCTCGTCTTTTTTTTTCTTTAATGTGATTTCTTATCTAAAACAGTTTGTAATTTTTTTTACTTATTTCCTATTGAGGGTGCATTTCTTCCTTTTGTACCACATTAACTTTTTCCCTTTCTTGTTCTCTACTGTTTTGGTGACGTGTGCAGCTGGATTCACTCCAAACTGTAAAATTCCCATCACATTCAAGTACATGCACTTTTGGATGTGTGAGATTGACCTTTCTGGGTTTTTCCATACAAATCTGAGTTGGCATATTTAAAAAGGGGTTGCAACATTTACCTTCATTTTGTGAATACTTTCAGTTACAGGTCCTCAGAGTAGATAAACATAGTTTGAAATCTGCCGTTTTTTTAATGTTTTTTTAATTTTATTTTTACCAGCCCTGATAGCTCAGTAAAATAAATGACCATATGGCCAAATGTAATACCTTTAACAGCTAGAAACAAATTTGAAGTCAAAATAAATACAATCAAGTAAAATTATTATAGATTTCAATGAAAACTTTGAGTAATAACAGAGAAAAAGTTCATGGAAAATAAAACAGAATACAATTAACCTACTAAACGCACTAGTGGAAAGTGTGGTGCAAGAAAGCATGAAGTTGTGATATATACCTTTCATACAGAACCTAATTTTAGCAAATATTCACTTCTGAAAATCTGGATGGCGATACTTTAAAGAAAAAAGTAAAAAATTATTTTCATCCACTGTTCAAGTTTTTGCTTGAGGTCTAACTTTATGCACTATAAGTTGAGAGATTTCCTCTCATATCTCTCTTCTATGGTTTAAGGAGACAAAGTAGGAAAACGAATTTCAAATACGTGTCTCTGTCCTTTTTTTTTTTTCCATCCACAGTTGGTGTATTTTATACAACTGCATTGGTTTGACTGCTAGTGTTTGATCTCAGACAGTCCAGCTTGTAGCAGTTTTATCCACCTCCTCCTGCATCTCTATGTAGCCGGCAGAGCAGTAGGTGGCAGGGTGCACCTTCACTGTTCCCCAAATTCACATCAGGAGTTAGACAGGTAGAGGTAGCTTTAGTAGGTGTGCTTTATTGAAGGCTGGGAGCCTTTATGCATCTTCCTCATTGTTCTCTTCGTGACCACCACTGCTATAAACAGCTGGCAGGAGAAAATACAAACAGCCCGAGATGGTGAATCATACTTCTTGTGTCTTCCACGTGGTATCTCCAGCTGCTGCAGCCATGATGTGCAGTTATGTTTCGGGAACTCAGCTCTGCTGTCACCTATGACTAAGAAAACACACTTTCATCATGTTCAAGCAGCAAAGGAAACACACAAAAATGGGTTTCATTTCCTTTTCCCGCTGTTTTTTGTACTTTAGGTTTAAGGAAATCCTCTGTAAAAAGACACGTTTTTCTTAACCCTCCTGGTTGGGAGTCCTTGCTGACAGCGAGGACATTACTTGACCACTTGGAAGACGTCGAACTTGTAGATTTTAACCTAGGTGGATAGAAATTTACCATTCCTGTGATATCTTTGGTGAAGTTGTAGCCCTCAAGCTTTACAGTCTACCAGAACACAGCATTTGTTTGGGACAGCATAGCATATGCTGTATTCACATGTACCCTGTTTTTTGTAGTGCAGATGTGTACTGATACTACTGGTATGTGCATTAGCATGGCTGCTAATGACAGCAACTTTCATGTAGAAAGTTGTAGTTTGGAATAGGGCTGCTCAATTAATCGAATTTTAATCTTGATTACGATCTGGGCTTTCAACGATCATTAAAAATGACTGAGCCGATTATTAGCCCCTCCCTCGTGCTTTACTCTCGCGCTGCTCCGTGTGGGAAATCGAGCGCACCTCTTTGCATTTCGAACACGTGTCACAACAATTAAGAGCAGCGGTCTCCAACCTTTTTTGCGCCACGGACCAGTTTATGCCCGACAATATTTTCATGGACCGGCCTTTAAGGTGTCACGGATAAATACAACAAAATAAAACTAGTACAGGTACCGAAATTTTTTTTTATTCATAACACATGTGAAAAGACCCAGGAAAACTGAGTAAACGATAACGAAATAACGCTGAAAACCGATAAAAACCCTAAAAACTATACATTTCACACCTGAGCCTCAACTCTCGCGGCCTGGTACCAAACGACTCACGGACCGGTCCGAGGCCTGGGGGTTGGGGACCGCTGATTAAGAGGACCCGAGGGAACCTCGGAAAGCTAAGCAGAAGTTATTTGGAGAGGAGAGTGACTGCCGTTGGTTGAAAAGAGAGGTAAAAAAACTTCAGTGGTGTGGAAACATTATGCCCATATGGAAAAGATATATATAAATCTTATAAAGTTTATATCTGTCTTGTGTGAAACTTGTATGAAAAGCATATAAGAGTGAAAACAGATATAAGATCCCTTGAAAAATTATATAATGAAACTTGTATGTTTTGGATACTTACTAAAACAATGTATGAAAGTAATGAGAAAGTGGCCACTTTCATGAGTAAATCATATAAGTTTTTACTATTTCTTTTCCATATGGGTGGGTTCGCGGAGTCAGATGTGGATCAAGTAGACATAGGCTGTGTCCCAATTCAGGGTCTGCACGCTTGAAGTACGCATTTTAAGTGCGGTTACGTCATCGCCACGCGACGACTGCTGTCCCAATTCGAAGTGTACTTCAAATGCATACTCCAAATGCGCCATCGATTTCCCCAAATATCAAGCGTGGTCCGGTGCACGCTTCGTGGTCCCATATATCCCACAATTCATAGCGCGGCGGTGGGTGTGGAGAATTTTGCTGTAAAACACGGCAGAAGGGAGCGGCCGAAGAGGGTTTTTTTTTCCCCCAAACTTTATTGAACGTATAAAGCGAACAGTCAGTCATTCCAGTTCAGTTTGTACAGTAGACATACAAGGCAAATAAGAGTAACAATATACAGTACAATGAAATAATAAGGATAAATAAAAAAAGAAAAAAAAAGGGGGGGGGGATGTGACAGACTTCATAACAACTTTGTACTTGAAAGTTGTGACATCTCATTCGTTAAACATTTCTGAATGAATTTCCCTAATAAGATGGAGCGGCCGAAGAGTGAACTGTCAAAAGTACTGAATATGACGTCACTTATTTATGTGCGAATGTTTAATAATTAAAGTCAGTCATATATCCACAAACACAACAATCTGAAATATATATATCTGACAATACTATAATATTGGCCATATTATATTTACATTACCACAGTGAGATGACTTTAGTCTCATGAACAACATTAACTAATTGTTATTTACTAACTAATCTTAAATGACTGTTCAGCACAGAAATGAAGCCCAACAATCATGTTTTACAGTCCCGTGGTCTCAGCCTCAGATACTCAACTAATCAAAGTGATGTCATGACAAAAATGAATGACTAACAAAACATTTTTCTCCTTCATTTCTGTCAAACAAAGCTGTATGTTCCCTGTCTCGCGGTTAGTATCATGGTTGCTAGGCAACCTGAACAGCGCGACGAAGCGTATACCGTCCTATTTCACAAGCCTCTCACTTCTGCACTTCTCGTACTTATAGTATGCACCGTACGTAGTGCGCGTACTTCAAGCGTGCAGACCTTGAATTGGGACACAGCTATAGTGTGTAAACTTTGCTACAGTGTCGTAGCTGCACCACAGAGCAACACTGCAAAGTTCACTAAACATAGATGTTTACATTTTTCATTTATTTTTTATATTGCAAACATTTGCACTGTTATCAGTATTTGCACACTATTTTATATTATTTTTTGACAATCTTTAAAGTCATTATTCAATACATTGTTATTGTTAAATAAATATCGTCAAATAATCGAGATCTCAATTTCAGTGAAAATAACCGTGACTTATCACTTTTTGCCATAATCGAGCAGCCCTAGTTTGGAAAGCATGTAAATAGTTTGATATCAGTTTGAGAAAGATTTTTTTTTTTTTTTTGTTCGTCCATGATTGCCAAGACTTGAGAGAACATTTTTCGAAAGTCAAATGTGGTTGTCCATAATAATTATATGTGTGGTTTGAGAGAAATTGATAAAATCCTGTTTACGTTTGATTTTTTTTTTTCCCTTAAATTTTATATTTATGCAGGGTTCAACATAAAAAGTGGCCGAATCTTTGGAGCCAGTAATCATTAGTTTTTAATGATTAGTTTTTATTACCGTCAGTATTTTCACAATGAAATGCCAATGGAAATCAAACCACCCATATGGATTGTTTAAATGTAACAAAAAACTGTTTTGTTTGTTTGGTTGTTATTGTTTTTTAACTGCTTCCATCTACTTTTTACACGGCAGCAGCTTAGTAATTTAAGTAGAAGCTAAAATGGAAAATGGAAACTGTCTGCTTGCAGTTAAACTGATCTTTGTCCATCCAACGGCTGGAGCCATGGACTGGTCGCCAATCTGGCGCAGACTTAAAACACTCAAACCAGAGACAACCATTCACAGTCACACTTATGGGCAATTTAGAATCATCAATTAACCTAACCCCTATAACGGCATGCCTTTGGACTGTTGGAGAAAGCTGGAGTACCCAGAGAGTACCCACGCAAACACGGGGAGAACGTGTGAACTCCACACCGAAAGGCCCCAGGCACGTGGTAGAATCGAACTCAGGACCTTCCTGGTGTGAAGCAGCACTGCTAAACACTACCTGATAGATCTCTAAATCTGTAAAAATTTCTTGTAAACTTGATGCAGGCTAACAGCTGCCTCTCTTTTAGAGCCTATGATGTATGATTTTCAAGACTGGTACAGATATTTAAAAATTTAATCGACCAATACTTTGTTGCTCAGTTAGATGAAGACAAAACAGATTCCCCTAACGTTTGTTATGTATATTTATTTTTAACTCCTTTACATGCATTTTACTTTACGTACTAACTGCAGTGGAAGTATCAGTCTGCTAATAAATGACATGTTATTTTTATGCGATAAGCTAACAGTACGTAAAGTAATTTTAATTGGCTTTATTTTGGGGGAATTTAAAGTGATCGACCTGCCCCAGTGGGGGGGTAACTGTTAACACTGTTATTGTTATGTAAGCTTTTGTAATTCATGTGGTATGACTGCAGCATGCCTTAGAGATGATCCCAAAAAACTGATCCATGAAGCTAGTTCGTGCATAAGAAGAAATTCTAAAGAAGGGTAAACCAAAAATAAGAAAAGGAGTAGGATTGTGTTAAGCGAATAAGATTAACTGCTGATCAAAATAATAGAGGTGGGAATCACCATACATCCCACGATACGATATTATCACAATACTTAACGCACAATACGATATTATTGCAATTTTTTAAAAATATTTTGCGATATTCAGATTCTGTACATAAAGGTAAACTTTATCAATAGTCATTTTATCTAATATCAAAGTCTCGCACTCAGTCTTTCTCTCATTTCAGTCAGTTTTATTGTTGACAAACTTGAACGGTTTGTATTACAGTCTAGTCCAACTTAACTGAATGCAACCATCTGGTACAATTATAGCTATTCTGAACTATGCAATTTATGAAAACTATGCAGCCCCTTCAGCAACTGAAGAATTTGAAAGTAAATTAAAACAAAATATAATTTTACATTAAATAAAAAGGTTTTAAACTTAATTAAAATAAAACATGTCTTAAATTAAAATAAGTAAACTGTCATGTTTATTGCTGCCAAAAAAAAGTTAAATACATTTGGACAGTGAAGGAATGTCAGGATTCTTGCTCAGAAAAAGGATCAACATGCTCTGAAGTCAGAGCGTGTTCCAGTCCACAAAAACTTTTTTTGTAACAAAATATCGATTTCTGCTGTCCCTGTATCGATACATTATTAGCAAACAAAATATCACGATACTACACAGTATCGATTTTTTCCCCCACCCCTACAAAATAATCATGCTTATGAATTTTTGTGTTGTAGAGTAGCTCTCGGTGGTTGGTAATTTAAAAGTGTTTGATTGAGATCAGGCCCATGATTTTACGAGTCTGCATCTTTCCAATTTGAGGGAATAATACAAGAGAGCATGCCTCAAAAAAACAGCATTTATAAAAGCCAAAGATGTCTTCAAATAGCAACGCTGCACTGGGCTCCTACAGGGAAGCATAATTCATTTTTCCCTCCAGTGTGAACCCAACGGTAGAAACGATGTCTTCTCTAGACTTAGACTTATGTTAAATTAGATTTTAACTATGCAACAGAGGTTTCTCCTTTTGCTGTCGTGTCTTTTCAGATAAACTGTGTATGTTTAACTGCCACCTCTTTCTTTTCTTTCTTTCTTTCTTTTTTTTTTTTTTTAAACCGTTCTTCCTCTGTGGTGGTGTCACTGAGTTTGGTCTCAGTTATGAGTCAGCAGCACCAGCGGCTGAGAGGAAGCTTTGCATGGAGCTCCATCACTCACAGGCTCTATTCAGCCTGATTACCAGCTTTGACGGGCTTCTCCTACTGTCTGATAGGGAGACGGGGGGAAGCTGACAAAACTGCTGCAGTTTTTTTTTTTTTTTTTTTTCTTTATATAGACTTGAATGTTGAGGCAAGATTAAAGACCTGTTGTTATGAAAGCGGTTAGGATAAATGAAAGCATTTTCAACAATCAATTGCTGTGTAAACCTTCGTCTAATATTTAGGCGATTAAGCTACAGACTCCTAGTAAGGATACTGGTATTGGTTCTGGTACCAAACAGCTGATGTTGGTTTTCTTGCAGCGAGATGTTACTACTTCTAGTAGCCAGGCTTTCTTTGCATTAGCTCGCTTGACAAAACGTAAAACCCCAGTAAGAGTTAATGTGTATCACAATGCTGGTTATCACCTTTCTTTGTTAAGACCTTGATTATACTTTGCTACAGACATGGACCATTGGAGACTCGAGAGCTGAGCTATAATTCCTGTTCCATTTCTTAGAAGGTCGCAGAATAACTCAAGTTTTCTGGCTCAAGTTTCTGAGCTGCAAAGAGGAGTTCATCTTGTCAAGAACAGTCGTGTATTCATGAATTAATATTTTTTGTCTCCCTCTTGGTGAAGTCATTGATTTGTAATCTGTACATTAAAGCTTTGAAACTTTAAACTTGCTTTAAACATTAAAAGCTAGTCTTTTGCTTGCGGTCTGACTCCATCTCATAGCCTGAAGACCCAAAATTAACTACATTCTGGTCTACATCATGTTTGCAGACTGTTTGTGGATTTTGCTTGTATTAAAAGCACACTTCTTGTCATTCTGCATTTTTATTGGTCCACTATATGTATGTCACATTACAGCAAGCACCAAGGCTCCCCCGACGGGCATGCTTGCGCTGTTCTTTGACGGGTAACTGTCCTTGCATTGCGCAGTGGTGCTGTTGTTGTGTTGAAGGTGAAAGACCTTTAATAAAGTATGCACCTTGGTTTTACTATTACTTTTACTCAATATCCTACTCATAGACCAAGAACTCTTTATAATCTGTGGTCAACTATAATTCCCGGACTCTTAGTAGTACATTTACAATTGCTTTGGTCTCTGAATGATAGCAATAGTCATCATTAATGTCTGTGAAGGTTCTCAGTCATCCAGGTCATCGTAGTCAAAGGAGCTTGCAAAGAAAAGCATCTGGACTTCTTTAAGTTGCTTGAAGATGTTTCACCTCTCATCCGAGAAGCTTCTTCAGTTCTAAGGTCAAATGGTGGGGAGTCCCAGATTTAAACCTAGTGGGAGTGACCCCCCAAAGAGGGACAAAAGGACCCCCTGATGATCCTCTAATCGCCTGAGCCAAGGTGTGAAACTGGGTGTGGGTCACAATCAGCCAGGGTTTCTAATTTTGACCATAATTTACAAGGTCAAATTAGTGTTTTACTCAGTATGGCTTGAAATTGGTGTCTGAGCACATAAACTCATCAGGAAAATGTTTTCTGAGGTCACTCTACAGATGCAAGGGGTTTTCTTCCCCTAGACTTCTATAGGCAGTCCTCTTTGCAGAGTCAGAGAGTTCGCCTCCTAATGCTCATTAAATAGAATGCAGTTGTAAGACAAATCTGCATCGGCTTCACTTTTCAGAGCCAGGAGCTACAGATATCTCTTCCAGCTTTTTGGGTCAGGAACCAACTGATATCGACATATCAGAGTGGCCCCACCCTAATTTTAACTGTCCATTGAGCCACGAGAAATTATTTAGATATAACTGCAGAGTTTTGTTATTCCCTGTATTTCCCCGTATCGCCCCAAAGTAAATTAGAGTGCATCATGGGGGTTAAATTTCTTAAATTAGTTCTGAACAATAGGCTTTGTGGCTTAGATATTACCTTTTTACTCTCCCCTCCAAAAAGAGGGAGTATGTAATTAGTTCCGTTTGTCTGTCTGTGTTTTTGTTAGCAGTTTAGTCTTCACAGTTTACAAGATATAATTTTCAAATTTTATGTGATGGTAGATACCAACAACAGCTCAAGCTGATTTAATTTTCATGAAAATCAGGTCAAGGTGACACCAAATTTTTAAAAAACTTAAAAACTTTATATTACCCACAATTTCACAACAATATACTAGGCCTTCGGGTACATGAGTACCTGGATTGGGTAATTATTTGGCCTTGACCTTCATTGTTAGCACCCAAGGTAAAACTTAAACCTGGATACAAAAAATTTTTAAAAAATTAAAGAAGGAAACCATATCAAGTATAATGTTTCATGAACGGGCATGGGGAGGGCTGTACAACGGACTTTATCTTTTCAATGCAACGCCCTGCAGCTGAAGCCCTTGCCCTTCGGGGGAGTTGCGCTCTTGATGTGCTTTTGTTAACTAAGAAATCATTTTCTATTAGGGCTGTACGCCTGTTAAATATTTTTGATGTGTAATTCTTTGTTTCTTGTTCTTACACCTCTGTCTTTTCTCCTCTGCCCTCAAAGGAACCATGGGAATACCACTACCCAACTGCATTTGGGAACCAATATGTTGAACATGGTCCGCAACATGTCCGCCTGAGGGGAGCCTGTTCTGGGCGGTGAGAGACAAATGGTGAAAAATTAAAAGTAAAGCGACTCTCCCCTCAACGCACAGCCGATTCCTCACCCCAACCCCCCACCCCTCCTCCTTCTCCCCTCCTGAGTCGGATGGCTCCGAATGACGAGCTGCAGTAATGGAAGTCCACCCGCCGTTCAGCACCGTGGCCATGAAGCAGCTCAAAGGGTAGGGTCTGCCGTGAGCTCGCCTCACCCTACCCACCCTGCACCCCCATCCCCCATCAGCTCCACCTGAGAGCACACTCCCACTCTGAAGTGAATATTCATCATCCTGAACCCTCCCTCCTATCGCCACCTCGGCCACGGCTTTGGAAGACAAACATGACGCGCATTGCGAAGACACTGGTTGATGTCTGATATATATACCTCTGAGGTGTCGAGCGTAAAACCAGCGGAGCAATGAATGGCGGAAAGGACTGCGAGGCAGGAGATGAGAGGCAGGCCGTCCCTGTCCAGGTCCCCATTGGCTGGCAGCGCAAGACAGAGCATGGTGGAGGGGTCGTGTACATAAGGTAAGAAAATGAGATCAAAACCATCAGAGATTTCAAAGCAAACATGGCTACAGATTAAGAGAAATATATCTGTGAACCACTGCACATGTTCAGTACATTTAGACTGAAAGCTGTTTAATAAAATGTTTAAACTAATTATGGGCATGAATGTCATGATAATTTCTGGCTTTTAATGATTTCTTTAAGCTGTTCTTTGTTCTGGAATGATTGTATAGCATACATCTTTAATGACTTGATAAAACAAGTACTGGGTGCCCAAGTTTCAATTTATTTTGTATTTTCTCTAATCCACACACGGTCAAAAGTATATATAAATACAGGCTCTGTTATACTGTCTATATACTTGCATATATAGGGGATTTGGGAAGGCCATTTCAGAAACTTAGTTACATCTGAAATCCAAGTTTCATCCATCCACTTTTGATTTTTATCCACTTTGTGCAGTGCACCTTTACCACTGTCAGCAAAACAGGCCCAGAGAATGATGCTACCACCACCATGCTTGACAGTTGGTGCAGTATTCTTGGGTTTGAAAGCCTCATCTTTACTCCAACTATAACTCAAGGCAACGATATAAGTTCAATTGTTGTCTTGCCACATAATAAACGTTAAAAAAAGAGGTCTATATTGGAGCAGGGGTTTCTTTCTCAATTGGCACCCTCTCTGGTGTTCCAGAGGTTTCCAGTTCATGTCAGGCTTGAACCTTGGTAGTTTCTGTGCTGTTTCTGAAGATCCTAGCCAATTTCCTGTGTGACAGTTTGGGTCTTTTTCCACATCTGAATAACTTGTACTTACAATTGTTTGAACTGATGATCTTCGAGTCTGCAGTTATTTAGACCTTCCTAACTTGTGTAAATCTACAATTCTCCTTCTTAGATCTTCAGTGAGTTCCTTAGACCAGCGGTCCGCAACCTTTTTTGCACCACGGCCCGGTTTATGTCTGACGACATTTTCACGGACATTCAAGGTGTCGCGCATAAATACAACAAAATAAAGCCAGTACCATTACCAAAAAAAGAAGATTTATTCATAAAACATGGAAAAAGACTCAGGGAAACAAAGTTAATGATAAAAACAATAAAAAATGACGATACAAAACCGATAAAAACCCTGAAAACCATAAATTTCACACCCGAGCCTCATCTCTCGCGGCACGGTACCAAATGACTCACGGATGAGGCCCAGGGGTTGGGGACCGCTACAATAGACTTCCCCCACTGTTCTGAGCATTTGTAAGTCCAATAAGGGCTGTTAAACAAATCCTTTCCGTGCTGCAAAGAAATTACCAGTTTTAGTCAATTGTGATCACTAAAAAGAAAAAGCCAAGTTGAGACATCATAGAACCTTCAGCACCACTTATTAAAAGATTTTGAGCCTGTATGTATATGTTTGAGCCTGTGTGGATTATTAAAAAAATCCAAACTTGTTTTGCCCCAAATTACCATGACAGTCATGTTCTTAATGAGTGTATGTGTGGGGCTAAATGGCTGAAAGTCTAACCCCTGGCGTCCACCAATCGAGTATCAGTCTTTTTAAATCAATCTTAAATTGCATCATTTTGTTCCTATAAGAGTCAAGAAGAAATGAAAATTGTCGCCACATCTATCAGCTCATTATTACCACTAGTCTATATTAGGGCTGCACGATTAATCGTTAGAAAATCGCGATCTCGATTCATACTTATGTGCGATCTCATTTCCAAATGACAATGATTTTTTAAAAAAAGAAAAAAAAAAGACGGCGATTGTACCGCATTTTGGTCCGGGACGTAATCTGCATGAAAACAAGCGCTCACTCTTCCTGCTCAACAAATGACAAGGGCGGAGCCTTATACTACGTGATACAGAAGCTGTGCCATGTGATGCTAAAATTAGCAGGGAAAAAACAACGGAGAGCACGTCAGGGATGACGAGAAAGTGACAGGAGAAAATCTGTCCCGGTCAACCACCCAAACATCAACAACGGGAACCTTATACAGCGCTTCCCCATACCTGTCGAACTCCCGCAGGCACAAAGAAATTACGGAGGCTATCACTTATCACCTGACCAAAGATATGGCTCCCATCAACACTGTGCAGAACGAGGGATTTAGGAAAATGATCAACACCCTAGACAAACGCTACACAGTGCCGTCCCGCAACTCTTTTTTTCTATTGTTGCACTACCTGCTCTATACACGCAGCGTCGAGCAATGGTGGAGACAGAATTTCAAGCAGTACAACATTTTGCAGCAACAACAAAACGTGAGACATTTGTTGTTTTTATGTTTATTTATTGTTTTTATGTTCAGTCTCAACTGTTACGAAGTTGATGTGCAGTTAATAAGTGCAATAAATATTTATACTGGAAAAGAAAATCGTGAGAGAATCGTGATCTCAATTCTAAGCCAAAAAATCGTGATTCTCATTTCATGCAAATCGTGCAGCCCTAGTCTATATCATGACTAAAAGTGTGTTCACGAACAACGGAGGTGATTGATGTCATGTATCAAAGGTAAGCGTCAGGTTTTGGTCCCAGTCATTTGAATTCAAAAAGCACCCAGCAGGCTTGTTTACTGTGCACACAGGGTAGAGTTTCTCTAACTGATCGATGAGCAGAAGCATGGCAACTCTTTGATGATGATGCTTCCTGTGTCCAGTCACAGTCACCTGATTTAGTTTCCATTTGGCATGAACTAGACACACAAATTTCTCCACTGATCAGCCCACGGACACAGGTAAGCTGCAGACAGTGAAATGACTAACAAAGCGACTGCTACTCGTCGGTCTCCTCCGATGAGTCGAATCCTTGTAGGCTGTGACTTGGTGTCCTTCCCGGCACGTGCGCTCACCAACCACAATGAACCGAAGCAGTTGGCTGGTGTCAGGTTTATTTTGGGTGTTGGAAAGAATCCTGTCTGTGACCGTGGCCTGATACTGTCACAGCACACTTGTATTTGCTGATGTTCTTTTACATTTGAAAGCATGCTTTTGCTTCAGGGATGACTCCTTTTATTATTACATGGGCCACATGCAGGCTAATTTTATCTCAAGCTGCCGCGACTAGTAAGAACATTGCATAATAACCTATATGTCTAAGTTTCTCCTTTCTTTAACCAGTGTAAAGATACAAAGGCATATTAGGCCTAGATTAAAAACAATTATCACCCAGAAACCGAATTTGTCCTGTGCATGTGTTCCATCCTTTCACAATAAAAGTACTTGATTGCGTAGCTTCTGTACACAAAATGGCTCACAGAAGTGTACTGAAGTATTAGATACACTTTGCATAATGTGTGCCTCCAGAACTGCCATAATGCTTCATGTCATAGATTAAACAAGGCACTGGAGAATTTGATCCATATTCAGAGATGCTCTTCTGCACATCTGGGTTGTAATGAGTAGTTGTTTGAGTTACTGCTACCTTCCTGTGAGCTTGAAACAGTCTGGCCTTTCTCCTCTGACCTCTGACATCAACAAGATATTTTCTCCCAGAGAAATGCCGCTCACTGGATAATTTCTGTTTTTTAGGTCATCTTCTCTAAACTCTAGTGATGGTTTCTGAAATACCCAGACCAATAACCTTGCCACATTAAGTCACTTAAATCACCTTTCCTTTACCATTATGATGCTCATGTTGTCCTGACTATGCCTAAATGTAGCAAAAAAGGGGAAGCACATTATTAAGACAACCACATTTTCACAATTTTCCTTGAGGAAAGACAAATGAAGAGAAAGTAAATGACAATAATGACTGGGATGTGCTCCTGAGCCCACATGGTGAGGACATAGAGGGGGCGACACACTGTCTTACAGACTACCTCAACTTTTGTGTGGACACGGTCGCCCCTGCTAAGACAGTACGGTGTTATCCTAATAACAAACCGTGGGTAACACAGGAAGTCAAAGCTGTCCTCAACATGAAGAAGAAGGCTTTCAGGAGCAAAGTGAAGGAGGAGATGAAAGCAGCACAGCGGGAGGTGAAACGCTGCCTGAGGGAAGCAAAGGACACCTACAGGAGGAAGGTGGAGCAGAAGTTGGAGAGGAACAATATGAGGGAGGTCTGGAATGGTGTGAAAACCATCACAGGCCACAACACCAAGAAAAGCACAGTGGGGGGGACTGTGGAGAAGGCAAACGAACTCAACAACTTCTTCAACAGGTTTGACCAGCCCACAACCCCCCCACCCTCACCCTCACCTTCACTACAGAGTCCAATCCCCACTCTCCTACCTCCCTCGCTTCCCCCCCTTCCTGACACCATGACACCCCCCTCCTCCAATCCCTCTCTCAGCAGCAAGACATCTCCCCCCCTCCCCTCCTCCCAAACATCTCCCAGTGTCACAGTGGATCAGGTCAGGAGACAACTGAGGAAGCTTCGCCCCAGAAAGGCAGCAGGCCCAGACAAGGTGTGTCCTAGGATGCTAAAGGCGTGTGCTGCTGAACTTGGGGAGCCGCTACAACGAGTCTTCAACCTCAGTCTGCGACTGGGGAGAGTGCCCGCCCTATGGAAGACATCCTGCATCGTCCTGGTCCCCAAAAAGAACCGGCCCAATGAGCTGAATGACTTCCGACCGGTGGCACTGACGTCACATCTTATGAAGACTCTAGAGCGGCTCTTCCTCAACCTCCTCCGACCACAGGTACAACATGCCCAGGACCCACTACAGTTTGCATACAAGGCAGATGTCGGAGTGGAGGATGCCATCCTGTACCTCCTACACAGAGCCCACTCACACCTGCATGGGGGAAAAGGCACGGTCAGGATCCTGTTTCTTGACTTTTCCAGTGCCTTTAATACCATCCGGCCCTGTATGCTTCAGGAAAAACTGAACAGGATGGAGGTGGACCCCTGCCTGGTGGCTTGGATCTCCGACTACCTCACCGACAGACCACAGTACGTCAGGCTGAAGGACATCACGTCTGACACAGTGGTCAGCAGCACAGGAGCACCACAGGGAACTGTGCTGTCCCCTCTTCTCTTCACCCTGTACACCTCTGACTTCTGCTACAACTCTGAATTATGCCATATTCAGAAGTTTGCAGATGACACGGCCATCATGGGGTGTATCTGGGATGATCAGGAAGAGGAGTACAGAAGTCTGGTGAGGAACTTTGTCGCATGGAGTCACACAAACCACCTGCAACTCAACACCTCAAAGACTAAGGAACTGGTTGTGGACTTCGGGAGGTCCAGAGAAGGTCCACTGCCAGTTCAGATAGAGGGGGAGGAGGTGGAGGTGGTCAACAAGTACAAGTACCTCGGGCTGTGGGTGGACAATAAACTGGACTGGTCATGCAACACAGAGCACCTGTATAAAAAAGCCCAAAGCCGACTGTACTTCCTCAGGAGGCTGAGGTCTTTTAACATCTGCAGGAAGCTCCTGAGGATGTTTTACCAGTCAGTGGTTGCTGGAGTACTTTTCTATGCTGTGGTGTGCTGGGGGAGCAGCACAGCAAAGAAGGACTCATGCAGGCTGGAGAAACTGGTCAGGAAGGCTAGCTCTGTGGTCGGCATGAAGCTGGACACTCTGGTGACAGTGGCAGAGAAAAGGACATTAAAGAAACTGATGGACATTATGGACAATGCCAGGCATCCTCTGCACACGGCCATTAACAACCAGAAGAGTCTGTTCAGTGACAGGTTGCTTCTCCCAAAGACAAGAACTAACAGACTTAAAAACTCCTTTGTCCCACACGCCATCAGACTGTTTAACTCCTCTCTGGAGGGGAGAGGGAGGGGAAACAGGAGGACAAAGGAGGGGGGAACAACTAAGCTGTAGTGCCTCTTCACCTCACTGTACAATACCTTGTGCAATACTTTTTGTAAATAGTCAACAGTGCAATAGACCTCAATACTTGAAATGTGCAATTCACTTGTATTTTTATTTTTTATTCCTATTTATTCTATTTATCCCCTTCATATATTTTATTTATATTGTCTCTGTATTTATATATATGTGTGTGTGTGTGTGTGTGTGTGTGTGTGTGTGTGTGTGTGTGTGTGTGTGTATATATATATATATGTATATATATATATATATATATATATATATATATATATATATATATATATTCTGTAACTTCTGTCGGTGCTGTGCTTTTTTGGAAATCGAATTTCCCAGAGGAACCCACCCGAGGGATTAATAAAGTTCTATCTAATCTAATCTAATCTAATTATTTTCTGTCTTCATGTAAAGTGCATATATATTGTTCAGGTCAGGTGTTTTAATACATGTAGATGGAGATTATTCCTCCGCGGTTGATTTCATGCTAACTACTATCCAAAAACAGTCTGAAGGAGCTGCTAACCTGCCTCAGAGAAGGGGAAAAAAAAGTTTGTGTCCATCGTGTTTCTTTTCTTCTTCCACGTTAACACTAAAGATCAGTGTTCAGGAGCTCCAGTCTAAAAATGTTGAATCTTATTTCAAACGGGTGTTTCAGCAAGCTTCCCAGAAGGAGCATTTTTGCTGTGGATCATTGCCAGCTTCAGCTTCAGCCTCACCTTGTTGTTGTTCTCTGTGTGCAGTCCCAGTGGCTCGGTGCTGTCCAGCTTGGAGCAGGTGAGGACCTACCTGCTGACAGATGGAACCTGCAAATGCGGCCTGGAGTGCCCACTCATCCTCCAAAAGGTATATTTATTTATTTATTTGTTTTCTTTTGGCTCTGATTAAAACACAGTGAGATTTTTACAGCTGCTCCAATCTGAGCTCCAGATGATTCGCTATTTAGAGATTAAGATGGAGGAGCCAATCTGCGACGGAAATTAAAATTCTGTTGTCCACAAATTACGGCTAAACAAGGACCCCTAAATTTAAACTGGTGTGTGGTGTTTGTTTGTACAGGCTCCTTTCAGAGCTCTAATCATCAGGCAACTTGAGTGTACAGTGATAACTGCTGTTTCCTTTATTTACAGTAGAGATTTAATGTAACACCATCACAGTTTTCAGTTATTGTTATGCAGAAAGGAAAAACACAAACTGTATAAGCAAAAATTACATTTATTTATACAAACTGTCAGTTTTATCCTATTAAACAAAATCACAAGTTAAATCTCATCTTTGGCATTTTTTGGGCCGTTATTTTACAGTGCAGTATAAACACAGAATGGACAGGAAAGCAGGAGGCATATATAGCACTGCTACATATGCCTCTTTTCCACTAGTACCTTCTCCACTCGATTCTACTCTGTTTCAGTCGTTTTCCATTACAATTCAGTGCTTTGGGCTGTTAAAGCAACACTGCCAAAAGACCCGTCATGTCATTTGTATATGCAACAAAAACAACACAAAAATGTAGGATGTGGTAGGTATAAAGGTGATGGTGTGCCTGCTGCTAAACCGAAAGTAAGCATCTTCACTTCGTCACTGGACCACGGTGTCGGTGTTTGTGCAGCCATTGGCAATAAGTGAGGTGGTTGGCAACCAGTTTTTAGGCCACTCCCTAGAGTGGACACTCCCCACACTCTTATTTTGAAAGTTCACTTGCTGCTAAACCATTAGCATCCAGTCTTTCCAGTTTTCCTTACCGATAATGCCAATTAGGCGGTTGTTTTGGTGGTCCCCTATACTGGGCTCAAAATGGAAGAGTTGGGAGTCTACGGGATGAGAAACTCCAAAAACTACTTTGTTATGTATGGTCACAAAGTTTCTACTTTAGAGTCTTCTAGTTTCCTTTCAGGACCACTGCCTCTATTGTCTGCTCTGACAGCTTTGAATGGTGGTTCTGAAGTTTTATTCTTCAAAGTGTGCAGAGACTCAAATCAGTGTGGCTTAGAGTGAATTGCAGGAGTGAAATTATAAAAGAGTATACAGGAAAAGCTCTCCTGTAGCATAATCCTCTCCTATTTCATACTTAGGATGTATGAAATGAACCCAAGCTGACCCACTGATCTCTGTAGGACCAAACTACAAATGCTGGGGTTATGTGAGGGGTCACATTACACGGGGTAATCTGACCGATTATCCTTCCTGATGCTAAATTTGTCCCCAACACTCCACACCATTATCAGAATGATTTTGTAGCTGCACGTCTTCCCTTATGAGTGCCCCCTCCCTGCTGTCTTCTTAGTATCTGAAAATGAAGATGCAAATATTTTTTAAGACTCATTTTCTGGTCTTAAACATTAGTTCACTTTTACATCTTAACCGTCTTAAGATGTGGGATATCACATATCTCATATCATGAGGTGCTTGGGAGAGCCGCTGCCTCCATGTTTATCTGCGATTTAGTCTATGTACATCACAGCCTGTGCTGTTAAGACAGCCCCAAGAGATGATGAGCGTGAGGAAAATATAGTGTGCTGCCAGACCTGGATGTGATTTACATAATATTCAGGGGTGGTCACGTGGCTCGGGGAAGCAGCTTCCTGGCCTCAAAACTGATCCTCACCATCCTTATTCTGGGCCCACAGCATGCTTTCTTTTCTTTCTTTTTTTTCTTTTCCTTTTTTTGTGGGGAGCTCTGATTAGTTGCAAAGCGTGATAATAAGCTTACTGTTATCTGTGAATCCATGATCACAGGAGATCCCAGTTTTCTCTTGAAAGAATTGCAGTTGCTCTAGAAGCCCACGGGTGACTGGATGGATGGGTGGATATCTATGTTTCTGTGTGCACTGATCTAAGAGGACTGTTTAAGCAGGGTTTTTCATGCGTACTGATTTTGCACAGGTATGTCAAGGAAAAATACTATTTGATATTCACAGGAATTTCTTGGACGATTCCTTGAAGATCCTTCCCCAGCCACTCTCGGATGACTGGGCATTGTTGTGGCATGCTGGCTTTACCTGAGGCCTGCACTCTGAAGCAGGATTTGGGCGCAGTGAGGAAATTTCAGTGTTAGGAAGATGAAGGTTTACTTCTCATAACTATAGTAACCTATGCTGGAGAATTAAGCTGCTCCTTAGCAAGCTTTGTTTAAGATTTGACATTAACGGGTATGAAATCAGCTTGCACTCACCAGTAATTTCTCTGGAAAATGGTGTCATCATTCCTAAAAGATCCCTCTGGGCAAACAAGGGCAGTTGTTGACCTTTTATTAGCGTTGCGAATAGCCTCAAACACCAGTGTTTGTCGTTCACATTAAAAAAAAAAAGAAGTTTCGAAATATTAACCTTTAGTGTAATGAAAACAACTCTGTTTCGTGCTACAATCAGACTGAGGAAAACAGTGATTGCAGACCTGCAGTATTAATAAAATTATAGCAGCCATAGGTGTTCTACACCCTTTCTTTTATATAGTGATACAATCGGAATACAACCAGTTACATTTAGTCCCCTACTGCAAAGAGTTGCGTTGCAGGAAGTAGTTGTCAGTCTGCACTCGTTTTTACAGACTGACTCAGATTGATTATAGTATTTAGACTTCTGCCGGAAATGTACGTCCTAACTTGCAACATAACTGAAAATCCTATGCTGTAACCTGAGTTGCACCTCCCAAGAAATGTGTTGGATTGAAGCAGCCAACAACTATTGTGAGCAACCTGTTCTGCACCGTTAGCTCCTCCTGTGCATTTCCAGCTACAGTTTTTTATTTATCAATGAGACAAACAATCATCACCTCAGTTTAAAGAATAATAATCAATGTAAATATGGAGTTCCTACTGGGAGATTGCTGAAACTACTGAAATGGACATTAGAATTTTATGAAGAAGTTAAAAAGCAAACAAAAAAAAAAAGAAAACCTGGCTCTGCAAAGACTCCCTGCAGAAGTGAAACTCAGGCATATGTTGGCAATCGGACTGTGTTTATAAATTATTTGGCAGTTGTTTGCAAACCTTCACCAATCTGAGGGTGATTGCAGTCAATCTGAGTTGGACTGTGATTGTTTGAAGACAGGTTGCCTGTATAGTGATCTTGAGATTGAAAGTGTTGCCCAGAGGTTGCATGCTCAACTCCTGGATGACAAGTTAGCTCTTTTACTAGTCATGAGAAGACTGCTTGCTCTGATGTGACTGGAACCTTAATGATAGAGGTCCCAGTTGATCTCTGCTGTCAGGTTTTTTTTTTCCTGGATACAAATAGGCTAAACTTTAGTATTACAGCAGCACCTTTTTAGTCGTACTGACCAAAGCACTTAAAGCTCTCTCACATTCACACGGTGCTTTTAATGCGCTTCACTCTCACTCGCAGTCTGCTGAGCTGTCTGCAGCAGCTGTGCTGGTTTCAGTCTGCTTTATGTCGTTTTATATCAGTTTTATCTTCCTTTGTAAAACCAGTTGTTGTGCTGCCAGTGCACTTCACTTTTTTTCTCATTGGGGAGGTGCTCAACCTTTGTGTGACCGCTTGACCCGATTGATAATGTGTTGATAAATAAAGACAGATATGAAAAAGGCATCCTGGGTATGGTGAATTTGATTAACAGTGTATATGATATACAGTGGGACAAAAAAGTATTTAGTCAGCCACCGATTGTGCAAGTTCCCCCACCTAAAATGATGACAGAGGTCAGTAATTTGCACCAGAGGTACACTTCAACTGTGAGAGACAGAATGTGAAAAAAAAATCCATGAATCCACATGGTAGGATTTGTAAAGAATTTATTCGTAAATCAGGGTGGAAAATAAGTATTTGGTCAATAACAAAAATACAACTCAATACTTTGTAACATAACCTTTGTTGGCAATAACAGAGGTCAAACGTTTACTATAGGTCTTTACCAGGTTTGCACACACAGTAGCTGGTATTTTGGCCCATTCCTCCATGCAGATCTTCTCGAGAGCAGTGATGTTTTGGGGCTGTCGCCGAGCAACACGGACTTTCAACTCCCGCCACAGATTTTCTATGGGGTTGAGGTCTGGAGACTGGCTAGGCCACTCCAGGACTTTCAAATGCTCCTTACAGAGCCACTCCTTTGTTGCCCGGGCGGTGTGTTTTGGATCATTGTCATGTTGGAAGACCCAGCCTCGTTTCATCTTCAAAGTTCTCACTGATGGAAGGAGGTTTTGGCTCAAAATCTCACGATACATGGCCCCATTCATTCTGTCCTTAACACGGATCAGTCGTCCTGTCCCCTTGGCAGAAAAACAGCCCCATAGCATGATGTTTCCACCCCCATGCTTCACAGTAGGTATGGTGTTCTTGGGATGCAACTCAGTATTCTTCTTCCTCCAAACACGACGAGTTGACTTTATACCAAAACGTTCTACTTTGGTTTCATCTGACCACATGACATTCTCCCAATCCTCTGCTGTATCATCCATGTGCTCTCTGGCAAACTTCAGACGGGCCTGGACATGCACTGGCTTCAGCAGCGGAACACGTCTGGCACTGCGGGATTTGATTCCCTGCCGTTGTAGTGTGTTACTGATGGTGACCTTTGTTACTTTGGTCCCAGCTCTCTGCAGGTCATTCACCAGGTCCCCCCGTGTGGTTCTGGGATCTTTGCTCACCGTTTTCATGATCATTTTGACCCCACGGGATGAGATCTTGCGTGGAGCCCCAGATCGAGGGAGATTATCAGTGGTCTTGTATGTCTTCCATTTTCTGATGATTGCTCCCACAGTTGATTTTTTCACACCAAGCTGCTTGCCTATTGTAGATTCACTCTTCCCAGTCTGGTGCAGGTCTACAATACTTTTCCTGGTGTCCTTCGAAAGCTCTTTGGTCTTGGCCATGGCGGAGTTTGGAGTCTGACTGTTTGAGGCTGTGGACAGGTGTCTTTTATACAGATGATGAGTTCAAACAGGTGCCATTCATACAGGTAACGAGTGGGGGACAGAAAAGCTTCTTACAGAAGACGTTACAGGTCTGTGAGAGCCAGAGATTTTCCTTGTTTGAGGTGGCCAAATACTTATTTTCCACCCTGATTTACGAATAAATTCTTTACAAATCCTACCATGTGAATTCATGGAATTTTTTTTCACATTCTGTCTCTCACAGTTGAAGTGTACCTCTGGTGCAAATTACTGACCTCTGTCATCATTTTAAGTGGGGGAACTTGCACAATCGGTGGCTGACTAAATACTTTTTTGCCCCACTGTATATGTATATATGACAGAAAATGGGGAATAAAACCAATAAAATGGCTAACAATAAAGGCCATTGCATGAGAGCACAGAAACATGGTGCAAAACGTAAATTAATTAAACAAAAAGATTGTGAGTAAACTTAAACTACTTAGAACTGAAGAAGCTTCTCAGATGAGAGGTGAAACATCTTCAAGCAACTTAAAGAAGTCCAGACGCTTTTCTTTGCAAGCTCCTTTGATGATTGTGAGTAAACAAGCAAAACAATGACCAAGTCAGTTCAGTGACTTCTATCCACTTTTATTTATCTCCTCAGGTGTTCAACTTCGACCCCGGGGCAGCTGTCAAACAGAGGACAGCGGAGGATGTGAAAGCAGACGAAGATGTCACCAAACTCTGCATTCACAAGAGGAAGCTGCTGGCTGTCGCCACACTGCACAAGAGCATGGAGACGCACCCGCCTCTGGCACTGACCAGTTCAGGAGGAGGTACGAGTATACGTTACAGCTCTGAAACCATTTGTCAGGACACTTGGAAGTTAGCTCCAATAAATCCAAATGAAAGAGGACAGTGTTGATGTAATTTACGTCCTAGTTTTGGAAAATATCAGTGAGTTTGGTAAGTAATTTATCCATTGTAGAAGTTCAAAATTCTAGCTGAACTTATACACAATAAGCAAATGAAATATTTGGAGGTTTTCAGGCCTTTCACGTTGCCTCTGTGATATTCTGTCAAATCCACTCACTTTTATTTGAACTCGAAAATAAAGACAATCATAAATACTTAAAATTACCGTCTATTCATATATAAATCATACTTTAAGATGTATAAAACAGAGAAAAAGAAGAGAGAGGGAGATGCAGAGAGAAATTTATTGACACAAACTTGGAAGTAATAGATATAGAGTAATATGAAAATAATCAAGAAATCACCTATCTGTTTTGTGTCTGCTAATGGTCAATCCACCTTTACAGTTGTACTACTGAAAGTCAGTTATATGTAAGATTAAAAAGGTGTGTGTTTAAGAGCTTTTTAGATTATTCTCAGTTTGTATTATTAGGGAGTCCAGCATAGCGAGCACCACAATAATCTGGTTCATTTGAAGTGAATGCACAAGTGTTTCATAATCACGTTGAGTTAGGAATTAAGAGATAAGATAAGATAAAACTTTATTAATCCCTCGGGTGGGTTCCTCTGGGAAATTCGGTTTCCAAAAGCACAGCACCGACAGAAGTTACAGAGTTACAGAATATTTTTATATATATATATATATATATATATATATATATATATATATATACATACACACACACACACACACATATATATATATATAAATACAAGGACATATATAAATAAAATATACGAAGGGGATAAATAGAATAAATAGGAGTAAAAATAAAAATACAAGTGAATTGCACATTTCAAGTATGGAGTCTATTGCACCGTTGACTATTAACAAAAGTATTGCACAAAGGTATTGCACAGTGAGGTGAAGAGGCACTACAGCTTAGTTGTTCCCCCCTCCTTTGTCCTCCTGTTTCCCCTCCCTCTCCCCTCCAGAGAGGAGTTAAACAGTTTGATGGCGTGTGGGACAAAGGAGTTTTTAAGTCTGTTAGTTCTTGTCTTGGGGAGAAGCAACCTGTCACTGAACAGACTCTTCTGGTTGTTAATGGCCGTGTGCAGAGGATGCCCAGCATTTTTCCTTATTTTCCAGCAGTTTTTTTAGTGTCCTTTTCTCTGCCACTGTCACCAGTGTCCAGCTTCATGCCGACCACAGAGCTAGCCTTCCTGACCAGTTTCTCCAGCCTGCATGAGTCCTTCTTTGCTGTGCTGCTCCCCCAGCACACCACAGCATAGAAAAGTACTCCAGCAACCACTGACTGGTAAAACATCCTCAGGAGCTTCCTGCAGATGTTAAAAGACCTCAGCCTCCTGAGGAAGTACAGTCGGCTTTGGGCTTTTTTATACAGGTGCTCTGTGTTGCATGACCAGTCCAGTTTATTGTCCACCCACAGCCCGAGGTACTTGTACTTGTTGACCACCTCCACCTCCTCCCCCTCTATCTGAACCGGCAGTGGACCTTCTCTGGACCTACCGAAGTCCACAACCAGTTCCTTAGTCTTTGAGGTGTTGAGTTGCAGGTGGTTTGTGTGACTCCATGCGACAAAGTTCCTCACCAGACTTCTGTACTCCTCTTCCTGATCATCCCAGATACACCCTATGATGGCTGTGTCATCTGCAAACTTCTGAATGTGGCATAATTCAGAGTTGTAGCAGAAGTCAGAGGTGTACAGGGTGAAGAGAAGAGGGGACAGCACAGTTCCCTGTGGTGCTCCTGTGCTGCTGACCACAGTGTCAGACGTGATGTCCTTCAGCCTGACGTACTGTGGTCTGTCGGTGAGGTAGTCGGAGATCCAAGCCACCAGGCAGGGGTCCACCTCCATCCTGTTCAGTTTTTCCTGAAGCATACAGGGCCGGATGGTATTAAAGGCACTGGAAAAGTCAAGAAACAGGATCCTGACCGTGCCTTTTCCCCCATGCAGGTGTGAGTGGGCTCTATGCAGGAGGTACAGGATGGCATCCTCCACTCCGACATCTGCCTTGTATTCAAACTGTAGTGGGTCCTGGGCATGTTGTACCTGTGGTCGGAGGAGGTTGAGGAAGAGCCACTCTAGAGTCTCCATAAGATGTGACGTCAGTGCCACCGGTCGGAAGTCATTCAGCTCATTGGGCCGGTTCCTTTTGGGGACCGGGACGATGCAGGATGTCTTCCATAGGGCGGGCACTCTCCCCAGTCGCAGACTGAGATTGAAGACTCGTTGTAGCGGCTCCCCAAGTTCAGCAGCACATACCTTTAGCATCCTAGGACACACCTTGTCTGGGCCTGCTGCCTTTCTGGGGCGAAGCTTCCTCAGTTGTCTCCTGACCTGATCCACTGTGACACTGGGAGATGTTTGGGAGGAGGGGGGTGGAGATGTCTTGCTGCTGAGAGAGGGATTGGAGGAGGGGGGTGTCATAGTGTCAGGAAGGGGGGAAAGCGAGGGAGGTAGGAGAGTGGGGAGAGGACTCTGTAGTAAGGGTGAGGGTGAGGGTGGGGGGGTTGTGGGCTGGTCAAATCTGTTGAAGAAGTTGTTGAGTTCGTTTGCCTTCTCCACAGTCCCCCCCACTGTGCTTTTCTTGGTGTTGTGGCCTGTGATGGTTTTCACACCATTCCAGACCTCCCTCATATTGTTCCTCTCCAACTTCTGCTCCACCTTCCTCCTGTAGGTGTCCTTTGCTTCCCTCAGGCACCGTTTCACCTCCTGCTGTGCTGCTTTCATCTCCTCCTTCACTTTGCTCCTGAAAGCCTTCTTCTTCATGTTGAGGACAGCTTTGACTTCCTGTGTTACCCACGGAAGTATTATTAGGATAACACCATGCCGTCTTAGCAGGGGCGACTGTGTCCACACAAAAGTTGAGGTAGTCTGTAAGACAGTGTGTCGCCCCCTCTATGTCCTCACCATGTGGGCTCAGAAGCACATCCCAGTCTGTGGTGTCATAGCGGTCTCTCAGAGCATCCTCCTTTTCTGGGGTCCATCTCCGGATGGAGCGCGTTGTGACAGGCTGCCTTTGGACGAGGTGTGTGTATTGTGGCTGTAGGTAAACCAGGTTGTGGTCTGACTTCCCTAGTGGGGGGAGGGGGGTGGCTCTGTATGCATTGCTCACATTAGCATACAGTAGGTCAATTGTCCTGTTGCTCCTTGTGGGACAATTCACAAACTGGTGAAAAGCAGCCAGAGTAGAGTCCAGTGTGGCATGATTAAAGTCTCCAGATATAATAATGAAAGCCTCGGGGTTTTGTGTCTGAAGTCTTGCTTTGACTGTGTGTATTTTCTCACAGGCAGCTGCTGCGTCGGCCCTCGGAGGGATGTAAACACACACACAGATCACATGACTGAACTCCTGAGGTAGATAATATGGCCGCAAGCTAACAGCTAGCAGCTTCAGGTCCGGGCGGCATACCGAAACTTTAACGGAGACGTGTCCAGGGTTACAGTATCTGTTGTTAACGTAGACAATGAGTCCCCCACCTCTGCTTTTTCCGCTGGCCTGCGTGTCCCTATCGGCTCTCACGGATGTGAAACCGCATAGGTCTACGTTAGCCTGTGGCGTTAGCTCGGTTAGCCACGTCTCCGTGAAGATAAACAAGCTACACTCACGGTAAGCTACACTCTGTAACGAGTTCACGTTGCCCATTATCACTGTCGGGATTGATGGTTTGAATCGCCTCCGGTGATCCGCTCTCCTCGCTCCAGCTTTGCAGCCTCTGTAGCTCCTCTTTATCTCAGCCGGGATGTTGTGTCGCATGCCGATCTGTCCCTTTGTTCTTAGTGCCAGCAGCTCCCTCTCGAATAGATGAAGGAGCTGGTTCCAGAAGTTTTAAAAAGTGCATTAATTCAATTCAATTCAATTCAATTTTATTTATATAGCGCCAAATCACAACAAAAATCGCCTCAAGGCGCTTCATAGATACATAGAAAAACCCAACAATCATATGACCCCCTATGAGCAAGCACTTTGGCGACAGTGGGAAGGAAAAACTCCCTTTTAACAGGAAGAAACCTCCGGCAGAACCAGGCTCAGGGAGGGGCGGTCATCTGCTGCGACCGGTTGGGGTGAGAGAAGGAAGACAGGATACAAGACATGCTGTGGAAGAGAGACAGAGGTTAATAACAAGTATGATTCAATGCAGAGAGGTCTGTTAATACATAGTGAGTGAGAAAGGTGACTGGAAAGGAAAAACTCAATGCATCATGGGAATCCCCCGGCAGCCTACGTCTATCCGGTTGTTCAGTGATGACGCGACGAATCTTACTTCCGGGTCTAAAGTAGTCTGCGTTTAATATGGCTTTTGTGTTGTTAACATGTTTAATGTTATGTATTTTCTTCTATTTGATCTCAAAAAGCTCCTAAAACAGTCAGTGATCACTGTTGACCTCCCTCGGCTTTTATTACCGCTAATCATTTATTTAAGCTCAGTTTTTAAAACCTTAGGATGTAACTACAGCCCAGCCCATGCAGCAGTATATGAATGACTAACCTCGTATTGTGGATGGATTATCTCAGTTGTTCTCCTGGCTGAAGTTTGGTCCTTTTACAGCATCCTGCCATGCGATTACATTTGTTCCTGACCACCGAGAACACTCACGTTAACTTTTATCGAGTGGAAAAAAAGTTAGCTTGTTTATATTATGCTAACATAGCTGTGTCGCTAGCGGTCACGTAGCACATCATTATATACCAGCTAGCCCAACTTCAGTAACCCTACAAACATCACTGCTGTTTAGTTTTCTGTCTTCATTTATGCTGGAAGTGATAACAGAGCTGTACGTTTTAATTTGTTTCCAAAACCCCGCAGTCAGGACATGCTAGCGAGCTAACTTCCTGTTAACTTCTAACTCCGTTAAATGTCATAAATTCCGTTTTCATGGATGCCTGGATGTTAAACTCAATTGTTACACCTGGTAGAGCAGAACGCTGATCATTTTATTAAAGATGAAAGACTTTAGACAGTTTTTCAACTCTCAGTAATGCCACAGTGATCGTTTGATATATGGACCTGCAGCGGAGTTTAGACCCAGACACGGCTAGTGACGTCAGACTGAACAACCGGATTGCAGCATAACTAAGGGAGGAGCATTATCCATCTTGTATCACTATATCTAAGAGGTATAAGTAGAGTAACTAGAGGAAGGTGAAATAAAGTTTTAAAGCCTAGTCTAAAAAAAGTTAAAGTTAAGAAAAAGGTGCGGTGTTGCAGAGCTACTTGGAAAGGCTGCCGTCACTTCAGCGCCATCTTGTATATGTTGTATATAATTGTCTTATTCTAGCGATATTTCCAAGAAGGAAGAAGGCTCTCTTGGTAAATAACTTGCCAGCCTATTAAAGTCCTACATTTTGAGTTAAACTACACATGGAGGTGAATAATAGTTACTTTCTTCTTCTGACTAATGTTTTCTCCAAGCTGTTGGTCCTGGTTTAACTCAGACTTTCCTTTTCTTTCTTTTTTTTTCTCTTTAAGGTACATCATCTGTGGTTGCTGTGCTTTCCACAACTCAACGAGCAATAAGGACTAAACCCCACGATGGCGTGCCCAACTCTGTTGGCCCTGACTGTAAGAACCCTTTCAAGGTGATGATGGCAGGCGGACAGCAGCAGCAGAGGCTGTATCCACCCCAGGAGTTGGGTGGAGCCCAGCAGCCAGAGCATTACCCTGGGTACCCCAGGCTGCAGAGGCTGGGCAGCGGGGAGCCAGGCCCTAAATCCCCTTACCGGTCCGGGTATGGAGGCATGTTGAGCCCACCTCCATCTGGTGCTAAGCTTTATGGAGATGGCTCGCAGTCTCCCAGTACAGAAACTCTGGGCAGCCCTGAGGGCTTTACAAGGACCAATCCTTGTGGGTTTCCAGGAGGCGGTAGCCCTGGCTCAGCCTCTATCCACGGAAACACTAGGACACCTCTTTCCCCGCCTAGTGTGATGCTTCACGGCTCCCCAGCGGGCCAGCCATCGTGTGCCATGACAGGAAGGACTAGCACGCCCCTCTCCCCAACGGCCACTGCCAAAAGCCCTGTCATTAACATGAACATGCCGCGGGGGAACTTCCCCCCTGGTATGGATATGCCCCGTGCAACATTTCACCATAAAACACAGCCCCCTGTGCACCCTGTACCGCCCCCTCCATCCATACCGCCATCCTGTGCCCTCCAGAAAAGGCAGTTAACGTCTGAAAAGGACCCCTTAGGCATCCTGGACCCCATCCCTAACAAGCCAGTCAGCCTGACTCCCACCAATGCCCCAACACCCTCCAACTTCCAGCCTAACATCCACTCTCAGGTACCAGTGATGAATGTAAACATACCCCCTCCCGCCATTGTTCCCTTGCCAAGCAACTTACCGTTACCCACAGTGAAGCCTGGGCCTGTGGGTCATGGTGGCCATGTTCAAAGGACTCAGCAGGGTGGTCCGGCTTCCTCCATGTCTCCCTCCCCCGTTACCTCACCTGTCCACATGGCTGGGCCTGCGCTTGGGAGAATAGAGGCCTCCCCTCATCGCTCGCGTTCATCCTCCACCTCCTCTGACCACGGTAACTTTGCGATGCCCTCGGGACATCAGGCCCCGTGTGGCACCATAAAGGTTCCTCCTCGTTCCCCTCGATCAGCTATGGGGTCTCCCAGGCCCGCCATGCCCTCCAGCCCCTCCACTAACAAAACCGATGCACTCCATCAGTACAAAGACTCCCAGCTGCTGCCCGGTATGGCAAATTCAATTGGCGCCCAGCAGCACGGCAATCCCATGTACTCTCCAACCTCTTCCTCCTCCTCGTCATCTTCTCTGGCCACGCCCAGTGCTTCCCAGAAGGGTCACCCGGGACTCCTGGGGATGCCCCTCAACCAGATCCTCAACCAACAGAATGCCGCTTCCTTCCCCGCCAGCAGCCTCCTGTCAGCCGCAGCCAAAGCACAGCTAGCAAATCAAAACAAACTCAGCGCTGCTGGCAACAGCACTACTGGCATGGCTGCTGGTGGTGTTGGTATGTCAGGCATGGGGGCAGGTGGCGGAGGTAATGGAGGGGGTGGAGGGCATCCTGGCCCCGTGAGTGGCCCTCGAGGCATGGAAGGACACAGCACTTTAAATCCCATGCTCCCGCCAAACTCCACCATGCTGCTCAACACTCCTGAGGGCCAGAGCGGCCGGGCAGCTCTCAGAGACAAGCTCATGGCCCAGCAGAGGGATCCCATGCGCAAACGAAAGCAATCATCCGGGAGCGGTGCCGTAAACCATGACAACAACATGGTGTATAGCATGCTCAGCAAGCCAGGCATAGGAGGACACCACATGCCGGGCCCCAGTGCCACTGAGCAGCTACGAAAAGTGGGACGACTCGGAAACCTTCACCCGAACACCTCCATGGCCCAGCTTCTTCAGTCCATGAGCAGCCACAGTTCTCACAACCTGGCAGGCAGTGGTCATCGTCCAGGTCTAAACCCCGGACCGGCATCCGGCGCTTCAGGAGTCGCACCGCTACACTACAACGACAATACCGGCATGGTCCCCGGTGGCACTCAGCAGAACCTCCTTGTCCAGCAGAGGCTGCGGGGTCCAGGGGAAACCCTGCAGCACTGCCAGAACATGGACACCTCTGGGGGCCACCTGGGCCCACGTCCAGGCCAGTTCCCGGACATGATGGCTCAGATGCAGGCATCCTCCATGAGTAACTGTGGGCCTATGGGGCCAGGCGGCACACTGGTGGGACCTGACGGCATAGCGCTGGGGCGCCCAAACACTAACCCCCCACCACTATCGCATCCTGGCCCCCACCCCTCACAGCTTCATAGCATGGGACGGACTAACATGGTGATTCCACATGGAGGTGGTGATGGAAGCTGTACCCAGAGCGTCTCCGAGACAGGTGAGATGAGATTAAACCTACTTCTAGCTGTATGACAGGTAGAAACAGGAGGAAGGTATGGAAAATGCTGAACATCAATAATCTTAATGTTTATTCAGGATTCATTACAACCTGTCACATTGTTCAAAACCTCCATCTAGGTAACACCATCTCTATCAAGGTATGATTTTATGCAATCTCAAACTATAAGGGAAGACGTTACTAGAGTGTCATTTACTGCCATGTATGTTGAATACTCTGGTGCTACGAAAGAAGTGAAATCTTTATCATTCAGAAGGGATGCATTTAATCTCCCATCGTGGCCTGTGTTCCAGAGAAGTACTAGTGGGGAATGGTCTGACAATGTGATTGGGATTAGGGCTGGGCAATATGAGGAAAATCTAATTTGATATTTCTTGGCTACATCACGATACACAATATATATCACGATATGGTTAAATAACCTCCAAAAAACAAATGTTATTTTAAACCACATAGTGCCTAAAATTGCACTGGTATACTCATTCAAATCAGCCATTCAATGTTTTTTTTTTTTTTTTTTAAATTATCCGTTCGCAGCATGTGGGAGGGAGAAAAAAACCTTATAGTGAATTACATGCAGACAGCTTAATATTGCCATGGCAATTTATACTCGATGGTTACGATAAAGCCATTTTAACCATCGTGCGTAGAAAAACTTGCGATACATCAAGTATATTCAGTCCCTAATTGGGAGAATCTCAACATTTTTAATTCTATATATCTCTACTTGTGAGGTGAAAAATAAGTCTGTTCTAGTGTAGGAACAGTGCCTACTTGGGTAAAATGTGAAACTCCTTCTTTTAGGAAACTTAGACCTTCAGACATCCACCAGGCCTGCTTCTGTAGCTTAATATTCAAGCGTATTCTACTTACTAGGGGTGGGGGGGGAAATCGATACTGTGTAGTATCGTGATATTTTGTTTGCTAATAATGTATCGATATAGGGACAGCAGAAATCGATATTTTGTTACAAAAAAGGTTTTTGTGGACTGGAACACGCTCTGACTTCAGAGCATGTTGATCCTTTTTCTGAGCAAGAATCCTGACATTCCTTCACTGTCCAAATGTGTTTAACTTTTTTTTTGGCAGCAATAAACATGACAGTTTACTTATTTTATTTAAGACATGTTTTATTTTAATTAAGTTTAAAACTTTTTTATTTAATGTAAAATTATATTTTGTTTTAACTCATTCACTGCCATTGACGTCTATAGCCGTCAATGGCAGTGAATGAGTCAATGGGTTTAACTCATTCACTGCCAATGGCTGGCAGTGAATGAGTTAATTTACTTTCAAATTCTTCAGTTCCTGAATGGGCTGCATAGTTTTCATAAATTGCATAGTTCAGAATAGCTATAATTGTACCAGATGGTTGCATTCAGTTAAGTTGGACTAGACTGTAATACAAACCGTTCAGTTTGTCAACAATAAAACTGACTGAAATGAGAGAAAGACTGAGTGTGAGACTTTGATATTAGATAAAATGAATATTGATAAAGTTTACCTTTATGTACAGAATCTGAATATCGCAAAATATTTTAAAAAATTGCAATAATATCGTATCATGCGTTAAGTATTGTGATAATATCGTATCGTGGGATGTATGGTGATTCCCACCTCTACTACTTACCTGTGATAAGGGAGCCCTAGAGGTTGGTTACCAGTCTAATGATTCAGACATCACACAATGAAAATCTTCCCTCATCAGCAACAGGCCTGAGCTATAGCTGATATTCATTTTAAATACATGTTTGACAGAGCCTAGGTCATCCTCACTGGGAGCATATATGTTGACAAGGCATACCTCCCATTCGTCAATTAATCTGTTCAATAAAATGTTATCTTCCCTCAGAGTTTCTGTAAAATTAACTTGTCTGTGGATGAGTATAGCTACACCTATTTTTCTTCCTGATTAAGGTAAGAAAAAACACACTTTTTCTGCCCAGGACGTTTTTTTCAGGTGTGTTTCCTGCAGTGGTGCTATAGAGACCCTTAACATTATAACTTAAAACTTTTAATCCATCCATTGTCTATAGATAAAATAATATTCTTTTTGGAGAAGAGGATTGGGGTAGGAGGGTGAGCCTCGAAAGATGCACTGCTGACTGGGCTGGGAGTTCCATGACTTTCAAAAGTGGAGGTAAAGGGGATCTATAGGCTAATTTCAAAGGGAAAGTACATTCTCTGGGAGTTCGGTATGTACCTTTGGGTTGAGTCACGAAGAGAGATTTATAAAAATGGTGGAAATTTAAAAAAAGAAAAAAAGGCAAACACGGTCTTGTGATTCTAGTGGACCTGCTAGCTTTAGCTGTGTACTTGTATTTTTGCAGTTTTTCTGCTTTCATGTTTAGCAGTTCTTGTTTTTAAAGACACAATGAGTAACCACCCAGGACTGTCGGTACACGTAAGTAACCACTTATTTATGAAGTTTTTGTAGATTGTCCACTGTTTTCGATGTTAGAGGAACAGATGCTAGCATGGCTGCTTGTGTACATGCAGGAGCGTGAACCTCTTGTCCAGGGATATGCAGTTTACGGGTTGTTGTTCTGCCTTTACACAGTTTGGGCATTTCTCGGAGGGAGAAAGGCAGAATCACCATCATTTTTCTGACACTGTGCTTTGTGCCGAATTGCCTGGTGGCTCTGTAAATAGCTTTGCAACCGCATATAAAAAAAATGAAATAAAATAAGAAAGAGTTTTGTGGAAGCATGATTACTCAAGAAGGACCTTCTTGAGTAATTGTAAACTTAGAGCTCAGGTGTGTGCTATGAAGGTCACAGGAATGTGAGATTACCGGCTGTGTTTTTGGAGAAAAATAATGGTGAAATGCTTAAAATTTTAGATGTATGTTGGTGAAATTGCCAAGATTTGGGAGAACCGTTTTCCAAGCGATCTATTTAAGGAAAAATGTGCCTAATAACACAGATAGAAACAGAATAACCTCGGTTTACATCCCTTACTCCCCTCCCTGCGATAATCTCGATTAAGATGTGGTTTCTATGGTTATGAGCGAGCTAAAACCGAGGGATTTAGGTGATAGGCCCTGAGCTTAGACCGTCAGGTTCCTCCAGTATCTCCGAGCTAATGAGCGGGAGCCCCCTCATCCTTTGGAAGGCCGGGCTAATTGTCAGTCAGCCAGTGTTTCCCTTTGTTTTATTTGTATGCTAGCATCAGTCAATGGTGTAAGGAGATGGAAATGGGATCTGCATCACGCTTTAAGGGAAGCAACCCAGATAGGGCGCTCTAAAGAGCTTCTCCCAGCAAGCCGGTCGCTATAGTAACGATAGACCCTGAATGGAGACCAGAGTGAAGCCTTTGATGAGGGTTTAGGCCTGTGTGTGTGTCTGTTGCTGCTTGTGTATTACAGTGTGTGTATGTGCATCTGTTTATTTGTGTGTGTATGAGTGATTGTATGTTTTTGAAACTGCTGAAAGAACCTACATCTTGTATTTTTAATTTTTTTTATTTCCCCCTCCTCTTTCCTGCCTGCTGAGGGGACTGGACTTCGAGTTTATGTATTCATTGTGTGTCCATGTGTCCTCGTATGGTTTATAATGGCAATATCACCAAGGGCTGCTGCAGGCCACCTGTTCTTATCACCAGGTGCCCTGTTGGTCTTATTTTTTTTTTTCCCCCTTCCCAAAGTCAACTCATTGAAATTCAGGCGGTCTTCTGTAGGCCATGAGATAGGGATGGGAGGAGAAGCATATGTTTAAATGAGATTAATTATAGCCTGAGGTTTGGTTTCAAGTCTTCAGAGTCAAAAGTACTGTTTAATTCTTCTTTTAAGTACTTAAAATAAGAATTTTAAAAAAGAATGACAAGTCATCCAATCTGACCTCCTCAGAATCTGATGGATTTTTTGTTCAGTTATTTTTTTAGTATATTTAATGTAAATTTTTACTTTCACATTAGGAAAGGATGCGTACTAGGAAGGATATACTATACTAGGTTGAAATGTGGCTCATTTTAATTATTCTTTCCTGCATACAGGATATTCACATGGAAACACTGAGGCTTTGTTAAACTACAGCAAAATTAATTTTCCACTTAGTTTCAGCATGATTATTTCTATATCCTGCCCTGAGAATTAGATTCATACTGGAGGAATCACAGATACAAGATGAGCCTGATATTTAAATGTAGGGCAAAAAGAAGACCTTTCACATGCTACAACTTGCTTTGACTAGACAAGTATCCTACATGGGGTGATATGAGCCTTGGAGTTTGGCTAAAATTCACTTTTTTAAGTTTCTCCATTCAGTTATCATGAAACTGATCCTGTATTCAAGGGTGTGAACTGCTTGTGTCTGTTTCTTTGCCTTGTAGACATTGAACTGGAACTATTTTGGCTGTTTGAACTATGATATGGGGATATTTTAAGCAAGAGTTCTTCAGATCTTCTATTTATGAGAAGCGGCCAATTAAGACAAAGTTCAGGGCTTTACACACTGGCCACGTGAAATCTGTGCAAATAATTTGTGTGTTCAGAATATATTTTGGAGTTGCCTATTGTTAATAAAGCCCTTCATACGGACCACAGAACGTAATTGTGTCACAACAAACAAAAGAGTTCAGATTTCTTTAAAAAGGGGGGGTGGGGTAAAAGGGGAGTTATTCCTTCCCACTGTTGCCAAATGCTTGCTCATAAGGGGTTGTCTAATTGTTAGGGTTCTCTCTAGTATTGTAGAGTCTGTACCTTACAGTAATAATTGCCATATCACAGCTGTTGTTGTGATATGTTGTGGCTCCATTTTCTTAAGCACTCCATTGAAGCAGTCTTTTAATGCAGACACTAAACACCTTTCTGTTGAAATATTTCAGTTTCACAGTACTGAGGAACATTTTAGCTATGTGGATAAACAGAATGACTCCACCAAGGATCAGTGTAACAATAGAGATTATTTTGAGCTGTGACTCATGTAAAGCTACTCTAACAGAGTCCAAAAATAAAAATGTGCAGCGAAAAATGAGCGTAAAGGTGATGTTTTGGTGAAAAATTGTAGGAAAATCTCCCAGTTCATGCAAGCTTTGCTCCGACTGTCAGAAGATGAAACCAATCCTGCAAGCTGTTTGGAAACAGAGGACTATATTCCACATTATAATTGAACCAGCATGTAGGCAGGTATGACTCAACACCATATGGAGTACAACACTGCAGAAGAGGAGAAGCAGCCTGTTGCCTCCACCTGTTGCTTGTTACGTCTGTTTTCTATTAGTTGAGATTATGTTGCCACGTTTTACTGTTTTTCTACTAATTTCCACTGAATAAGTTCATTTGGTTTCCTGGATGGTCTGCTGTTGTTAACCTGCTCAGGGTGCAGAAGATAGCCTCAAGTGCCCTTTGTGCCATCTGCTTTATAATGCCTCACGATGCATCTACAGCTGTGTTTCCCACACTAGATCAGAACTAAAAATATTCTGTGATGCTTGTGAACCTTTAATCAAAATCTTGGTCATCACATGAGCCCCTCAAGTTGCCCCATGTTGCAGAGCGAGTGCTTCCAGTTTGCAAGGCCAGTCATTATTGGGCTTTAACACACCAGCCAATCAGGGTTGTAGTTGATCGTTTTCTTTTTTGTGTGTGTAAAAAGCACAGGGAGTTTAGCTGGATTTTAGCTGAATGTATATCAGTACATTTGACAGGGAATTTCTTGTTCTGCTCAGTAGATGCCTGCTGTATAATTACTGCAAGAGAAGTTCAGCATTAGTGTTTTTAGTGATCGTTAAAGGTTTTCTGAATGCTTCATTTTGTTTTTTAATGTCAGAGAAGAGGGTTAAACAACATGAAATTAAGCGTTATGCAACTCATATTAGACTATTATAAACATTTTTTGAATGATAGTTGAGCATACTTACAGTGCTATGAAAATTTCCCAATTTCTTAGTTATTGCATTTTTTTTTACACTTAGTCCTTAGCCCTGTAACAGACTGGCGACTTGTCCATGTTGTCCCCTGCCTCTTGCACTGTGGTAGTTAAATATAGGCTCCTGGTTTTCTGTGACCCTGAATTGAAGGAGTGACAGGAGATGGTTGTGCTATAACTGGCAGTTGTCTTTGCAGAATTGTTTTAATTTAGCCACTTTGGGTGGTTTTGAAACACGAACAGCCTTTAAGTCCAGGCTTTGACTAGGCCACTCCAGAACCATTTGTGGGTTGTTGTTGTTGTTGTTGGTTTTTTTGCCATTTAGAGGTGGACTAGCTGGTGTGGTTTGGATCATTGTTCTGCTGCACAGCCCAAGTTCGCTTTAGCTTCAGGACAATAACTGATGGTCAGACATTATTATAGGACTGGGCAATATATCGACTTTTTAAATATATCGATATATTTTTAAATGAGATGTAACAATATTGTTTATCGTTCTACGCAACGTTAATCTGCCTCACCTCTCTCCTTCACTAACACAACTCCCCTCCCCCATCGCTTCACCTGCAGGCAACAACAAGATGGACACGGCAGCTATCAAAGAGGAGGTGGTCAGTAAAAAGAAAACATTTGGAGATTACTATTTTAGTGCTGGTATCGTTAATCTCGTTAAAATGACATTAACGCCGTAACTGAATTAACACGGCTAATCTCCGTTAACGAGTTACAGCAGATCGCCCCGTGCGTGGGGCTGCATGGCGTCAATGCGTTAGTGCGGTTAGCTTGTTAACGCGTTGACGCCGTGCAGCCCCACGCACAGGTCCCACGATCCGTCCTCGGGACTTCCAGGTTATGCCACCATGTTTGACTGTTGGTGTGATATTCTTTTTATGAAATACTGTGGTAGTTTTATGTCAGATGCAAACCTTCCAAAAATGTCAGCTTTTGTCTTGTCAGTCCACAGAATACTTTCCCCAAAATCTTGGGGATCATCCAGATGTTTTTTGGCAAATGTGAGATGAGCCTTTATGATCTTTTTTGGTGAACTCTCCCATGGATGCCATTTTTGCCCAGTGTCTTTCTTGTTGACTTGACTCATGAACTCTGACCCTAACTGTGGCAAGTGAGGCCTGCAGTTCTTTGGATGTTGTTATGGGTTTTTTGTGACCTCCTTGGCTATGTCCATATGTATATGGGTTGTTTTTTTTTTAAATAGGGATTTCTCAGAGTGTGTTTTGAAAAATATCTCAAAAGCTGTGAAAAGTGTGCCAAATCATCAGGTAGTGATATAACAGTAACCGTGAAGAAATGATGGCTGATTAAAAGCCACAGCGCACAGCCTTTTATCATAAAGGGACATAAAAAACGCACTCCTTTGTCCACATGTAAATGCAGAAATGCAGTTTTCTGAAATCTTCACCCTGTCAGGAGTTTTACAAAAGCTCCATTGTCAGTATGCATGAAACAGGCTATGTTTACAAAAAATACCCATGTACATGTGGCTGTAGCAAAGGAGGTCACAAAAGAACTGAAAAGAACATATAAAGAACTGCAGGCCTATGGGCAGAGTTCATGATTCACCCCTGGATGAGTCTTCGATGCACTCTTGGAGTACTTTCGGTAGGTTGGCCACTCCTGGGAAGGCTCGCCACTCTTCCAAGTTTTCTCCATTTTGTGGGTAACGGCTCTCACCGTAATTCACTGGATGTCAATTACTTTGTTTCTCGGCTACTTCTTTACATTGTGTTGGCTAGGAAAACTGAACTTGGAAAAGAACGAGTTAATAAGGTTAATTCATGATAGAACAAAAGGGTCAATTACCTTTTCCCTTAGGGCCACGTAGGTTTGGGTAGCATTTCTCCCTTAATAAATGAAATCATCATATAAAATTTGCTTTTCTGTATTTTTGTCTAATACTAAAAATAGTTTGATTATCTTAAATTTGCACAGTAAGAAATGAATAAGGATTGGGGCATTTTTACAGTTTTTACAGCACTGTAGATGAAGTTATGTTTTGACCACATGCTGAACAAATACACTTTTAGCTTTCAGCTAAAGTCTCATTTATGAATTTTGGCCTTGGAGTTCTCCTGTTGGCAGCGTTACCATTTGGACATTTAGGGGAAATATTCAGTAAATGTTGGTGGGTGGGAGCAGGCTAAATAGTGTTTTTGTCACTGAATGGTGGATGTTACTGTCTGAAGAGCCCTGAAACGCTTTGAAAGTGGCCTAGTCATTGGCGTCTTAGCTTTAGCCTCTGACCATCTGTTTCTATACAGCGTGCAAGCTTTGAACACCCCCCCCCCCTTTCTCCTGCCATCAACAAATACTCCAAAGTTCATTGTAAACCCCTCCCGGTCCCCCCCCCCCCCCCCCCCCCCCTTCAACCCAGCTGACCACCGCCCCCATCCCCCAGCAGGCTAAAATCACACCACCCGACCCTCGTACACCCCCCACCCCCACCCCCACCCATCCACCACAACTCCCCTACCACCAGCACCACCTCCAAACAAGCTTCCTGGCAGCGGACAGCACCACCAATCATCACTCTGTTGCCAAGGCAACCTCCCCCAGCAACAGCCGTCACTATATCATAGCAGTAGCGGAGAGGACGTGGGGAGGAAGAGGGGGGATGGCCGAGTCGTGGCTCTCAGCATTAAAGAGAGAGTGAGAGAGAGGGGAAGAAAGAAAAGAGGAGGAAAAAAATGGAGAACACACAGCTGCCCTTCAGCTACGTCGCATCGCACCAGCTGCTCCAGTCGCTGCTCTCACTCACACACACACACACACACACACACACACACACACACGTCAGGCTGCTGAGATCCTGTATGCGCTCCGGCTTTGTCTACATAACATTGCTGCTGGGCTTTCTCTTCATTCATTGATACATCTGTGGCCTCCGTGTATTTTCCTCATGTTCTGTCCTTGGATGCTTCGCTAACAAGTCTGGCTGTACCGTGCATCTGGCAGCGGGTCCATCTGTTAGCTTTGGGAGCAACAGATTGCTAATGTGGAACTTTGTTTCTTTGATTGTAGAAGCCACGGTCGGGGGACACTTTCTAAGCAACTCATTTTCTAGGTTTAAAATCCACCGAACTGAGAGGTTTATTACACAGATGAACACAAGGGCACAAGAGATTTAAAAAAAAACATGCTACAGCTGCTGAGATTTTTAATTATATTTATGATTTTATTTATACGGCTCTGTTGTTAACAGAGTTACAGAGTGCGTCATTGAATGAAGTTAAAGTATTATGGTGACGTTCCAGAAATACAACTGAAGATAAGGCAGAATAACAAAATATTAGACAGGATTTAAAACACACTACTTTAAGCCTTTTGATAAAATAACATAATATGATGCCATTTAAATGAGAAGTTTGTATTCTGGTTTGATTGGGCAGACTGGTCCACTAATTGGGAGCACTAATGGCAAATTATCTTTGTTTGCTAGCTGAGTTGCTTTCACCAATTTTAGCCCTAGATATACCTTTTATTTAATATTCTCTGTTTCCTGTTTGTGATCTCACCACTCAGTGAGTAGTTGGCGAGTGTTTGCAGGCAAGTTGGCATCTTACCTGAAAACTAGGATTAGCAGGTGAACCTAAATTGCCCAAGGGTGTGAATGTTTGTTCCCTGTGTTGGCCAGGATAGTTTCCAGCTCCCTGCTGTATAAAAGCTGTATAAGCGTTTAAGAAAATGGATGGATGGGTTCTAAAGTAGGAATGTACTCATCTAGTCCAATCCCGACTCAGAGCTGGATTCAGTATAAGGTGGGTTGGCTTCCTAGAGTGCTCAGGTGTAGCAGAGGGTCCGCTTTTCTGTGTGGTCAGGTGAGACGGTATTGCTGAAAAACTCTGACAGCTGTGATGTTGTCACTTGTCCGGTGCTCATTGGAAAAGCTTTTGTTGCACTTTTACGGTAACGAAATGTGTTGACACTGACGTCAGTAGGATTTCACTTATCAGCTCCCCTCTGCAAGTGAGTTTGTGTGCATGTGTGAGGAGGTGGACACACAGCGAGAGCAAGTAAAGGTGAGAGCAGCATGCAGTCACCTGATGATTTTCAAGCAGCATGTTGCGCTATCTGCAAATTAGAGACAGTCAACACTGCACTACAGTGCACCTTAGCACGTGCTCTTTTATTTGAGTTTAAAGAATTATAAGAGGAATGAGTGCCAGTCTGCGGCTGTCTGCTTATTAAATTCAGGTTTTAGATCAGCACTTACAAAAAAAGGTATCAGGTATAAGAAATGAAAAGTTCTTGCAGCGTTTGAATGCAAAATTATTATTAATTTATTAATAATTTGTTATTGATTATTGCACTGTAGAGGCTGGTGAGGAACAACATTTCGTTTCAGCTGTGGATTTCTGTAAATACCATGTGAAATGACAATAAATCCTACAAACTTATATTATCTTAACTGAAAAATGAGAAAAAAAATAGGAAAGCAATCTCCTTATGTCCACAAGAAATAGATGGCCATTTGACGATTGTGTTATCTTATTGGTTAAAACAGGTACTGATTTGCAGTTACAGAAAAATTTTAAAAATTTGGTGATTCCCACCTCTACGAAATACAGTGAAGGCTCCAAACACTGGACCCTTTGGTAGTCTGGCTGGGGGCCACAGGTCCTTTGTTTGACATCCTTGATGTAGGCCATCCATTCTTGTTGATGAATGCAGTGAATATTGTGGATTGTTTTAAAAAATGTAACTAGAATTACACTTCAGCATGCTTTATCATATGTTTTACCAAAAATATAAAATATTGCTTAGTTCCTTAGTCGTGAAGTATCAGTGCTGTCTGTATTAAAATACACACCATGTCTGATGGTTCGAGCTCACCGGCCTCTCCCTGTTGTTTTGCAGGAAACCCCTCGTCACTTGGATGTGGAATGGGCGCTCTACAGCCACATGTCAACGCCGGTGGAGGTCAGATGTACCCGCAGCAGGTCCATCAGGGCATGCAGCAAGCAGTGGTATCTCATCCTGCCTACCAGGGGCAGCAGCACTTCTCCGACAACCCGCCCTACGCTGACAGCAACAACGCCAACTCCGGCTCCATGGCCTGCCTCTACCAGAACTACCAGGTGGAGCAATGAGTCATGTTTTGATCTGTGTAGTATTTCAGATGTTTTAGATGACATTTCTAATCACAATGGCCCCTCTCTGTATCCACAGCAGGGAATGCTGCCACACCCACAATTTGGGGAGGAGCAGCAGCCCCAAGGTGAGGGACTTCCAGCGGGTACGCCTAGCTCTGACAGAGCCCCCGGCGGAGGGCCAGAATCTGTGGACGCCATCTACAGAGCTGTTGTGGACGCAGCCAGCAAAGGCGTGCATGTAACCATCACCACGACAGTGAGCGGGACAACGCAGGCGAGTCCAGTGCACGCCCTCAGTGCCATGAGTGCCTTCACTGCCTCCATAAGGGAACCTGTCAACCTCCCCCAGGCAGTCAGCGCAGTCCTGCATGGGCACCAGGAAGGGGAGACCATACCCCAGCAAGCCAGAGTGCGGCAGGTGAGGCCTGGGCGGGGTCAGAAGAACATGGATCCAGGGAAGAGCACTCCGGATGGCCCTGAAGCCAATGATTACTTCCGTTCTCCTGGACGCGGGACTCCCAGGGGGCAGTGGGACGGGGAGACTCATCATGGGGGAGGCTTTGACAGTCAGAACAACAACAACGCCTGGGGTGGTGAGGAGTTCCTGGAGTGCTCGACCCAAGTAAGGAGTAGTCCCTGCATGGAGAGACCTGCCAGTCTGGCCCCTGCGCCACCCTGCCCCACCGATGGGTCCAACGACCACAGCCTGGTGATGGCCCACGATAAGGCCTACCTCGATGATAGCTTCCGGTTCAACAACTGCGGTCGGGCACCAGCTAACTACAAGGAACGTCTGGAGCAGACGGTGGAACGTTGCGCCCATCTCAACGGCACCACGCCCCACTTCAACACCCGGGGCTACGGAGAAGTCCTGGGCCCTCCACGGCAGGATGACGACCAGTCACCCAGCTCCTCCACGAGCCTGGAGGGCCCTCTGGCTACAGCCAAAGACTACAGCCACTACAACGGCCACTTCAATGGAATGGCGCCCAGCCCTTCGGACACGAAGAGCCTGAGCAGTGAGGAGGACCTCCGGCAGCCAGACTCGCCCTCGTCGGAGCTGCTCCACTACCGGTCCAGGACCTTCAACATGGGAGAGCTGGTCTGGGGCCAGCTGAAGGGCTTCCCGCCGTGGCCTGCAAAGCTGGCCGGGGATGAGCAAGTGCACAGCGCAGCCATGCAGCTGCGGGAGCAGGCCAAGGTGAGGGGCCGGGGTAGTCTGTCACCACCTGTCACCATTTTGCCAGCCAGCGCCTCAGCCTGAGGAGGCTATGAGCAGCAATCCCAGTATTAAAAGTTTCAGCGAGTCTTGGATTACAATGAATTATCTTCCAATTAAAGGGAGTTGCTTGCCAATAAGTCGAGAATAACTCGTATTTGACTGTAACTTTCAAATATTGCAGCTTTGAAAAGTCAGAAGGAAATAGAGCTTTTTAAATTTCTGTCCAGCGGCCATCGAGGCAGATGGACTCCAAATTACTCCAAAAACACATCCACGGCTTTACCTGCCAAATCAGAAGTGCAGAACAGAGCATGTCCGACAAACGGTGACTGCCAAATTATCCGCTAGACGCGCCGAAGTGATAAACCGGAGTTCAAATTGAGCATCAGTTCCTGGTGCTTGGTGGGAAATTTTCAGTCTGGTGCTGAATGTGCTCAAATTGATTCCACTTTTCTTTGTGCAGGTAGAGCCAGAGAAGCTGAAAACACTAACTCATGACTTGGAGGCATTCGACCGCGCCGCCAAAAGAGGCCTAAAGTAAGTAACCTCACCCAGCACACTGGTGCTTCATTAATAATATAAACCCACCTTTGCTGTAGTTTGAGCTGAGCGAGGCCTTTTCGTGCTTCCTCTGATGATCTTTATCCAAAGTGGCATTGACACCTAGTGGTTAAAGATGGTGTCCTGCAGCAAAGGAGAGGCAAACATTTGTTTAAGTGAAACAATAAAACTTTAAACGCTTTGGGGCAAAAATAGACCATTAACCCTGAAGTGACTGAACTAAAATGACAGAGGTAGAGTCGGAATACTTTATTCAGTGGCTCTGTTTCCACAAACTACACATGTACAGCTTCTTTTTTCCAGGGTAGATATTAAAAACTGTTCTAGTCTTTTATTTCAATAATCCAAAATTAAAGCTTTAAAGGTCTGTTTAAGTGACCTATGTGTTACAGCACACTCGTATCATTTTAACACCCAAATATGGACACATTGGAGGTTCTGTAATCCTCCGAACAACAAATAATGATGGAAGTCATCACAGTGTATACTATAAACTTGTGTCAAATATTAGAAGAGTGTAAAATTACAAAAAGATCAAATAGTATATAAAATCATATACTTCCCTGTAACTTCTAAATTATCTTTCCTGCACTGCTTATTCTTTTGGCTGCTCCCGTCAGGGAATCATCTGCCTCTATCGGACCCTAACGCTAGCTTCCTCCTCTGATGCCACCCCTCTGAATGTCCTCCTTCACTACATCCATGAACCGCTTGGCACCATCTCCAAACCATATATCATAGCAGGTCTCACTCCTGTATTACAACAGTGGGACATTTTCAGTTAAAGAGCTATGAGAAGTTCATTAGAAGCATAAATAAACACGTTGGTCACATGGAGTTGAACCAGCTGCTTCTCCGGTCAGTTTCCTCATCCTGTAGATGGATTCAAGTGTAATAATTATTTTTTAAGCTACCTTTTTGTTGTAGTTTATAATTGTAAAGTTTTCTTCTGCCTAAAAGTAAATAATATAAATATTGTCTGACAGACCGGGGAAACTGAATAATCACTTGGAAGCTGCTATCCACGAGGCCATGAGCGAGCTAGACAAGATGTCGGGCACAGTGAGTATTTGCGCTTTTCCTCTCTTCTCATGCACTGCTGTTTCCCCCGCATTCACCACCACACCGTTTCCTGTGTGTGTGCCATCAGATCCCGTCGAGGGATCGTCAGGTGAAGCTCCCCAAGCCGAAGAGGAGGAAGATATCCAGATAACATTGAATGTGTTGGCCCAAGAACGTCCTCAGAGCCTTTCGGAGACTTTGTCCGTTCAGCCTTGATGCGATCTGAGCTCTCTAACAGGTGCTACACGTGGACTTTCAGTGGTACATCGTTGTTCCATGATATCAACTTGACTTAATGACTGACCACAGAAGGTGCTGGAAATTCCAATCACCACTACAGTTTATAGACTGTAGGAAAAAACATGAATACAGAAAAACATAAAAAACGGTTGCAATTTGTCTACAGCTCACTGAATTAACTATTTTTTTCTAGTATAAGATAGTAAAATAAACAAAAAAAGCTACAAGCATTACCTTACATATTTAAGAAAAATAGACAGTCCAAATATTTCTGATACATTTTCAATATGTATATAGATAATCCTGAAATTTCATGCTATTAAGAATTGTATGTAAATATTGTACAATGTCATGTACAACCGTACCTAATGCACATTTTATCTTTTATTGTACAAAACAAAGCAGAAGTGTACCAATGTCTTGGTTTCTATTCAGAAATGCGGTCGTATATGGCCGCATGCATAGGATAAATAAGAATACAGCCTAAAGCTTTTATATGATGAACTGTAAGATGTGCTGTTTTCTTTTTTCTTTCTTTTTCTTTTCTTTGTTGTTTTATTTTTGTAAGGGAACAGCGATGAAACTGACATGAGCTCACCATAACAGTAGTCACTCCAGCTAAGTGTTCATTTGTAATGGGGAGAAAAAACAGTTCAAAAAACACAGAATGAACTTTACCAGCAGAAAGTGTTCAGTGTCCCACCTCACCCACACCCTGTATCCCTACCCTCCCACACACCCACACCCTGTATCCCTGTCCACCCACAGCCTGTATCCCTCCCACCGAGACCCCAGCCGGCTCCACCAGTCACCACGTTACTTGGTCTGGTTCTGGGTTTTTCAGGTGTTGTAATTTATGAACAAAAACTTTTTTTGAGTGTTTTCAGAAGGAAAAATCCACTCACAGACACTTAATTTTCCAAAACCTCCACAATGATTGTTTTTAGAAGAGGTTCATTCATTTAAAGTAAAAATGATGGGGGGGAAAAGTCCTAAACATGGGTTGTCCAGCTTCTGAAACGGCAAGACTTTTTTTTATGTTGTTGTAAATTAAATGCTATTAATCAATGTTGGACTTCAGAAGTTGAGCTCTTTCTGCCAGCGTGCTTACATGCACTGTAGTTAACTCCGCTGACGTTACATCTGCTGGCTGTGCAGAGTTTTTAACTGGAACAAGTGTACATTGCAAAACAAGTTTTAGCCCATTTTAGGCTACTGAAATGATGAATTGATGGATATTGGTGGTCTTGGTGCATCTCTGAAAAACATCCCTGATTTAATGATTTCAGTGGTTTGGGGCTGAGGTTTTTTGTGGTTTCTGAGTTGCGGCACAGAATAACGGAATGAGGAACCAGTTTTGAGGCTGCGTAGCGTCGGGTAGCAAGTGAGTTGGGGTTGTTTCAGTGGCAGGAGATTAATTTTGAACAGAATTTCAAGGGGTGCATGAGTGAAGTGTCTGGATTTCTTAGGTAGCCCATCCCAAATTTAATATCATGAGCAGTTCCAACATTGGGGTTGGCCATTTCTGGTTGCCTTTGGACCGTTGGTCTTTGGTTAGCATTTATAGATTTGGCACCAGATAATATGACCCTGAGCTATCTTGTCTTGTCTTAGATGCCTTTAGCTTACCTTTAAACAGCTTTGAGAACCCCACATAGGGTTGCATTACACAGTGACACAGTAGCTTGGGGTAGTATCAGTGAACACAATTTCCAATAGCAGCCCAGCCCATAATCTCTAATGTCAGTGGTTCCAGCTTTGTGACTGGCAATTTTGCAGTGCTGTTGGGAGTGGCAGTCTTTATTTTGTAAAAATCTATGGAATAGGCGTCAGATTTGGCGTCAGCTTGATGGATGTAGCGCAGCCACTTCTGCCTTGTTGTGTCTTGAGGACCAGCCCGCATTTTGACAGTTTTAAAACAAATGTAATACAGTATTAGGTTGTACAAGTTTAAGTAACTTCTTACAGTAGCTTCTCCCACCAGTGGGTCCAAATTTGAGACCGGCATTTTGTTTTAGTGTTTGTTTTCTGTTGGGGGGGCGGCATGCTAATGCCTTGCTAATGCCAATGTTTTTGGGATCTATACAAGTTGTTTTTTGAGGGGCATGCATCTGTAATACACTGTAAAACAAGAGGTAGTAGATACTGGGGGTTGAACAAGGGTTGGGGAAAGTTCTCTGGAACTACAATCATAATGGAAAGAATCTGTGTGCTGTCTGTTTGAAATCACTGTGCATTTCATGTAGTCCCAGACATCTGCCGCTCCAGGTTTGGGACCAGTATTTTGTGTTGCAAATGCATAGAGCTGGTCTAGATTGGGCACTAGCACCTACTAATTGGGAAATATGTATCAGTGGTCTAATTAAGACTTTTTCTTCTATGTCCTCTTTTATGAGGTTTTGGTTGACATTATTTTAAATCTGCAGATGGCATAGCTGGATGCTCTGTTGGCATAGGGTTAACTTCATGTCACTCGAGTGCTTACATGTAAAATGGCTTTTTTCAGGAGAAATCTTTTGCTCCCTGATTACTGAAACCATAAAAGTCCATCGCTACATGCATATAAACACACTGTGAGATGTTTAGAGACTCATCCTGGTCCATTTTCAGTATGATGAGTAAAATAAGCCCTGCTCTTAGATTTGAAAGCTTTAACTCTCATTGTTGGAAGTCAAAAAACCATAAACCACTACATCTGAAAATGCAGACAATTTCAGTTTGCTTTGTGTTGTAACCACAAACTTTGGCCAGTTATTAACATGGGTGGATTTTTCCTTCAGCAACAAGAATCACAGGCTGCATCGAACGATCATGTCATTGATTGTCGCGATCATATTCACATGCTTGTTTGTACAGTGACTGTTTTTATTTTTGTTCTCCACGTGTTTTTACCCACAGCTTTCAGTAGAGTAACTGACCTCCGAGGCATCTGAAGCAACACTAACTGGGCTTTCCAGAGCAGTGAAAGCGCTTTTATTTTATTTTGGTTTTCCATTTTAGAGGCCTTGTTGTTTCTTTTTCATATTGATGTAAATTATTTATGTACAGTACTCCATATTTATTTTAAGCTTTACAAATATGCTAGATGGCAATAATACTACCAAGAGTTGAGAACTCAAGCCTTATATGTGTATATGTATGTTTTCTTTCCTTTTTTAACAAGTGAATTGATCATGTATTCAGAGTCCATTACAAACAAAAAGGTCATATTCTGTCTTATTTAAGAAGTGAACGTTACAGATAAGTCTTTTTAATTACAGTGAGGTTTTCTAGTCTTCATGTTTTTACTTGTTACAGATTGTGTCATGGTAGAGAAAAAGAGCATCTTATTTATGAATATGCACATCTGATGTTGGTAATAAATGCAGTTTGAACACTACAAGTTATCAGTGTTTGAAGCTGAGAAGAAGAATCATCATTCGATCGGTCTGACAGTATTGGAAATGGATCAAAACCACCGGCAATCTCTACGGAATAACCAAGTGCAATATTACCAATCGATGGCAAAGATCAACACTGCGAAACACTGCATCTCTCATTGTTTGGACTCTTCTGTGTTGCCTGTTTTGCTTTTCTTTCTTTCTTTTTTTCTTAATAGTCATCTTTTCTGATGCTCTAACCTGAGAGCAATGAAGTAGAAATTGATGTGTAGCTTTATTTTTACACGCCAGCCACAACCGTTAACCCAATTAGCCTCAAAGTTTGAACTAAAATACTGTTACTTGAACTTTATACGCAAGAACTCTAACAAATAAAAAGTTAAAACCAAATAATACACTACTGAAAGAACAGATTCCCCTTTGTCAGCCTCTAAAACAAGGGGTGCACCATTATTGGCCAAATATCCATACTGACACTGGTATCGGCCAAATATCTGCATCTTTGGTAGATTTACAGATATTAGAGGCCAATATTTTGCAGCAAGAACTAAAAAGACCTTTTAAACAAATTAGTTATTTTACCTGACATCAAGGGTGAAATTTTGTGCAACAAAAACTGAAAAAAATATAGATATATAATTGCCCTTTGAAACATCCATTTCTGTGCTTTCCAAATGAAAACACTACTATGACTACATATCCATAACAAATGGAGCCTTTAAGTCTAATCTAATTCCTGCATTTTTAAGTCAAGTTGTACTGTATTTTCCAATGAGATGTCTCGCTACCTTATTGTGTTTTTGTGCACACTGAAAAAAACTGAGAATGTTTTTTTGTTTTTGTTTTTTTTAAAAAAAGCTAATTTTTTTTCTTTGTTTTTCTCTTTTGTTTACTGTTAAAAATATCAGTATCAAACGCGAACACAAGGCATTGTTGTTACCTTCACAGCGGCAACAACATAAGCAATACCTGTGAAGAATGTGTTTAAAAACACGTCCCCGTTATTTTCAGCGTGCACCCTTTTGAGAGTCGAGGTTTTGTTATTTTGTCTTACTGTAAACCTTCGGAGGAGATGTCCTCCGGCCGTTTTCCAAAATGTGACGTTCGCTGTGGAGAACATGTGAGCTGTTTCGGTAAAGTTCATTCTGCCTCGTCTCCCCCTTCTCTCCACCTCTTTTTAAAAAAACAAAACAAATTATGTTTTCTTTTTTGGTTTTTGTGCAATGACATGCAGGTTCCTGCACTTGTGACCGGAACCCCATGTGTTACGGATCTGTTATTGGTTTCTTGTAATTCGTGGTCAAGAGTTCAAAGCATTTTTTGTGTTTGAGGTGGTCCGTGCGGTCTATTTTACCCTCCTGTCTCCTTCCACCTGTGATTGTGTGAGGTGTGAGTGTGAGTTTTATTTTTTCCAGTGTTTGTTTCTGCTCTTTAAATCTCCCATCCTTTCGTTGTCAGTATTTTGTTTCTTCAACTTGTAATTAAGTATATATTTTCTCACTAATATATACTTTACAAAAAATAGACCTGCGTGAAGTATGATGTGCACTTGATTGCTCTTTTTATTTTTCTTTATTTGCATTAATGTGGGCTAGGGATAGTTTGTCAGAGTCCATTATTTTGAGATTGTTTGGACTTTTTTTAATGGTTTGATGTACGCAGCATTTTTTTTGTAAATATTGTGAAACATTACAGGTCATGCAGTGATGTAACATTTTGAAAAATGTTGCACAGATGTTTAAGATATTAAAAACATGGTCACTCTTACTTGAATTATCTGATTTGTTGTGCATTTTTATGCCTTTTTGTGGAGGCCGGGTGCTTTTCCCCCCCCCAGGTTTGTTATTAAATATTTCTAAGAGGAAATTAATGAGAAAGTTTGGAGTAAAACCACGAGTCTAGTTTAAAGCTTGTTGTACACTGGCCTCTAGTGGAAAAGCAGGAAAGCACACTTATATGCAGGGTTTTTAACATTAATATTAAATATTACTCTTTAAATATCTGCTGTTTGTCACTCTTCAAATCGCCCCCAAATTTACCTGAAACCACACACACAAAAAGCCCTTTTGCTTGAAAAACATCCAGCTACTAGACCTACTCAGCAGCCCTAGACCTCCTTTTTTATTAAATGTGGATTAAATGCTTATGTTTTTCAAAGTAGTCACAGAACATTTAGTCACATTTTTCACGTGGGGAATACTACATAAAGTTTAAATATAATCAAAAGCTTCAGAGCAGTTCTTAAGAAGGAAGTGAATATTAGCTTTTACTAACTTGGACACTGTTCAAATTTTGTTATTTCACAACAAAACAGTGACTTTAATGTAATTTAATTGTGTTTCTATTACTTATTTTGGTGCAGTGTGAATGGAGCAAAAGCGCTTAAACTTGAGAAAATACTGTTAAAAGTAAAAAGAAAATCTATTTCCTCCTCAACATTTTCCAAAGCCATGTTTGGGGTCTGCCAGGCTGATTCAGACCCCCCGACCTTATGTTTGATTCCCCTACTTTATTCTATAGCTATATTAACATAGAAAGGATTAAAGTATTTATTTTAAGATATACAATTATTCTTTAAGTAATGATTAGCAATAGCTATTTAGTCAGATATGGTTGCTTGCTTAAATTTGAACCTGTGTGAAGCCTATTTAAAGCTATTGTGAAGCTTTACCTATGACTAGCTTGTACATTTGTCAAATTATTTACTAGTTAATTGGAAAAAATCTTTAACATATATATAAAAAACATATTTTTACAGTTCAAGAAAAAAAAGTTGATTACCTTTTATTCTATATTCATATTAGCTTATAAAGTATCAACATATATTTATTAAAAATGTAAAGTTGAGGTAATGATTATCTAGCTAGGTAGGAAAGGTTGCTTTCTCAAGTCTGATTTTTATCATCTGTGTAAGGCTAATGTTAGCTAAACTGGGATTACTTTAGATGCTTGTTGAACCGACACCGGCCAGTTGGGAAAGAAATTACTATTTTTTTTAAATAAGTTCTTTTTAGAGGACCAAATTGTTGGTTTACCTTTATTCTACATCTATATTAGCTTATAAGTATTTAGTATTTATTTATTTATTGTCATTGTCAAGAACAATGAAATTGCGTTTGGGGCTTCCATACAACCCAAAAAAAAGAAGAAAATAATAAATACCCCTTAAAACCCAAGTGTACATATTTAACCCAGTGTGACTCCAATGCAATAAGACAATCCTTAGCAATAATGTTTGTAGAAATTCAGACAAAGACCTGAGAAACATGACAAAATACAACAATGCAACCCATTCAATATTATTGTACTGTGAGATATGATATCAGATATGATAGTTATCTATTTAAGAAAGAGGGGGGGGGCAGGAGGGGGAAGAGAATAAAGATATGATGCACCAATGCAGACCAGTTCATTGCTATTAAGAAGTTGGATATGGTTATTGTCCGTGAGAGGGGGGCAGAGAGTTCAGGAGCCTCACAGCCTGTGGATACAGGCTGTTGGCCAGTCTGGATGTTCTGGCCTGTATAGACCTGTACCTTCTCCCTGAGGGCAGCAGATGGAAAAGGTGGCGCGCAGGGTGATGTTGGTCCCGCAGGATACTGTGCACCCTCCTCAGACAGCGAGTGGGGAAGATATTACTGATCTCTGGCAGACTTGTTCCAATAATTCTGCCAGCTTCTTTCACCACCCGCTGGAGTGCTTGCTGATCGGCCTTGGTGCAGCTGGGGAACCACACTAGAAATCCATACGTCAGAACGCTGCTGTTGGCACAGTTGTAGAAGTTCAACATCAGAGATCTGGGAATGTGTGCGCTCCGCAGTCTCCTCAGGTAGTAGAGGCGCTGTTGGGCCTTCCGTACAACTGAGGTGATATGGTTGCCCCAGGACAGGTCCTCGGTCACAGTTACCCCCAAGAATTTAAAACTGCTCACCCTCTCCACCGCCTCACTGCCAATGAAGAGAGGCAGATGGTTGTTATGACCCCTCTTCCGGAAATCTACAATGATCTCCTTGGTCTTTTTGGTGTTTAAGACCAAGTTATTGTCGTGGCACCATGACTCTAGTTGTTGCACCTCTGTCCTATAGTTTGTCTCATCATTGTTGGATATAAGTCCGAGCACTGTAGTGTCATCTGCAAACTTAACAATGAGATTGGACGCGCAGGAGGAAATACAGTCATGGGTGAAGAGAGTGTATAGCAGAGGGCTCAGAACACACCCCTTATAAAGGATTAATATTTATACAGTTAGCGTAAGGCCCTCCTTTCTATATCTAAACTGTAACTTAAGCTAATGATTAGCCAGTGTTATTTGCAGCTAAAATGTTTACATTTCCAAAGATGCAGATAGATAACAAAAATAAAAGTTATTAAATATTCTAATTTGCCTAAAATATAGGCTTTAACACTTATTTGTACTGTATATTTTAAAAAAATACAATAAACTGTTGATTTAAATATGAAGAAACATGAAGATTCATATAGAGCAGGTTGAGTGCTCGTGCATGTGACTAACTCAGTGATGGTAGTGCTGATGTGAGGTGAAGGCACGCGCCGCGAAATCGTGCGAGCGCGCGCCCCGATCACCGGTAAAGGACGATGCGGCTGTGTGCGCGCACACCCTCCCCGGACTCGGTGTCTCTGCAGAGCGGACAGCTCCCCGCTCAGTCCTCCTCCGCCGTTGACAACCTAGTAAAAACGCCACGTTTCCGCGCGGCTGTCGATGCCACAGCCGCGGGGCGAGGAGGCCTGTAAGCTCCACCGCAGTCCGAGCTCCAATCCGAGACGCAGCACTGCGGTTTGTCCGCTTTGGCCATGGCGCAGCGGAGGAGGCTCAGATGAAGGACGCCCTGCGCATCGGCTAAAAAGCTGGAGGAACTTTCCTACTGCTGAATTCCTCTGAACACAGATGTGACACTCCTTCTTTAGAACAGGAAAATTCTCGACTAGCTACAGAGACTAAACCGACCAGGCCCCACTGGAGGTCCCTAAACCTCCCTTTGGGCACCACCGGACAGAGGGGGCGGTGTAAACATTGGTAGGAGCAGCAGAAGCCATGGCAGACGCGGCGGAGTGCGGGGTGAGAGTGATGTGCCGCTTCAGGCCCCTGAACGAGGCCGAAATTACCCGAGGAGACAAATACATCCCCAAGTTCAAAGAGGACGACACCGTGGTCATAACGGCAAGTCTGCACACACTGCTGTCACCTCAATGCTGTTTACCTGTGTATGTGTGCGCGCCCAGTGATTTAAAGGAAAAGACACCTGCGGACCAGACACGAGTGCTGAGCCATACTGCAAATTTCGTTGTGATCGATATTACCGATACTAATATCGATACTGTTTTAACTTAAACATTTTGTACTATATGTACTATGGGCTATAAAAAAATAGAAATAAAAAAGGTTAAGACATTTTTCATAGCGCATATTTGAGGTTTTTTGGGTTTTTTTGTTTCGTTTTCACAAAAAATATGTATAAATAATTTAATATGAATCAGTAGGCTTCATACTGAACTTAGAAGATAGAAGCAACAGAGGAGCATCCTATTGCGCTAGTATCGATCTGGCGCCAATACTAGCGTTGGTATCGATACTGTCGATATATGGATCGATCCATCCACCTCTACCTAATGCCAAATACGCAGTAAGTCTTTGGTGGTACAGAGGAGCATTACAGCAGCTTGGAAATATTTACTTACTATAAAGACTGCCTCTTTACACCTGTATGATGTTACTTATGTTATTATAACTGATCAAAACTGTCTGATGCACTCATATGTAACATCTCAGTGGTTCTCAGTTGGATTCAGCTCTATGGGAAGTGCCTATACCCATCAGTAGGAATCCTAGGCCTACTGCACCAGTATTAGGCCTGATGTGGGTGCATGTGGGGGACTTTATGGCCCTCCTCTGCAGACAATCAAGGATATTTTTATTTGTTATACAGTCAGCAGAAATCACACACAAATAAATACATAGTGAGGTATTTAAAAGACCAGTGACAGCTGGGAGTCTACTGGTCCTACATGTTGATAGGCCTATACTGTATATATAGCCAGACGTAAGCCAGCATAGACACTGCCTCCTTCAAAAGCCACTTTATAATACAGCCTGCTGCTAAGTGTGTGATTCAGTATGTTATTAGAAATTATAGTATAATTTTATTTACAGACCAATATTTAAAGGTAGGCACATTAGAATACATGTGTATCAAATCAGGTTTTTACAGGAACAACTAAGTAAATTTAGTACTATGTGAGTAATGTTAAGTTCTTTTAAATGCTGCGTAAGTAATTTTTGGTACTTTTAGGTAAATGTAATTTTCGCATCAGTCATTTTTACTTTTGAGTCTATTGCATGAGTAATTTGTAAATGTAAGTACTTTTAAGTGAATGTAAGTACTGTGTAATATAATATATAGTATAATATGCATGATATGGCCTGCCCCTCAAAAAGTACAGCATACTTATGATATAAGGTGGGCAAATATTGTTGGCATTTCTGTTAAATTGCCAGAGAATAACGCGGTAATTACAGAATAATTATCACCTTTAAGTATTTGTAGGTAAATGTAATTGCATAATAATTATAAATAAAATACACTGAAATCCCATTTAATTACAGAACAATTACTTCATTAGTGGCAGGGTGAATTAGTGTCACAACCTAACCTCATGCAGGTGATGAAGGTCACTGACCCACTGCCAAACCGGTCCTGCTGCATGGTGTTGCAGGCATCTCCACGTCTGTCGCACGTGCTCAGTATGAGTCTGCTCTCATTTCTAAAGGTCTCACAGGTGGACCTGCTCGTTCATTGGAGCTGCACGACGCTGGGCTGTGAGCACACGTCCCACTACAGGATGTCAGGGCCTCGCGCTACCCTCACAGAGTCTGTTTCCGACAGTTTGTGGTTGAAACACGTAGTCGAGGAGCAAGGTGGGGGTCATTTCGTAGAGCTCTGGCAGCGCTCCCCTTGCTTCTTCAGCACTGTCCGTCTGACCTCCACACTCTGGAGACTGGTTCAAAAACTCTTCGGTGGAGGAGTTGGACAACCTGTGCAACCTGGGGTGAATCGGTCTCTCCATTGCACCTGCTGTCACTGCTGAAATGGACCCACACTGGTTTCTGCTTCCTAAAAAGGCACAGTGGTATCCCTGGAGTTTAACTGACTGCGAGTCATGCTGTGATGATCATGTGTTCCCTCAATATTTTTGAACAGTTCAGATCTCTTATTAAAAGGATCCGACCTCAATCACCTGATGCTCTGACGCTTCAGAAACGCCTGCGTTTATTTTGTACAGGACCTCTGAAAACATGTTCTTTTTATTCTTAGTGAGCCTGTACCTCATGGTACCTCATTCTTATTTATTTGTACATAAATGGATAGTTTTTCTTTTTACATCAGATTTGTGCTTTCTCTGTGACCCTACCATCTTAAAGAAAAAGGTGAATTTTTCTGTAAAGTCTGCTGCAGAGAGAGGGTGACTGAAGACGAAGATGTGTCACCTCCATCAGCAGCCCTCCGTTATCCGTGCAGTTGCTTTAATCGCCCAGCAACACTTTCTCCTCTGTCAGGACAAACTTGCGCACCGCCGCCTCGTGCCATCAATCAGCAGAGCAGAAGCACATTACCGACAAACACACCCGGATACTGTCTGTGTCAGGGGTTTCTCTGCTGTATTTTGGGGGCTCGGAGTGCTGCTGCCGCTGCCTCCAAGTGCTGAGGGTGGCGTTTTTGCAGCGGGAATGAGGCTTTTCCCCTTAGAGCAGGAGTCAGGAGCTGGATGAATGATGGATGGCAGTTACTGGAGCATTTTGAAGAAATGGTAGAGATTTCTGGCCCAGCTTCACCCATTTTCGAGCTGCACCGATAAAGAGAGAGAGGATGAAAACTGATAGGTTAAAGCTCTGAATCCAAAATCCAAAGCAACCAATCACGCATGTCCACAGAAACATCCTCTAATGAGGCAGCTACAAGTACCATCTTTTTTTGTCCATAAACTGGAGAAGTTCAGTTTCTTTGTCCTTTGCAGCAGGTATAGAATTAACTCCATCAGCATTTTGATTGGAGTATATGCTTATATATATGTATAAGTATATAAATGAGAGGAAGACTCAGGGAGGAACAGCTGGGGAAACACTGTGGAAGCTTATTGACAGAAACACGAGATCCAAAAGTGAAAAATCACCACTCGATTCAAAGACGTGATGCAGGAAATAAAGGCTACGGTAAAGAAAGCATAGAACACAGGAACCCAGAAATCCAACGACACCAGGAACGACAATAAAACCTCAAAAGAAGCCCAAACTCATTCACTCAACAGACACTTTATTAGGTACACCTTCCTCGTTTCTCCTTAAGAGCTGCTTTAATTCTTCATGGCACAGATTCAACATGTTGTTGGAAACATCGTGCAAAAGTGTGCCAAGAAAATATCCGCCCACACCATTACGCCACCACCGGCGGTGTGAAGCGCTGATACAATGGCAGGTTGGATCCATGCTTTCAAAGTGTCACCCTACCATTTGAATGCTGCAGCAGAAATTGAGACTCATCAGAGACTCTTAAATATTTGAGCTAACGAGCAGTTAAACGAGTGTACCTAATGAAGTGACTGGTGGGTCACAAAGAATTCAAAATAAAGCAAAACAAGTCGGCGGTCTTTGTATCCATGTTTGCATCCTTTTCCCAGAGTGTTTGAATCTTCGTGCCAAACCCCCTTATCTGGTTATTTCTAACAGTATATCTGCATTATTGATACAGTTTGGTGAATCATGTTTTAAATATCACGGGCGACTGGGAACAGCTGTGTTCGGTGCTGCGATGACTCTGAAGCCTGTCGCTGTGTGTTTTTGTCTTTGTCATTGTGAATCAGGGCAAACCGTACGTGTTCGACCGCGTGCTGCCTCCCAACACGACGCAGGAGCAAGTGTACGACCAGTGTGCCAAGCAGATAGTGAAAGGTAAGAAGCTTTAAACTGAGGAAGCATAGCTCTTTATGTAACCGTCATCTATCGAACATCTGCACACAAACTTAATCTGCTCTTCATCCTTTTTCATTGTTGCTTTACATAATGGAGCCATGGAAATGAGTGTTTCCCGGAGCAGCAGGGCTGATGCTGGAGTTTTGGGGGGCTGACATTCATTTTTAGGCAGTAAAACTACATCATTACTATTAGATATTGTATGCATATGTACATGTAATATGTTAGAGTTGTATTCATAGGCCAGCTATTTAAAAATGTCTCCTCCCACCAGGGTTTATATGTTCCAGCTGTATGCCACGAATCCATGAATTTTCTTCTTCCATTCCTGCCTGGCAGCTCCATCTTTAACATCCTTCGTCTATCATATGGGTTGTCCCTCTTCTGCACATGCTCAAACCTTCACTTACCTCTCTAACTTTGTCTCCAAACCCCGAGCTGTCCTCCTGATCATTTCTAATCCTGTCCATCCTGATCACGCCACACCTCCTATACACTGAAGGTAAAAGCACTTCTGCACAGGACACACCTGTGCGTCCTTCTCTTCCAGCCTCCTCTCTCCTCTAGATGCATTTTAGGAGTTGAAATGTCCTTCAACCCAGCGTACAGTTACTGGTTTCTAGTATAACCTCTGAAAAATCTCTGCAGGTAGCATCAGTAGATGGATGCGCTAGTGTTTATAACTGTGAAGGTTTAGTGCTCATTTACCGGAGAAGCGGGCTGGACTGTGTCTGACTGTGTCTGACTGTGTTGTTGCACCCTTGTGTCTTTGTGCTACTCCAGATGTGCTGGGCGGCTACAATGGGACCATCTTCGCCTACGGGCAGACGTCCTCCGGGAAGACCCACACCATGGAGGTAAGACGCTCATTAGATCATGTGTGCTCTTAAACCCTAGTGACCAGATGTCAGCTGCAGAGGGGTTTCATTCCTTTGAAGTTACAGCTTTTTTACATAAAGGTGACTAAAGACTATCAAAGTGACAGCAAATACTCTCTAAAGCCCTTTGTGTAAAGACGTGCGGTGACTTTTATTTGGAACTTTCAAACAGTTGGCGGATTAGAGCACAGCGGGCGTTGTGTAACAGGCTTACTGCCAACAGGAAACCCACTCAGGCTCGTGCGAGGGGTAGGATTCAAGGAATCAAAAGCTGGTAAGGTTAACATCTTGGAAAAGCCTTTAATCATCACGTCCAACTCAGCGTGTGTTTTAAAGGAGTGAAATTGAATGAGTAGAAAATGGTCAGAGGAGCTCTTCGTCATTTCGACATGTCACCAGTGTAACTTCAGCTCGGAGTCTAATCCTCAAGCCTGGTTTTAATTCTCTGATCTGATCTCTGCTTCACCCTCTTTAAGTCAAACTTTTAAGTCCACTTCTGAACCCAGATGTTCTTTTTTAAATTTCTTCATTTAAAAAGGCTTTAAAATTGGGCTTTGCAGCCCCAGGACCTGGGTACCTTGCAGCCATTGAGTCGACCATGAATTCGTCTCGATACCAAAATATTCTAGAGTAAAATGTAAACTGTCCTGCTACGTGAAACCTTAGAACTGACAGAGGATGCACTTTCTTTGCAACGCGCCTGTTCAGCTAATAACAATGAAAATCAGTTTAAATCATATAGCACAAGGTCATGACAACAGTCAACTCAACATGCTTTATATCGCAACATCCTCTGTGAGCAAGCAGTTGGGGACTGTGGGTAAAAATAACCCGCCGTTTATAACAGGAAGAAACATGGCAACATGCTGGAGCTGTTTGGGGAGTTAAGAGGAAAGAGAAACGAGAACGAGAAAATAGTCACCATTTGTTGGTCACCAGCGGACGTTTCAGGCTCCGGTTGCCTAGGAAACCCTCTAATGTATTTACCACCCTCAACATATGGCAGCATTAAAGAGCCATGTTACACACATGAAAAAGACTGACCCTCTACAGTTCGCATACCGCCACAACAGGTCCACTGATGATGCCATAGCCCTGACACTACACACTGCCCTGTCACACCTGGAGAAGAGAGACACGTATGTGAGGATGCTGTTTGTAGATTACAGCTCAGCATTCAATACCATCGTTCCCTCGAAGCTGGACAGGAAACTGCAAGATCTAGGACTGAGCAGCTCCCTCTGCAGCTGGATCCTTAGCTTCCTGTCTGACAGACGCCAGGTGGTCAGACTGGGCAGCATCACCTCATCCCCCATCACACTGAACACTGGTGCTCCACAGGGGTGTGTACTGAGCCCTCTCCTGTACTCACTCTACACCTACGACTGCACAGCCACTAACAACTCCAACATCATTGTGAAGTTTGCGGACGACACTACAGTGGTGGGTCTTATCACCAACGGTGATGAGACGGCTTACAGGGAGGAGGTCAGCGCCCTGACCCACTGGTGTCAAGACAACCATCTCACCCTCAACGTCGCAAAGACAAAGGAGTTGATAGTGGACTTCCGGAGGTGCAGAGAAGTACACACCCCCATCACCATCAACGGCGCTGCTGTGGAGAGAGTGAGCAGCTTCCGGTTCCTTGGTGTACATCTGGCTGAGGATCTTACGTGGTCAGTACACACAAACAAAACAGTGAAGAAGGTGCAGCAGCGCCTCTTCTTTCTCAGGAGACTGAAAAGATTCGGCATGAGCCCCCGCATCCTCAGGACCTTCTATCGCTGTGCCATTGAGAGCATCCTCACTGGATGCATCACCACCTGGTATGGCAACAGCACCGCCTACAACCGCAAAGCTCTCCAGCGAGTAGTGCGGTGCTCTGAACGGATAATTGGAGGTGAGCTTCCCTCCCTCCAAGACATCTACAGGAAGCGCTGCCTGAGGAAAGCGGGGAGGATCATCAAGGACTCCAGTCACCCCAGCCATAAACTGTTCAGACTACTTCCATCAGGAAGGAGGTTCTGCAGCATCCGGTCCCGTACCAGCAGACTGAGAGACAGCTTTTTCCATCAGGCCATCAGACTGCTGAACACGTCATAGACACCTCAGCTTCACTACTGGAACTTCAACATTATGCACTCCATACTGTACAGTAACGCCACTGTTTTGCACATATTCAACTCTGTATATTTTTATATATTTTATTTATTGTTTACTCTATTTGATTTGTAAAATATGTGTATACACACACACACACACACACACACACACACACACACACACACACACACGTAGAAAAATATTTAGTATACACATCCAGAAATGCATACACTATTATATATTGTACATATATTTATTAGTTTCAGATGTAGCCATTCTTGTATTTTGCTTGTTTACATTATTGTATTTTGCACAACTCTGTTGCTTGTGAAGCTCGAACACAAGAATTTCACTCACATGTGCTGTACCAATGTACCTGCACATGTGATGTGACAATAAAAGTGATTTGATTTGATTTGACTGCAAAAACTGCATCGCTGTAGTATAACACATGACTGTTGTTGTGTTCAGGGCAAACTGCATGACCCGCAGCTGATGGGAATCATCCCTCGCATCGCCCGCGACATCTTCGACCACATCTACTCGATGGACGAGAACCTCGAGTTCCACATCAAGGTGAGAACAGGAGTCATTCACAGTTTACCTCCTGAAAAATGAACTAAATGTCAGGTGTGAGCCGCTGCACTGGAGACCTGCAGCCTGTGGCCGTCTCTGAGATGTTTGTTAACAAAGTCTGTGAAAGGAAAAGCACACACAACCCAAAAATGTTTTATGTGAAATAAAAGGTAAATGATTGAGTTTACGGTGCAGTAAAGACCTTAAATCTGACAAAGTGAGGAAGATGAATTCATGTTCAGGGCAATGAATTAAAAGTTTTTAGATTTGTGAGACAGATGCGTTTCTCTATGCAGGTCTCTTATTTTGAAATCTACTTGGACAAGATCCGAGACCTGCTGGATGGTAAGAGAGGCTGTTTATCTGAAGCACTCAGCAGTCTGTTTTTCTTAAACTGTGACTTTTGTGATCTTTTTTCTGTCTGAAGTGTCAAAGACGAACCTCTCCGTCCACGAAGACAAGAACAGAGTGCCCTATGTGAAGGTTTGTGAGCTGAGCGAGAGCTGTGACACAGTCATGTGAAGAGGTTTATATATTTAATCTCCCCGTGTGCCTGAGCTGGAGCTTCAACTCAGCGAATGTTTAATTTTAGATGAACGAATGATTCAGTTACCGTTTTAGTCGTGTGTGCAGGTTTAGTACACCTAAAAACCTTAAAACTGCGATTTTTCGGTCTTTTCTTTATCCTGTAATCGATGCTCATGTCCACACTGGCTGCTGCAGGTCATGATTCTCCTTTTCAGGGCTGCACTGAGCGTTTTGTGTCCAGTCCAGAGGAGGTGATGGACGTCATCGATGAGGGCAAATCCAATCGGCATGTAGCAGTGACCAGTACGTATTTTTATATGTCTGCTTCAAAAGCGGCACATTTTTAAAAGGTTTCCTGGTATTCATTTCTACACTCACTGACCACTTTATTAGATACACCTCGCCTGTATCATGTTGGGACCTTCTGTTGCCTTCAGAGCTGTCGTGAATCGTCATAGATTCGACAAGTTGCTGAGACATTCCTCAGATTTTGGTTCACACTGTAGAGCAGCTGGTCTATCCACACAGACTCTCTGTGGTGGAGCTGTACAGCATCAGCAGCTGCTTCACCTCCAGTTTGTTCCTCCCGAGAAACTCTACAGGAGGTGGAGTCACTGTTGGGCCTTCCTCAGCACTGTAACTGTGTCTTCTGACCAGGAGAGGTCCACAGTGATATAAGGCCCCATAATTTGAAAGAGGAAACCTTCGCCATGCAGTCACCTTTAATATTGAGGAGGGTAGGGGCAGTTTCTCCCTGAAGTCGATGATGACCTTCTTCCTTTGTGTTGATGGACGCGTTCGCTCTGCTCATCCCTGCAGGCTGAGGTGGTGGGAGGAGGTGGCGCTTAAAGTCAACAGGTTCTGTGTTTATGGAAGTTAGGCGAGGGGCAGCCAATCTGCTTCGTTAGAAGCTGGGAATTGTTCAAAACTATTTGTATGGAGTCCCAGAATAAACACAAAAGGTCCTTTAACCTCTTAATATCCATCAAGTTAGCGGCAAAGCCCTAAAAGTCAGGATTTTAGCACAGCTCCTGAAACTTCTTAAGGAGGCAGAAACACCTCAATATCTAGATTTAAATGTTTTAATTTCACCTGAAATCTTAAAAGAAGATAAAAAGCCTTTTCTGGTTTCTTTTCTGCGGTTGTAATGATTTTTTTGCTTAATTTTGTAGACATGAACGAGCACAGCTCTCGCAGCCACAGCATCTTCCTCATCAACATAAAGCAGGAAAACGTAGAGACGGAGAAGAAGCTGTCTGGGAAGCTCTACCTGGTCGACCTGGCTGGCAGCGAGAAGGTTGGTCCAAGCGAGATCAGAAACGTGTCGTTAGGGTTTGCTTCAAGACTTTCCTGAGCTGTAAAGCTGATTGATAACCTGTTCGATCGCTGTTTGGTCAGGTGAGCAAGACGGGAGCTGAGGGGGCGGTGCTGGACGAGGCAAAGAACATCAACAAATCTCTCTCAGCGCTGGGAAACGTCATCTCAGCTCTGGCTGAGGGCACCGTAAGTCCATCCCACTTCTGTTTCGTATGTAAGTGAAGAAGTATGAAATATTAGAAAACCTCAGCACAGCTGTATTTTCTTTTCTTCAGAAAACCCACGTGCCGTACAGAGACAGTAAGATGACTCGGATCCTGCAGGACTCTTTGGGAGGGAACTGTCGCACCACCATCATCATCTGCTGCTCACCGTCCATCTACAACGAGGCCGAGACCAAGTCCACGCTCATGTTTGGACAGAGGTATCTGCGAGCTCTTATGTCTAATGTACTCAGTGCCAAAACAGGGCAATGTTTTTTACTTTCTTTTTTCCATTTTTTCCATAATTAATGCATAAAAAAAACAACAGAAATTTTAAAAAGGAGTCTTTCATCCTTTAAACAGCTAAGATTTTACGTACCACCATATACAGTTTCATCTGAAGTAACCACAACCACCTCATATTTTTAACAGAGGAAGAGAAACACAAAAAAAGTTTCCTCCTTCATAGCTATGTTCATCAAAGACCTCCAACTACCCTGCCCCTTCCCTGGTACTGCTCCCCGAACCCACTGCACCTCTACTCCTATGCAGTGGAACCACATCCGCCACATACTTTCAGATACTTTTTGTCCCACTTCTTCTTTTGTCCAGTTTCCTCTAATTTTTTAAGGCCACACTGCACACACTGCTCATATATGTCAAGTTTTTAGCTAATAGCTCTCTGGGAATCACCTTGTTGATCCAAAAATACTAGTTTATGCCTGTCAGACTGTGTTATCTTTGGTATTTTTCACAGATTCAACCAAAGAAATTGGAGCAAATTATGATTAGACTGAGGCTACGTCCACACGTACACGGGTATTTTTGAAAACGGAGATTTTCCGTTTTTGTTTAAAAAAAAAAAAATCCCGTCCACACATAAACGCAAAAACGAAGGAAAACGCTGCTAGGAACGTGCCAAAGCAACAGGTGGCGATATATTCCTAACTGTGTAGAAATGTTGGCCAATCAGAAGTCTAGAAGCCTGGGTGCGAAAGAGTAGACAAAGATGGCTGAGTACTATGTGTGGAGGGACAGAAACTGTGTGTGTATATGTAAGCATGTAAACACTACAGAGAGTACAATTAACAGTATTTTGTCTAAGTACGCCATTGTAGAAATTCATTTCACCGAAACAATAACGTGGCGCACAGTGTGACGTCAAAAAACCTTTGACCTGCGTTTTCTCTGTTTTCCTCATCCGCACCTAAATGCAAAAACTGAGTTTTCGAAAATCTCCACCCTGGCAGGAAAATCTCAGTTTTCAGTGACCAAAAACGGCGTTTACGTGTGGACGAAAGGTGCAAACGCATAGAAAAATCTGCGTTTTCAAAAATACCCGGGTACATGTGGATGTAGCCTGAAAATTAGTTTAAAAAACAGCCAAAGACATTCAGAAAGCCTGGAGAACTGTTGCTCGAGACCACCTTAAAAATGACAAGAAAGTCTGACTCAGGTTATATAAACCTTTCCTCACATACAGCTGTTACGAAGCAGGAAACTGGATCCTCAAATAGCTACAAGACAAATTTTTTGCACTTCTGCAAACGAAAAACGTAACAATTACAAAAGAAAAAGCTAAAGTCAGTTTTGAATCAAACACAGAGTTGCTGTTTGTGTTTGTGGGAGAGTATCAGTGTATCCAGTCCATCTGCGAAGGTACACGGTGACTCATTTGGTGCAAACTAGCAAACAGATGGCTCTGAGATTCCCGCTGTGCATCTGGGTTTATTCTTATTTATAGACTCCGACACTGCCGCCTTCTTGTTTTCACGTCATGTAAAACTGAGAATAATGAACATTTTCTATTTTCTACACAGTTTTTTCCTCACACTTCATTCTGAAGCACATTTCATTCATCTGCTTCACTTCTTTAGATGTTACAGTTTCATAAAAGTGACGCGTCTGTAAAGATCCTCGACAGCAGCGATGTAATCATTTATTTTAAAAATCAAGCTGAAATCCACTGAGCCTTGATCAGTGAGTTCAGACTGAGCAGTGTCACAGAGGCTGATTACTGTGCAACCATCTGCCCTCGGCTAAGAGGAAATTCAATTAATTAGGAGATTTCCATCATGAGAGGAAAGATCGAGAGGGGCGGAGGTCCTCTGGGAGAAAGCAGACTCACACATGTAGCATGTGGAAGTGACTGTATTAGGTGGAAAGGTAGAAAACACACTCAGAAACAGCTGTAAAATGTGTTGCTTTATTTCCACTAAGACAGCAAAAACATGCTTACCTGCAGGGAAACGGGAAAAAAGGCGTAAACTCTTGGATGCTCCGACTACTTTCATCTGATCATGCTGAATGTTGCAAACTTGCATGGTCAGATGATCAAATTCCTGCCTGTGTGGGGTTTTTTTGTAAGCTCTTGTTTTCAGCAGATGATTTTTAAAGAAGTAGAAACTAAGTAGTGGAAAATAAACCTGAAAATGTTGTTTTTAATCATTGTAATCAGGGGTTAACTTGACATTTGGTGGGCAGGGGAAGACTGAGATCCTGTGTAGCTGTGCAGCAGGAATAATCACAAAGAAGTCACCAGATTATTAGTTTTCTTTGATTTAAGCTGCTGAATCAAACACACTTTAATAGATGTTACATGAATGTGGAACATAAAGGTGGAATTTGATGCCTAAAACTTAATCCCAATCTAACCCCTGTCCATTACTGTAAGATGAACCACACTTAAAGTTCAGCTCAGTATTTTGATTCGATTACTATATTAACTCAATGAGCTGGAACAAACTGTCAATAGAGTCCAGAGAAGAAGTCTAACAATCAGGCACGATGAGATTAATTAAAAGACTAATGCTTACTGTCTGTGTCCGCTCAGAGCGAAGACCATCAAGAACACAGTGTCTGTGAACCTGGAGCTGACGGCCGAGGAGTGGAAGAAGAAATACGAGAAGGAGAAGGAGAAGAACAAGAACCTGAAGAGCATCATCCAGAGGCTGGAGGCTGAACTCAACCGCTGGAGAAACGGTGAGATTAAAGCAGCCTGCAAGGGCTGATTAAAGGAAACAGCTGCTGTGAGCTCCTGAGTGTTGATCGGTGGTTACGCAGTGGGATGTTGGGTTTTTGTGACAAACATACATTGTTGTTGTATCGTACAGCTCCACAGTAAGTTATGAATAGTTAACGTGCTGCCTTTCTGCTTCCTGTGCACTCATTTCTATACCTTTAAATAAATGATATTTCAAAGGGAACCCACCTTCTGTTGCACAGTTGCTGCTTGGTGGGACTTATTACAGAGTCCTGATTAACAGACCTCAGCCTGAGATGTTTACCAAGCTAATAAAGAGGCCCTAGTTTTACAGCAACTGCTTTGTGAACGTGTGATGGGAAGGTGGACGAAGGGTGGGATGGACAGTCGTGGTGAAGACAGAGCCAAGAGAGAGTTTTTGATTTAGCAGGCGAGTGATCCACGGTCCAGCCCTCACCGATGGCCATGAGCTCTGGGTAGTGACTAAAAGAACAGGGTTGTGGGTACAAGCTGGACTCCCCAGAGGTAGTTTGGTGGCCTCCTCGACGCCTCTCTTTGGAGTTCTTCTGGGCACGTCGACCCTTCAAGAACTCCAGAGGAGGTACGGAGAACAGAAGAAGAAGCTCCTCTGCCTTGCCTCCTTAGTGTTAGAGATCCAGCAAGGTTACGTTCTCGTGCTGACGCTGTTCGGCATCTCCTTCCCTACGCCCCTGAACTATCCTTTAGGTGCCATGATTTCGTATCACAGCGGGACCTCCAAAGCCTGATAGATTGGTTTACCCAGACCGGTAAGGACTTTGGGCAGACTTTAAAATTAAAGGCTGAACTTGCACCAGGCAGGAAAAAAGTGCTCAACACGTTCTATTTGAGACGTCTCAACATGAGAAACAACCACAATAAGGGGATATCAGAGCACCCCATCCAACTGGTGGAGACGTACCACCTGGGAAGAGACCCTCGATAGACCCAGAAGTCACTGGAGTTATTAAATATTTCATCTAGTGTTGATGAGGAAAGGACGTCTGGAAAGACCTGCGCAATCTGCGACCTGACTCTGGATAAATGGAGGGAAATGGATGGATGTTTTGTAATGACTCACAACACAGAAAGCAATCAAAGTGGAACATCATCAGCAGCCTCCTTTTCTTACATCTTAACATGTGAATACCTAGCAGAGCGTGGCTACTCGTTCACCGCTCGTCTGCTTATTTCTCTGTGCACCGAGGTCTGAAGGACCTGAGGAGTGGTGACGCTATTTTCCTGAGATTGGATTGGTCTGTAGGAGCTGTTGCTCTCCAATCTGGAGCATCATCAGCTTCAAAAAGTTGAAAAGCTTTGACACTTTATCACCCGAGTATCTTACAGACTGTCTGGACTTTTTGTCATATTTGGCTGTAAAATTACAAAATAATTCTCATCTTACATGAACCATTTAAATTTCCGCTGTAGCTCAAACTGTGAAATGCACATAGTAAAATCTAGGAGTTGCTGATTTTTCTGTGTTCAGACGTTGTGAATGCTTTGCTATACAGTGATACGCCGAATATTCCAGTAAAACTCGCCTTCTCTTTTTTCTAAAACCGTTTGAACGTTCATTTAAAATGAGTTTTATTTATACAGCGACGAATCACAACAACAGTTCCCTTAAGGTACTTTATATTCTGTAAGATGAAGACCCTAAAATAATACAGAGAAAACCTCAGCAGTCAGACGACACCCACCCTGTGAGTAAGCATTTGGTGACAGTGAGAAGGAAAAACCCCTATTAAAGCTATCAGAGATTAAAATGAATTGCTGATGATTAAATAGTGCAGTAGTGGTGTGTACTAGTAGCTGCTACTTTGTTTTTAGGAGACTTTGACCTTTGACCTTTGAGAGTCAGATGCTCTCTGTGACACACACACACAGAAAATGTTTTTTTCTCCATGCATGCCAACAAGCAGAAATTTAAAAAAAGTGGGCGGCGGCCTGAGAAACTCGAGTGTCATTAACCGCACAGGCTCTTTTAGGTAGCTGTGTGTGCACATGCTCAGTCTGTGACGTCTGGAAATCACATGTAATTACTGCTCAGATTAATCTGCCGCTGTGATAATGTGTGGGGTCTGATCGGCTCACGCCTTGTCCTGCCCGAATGTTGTAGATTCTGCATAACCCCACCATGAAGGACGCCACGCTGCCTGTGTGTGTTTCCCCACCACACTTCCTCCCTCTCTGCTGAGACTGCAGGGTCTTCTTCACAGCATCCTCGCCCTTTTTCCCCCATTTCTGTTGCATAGTAACCACTCCTCCTCCTCCTCTCAGTCCTTTCTTTGCTTTAATGCCTCCCCGCCTTCACCCCCCTCCTCCCCCTTTCTTTCTGTGGCCATTGTTGCATTTTAATGTTTAATTCCCCTGTGGATGCTGATAACACTCCCCCTCCTTAGCATCAAATCAGCTCAGCTGCAGCAGCCAAAGCTCCTGACATGTAAATGCAGCGCTCTCACACACACATACACACACATCATGTTGATACAGTGTTTGTGGTTTGAGTCAGCCGCTGGCTTCCTGCCCTGCCGTTTAAAAGGAAGCAGCTCTCCGCCTCCTTCAGTCTGTCCTCGGCTCCATCTCCTCATTAGCTGCTGGCTTTTATCACCAAACCCACAGTTAGAAAATCAATAATCACACAAACACTGGTGAAGTCAGCATGATTTCACTCAGTCAGTATAACTGATGCAGTTTTCTCCTGAAGGAAAATCATCAGAATTGTAAAAATAGTAATAATAATAGTAAGTTGTGTGCTGGCTTACAAACGTAGCCAGCCCCCAAACCTGATGTTTCAGGAAATGCATCAGGTTTATTTTAATTATCTGATAATAACTTATCTAATTTACTTTGATAAACTACAGTATCCTGGTGTTATCTTGACTGCAAGGCAACAATTGTTCCTTTTATGTTAAAGGACTGCTGCCAGGATTTACTACCCTACACGCACGTTGCAGATGATTAATTTGGTTTTGTGCATTACAGTAAAACGTCTCCACTTTAGTCTCTAACGTCCAAAAGAATTTGTGGTTTGTTCAGATGCATCTTTGCAGACCCTAAGCTATGCTGCTGTGTTCTTTTCAGAGAGGTGAACCCTTCTTCCCACTTCATTTATGAAGCCTGCTTGAGCATCAACATCTGGTTTGTTACTTCAAAATGCGTAAACTGAGGCTTAGTTATTGCACTTATTACAGTATTTAGACTTTTATCGTGATTTAAAAATTCTTCCACAAAATTAAGATTATATGATGCGACGCACTGAGGCATGATGTAACAACTATGGTGCTACTCGATGTGACACCATACCACAACATATGGCACGATCAGAGTGTTTAAAACGTCGTCACACTAACATGTGTGAATATAATGGATGCATGAGTAGAATATCTAACAAGTGAGTTCCTATCGCAGGGGAGAACGTTCCTGAGGAGGAGCAGCAGAGCTCTAAAGATCAGAGGAGCGGCGAGCCGTACGACAACACTCCCATCATCGACAACCTGCTGCCAGCCGGAGGAGGTGTCTCCGTCTCCGGTGACGAGAGGAGGAAGTACGAGGAGGACGTAAGGAACCTGTACAAACAGCTGGATGACAAGGTGAGCAACAGGACGAGGCTAAAGCTGGTTTATTGTAAACATGTCACATACAGCTATCTCAGGATGGGTTTTATTCATCTTCTGTCTGGAACAAAGTGTTCTAGCTCCTCCCCCTTCCTTCTGATTGGCTGCCCCTCATAAAAATAGATTTGAATGGCAGGTGGTTCACCATATATGTGAACCACCTGCCTATATATATATCATATAGCTGATATATACCTATATGATGAACCACAGAGCCAAGAGTGTTCGATCAGTCTGAAGCCTGAGCTTTGGGCTCACAGGGATTACATGTACACATACTGCCCTTGTTATTTAAACAATTCCTGAAACTCTGTATATTTTATTGCCGCTGACAGGATGACGAAATTAACCAACACAGTCAGCTGGCGGAGAAACTCAAGGAGCAGATGATGGATCAAGAAGAGGTTTGTCTCCCAGCTCAGGTTAATAGTAATGATAGAGCATGCCTGCGTATTTCCTCTGACACGTGTTTTTTTTTTAAAATCTGTGCAGCTGCTGGCGTCAACACGACGCGACTATGACAAGATCCAGGAGGAGCTGTGCCGGCTGCAGACGGAGAACGAGCTAGCCAAGGAGGAGGTGAAGGAGGTGCTTCAGGCCCTGGAGGAGCTGGCAGTTAACTACGACCAGAAGAGCCAAGAGGTGGAGGAGCGAAACCAAGCCAACGTGCAGCTTACCGAGAAGCTGCAGCACAAGACGGTGGGTCGTGACTTTCCTGAATACTACTCGATTACACATGAAGTGCAGCGATGCAGAGGCATGCTGACAGGCTGTCTTTGTGGCGGCATCCTCAGGCGCTGCTGTCGGTGCTTGAGAGGGAGGTGAGTCAGCTGCAGGAGCTAAACGGCCTGCAGAGAAAGCGTGCTGCCGAGGTCCTCAACCTTCTGCTGAGAGACCTCAGTGACATCGGTGCCATCATCGGCACCAGCGATGTCAAGACGGCTGCGGTGAGCACCCACGTCCACATGACAAAAACCTTACCAACCTTACCCGAAACAGACACATGACCCTTTAACCCGGCCCGTCCTCCTTCCCTCTCAGTGCTCAGAGATGAAGGGGAACGGCTCGGCGCTGGAGGAGGACTTTACCGTTGCTCGCCTCTACATCAGCAAGATGAAGTCCGAGGTCAAGTCTTTGGTCAACCGCAGCAAGCAGCTGGAGAGCGCCCAGGCCGACGCCCACCGCAAGATTCAGGCGAACGAGAAGGAGCTGGCGTCCTGTCAGCTGCTCATCTCCCAGGTAAGCGTCACCTGACGTCGTCACGCTAACAGAGTTCTCCTGGGGTTTGGTAGAGTGTCAGTCACGTGTTGCTGTCCCTGCAGCATCAGGCCAAGATAAAGTCTCTGACCGACTACATGCAGAACATGGAGCAGAAGAAAAGGCAGCTGGAGGAGAGTCAGGACGCTCTCACCGAAGAGCTCGCCAAACTGCACGCTCAAGGTCGGTCCTAGAAACCTCCACAGACTCTTAAAAACCAGACTCATTTATACAGTTAGGCAGTATGAGCACAGCTGACATGTCATCCCACCCCGAAAAAAAGAAAAGCTCAAAACAACAAAGACAAAGATGTTTCTAATGTATGAGACACCACTTTATCCTTTTAGTTGTTACTCATTCAATAACCATTATTTAATCAGTGTGTTTTTTAGGTTTTCTTTATACCTCAGTTACACACAAAGAAAGCACTGGAAGGTCTTTAATTTGAACTTTATCCATCACTGGAGTATCACATAGATTAGGACTTAACGACACTGTGTCTTACAACATGCAGGGTGCTCTGAGCACGAGTGGCCAGTATATTATGTCTGAGTATCACCACAGGGGCTAAAGTGGGATCTGGCAGGCGGGGGGACCTTAGGATCAGGTGCATCAGTGCTGTGTGGTGAAAATAATTACTCAATAATAATAATAATAATAATAATGATGATAATGATTATTATTTGCTGCTCTATCACTAGCTAGACACTGAAGTATCACAACTACGACTTCATTTGCATCTGCACCATGAACGCATCACATGAAGGTATAAGTGGGCCGTGGGATTTTATTATTTTATTATTACTGAGCAAATGTGTCCATGCAGTCAGTCTGCAGCACATAAGAAATAATTGCCAGTAATGTGCATTAAACTGCCATTCTGAACCTTTGAGGCCGTCTTTAACCCCTGCATCCACATTAGTCAAATTTCACAAGCATCATTACACTTTCTTTGGTTTTTGCTTTTGTGGAAGAACACAGTCACCTTATGACATATCCAGGCGATGGATGTGATATAGTCTTGCACATCAGAGGTTTTTTTTTTTTTACGATTAAGATGAATTTGACAAAAAGGGTGGGCTGAGTAACTACGCTATGAAGGTGAGGGTTTGTCTTTGGTTGTGTTTGAGTCTGTGAGTCTATGGTTTGACCCCCGGTGGGAAGTCTTTTGTCTGTTTCATCAGACTTGATTTAAATTGTCTTTCAGTAAAATATCTCATAGTTTGAAGTTTGAGAGTTTAGCTTTGTGAGTAAATTTGGCTGCAGTTTCTGACACAGCACAATTATTCTGTCTTTAGAGAAAATGCACGAGGAAAAGGAGAAGGAGGACATCGGCAGAGCGGGCGGAGACGATGACATCAAGGTAAAAAAAATACAGCACAAAATTGATTTTGATTTTTACAAAATATTAAAATCTGGAACCTAACAGAGTTCAGCACAGTCTGAACTCTGTTAGGCAGCTTTCTTGTTGTTTCTTTAAGTCGTCTTCAGGAATAGTTCTCCAGGCTTATTGAAGGACATTCAAAGCTCTTCTTTGGATGTTTCTGCCTTTTGTTCTGTTCTCTGTCAACATGATCCCACACTGCTTCAGTAATGTTGAGGTCCGGGCTCTGGGGAGGCCGATCCATGACTGATAGTGCTCCACTGTGTGTTTTTACTGCATTAACAATGTGTTTGAGATCATTGTCACGCTGAAAAATGAAGCTGTTGACAATCATATGCTTTCCAGATGATTTTGCATGGTGTATCAAAATCTGATGGTGCTTCTCTGTTTTCATAGTTGATAATTTTAACAAGGTCTCCACCACCACTGGCTGAAATGCAGCTGGAAAAATGCTTCTAAAGATGATCAGGTACAAGCACTGGACTGCAAATGAGTGAAAAAGCAGCCAATGTCCAAATAAAACCTTTGAAAGAGCTTCAGAAAGCCTGAGAACTATTGCTCAAAAACAATTGAAAAAAAAGAAAATCTGGCGGCTTGGAAGTAAAGCGTAAAGACATGAGGGTTGATTCAAGACATTTGTTCATATTTGTTCATGTTGCAGGTCAGATTGAAGGCAGGAGATCCAGTAACTAGTAGTTAACTACTAGTAGTTAACTACTAGTTACTGTTAACTAGATAACTAGTAGCTGAGACACTTCCAAGTAGCCAGATTTAAAGTGTTAGACCTAATACAGTCTAACACAGTCCATGTCATAGGTTTATCCAGTATTTAAGTGCTCCAGACTGACCCAGAAAAACGAGCAGCTTCTAACAGGAAGCTCTTGTATTTTGGATCATGGATTTGGGATTATCATAGGGTTATTTTAGTGCGTCATGTTTCTGTTCAGTGTCCTCTGAGGGAATAATGTTGCCAACCTCAGCTCTAATGTGTTTTTATGTCTTCAGAAAACGCTGGAGGAGCAGCTGGAGAACCACAGGGAGGCTCATCAGAAGCAGCTCAGCCGCCTGCGGGATGAGATCGAAGACAAACAGAGGATGCTGGACGAGCTCAGAGAGTGAGAAAACATCAGCAAACGCACACACTGACGCACACAAACCAACTCTGAGGATGTAACAGCACAGCAGGGGGGAGACGATGGGAGATTAGGGGAGAGATATCACAGGGAAACCCACAGATGTGCTCAGGTTTGAAACCGTTCTACACAAATCCTGATCTTTTCAGACGAGCTCAGGCCATGAGCAGATACACACATATACCCATTTTAATATTCCCCTCAGCCCTCAGAGTAGGGATTTCCACTCAAGTTGTCTTCAAAGGGGGACTACTGAGGAGAAGAAGCAGCTCAGAGAACAAGTGCGAGCAAGGAGCTGCTGCCTGAAAGCGATCAAAGATCTGGGCTCAAAGTCGGCTTCTGCTTCAAAAGAAGAGTTAACATGACTAGAAAGTGACTTTCAAGGCCTCAACCTGCAACTTTAGAGCCTCCAACTAAACATGCTTCGATTCCAAACCACATTTTCTGAAACTAGAGAGCGTATTTATTAAAACAGTTTCTCCCTCTCAGTCTAAATCAGGGGCTGTTACTGGAGCAGGAGCGACTCATGTCGGATTACTACAAACTGCAGGCGGAGGAGCAGGAGAAGAATGCAAAGCTGGAGAGGCTCGTGTAGGTGAACACAAGCATCTTAGAGTTAATTTGAGACAATAAAAGTGTCACATGGTTTGATTATTGCTCTGTTTTCTGTACAGGCTGCTGAATGAACAAAGGGAGCAGGCCCGAGAGGACCTGAAGGGTCTGGAGGAGACTGTGGTGAGACTCAGTGATGGCCCCATAACTACTCTCACCTTTGAAATCACAGCTGTTCTAACCTTAGATGTCTGTTTAGTCACATAGCAAAGCAAAGAAACTGCTGGAAGTCTGCACCAATGCAGGCTTACTCAAAAACAGTGCTTTGTAATATATTTAATGAGAATAGAGGCAAGTCAGAGGATTAAAGAAATGTTGTTAGTATAGTGCATCTCATTGATCCAGCTGTTCACAACTTCATCCCAAAGAGTCGTTCGGACATATTTCTTAAAAGTGCACTTCTTTTTCTTACATTTACATAAAAAGGGGAGTTTCAGTGATCGAGCCTCAAACGGCTGTGATTTGATGCTGTATAAATGGAACAGAATTTAATTGAATACCCTGAGTAGGGATGGGAAGCTGGATACTGGTGTTTCAACGCTGTGTTGAGCTTACGAAGCACTGATCTGAAGTGCCGTTCAAAACACCCACTTCACATGACCATGGCTTTTTCAGGTTTCACCCTAGGTTTGGCCGATGGTAGAATAAACCTGATGACATCTTTAATTCAGTTCAATTTAATTTAAGAGTATTTACATACAAATGAATTCAACTGAACTGAATTAAAAGGAAAAAACCAACAGTCTGATGATTCCCTATGAGCAAATACTTGGCGACAGTGGGGAGGAAGAACTCACTTTAAAAAGGAAGAACCCTCTGGCAAAATGTAAATCCCAGAACTATTATGTGGGTCTAACTTCCAGCTTTCACTTCCTTCTTGTTCACTCAGGCCAAAGAGCTGCAAACTCTGCACAACCTGCGCAAACTCTTCGTCCAGGACCTCACTGCACGGGTTAAGAAGGTAGATCTTTTTACTGTTGACACATATGACTGGTCGTTTAATGTAGTTTGGTGTAATTTTCCTCTATTATAAGAGTGCAGAGCTTGACTGTGAGGAGGGACTCAGCAACATTGCACAGAAACAGAAAATCTCATTCTTGGAGAACAATTTGGAGCAGCTGACTAAGGTCCACAAACAGGTACGGTTGCTATACAGAGGCTGAATCCATAAAAATATTATAAAACAGAAATGCTGAGCGCTGTGAGATACAGTGCGATAAAATAATGCTCAGTAACTTCATGCCGCCGCCCTCAGCTGGTCCGGGACAACGCAGACCTTCGCTGCGAACTGCCCAAGCTGGAGAAGCGTCTGCGAGCCACGGCCGAGCGAGTCAAAGCGCTGGAGAACGCCTTGAAGGAGGCCAAGGAGAACGCCATGAGGGACCGCAAGCGCTACCAGCAGGAGGTGGACCGCATCAAAGAGGCTGTGCGGGCCAAGAACATGGCCAGGAGGGGATACTCTGCACAGATCGGTGAGGTTTTACTTCCATTTATTATTTCACTGAAATAGATGTGCTCATGTGACAGCTGTCGGACAAAGAAGACCGGTTCACACAGGGGTGAAACCTGCCACCAGCACCGTAGCTGAACCTGGACACAAATACATTTCCGAATGAGTGATAGTGTTTCTAGATAACTTCTATATGTTTAAATAACCATCTTTACGCTAAAGAGTAGCAATTTAAATTGGTTTTGCTGAAAGCATGCTGATTGGCAGGATTGTTTCTGTGGCCTGGACACTGATGCTTTTGTTGCTGTGCTTTTAAAACACAGATTACAGCCATTTGTGTTGAGAACACTATTGCAAATAGATGTTTATCAGCACAATCTGACTCAAATATTTGCAAAATTTTCCAATTTGTCTGAGAGGGATTGTAGTCAGCCCAAGTCAAACTGCAATTTTAAACCTGTTTCATAGTACAGATTATACCCTGGTGACTGAGGTGGGGAAGAACTCCACTTTAACAGGAAGTGACTTCCAGGAGAACTATACTCAGGGAAGGGCAGTCAGGGATTCAATCCCTCTGAGAGTAGCTTTTGCAGTTGATATTTCAACCAGAAAAATTGAAATATCTGAGCTGGTTTAAACTTGAAACAAACAAACAAAAAATAAAACACTGGATAAAAAAACAGACCTGAATATGGATCCCTGGGAGAAAGATAAATCAGCCAATGGATCAAGATGTTCTCTTTTTTGTGTTTTCAGCAAAGCCTATCCGGCCCGGACATCATCCACTGTCCTCCCCGATCTGCAGCTCCATCAGAGCCGGAGGTGTTGATATTCATAACAACTGAACCCACAACAGCAACATAATCCTGTGAGTGCAAAAATCTGTTTTCCATTTTACGAAATATAATTTCCTTTGCTTGTCTTACACATGGCTACCACCAGGGGGCGGTTAACAAATATATCACTTACACATAAACTGGATATAAGACAGTCTCAGAGATTTGCCTCTTGTTGCAGACGACCATAAACAACTCAGTGCATGCTCACCACCCCACCTGGATCCACAAGCAACGCCCCTCCTCTTGGAGCACCAATGGGAGGCCTTCACGACAGACTGTCATCGCTCGGAGAAGCACCATCCAAACATTGTGTAAATACTGATGAGACATATTTAATTTGCTGAATGTAGATCTCAGAGGCCTCGTTTATAACACATTCGCTGTTATAAGTTTAGTTTTCTGGATCTTCTGATGGTAGATTGTCGTTATTATGCAACAGGGCAGCACGGTGGCACGGTGGTTAGCACTGTTGCCGCGCAGCAAGAAGGTCCTGAGTTCAATTCCAACATCAGGCCGGGGTCTTTCTGTGTGGAGTTTGCATGTTCTCCCCGTGTTTGCGTGGGTTCTCTCCGGGTACTCCGGCTTCCTCCCACCGTCCAAAGACATGCAGCTTGTGGGGATAGGTTAATTGGATAATCCAAACTGTCACTAGGTGTGAATGTGCGAATGAATGTGAGTGTGAATGGTTGTCTGTCCCTGTGTGTTGGCCCTGCGACAGACTGGCGACCTGTCCAGGGTGTACCCTGCCTCTCGCCCTATGACAGCTGGGATAGGCTCCAGCGCCCCCCGCGACCCTGAAAAGGACAAGCGGAAGCGAATGGATGGATGGATGGATTAAAAGCTCGAAGTTTATAAGTGAGGCCCTGTATTAGAAATGAAAATGAAGCTTAAGTTTTAGGTTTGCGCAGCTTTACAGGAGAAGGCAAACGTGTCCGTTTTTAGATAAGTATTGTTTAACGTTTTAGGAAACAACTTGCTTTTTTCCTTTTTTTCTCAGTCGTCATGATGACAGAAGTGACACCACTCGAGTGTATCTGATCAATATGAAGCTACAGCCAACAGACGGTTAGCTTAGGTTAGCATAAAGACCAGGGAATGGCAATCACAGAGATCTTTGGTCCTGTACCCTATATACCTCTTTGCAAACAGCCACTTGTCATTAGGTTGGTGGAAATACACATTTTTCCCTTGTGATCCAGTGGTTGCCAGATGATTGCTGCCTGGTCTCTAGGCCTATGTGGCTGACGCTACAGCAGCATCCCTCCAAAATGGCAGTCACACCGAAGACAACAGTTTACTATGGATAAACGCCTCATCCCACTCCGTAGCCTAAATGGCGACCATTAGGTTGATAATTGCTCCGAGCTCTTTATGGACAGTGTAATCACTAAGTGTGTTAACTACAACTCATTGCAAAAAAATTTAACACGCATAATCAGCAAATTACGCCCCAGCTCATTTACATCAATGCCTGAAGATGATTTCTGCTGTTAGCTGGGTAGCCCTAACATGCATGCTACCTGCATATTTTGGAAAACATCTACAACTTATTTACAGATCCTGAATTGAAAATCTCATCCATATTTTTTAGAAGTATTTTAACTATGGACCAAAAAATTGTACCCACCAAAAACAGACTCACTACAAGCTACTAAACTGTAAAATGATGGCATGTGACATAAAACATTAATGTATTATTTATAATATAACGGAGAAGAACTACTCTTCCCGCAATCCTTAACTGAAACAGCGGCATCTCTGATTGGTGGAAGTTAATAATAATAATAATGGATTGCATTTATATAGCGCTTTTCGGGGCCCTCAAAGTGCTTTACAAGTTGCTGTTGAATGACATTGACCTTGGAAATGTGTAAACCCACAAACATCAGAATGGACGAGTTGCAGTCAGGAACATAGCACCATGCCACATCGATAACTTGGCTACACTTGACCACTCACGCACAATACAAACTACAAACACTAAATTCTAGAAGGCTGGAAGTCGGTTGCTATGGAATCTAGGATTTGATTGTATTATTGGATGAGTAGTTCTTTCACTGTTAAAAGTCATTATGTACACCGCAGTGGATTATCTACTAATTGGAAGGTCAGTGGTTCAACTCCCGGCTTGTCTTGTGTTCGTGTTAAAGTGTCTTTGGGCAAGGAACAGAACACTGAGTGGCCCCCAGTGCATCCATGAGGGAGAATGCTAGGTTCAAAGCACTTAGATGCAGTGAGTGGAATATTTATTTCTGGAAACAGAACTTAAAATAAAAATGTCTGTTTCACCATTTTAACCTAAGCTAACTGCCTGCAGGATGTAGCTTCATGCTTACTTTTATGGATGTGATTTGTTTCAAAGCAGGGCCTTTAAGTTTCTAACCTCGGTGATGTTGAAGGTTGTTGCTGGAGCTGGGCAGCAGAAACATGCTTCCACACAACTGTCTTTGCATGTGTCTTGTCTTCCAGATTTTATAACTTTTGTGTTTACACTTTTGTTTGATTACAGGTGACAATCAATAAAAAGAAACCCTTTGATTTGGTTTTAGAAAACATGCTCTGGGCTTCAAAAAGATTTTTCTTTTTTTGTCGTTTTGCAAAGAGGGATCTCATACAATTAAATTGCGCTGCTGTAGCTCTTGAGGAACACTGACCAGCCAATCAGTTGCTCCTAGGACTATGAGCCTGGTTTATAACTCTGGTTTAAAGCTGATTTAAATTTTTTCTCCCCACACAATTTCAGTGTCTGGATTGTTGTAATAGTCTGCACTCAATCTGTAAAGTTTCTGATTGGCCAGTCAGAGTCTTTAAAAACAGATTCAAAGGCAGAAAAAAGGTTTTTCCCCTCAGGCCAAAGTAATTAAAATCTCAGTGGATAAGCTGGATAAGTTTTTGCCTTTAGAAAACTGAAATCATCAAAACAGCACTCCAGCTTTAGAAATGAACACATTTCTCTACATTGACTTGTGACTTTGTAACTTTCTTTTTTAACGTCAAGACTGTAATTTAACGAGGCCTCTTGACCCTTTAGTGGTACATTAGACGTTTGTGCTGCTTTCCTTTATGGTGCCTGTTTAACATATTTTTATGTACATTATTGTCTCAGTGTAAAAGGCCCAATTACAGTTGTTCTTTGGTTATAGTCTACCATTTTAGTTTCTTTTAGGTATCAAAGAGTAGCAGTCATCAAGCTCGAGGACGATACCCTACAGTCAAGCTTGATGACTGCTACTCTTCTAATGACGACCCCCACCCTTTGAATTAGCTTCTTGACCAGTGGCAGTTATTGAGCTTGATGACTGCCACTATTCGACCAGTCATTGGGCTGGATGAGTGCTGCCACACTTGACTGCTACCCTGCTGAACATAAGGCTGACGCCTCGGGTAGGACTGGGCCTTAGTTGTGCAATGTGACTTTCGGGCTAGTTGCTTTTGTTTCTGTGGATGTTGCTGTAGAATGTTACACTTTCGCAATGGCTTAGTTGCAGGACAGCAACAAGCACAGACGACGAATAAGTGAATGTAACTGCATGGACTAGAGCTTGTTGTGTTAAAGGCATGCTCAGGGAGGGCAGTTTCTGTACAGGATGCATTTACCTCATCATGTTGTACATTTTTTGTTTTAGCTGTAGCATCGTGTATCCAAATATATATCTTACAACTGATGCAATTAAATCTAATAAAGATAATCTATTTAACTTGCTTTTTTTGTGTGCATTTCAAAATTAGAAGAAAACCGCAACTTCCAGGTGTCTCATCGTGATATAATCTTTAATCCCTATACATATTATTTCCCTCTGTAACACATCATCATTATCAGTTTTAGACAGAACAGACAGATTGGGTATTTTGGTCAGGTCACAATTAAATTAATAAAAATAATCGATAAATAATACAAAAATCTTCCTCACAATCACATAAGAAAGTTCTACATATTGAATACAACAATGTAACAGGACAGTTAAACCATTTTTATCTGTACAAATAGATGTTCACTTTTGTTTTTCCACATATTTCACATACTTTATGATATACTGCACTTTTGGCCAACATTACAGAAAAGCAGAGGGTTACAGGTTTAACCCCAGTTCTCTGAGTCTTTAAAGGTTCATGAGCGTGAGGATGTTCATCTCCAAACCCAGGTCAAATAATATTTGGAGCAGCTTTTATGTTGTTTGGAGTAGTGGTTTTATTTAACTGGTAAATAGAATTTGTCCCAGGTGTGATCCTCAGCTTCAGCAAGTTTCTTTTTCTCTTGCATTCAAGATTATGCTGGCGGACGATATTTATGTTATAAAGCCAACACACTGCACACTTTTACTGCAGAGAAAAATGAAATCAGTTGACGTGAACAAACACTCGAGTAAACAACAATGTCAGGGCTAGGTTTTTTTCTTTCTTTTGTTTAAAAAGCACCTTTTGACTAAGCCTTGGGAACCCATTAGCTAGTCTGTAGACTTAGCTTCTGGCAGAAATGGCAAAGCCCAAGACAATTTGTTTCACATCCTGATCATTGTTTACAAAAAAACCTATCAATTAAAACGCAAAATCTTCCTTAGAAAGAATCCAATTTAGTATACTCAAAGCAACAAGACTTACTTTTGATCCTTGATGGTTGTTCACACTTGGCGATGATTTCCAGAATTTAACATTGTGGTTAACACACCGAGTCTCAGTAAGGTCATAGCTATATCAGAGAATTGTCTTAAATATACACAAGAACTGCCACTCTGTGGACTTCCAGTTTGATAGGGGTTCTATGAGATAGTCCTGGATAACTGGGGAGTTCCAAGTTTAATCTGATTTAATCTTTCTGGGATTTCAAGCATGCAAACTCTTCTCTAAGGATTTCTGGCTCTTACTGTAGATTGTAGAAGTCTATGCAACCTCAGTAAACATTTTCCCAACGAGTTCATGGTCTCAGTCGCTACTTTCAAGTGTTACTGAATACAGCATAGTGTTTATTTTGCAAATTGTGGTCCCTGTTAATGTCAAAAAGGATGAAAGGCTGATAAAGCAAGGTATGGGAGTGGGTGCGGTAGATCCACTCCTCGTTTGACACATTTAGCCAGAAGACACTCAGCTCGAAGGGACTTCACTGAGGGGGGTGGGTAAGGTAACGGTGGCTACGTCCATCTTTTAGACTGTTCGTGCCTCTAGCCAACACCTTTACAAGTGTGTGGGAATTATAAGTTGTACGCAACGGCCAAACAACATGGTGGAAATATTTCAGAATATTCTAGTTTTGCAGCCTGAAGCTCATTAAACTAGCGAACAATTTCATACAGCACTGCTTCTTTATGTTATGCAATAAACCTCTGATAAAACTGACTTGTGTTTGTTTGGTTTGTTTTTAGCTTCGGAGTCAAAAATAAAGGGATAATTTTTTTCCGGGTATTATTATCGTGCGGTCTGACTTAGTCAAAAGCTGCACGTGGCAAACCAAGCCCTGGTCATTCAGCACAGCTTCAGTATAGACACACACATACATATCCACATGCATCCGCAACCTTTCACGCAGCCACACAACGCACTCCCCGCACACATACACCCACAGGAACGGACAGCCAACGTGGTGAAGACTTGATGTCCACGGCGTCTGTTTTCTTTCTACACCCACGAGTCGGGGGAGCCGGTGAACTTGTTCGCCCTGTTTGAAGGCCTCCGTGTGGTGGAGTAGAAGTCCACATAGTTGGTGTTGGCTTTGAATCGGAGCGACTGGGTGGCGTAGCCGTCGGGAGAAGACGGGGTCAGGTGGGCCGGTTCGTCCTCAAAGTGCTCCTCGCCGTAGCCTTGTGGGGACGACAGGTACATTCTGTAGCTGTTGAAGTTCTTCCTGTCGGGTTCGTCGTAGAATGGCTCTGGGTGCTTGGAAAACAATGTAATCAGTCAGTCTAAATAAAATCAACCAAACTGAGAAAACATCCTTACCTGGATGATTGAGCACGACATTACTGTATGATGAAACAACAAAAGGCTTCTTACCTGGGATCTTCTCAGATCCTCTCCTGACTGGGAGGAATAGGTCCCAATGAAATATGGGGTTTTCTTCTCTGACCCTGAGGTGAAAAATCCATAAGTAGAGAGTAAAATAAATATAACTCCAAACTGAAATGGTGGTTGTTTGAGAAAAAACACCAGCGGCACGTGTGCAGATCCCTGAGGAATGCCACAAACCTGTGTACTGCCGTTTGTGTAAACTGTTGTCTCCATAATATGTGTCGAGTTGCATAGATGACTGGGCCCTCTGATAGTTTGAACTGTGTCTTCTTATCCCGAGCATCGCTGGCGAGGATGTTGCACTACCGCCTGAAAACAAAGCCAACCAGAAAAATAAAACAGTGATATGATTTAAACCAAATCCTGTTTCCCCCCCAACAATCTATTACTGAAATATGATCATCGGTTTGATGTCTCTCACACCTGATTGAATGACGGGGGACATCTGCATTGGGCTGGTGGGTAGGGTCGGCTGAGAGCGGTATCGGTCCCGCTCCAGAGTGGAGACGGGGGTGACAAAGTGGGTGTAGTTCCAGCCATCCTGTTCACATGTACGACAAAAAGAAAATAAAGAGGCATGCTTGTGCACACATGTAGGAGCTCCTGCAGGGTTTCTTTAATATGAATACATACATTTAAAACCTCCCCCCAAAAAACAAAATTGGCTCTATAGAATAGACAAAAGACTTATGGAATTAGGCTATGGATACTGGAAAAAACAAAAAACATCAAACGTTTCCAAGGCTGTTGGAATTTAGATGCTCAAATTGCTGCAGCACCTGCTGGGGGAATGGTTGAGGACCTACATGTACTTAAACTACTGCATTTACGTAGATTTCATCCATTCACCTTCTGCCACAGACCTCCCTGACCACCTCCTCCTGATCTCCTGTGGGGAACAGTATTGTAGGGTCCTTTACCTTACAATATAAATCACCTTGAGGCAACTGTTGCTATATAATAATTTGAACTGAATTAAATTTTCTGTCAGAGAACCATGGCCTCAGACTTGATTCCCACCCCTGTTGCTTCACACTCAACTGTAAACCACCCCAAAGCAAACAGGGGCCATCCCCCGACGGAGCCAAAAGAACCACATAATCTGCAAAAAGCTGAGATGACATCTTGAGACCCTCCACTCTTTGGCTGTTCCTAGAAATTCTGACCATAAAAGTCATGACCACAATTGGTGGCGCAACTGGACCGGAAGGTTTCATCAGTTTGAATCCTGTGCCACAACACTTTTACCGCATAAGAGTTACAGGTTTGTTACGAATTTTGCCTGTGGCTGTAACAGTCAGTGGTGAATTCCTTTATTCTTTGTCAATTTGGCTTTCATAACAGCTGCTGTGTTTAATTGGTAATATCAGTGGCTGCCGTTTCAAATCTGGCTTTCCTAAGAATCATATAAGATGAGACTTTTACAGCATGTGTCATTTATGGGTGAATGCACAAGTTGTGTAAAGCGCTTTGAGTGCTCAGAAGAGTAGAAAAGCGCTATATAAGAACCAGTCCATCTACCATTTACTGAGGGATGTGATATGCTGATAGCCTTTTCTTATCTTAGCACCCACATTTTGATAGATGTGACCAAGGGACTCTCATTCCAATGAAGTCAGATTAACAGAAGGGAGTGCACTTCTGAAAGAGACTTTGGATAATGAAGGCCTTGAATGATTACCGTGCCCTGAATTACAAACAGACGATAAGAAAGATAATCAGCATCTCCCTGAAAGAGCCTTTAAATTTCTTGAGGTGTAAATGGAGTTTTAATTCCATCAGTGTGAGTTCTTCCACATGTGTCTGCTCGTACCCACCTGTTTGTAGAGGGTCCTCAGCTCTCTGTACTGCCACAGGGTGTTCAGCACCTGAGCAGCTGCCTTCACAACCTTCATCGAATATCTGTGACACACACAGTATGTAAAATAAAATGAGTTAAACCAGTTAAGGAGTGCCTGATTTTCTATCACCCATCACCTGTCACAGTGGTAGATGTTCATTATAAACGTAGCGAAATGAGTTCAATAATAAAAACATGGAGGTGGTCACGTCTTACCCTTTCCCTCGACCTTTGCTGATATCCACCAGTTTCTCGATGCCTCCGCTGTCGGCTAAAGCTTTGGCGTTCTCCATGTTGCGGCTGATGACTTCATGCAGCGTGCAACAGACTGATGCCACCGTGTCGTCTGACAGCACAGTGGGACTGCCGCCAGGCAGCCGGTTCACCAGATCCCGCATGGCGTACTTTCCTGCAGGTGGAGAGACAGACAGAACAGAAGGTCTGGATCTGCTCTTAGCGGATTAACAAACAAGTTTAACAAACAAGAATTGGTGGCACAAGATTGAATTAATGTCAGAGAATTGTAGATTTACAAAAGTTGGGAAGGTCTCTTCGAGCCATTTCAAAACAACTGCAGATTCCAAGATCATAAGATCAAACAATAATAAGTACATGTAATTCAGACGTGTCACCAATTTGCCAGAAGAAGACAAGATGACTCCAGGGCTCAAACCTGTCATGAACTGAAAACATCTGGAACACCAGCGTCACCGTCCACAGCGGAGTGAGTTTTACATTACCATGGACAGAAAGAAGCCCCTGCTCCAATATAGACGAGCCAAATACCTTCTGGAGAAAAGCTTTATAGTCAGAGAAGACAAAGATTGAGCTTTTTGGTCAAAATGAAAAGATGTTTAGAGGAGTAAAGGTACGGCTCTCAAAACCTGAGAACACTATACCAGCTGCTAAGCATGGTGGTGGTACCATCATGCTCTGGGGCTGTTTTGCTGTGGCACTTTGCACAAAATTGATGGAATAATGAAGGAGGAGGACTACCTCCAAAATCTTGAACCTCACCTCTAATCAGCAGCTTCCAACAAATTGAAATGTGGACATAGTTGGATGTTACAGCAGGACAACGATCCCAAACACACATCACAACTGGGGTTCGAGTGGATACAGCAGGCTAGCATTAAGCTTCAGGAATGGCCTTCCCAAAGTCTCTTACAGTGGGGCAAAAAAGTATTTAGTCAGCCACCGATTGTGCAAGTTCCCCCACCTAAAATGATGACAGAGGTCAGTAATTTGCACCAGAGGTACACTTCAACTGTGAGAGACAGAATGTGGAAAAAAAATCCATGAATTCACATGGTAGGATTTGTAAAGAATTTATTTTCCACCCTGATTTACGAATAAGTATTTGGTCACCTCAAACAAGGAAAATCTCTGGCTCTCACAGACTTGTAACGTCTTCTGTAAGAAGCTTTTCTGTCCCCCACTCGTTACCTGTATGAATGGCACCTGTTTGAACTCATCATCTGTATAAAAGACACCTGTCCACAGCCTCAAACAGTCAGACTCCAAACTCCGCCATGGCCAAGACCAAAGAGCTTTCGAAGGACACCAGGAAAAGTATCGTAGACCTGCACCAGACTGGGAAGAGTGAATCTACAATAGGCAAGCAGCTTGGTGTGAAAAAAATCAACTGTGGGAGCAATCATCAGAAAATGGAAGACATACAAGACCACTGATAATCTCCCTCGATCTGGGGCTCCACGCAAGATCTCATCCCGTGGGGTCAAAATGATCATGAGAACGGTGAGCAAAGATCCCAGAACCACACGGGGGGACCTGGTGAATGACCTGCAGAGAGCTGGGACCAAAGTAACAAAGGTCACCATCAGTAACACACTACAACGGCAGGGAATCAAATCCCGCAGTGCCAGACGTGTTCCGCTGCTGAAGCCAGTGCATGTCCAGGCCTGTCTGAAGTTTGCCAGAGAGCACATGGATGATACAGCAGAGGATTGGGAGAATGTCATGTGGTCAGATGAAACCAAAGTAGAACTTTTTGGTATAAAGTCAACTCGTCGTGTTTGGAGGAAGAAGAATACTGAGTTGCATCCCAAGAACACCATACCTACTGTGAAGCATGGGGGTGGAAACATCATGCTATGGGGCTGTTTTTCTGCCAAGGGGACAGGACGACTGATCCGTGTTAAGGACAGAATGAATGGGGCCATGTATCGTGAGATTTTGAGCCAAAACCTCCTTCCATCAGTGAGAACTTTGACGATGAAACGAGGCTGGGTCTTCCAACATGACAATGATCCAAAACACACCGCCCGGGCAACAAAGGAGTGGCTCCGTAAGAAGCATTTGAAAGTCCTGGAGTGGCCTAGCCAGTCTCCAGACCTCAACCCCATAGAAAATCTGTGGCGGGAGTTGAAAGTCCGTGTTGCTCGGCGACAGCCCCAAAACATCACTGCTCTCGAGAAGATCTGCATGGAGGAATGGGCCGAAATACCAGCTACTGTGTGTGCAAACCTGGTAAAGACCTATAGTAAACGTTTGACCTCTGTTATTGCCAACAAAGGTTATGTTACAAAGTATTGAGTTGTATTTTTGTTATTGACCAAATACTTATTTTCCACCCTGATTTACGAATAAATTCTTTACAAATCCTACCATGTGGATTCATGGATTTTTTTTTCCACATTCTGTCTCTCACAGTTGAAGTGTACCTCTGGTGCAAATTACTGACCTCTGTCATCATTTTAGGTGGGGGAACTTGCACAATCAGTGGCTGACTAAATACTTTTTTGCCCCACTGTATATATACTTAAGTATATGTTTGAACCTGTATGCATGTATACGTCTGAAATTTGTGCACCCACTTCAGGATTTCATTAACACTGAACATGTGTAAATGTGTAACAGTGCTGTTTATTTGCAGGCAGAGTATTAAGAGATGTTTAGTTTTGCTGAATCAGTTTTAGTGGCCGTCTTTCGTTCCTTTTACTGCAGCTCTATACTTGGGCGTGGCAAGATGCCACAACCCAAGAATGACTGTTCACAGGTAAGCTTTAGGTGTTCACCCTTCCCAGGAGCAGCATTTAGGCATTAACTCTACTTTAACTGTAATTTGTTTGCAGATAGGAGAGGGCACAAATGTAGGATTGTGTCACCACTAGGGGGCAACGTAATGTCAAAGACTGAGTATGTGCTGGCTTTGAATAAACAGTTGAGGGGTGTGTGTGTGTACCTATCAGTTCCTTGTTGCGGCTGTCCAATGCCATGTTACGCAGAGCGGTGGCGACGGAGCAGACTACCCGGTCGTTGTCCATCCTCAGCAGCTCCACCAGGATGGGAAGGCCCTTCTCCTTACGCACCGCTGCTCGGATGTAGGCCGAAAACTGCAAAAATAGAAACAGAGTTTTAAATGCCCCGAAAGGAGTCAAATATTGTTTTTACCCATCAGATTCCTACTGTGACAAACACAAGACTTGACCTGCGATGTCTCTGTTTGTATTCACTGGAGGTTTGAAGTTGGCAAAATAGGACTGAGATGAAAGCTGATGGCTTGTTCTGATGTTCCAAAGAAACAGTTCAGAAAGTCTCGAGAACTATTGCTCAAGAGCGCTTTATAATGGACAAACAAGTCTGGCTGTTTGGTGGCTCAAGACTTTTCCACAGTGTTGTCTATAATTAGGAAAATCTGCACCTTGTCTTAGCCTTAGACGAGGTCTTACCTTCCAGTTTCCTGCAGAGAGGTTCTGCAGGGACCCGGCAGCGCCCTCCAGGGTGGCGGGGTTGGAGCTTTCAGCCAGCAGGTTGAGGTACGGCTTCACCACCATTGGGTGCCACAGCAGCTCTGCTCCTCTCAGAGACTGGGAGAAACCCGGGACTGTCCCGACACCGTCCCACTGCGACAAACGCACCAAGGCACAGAAAGTGAAGTCGAGTTTGTATAATTGGGAGTGCTTAAACTGCTTAAAGGGCGATTCCTCTAAGGGTTGCTTGATCCAGGAGAGGGAAAATTTTATTTACATAAACTCTTTACATAAAAACAAGCACCTAAAACCAGCTTAGAATCAATAACTAACCCACGGAGCAGCCAATTCATTTCTCTTTATCCAAATTATACAATGATTCAGTTCAGATGGCTGTAAACAGAATATATTTGTGGAAAAATTACCTTCATTTTCCCTTATTTGCTTCCGTCCTTCCTTCCTTCCTTTCTGGGTTCATTTCAGAGGTTTTGATTTCTCGTTATGATTTGTATAACCTAATCAACCAATCAATAAAGAAGCTGTTCCCATGATGAGTCTCCACAGCAGATCGTCTGCCTCCGTCTCATCCTGTCTCTATCATCTTCCTCTGTCACACCAACTATGAAGCAATCCATGAAGCTTCTCTGTGGTCTTCCTCTTTATCGCCTGCCTGGCAGCTAAGAACTTTTGAAGATTTCAGTTTTCAGTTTAAATCTAGAGCTACAAGGACCCGTCATGGCTCATATTTGCTTTCACTTGCTGACGAATACAGAGGACAGCAAACCTTACAGCTGTGCGGTTTCCCAGTTTTCCTGTCGGGATAAATTATATGAAGGCAAAAGGTGAGATTTTTGTGGTTTCTGTTGTGGATCAGTCCCACTGCATTCAGAGTCCGTTTGGAGGGCAAAAGGTTTAAATATTCTGAAAAAAATAAAACACCATCCAATAGCTTTTTAAAGATCTATCTGCACTCTGACCCCAGCAAACAGATCAGGGTACATTTTTGACTGCGCCAGGTATAAACTGGAGGGTTCCCTGAGATCACCAGACTAGCTTTTGAGTTCTCAGATTGCTCAACAGGTATCTGCTCTTATACACATCTTGTATATTTTTAGTACTTTTAAAGCACATAAACATCTTTTCATGCTTTAAAAGAATGCCTGTAAAAGGCCTCAATCGTACCTTGGAGTCGGGCCAGCCGCCTCTCTTCCTGCCACGCCTCCTCTTGCCCCAGCAGAGGTAGTCCAGCTCCTTGGCTGGGGAGGAGAACCCCAGCAGGGTGTCCAGCTCCTGGTTGCCGAGGAGGCGAGAGGAGGGCATCTCCATCTCCAGGCGGTACGAAAGGTTCCTCAGGGTGCAGACGCTGTTCTCCACTATCTGAAAGTAAAAATGAGAACTGAGCATTTCTTTTGTTTCTGCCTCTTCTTCTGTGTTTCCTGCTAATGAAACCTGATGGTGGTGCTAGAGGAAAGTTTTCACATAAAATCAAACATTAGACATCTGCTCTGCAGAGCTCTTGTTTCAGCCTGTGGATGGTGCAAAAGGTTTATTTCTGTTATATGATGTTTTGTCTGTGCAAGTAGTTTAGAATTTTCAGACCACTGACATCGATGTTTTATTGCTTAAGCTATTTATTTCTATTTGTTAGCTAAGGTAGCTGGGACACTACATCCTCTTCTTGTTTGCATGATGATGATATTATGCCACACGTCTGCAACACTTCTGTGCTGTAGTTGTATTTTCTGTACTGAACATGTGATGCCCTTGGATGTTTCCCCAATTTGCTTGTTATCGTGTTTTAGAGGTTCAAGCTTTATATTAACTTTTAATATCATTATTAAAAGGTCAGCGTCTTTTATTTTCATATCAATGAATCTTTTGTGAACTACAGATGATCATTAAGCCTATACAGCTATATATATATATATATAATTTTTTTTTTTTTTTTTTTTTACTTGGTGGTGATAGCCACAAACACCTATGTTTGATTCTTGAAACACATTTTTCTGTTCCTAGGTTTTCAATTATAGGAACTATTACCACAGCAATAGTACTTAGTAGTAAAAGTACTTATGGATCTATCTGTGAAGTGTTGAAGGGTTATCAACTGAAGATGAACACAGGCCAGGGTTCACTTCCATGCAATACCAATTTGTACCACAGGATGGTGCAAGTGAGTCAAGTAAGCATTTAAAAAGATTTGCCTACATTTCAATCCATTATTGTATTAGTAATTTAAAATCAGGTGGTGCCTAAAAACAAACAGCAAATGCTAAACATCAGCACACCCCTGAAAACATTTCATCACACCCACTGGTAAAACGTTGCACCCTGGTGGTCAAAATTGTAGTTGAATTTATGAATGCATAACATCTAAACACATGTATAGTACGTTTATGTGGCCTGGCCACGTACAATCACATATAATGGTAACTAAGTAACTGACAGGGCATCCTTATAACAGCAGTCTCAGTAGCTGTAGTTTGCACATACTGCAGTATGTGAGTATTGAGGGATCAGATTCAGGTCCCCAGAGTGCGGTTCCAGCTGTGTCTGGGTCAGGTTAAGTTGGGATGACTCTCTCGGGGATAAACTGTGACAAAACATGACTCACACACTCATGTGCATCTTTGTGTGTTTGTGCTTTGCTGCACCTTGCTGTCGTAATCGGAGGTGTTGACGCAGGCTCTGAGGACGTGGAGCAGCGAGTCGACCAGACCTTCACAGCACCGCAGCTGACTCCTCGCCTCTTCCCCTGCTGAGCTCAGGTTCCTGACACACACACACACACACACACACACACACACACACACACACACACACACACACGAAACACATTAATTCAGACTCAGGTGCAGTGTGTGGATTCCCCCACTGGGTGGCTTCAAACCTGCCTGGATACAGTAAAGAAGGGAGCTGATCCTCCAATAGGAACCTCCAGCTGCTGCTAATGGAAAGCTGCCATGAGAAGACTGCACAACAGCAGCAAAGAAATCCCACAATGCATTTCCATACCATCAACCTACAGCCTCACGCCAGTCTAAGTGAAGCAAAGTGCCCGAGGCTCGCGTGCACGCGCCGCTTCCCCACAGCACTTCAAAGCTGTTTGAGACACGTCGTGCAGTTTTCTGCTTCAGGGAGCACACCTGGACTGGAAGTCTCCACTCAGCAGTTTTGAAGTTTTGTGTTTGGTAAATAAATCTACAACTAAGGGAAGTATTGCATCCTTAAGACCCGACTCTTGGTGTTACCTTACAGGTACGGTTTCTCCCCTACTAACAACGGAGACACACGAGAGGTAGATAAAAGATTTAGCCACTCATGAAACAGATCACATACTGAAAAGAGTCTTAATGCATCAGGAGATTCATGTTTTACTTGCACTGTTGCTTTACATAAAATTACAGTGCTTCAGAATTTGGTGAAAAAAGTTGGATTACAATGTGATGCACTGAGTAGCTTCTTATTTCTTCAACAGCCACGCCTGGTCATGGAAAAAGTGCTAGTGCAAGTCGTAAAGCTCAAATTATTGAGAAAGCAGCTGAAACGACTGTTTCTAAAGCCCGGAAGGAGTGAGGTGACCCTTCATGTCTGAGGACAAAATGAGGTCTCAGTGAACATTTCCACGCGCACAATTCAATTCAATTTTATTTATATAGCACCAAATCACAACAAAAGTCACCTCAAGGCGCTTAAATTAAATTAAAAAGAGAACTTGAGAGTTTGGGACTGAACAGCCCTGTAGCCTTAAAAACTAAATATCGGCGAGGCTAATCGGAAAAAAGAAAATGTCAGCCTGCTTGGGAGTAGAGGCTGGACTCTGGAAAAAGGTCATGTGGTCTGACGAGTGCAGATTTACTCTGTTCCAGAATGATGGGTGCACTGGGGTAAAAGGAGAGGCGGATAAAGTGATGCATCCGCCTACAGCACAAGCCTGTGGGGGCGGTGCTATAATTTGGAGTTGGATCGACCTCAGAAGATGAGGTCAGCTGATTACCTGAACACACCGAACGACCAGGATGTTTTTTCTTTCCATGACGGCATGGGCATGATCCAACATGTCAATCGCAGGATTCATCACACTCAAAAGAAAAGAACGGTTGGAAGTATTAATCGCTATCGCTGGACTACTTTAATGTTCAAGAAATCTTCAGCAGCAATCCGGTCGTTAAGTGATGACGCGACGAATCCTACTTCCGGGCCTAAAGTAGTCTGCGTTTAATATGGCTTTTGTGTTGTTAACATGTTTAATGTTATGTATTTTCTTCTATTTAATCTCAAAAAGCTCCTAAAACAGTCAGTGATCCCTGTTGACCTCCCTCGGCTTTTATTACCGCTAATCATTTATTTAAGCTCAGTTTTTAAAACCTTAGGATGTAACTACAGCCCAGCCCATGCAGCAGTATATGAATGACTAACCTCGTATTGTGGATAGATTATCTCAGTTGTTCTCCTGGCTGAAGTTTGGTCCTTTTACAGCATCCTGCCATGCGATTACATTTGTTCCTGACCACCGAGAACACTCACGTTAACTTTTATCGAGTGGAAAAAAAGTTAGCTTGTTTATATTATGCTAACATAGCTGTGTCGCTAGCGGTCACGTAGCACATCATTATATACCAGCTAGCCAAACTTCAGTAACCCTACAAACGTCGCTGCTGTTTAGTTTTCTGTCTTCATTTATGCTGGAAGTGATAGCAGAGCTGTACGTTTTAATTTGTTTCCAAAACCCCGCAGTCAGGACATGCTATATTGTATTTAGATAGAAGCTAGCGAGCTAACTTCCTGCTAACTTCTAACTCCGTTAAATGTCATAAATTCCGTTTTCATGGATGCCTGGATGTTAAACTCAATTGTTACACTTGGTAGAGCAGAACGCTGATCATTTTATTAAAGATGAAAGACTTTAGACAGTTTTTCAACTCTCAGTAATGCCATAGTGATCGTTTGATATATGGACCTGCAGCAGAGTTTAGGCCCAGACACGGCTAGTGACGTCAGACTTAACGACCGGATACAGTCAGCAATACTGGCCTTGTATTTACTTGATATCAGATGGATACCAAACATTTGCACTATGGCAGAGCGCTACTTTGCGGTAATATTTAGGACATTTAACACCAGGATTTGTTGACTGCTTTTGTTGTAGCAGATGAAGATGGTGCAGGTGGTGACATAAAATAAATGCGTGGGCTGTGACAAACACGTCAAGCTGTGCACTGATGGAGCTTCCACATGCTGTCGGCCATGAAGAAGAGACAGAAAAGGAATGAAAGACAAAAAGCACCTTCATGATCATAAAACATCTCAGCCATATTCAAATCGTTCCATCATGCCTTCACACTGAAATGAGCTCAGATAATGTGAGATATTCTCGACCTACGTGGATTAAAGGACAAAACCCTTAACAAAATATCAAGAGTTGTGAATCGTGATCACAGAAAGAAAAATGTTTGGCATATTAATCATCGCACACTAGCTTTAACCTTCGCGTGGGCGGTAATAATGCAAGCAGATTGTTTACATCTGGTGCTCTTTGCAGAACGTTTAGCAGAAGTGAGCATTAAAGTGCCACGTGAGAAAGAAACAAGGCTGTTTTCTTTGTGGAAGCACGTCACGCGGGATTCGGTTTGGTAAATAGGAATGCCTTTTCTGCCTCCTGTCCAGCAGCGTGAACAGAGATCATCAGACCTTCCTCCCCTCGGCACCTTTCCCCTACAACTGAGAACAAACAGCCTCCAGAGGAAGCTCACTGTAGTTGTTTGTACTGACAAATGTGATGCGAAATCTCTACACAACACAGATTAATATCGTCACATTGATCATCCTGTTAATGCTATTGGCTGAGTCCTTAAACGCAAAGTGGTGACTAGTCCGATTAATCTCAGTATGCTAATTGGATGTTAGAGGGTTGAAAGCACTTCCTGTGTGTGTGTTTATATGTAAAAATGAAGGCATCCACCCTGCAGGTACCAAACCTTTAATAATGTTTTTAATTTTTAAGGTTTTATGCATCAACATGTAATAAAAATCTTAAAATTATGTAAATACAACTTCAGATGAATAACAATACCCTGATAAACCTCACATTTCAGCAGCCTGTGGAACCACCTTAACAGTTAATGGTTTTCTGTGTGACTTTATCAGTTACATCATTTTGGAGTTACTTTGGCCCAGTCTTCTTTACAATGTTCCTTCATTTCATGTGTTTATGCACAGCTCTCTCAACTCCCCACCACAGCATTTCAGTCAGGTTGACATCTGGACTTTGACATTGCCACTGTAACACCTGTTGCAGACACGCTGCTAAGCTTGGGATCATTGTCCAGTTGCATCACTCAAAGGTGCCAATATATTTATTCGCTCATCGTCGCTCACTCATCACACATATGCACCCATTTATTGCTGTTGTTAAGGCGCAAGAAGCCGCTGCAGTATTCTCCTGAACAGCAGGAGTCACCACTCAATATTGCGCCATATGCGCTGAAACAGGAGGAGAAAAGTCAAAATCGGAAGCATGGTCTGATGGTCGATGACTGCAACGTGGCCAAATCAAGGCAGATCACATGATCCTCATTCTCTACCTCTTTACTTCTTTTTCATACAGTCTCTTCATCTTTTTCACATCAGCTTTGATTCAAAACTTTCTTTTACTATTGTTTTAGTATCTCCAGTCGATCTTTCTCGCCGTAGTGACGCAGACTTCACCACTCTCTCCACTTCACCTCCAGGTGTTTCCTTATATAGAAAAATGGTGAGGCTGTATGCAGATAATGTAAAGAACGCTCAAGTTGATGCTCTGTTGATTTAGCATGAGTCTGATTTACTAAAATACACACAGCTGTAAGAACAAAATCAGCTGGTACACATGTGGCATAAATGTGACGGCAATTTTGCCCGCAAACTGTTTTCTTTGTTCGGGGTAACGACATTCGCACACATATTAGTAAGTGAGGGACATTGTTCCAGAAGCCTTGTGGTTTGTTCAGATGTTCTCATGGCAGACCTTTCAAACAAGCCATACTTATTCAGTCCTTTTCTAATTGTACTGTCATGAACTTTAATATTTAACATGCCAACTGAAACCTGTAGAGTCTGAGATGTAGCACTTAAGCTCCGAGGATTGCACGGTCTGACCTTGGGGTGAATTTTCTGGGACGTCCACGCTTGGGAGGATTGGCAACTCTCTCAAATGTTCTCCATTTGTGAATAATCTTTCTCACTGTAGAACGATGGACATCTATAACCCTTCACAGACTGGTGTCTCAGACCAGCAAACTAAACTTCTGTTTTTATAGAGCCGCTCACACTTGCTGCTACATAAAACCTCAGATCTGAAGGAGGAAGTCCTTTCTTCTTCAGATGAGTGCGGCCGCTATTAATAAAGTGATTTCTAGTCTTAAGAACCACTCACGGCCCTTTAAAGTAGATATTTTCATGTATGGTACATTAAACCAGCACTTTCTTCTGTGCACTTAAGCACATTTACACCTATGACCAACTATCTTTGGAGCTTGCCGAAGCACCCAAAGAGAACGAGACTCCACCCAGACTAGAGCCATGTTGATGTCAATCCCCTATTTTACTTTTAACCCCAACTGTCTGTAAATAGTCATGTGCTATGTCTTGATTTGGAAATTTAAAGCGTTTAATTCTTGCGGCTTCTCTGTAGCCCCCAGTGTGCGACTCTGCCATATGCCACTTTGATCTAATCCCAATTATTACCAGAACATCCTGAAGTGAACTAAATCATACGGGATAAAAGGAGCTTCTACTCTAAATTACATCTTTCAAATGAGTTCAAGACCTTAAAACTTTCTCTGCATGCTAACATTTGCAGGTAATAAATCTCAACCTTCATCCTGGGCTTTCAGTTTGAAGATACACTTTCTCTGGTATTTGCGTCTGTAGGCCAATATGGTCAAATGTTTCTTAAAGACTTCACGGCTGCATAAAATCTCCATTACAGAGCCCCTTATTGACGGATTATACGGCCGTGATTATGAGCTGTGGTTTTACAGAATCGTTAAGATGAAAAGTAGATGGGAAGGGGAGAAAAAGCAGCACAGACAACCAATAAATCCAAAAGTCGTCCTTGCATTTCAAAACCAGAATCAATTGAATAAGCAAACAGCGAGCCGGGTTACTCAGCAGGCTTAGGAGGCGATTATTTTCAGGGTGGAAATGAGGATGGATTTGCATGGTTTGAGGACAGTTTCGGCTAAAGAGGTGTTTAATGTGTTGATGAATAACGTCATAATACCAACCATATTTCAAATTGGTTCTTTTCCTCGATTCTATCATCATTTTACGACTTAAGCTGCTTTTTGCGATGAACACACGCTGACTTATTGAGTGTTTGAGGGGGCCGTTTGATTTGTTTCTTACCTCAGGCAGCCGGTGGTGTTGCGAAGCAGCATGGAGGACTGGAACTTGACTTTGTGCTCGTCACGGTGAGAAACACTGCTCCAGCCTGAGTGGGGGATGACCACTGTGTTGGTCAGCGTGGTCAGAGCATCGCGGATGATGGTCATCTTCACCGCGTCGCACGAGGAGAGGTTCCACAGGACGCCTGCAGTGGATGCACACAGTAAAATAAGTCAAAACTATTGTTACCTGTCCATCCATCCATCGCTGTCTATCCAGGTCTAGGTTGTGGTGGCAGCAATGTAAGATCTCCAGATCTCCCTCTACCTGGCAACCTCCTCCTCCGGCTCTTTCAAGGAAATATCAAGGTGTTCTCAAACCAGCCGAAAGGTACAATCTCTCCAGCGTGTCCTGGGTCTCCTTCCAATTGGACAAACTGCCTCAGCTATGAGGCACCATCGAGGCATCCTAGTCAGATGCCAAAACCACCTCAACTGGCTCAGTTAAATGTTGTACTCAAACCTTGAGATACTGGAACTCTTCCACTTGTCAATTAATTCCCAGCCCAGAGCAGGCACTCCACTCTTTTCACACACAAACCACTCCAGTGTGAGGTGGAGGATGAAGCTAAAAGAACCACATCGTCTGCAAAAAGCAGAGATAAGATCAATAATTTGAGCAAAAGATTTAAAATTTAGATTCATCACTCCATCAGAGCTGTTGCCACTGATTTTCAGTAATTTTCATACCTCGCTTGAGCCAAGAACTGCTTCTTGAAGCCTTGTAGACCTGCTCCTTCTTCTTTAACGACTGACACTGTACACCAGCTGAGATGTGCAAAGCTTTCTGTGAATAGGTCCTTGGGAATCCCCTTGTTGGTACAAAAATACTATTTTATGTCTGTCAAACTGTGTTATCTTTGAAATTTTTCACAGATTTCATAGACTAAAGAAATGGGAACAAGAGATGTTCTTTCGTGACAGGCTGCTAGTAACAAAGTGCCTCAAGATATAATTTAAAATCTTTTCTTAGTTGTCTGTTATGTGTAGATACAAGACTGGTTCATTTCAGTGTTAGGTGCCTTTTTTATGCTTGAATGATTCATTCATCGGTCGAAGTTAAGTGGCTTACAATCTGAAAATGGTCAGGTATAAGAACTGGACTGAAAACGAGTGAAAAAAAAAAAAATCAGCCAAAAGTCCAAAAAGACCTTTAGAAAGAGAACTATTGCTCAAGAGCAGGTTAAAATGACATGAAAGTTATTGCTGCTTGGAAGCAAAATGTTTTATATTGAATACAACTGCCAACCATGTCCAAGGCTTCACGTAAAAATATCCTCCATAAACGAAGTATAAAAGAGTAATAATGGGAAAAAAGCTTTGAGTTCAGTAAAAACAAGTGTTTTATTTTTAAATATGCAGCTTTGTTCCTGAATGTTATTAAGTGCAATTTGTTTTGGGGTGTGGAAGATCAAATTTAAGCAGCTACCAAAGAACAAAGTGCACCTTTAATAATCAGAGTCCCAACCCGAGCTAAAAATAGAACATTTCTGAAGCATTTCACCAGACAGAAGAGTCTCCTCTGTGGTTTGTGAAGCGTGTCTAGCAGCTTCTTATCTGCTGCCTTCAAACAGTATGTGTGGTGTGGCTGCAGAGTCCTGTTTCCAAAGCACATTATCTTAGCATCTGTCCCGAGGACTGTGCCGAGATCTGCTCAGCGCTGTGCGCCGAGTGTTTAAGCCGCTGCCGCTCACACCTCCCACAGAACAGCCGATACACAGATTAAAACACTGCCAGGCAGTCAGACGGCACCGCAGACCGATGCTCAGCCAGCAAGGCGGCCAGTCGGCCGGCCAACCAACCGGGAAGTCAACGGACCACGCTGGCAGGCGAACACCCACACACACCAGACTTTATCGTGTCAAGCTATTATTCTGAGCCTTTTTTTGTCGATGTGGACCATAGTGTTAGCTTATTTCACCCATTCAGGAATAAAAAGGCATCTGAGTTTAGAGACTGTTAGAACCAGTCCTTATCGGAACGACAGGATTTATGAGTCGGAGAAATCAACCAGAATCTAGAAATACAGTTTAAAGATGTTCGGCTATACTCTCTTAAACCTCTGCACTTACTTTAAATGACTGTCTCTAGCAATTATGAATATTTGAATGTGAATATAAAAATTTAAAGCTTGGAAACATACAGATGATTAATGTTTTCATTAGTTAAATCCAGTTTTCTAGATTTTTCTCTGCTTTTATAAATAATTAAAGGTACCCCGTGTAGTTTCTGGGCAGTAGTAGGCATTAAGGACAAGGATAGGGTCACACACATTCCTACTGTTCCCATTTATTCTAATGTTAATACATGACACCTGCTAGTTTTATGCCTGGCCTATATTCTTATCATTTAAGGTACCGTACCTTCTAAGTAGGAAAAAAATAACCTTAACAAACAAAAGAGCTACAATTTTCTGACATGTAACCCTCAAAAATATATTTGATTGCACATTTTTATGCCCATAAACATCATTCCACAATTTAACCCCAACACCATAAATACATCTTCATTTAAATCCTTTTTTTTTTTCCCCACAGTAAAATGACAAAAATCTCCCAAATCACACTGAGAAAAACACTTGAACACAGTTCGGGAATAACTTTAGCTTTAAGCATTATTTGCATTATTAAAAACCCCCCACCAATCATTACATTTAATTAACGAGATCTACAAATCTCTGTTTACTTACATTTTAAACAGTGTCACCACTTTTTCACAATTGAGGTTCAACGTAATCCCTGTGAGTTCAGGCTTCAGGTTGCTCTAAACACTCACTTTTACACAGCTTTTCTACTCTTGGCTCTGTATGACATCACTGAGAGGGGATAACCCTAATATGGTCGTCTCAGGCAAAGAAGCCCCACCACCTGCTATACAAACCTTCTGTTTTTGATGAGAAGCAGCCAATCAGGAGAAAGTTGGGTCAAAAGGGGAGAAGCTGTAAATGAGCAGATTAGGTTGGCAAGTCAAGGCTATCGGGACGTACCGGTGACCAGTTCACGGACTTCATTGTCAGTTGTTTTCCGGAAGAGGCGGAGCAGGGCAGGCACGCCACCGCAGTTCCTCAGCGTCACCTTGTTGTCGTCGGTGGCCTTGCCGTACACCAGGTTCCTCAGGGCCCCGCAGGCGCTTTTCTGAACCTCGGCCACCTTATGATCCAGGAGGTCCACCAGGTGCTGGATCCCTCCCAGGTGACAAACCTGCAGAAGAGGAGCCGTTACGCTTAATAACGTCAATTTAAACTGCAGTGCAGAGCTTGTGTCTGCCTCTTGTGGCAGTACCCCTAATCAGTTATATTTGTTTCTCTGTTTGTTGTAGTCAAGCGTCCACGGATTTCTCTATATCAATTTCAAATTTTATGTGATGGTAGATACCAATAACAGCTCGAGCTGATTTAATTTTGGTGAAAATTAGGGTCAAGGTCACACCAACTGTTAAAAATGAGAAAAAACAATTTTTTATGCAAGGTCTTCAAATTTCACAACAGTATACTAGGCCTTGGGTGAAAAGTACCAAGGTTCGCTAAAACATTTCAATAAACGATATGGAGTAATATATCATATGAAAGGGCCTGAGGAGAGCTGTACAACACACTTTTTATTCTCTCAATATGACACAGTATGATTTACTTTCCATCCACAGAGGACTGTCTCACCACAGACAGAAAGTCAAAAGCATTTAGCAAAAACAGGTGAAATGACTGCTGGTGACACAAAGTTAAACTTTCGGTAAATGGTCTGGTGCTTACATATCGCCTTTATACTCAACTTGACCACTCAAAGCACTTTCTAATACAAGCCTCATTCACCTAATCACACAAACATTGAAAAAGTGCTTTATCTACACCAAAACACTTTATCAAACATTTACACAGACACTCTGATGGGTTCATCTGAGGGGCAAAGATGCACAGATAGTCGAGCCGGGAGACTGATTCAACGACCTTCATGACAGGTCGACAACTCGCTTCCCCACCTGAACCACAGCCACCCACCTTTCAGCTTCGAAGGGAGCAACTGAAGAGACTACCAATTAGAGTGAAGGATAGCATTGACTGACATATGAGGGGTGTGGCAAATATATTCAAGTGGACCATTCAGCCTGGATGGTTCATTGGTGACCAATCATCAGCTACAAAGTGATGATCAATACAGCTGGGTACCTTTCATATTTGAACCCAGTAGTGGTTTTTGATACGGGCGACACGGGCAGTTGCCGGGGGCGGCATCACGGGCATTGGCAAAAAAAAAAAAAAAAAAAAAAAAAAAAAAAAAAAAAAAAAAAAAATATTACTCGTACTCATGCTGCCCCGACATCATGCCAGGGCATATTGGGAAAGTCGTAGGCACCGATTGGTTTTCTATCACCCATTTGCTGGGAGTAAGGGCGCCCTCCGTTTGCGAGGTGCGCCTGCTGCTTGCGGCACAGGGAGGAGAGGGCGGGGCGGCGGGGGATTCTCTGGCTGGCTGGAGCAGCATCTAATAACCAACTCGCAAAATAACACAAAATAAAAACAAACCAACAACCAGGAAAACACCAGACATCATGATACAGACTTATAATTTGCACTGATGTTTTTTCAAAATTCTATATGTGAAAAGTGAGCGCGAGAGCCCTCAGTGCACCTGCTCGCTGCTGTGCTGAAGTCAAAGTAAACTTTATGTGTGAATGTGTGTGTGAATGGGTGGATGACTGGATGTGTAAAGCACTATACAAATACAGGCCATTTACCATTTTATTGTCATCTCCGCTACATACAGTCCAGTATATAGAGAGACGAGACGACGAGGCTCCAGTTACAGCAGTGCAAGTAAACAAACAATATATATAAGAAGAGTAAGAAAATAAATATACACTTTAGGACTCGGGTAAAGGGATCAATAACAATTTAAAATTTATAATTTACAGTTTGATGATTTAAAGTCTCACACACACAACACATCGAAAGGTGAGGGGGCCTGCTGCCTCCAAGTAGAGCACATTTCATTCATAATGTTGTAAATCCAGGCCCATCATGTATTCATGATTTGAATCCTGGGAAATCCCAGAAATGCACCCTCGACAAAGTGAATCTGTGAACTAAGGTGGAGGTGTGTTAGGTTATGTTGTCGCGATCCTCGAGTTGGGGGATGGGTGTTCATACTGGAGTGCAAAATTAAAACCAATGGAAGATGGACAAGAAAAGTTCAAAGCCATCAGGTGCTCCGTTTATAAAAATGAGAAAAGAGGAGGAGGAGAAACGAGCAAAAGATACAGATAAGCAGATGTGTCATTGGATAATGGCAGGTCATCCTGAAACAATCAGAATCAGAATACTTTATTAATCCCTAAGGAAATTATGTGAGTTACAGTTTCTCCAAGAAGAAATGGTAAAAATAGTAACAGTAACAGACTAAACTCCAAACAATACATTATGTTACAGATTTCACACATTTAAGAAATAGCACTAATATATACAGATCACTCAGTTATATATATCAAGGATTAACAGAGGTGATTATAAATAAATATCAAGAAAATTGATGAGAATATTCCAGAGTAGAAAAGAGCGCGTGTTCAGCACAATATTAGTCATTGTCAATTCTTGATTTGTCCTGTTCTCATCGTGTGGAGAATTATGATGGCTGTTTGGTAGCCGTTTGCATACAATGCAGAATCTCTCTCTCTTCATGTATGTGTGTGTTTCTCTGGTGAAATTCAGTATGGCTCCAACAAGCTTTATGTTAATGTACAATCCATAATATGTTTTGTGTGTGTGTGTGTGTGTGTGTGTGTGTGTGTGTGTGTGGGGGGGGTGCTAGGACCGCCACTGTTTGAACCAATACCAAACTGAAAGAGCAGGGACACAACTGGGGAGACAAAGGTAAATAAACATGGAGACAAGGCTAACTTCCACGGGAGACCCTGAGGACAAGACACAGAGACAAAAACAAAGACACAAAAGGAAACTAACAATATCAAACAAGAACCAGACATAACCTCAGAGACACTCGGAAGAACTAAACTTGAAACTAAGCGGTAGAAGAATCATGAGTCCATAACAAAACTTGATTTTGGACTTTGACACTTGAGCCTTTGTATGGACATATCTTTTAAAAGGTAATTAAAAAGAACAAGATCAGAAGCTCTGATCTCTTATGCTGTTTACAGATGTAGATTGGTTAACCAGTTCGGGGCAGATCAGGTGTAGAGATTTGTCTTTCTACCTAAAAAGCACATTTAAACAACTCATCTTCAATCTCTCTTTCCAGATATCACCCAGTTCTTTAAAAATTGTCTGAATGGTTGGGATAAAAAGTACTACACGCCAGAAGATAAAATATGCATATCTGATTTTGGAGGGAACCGTTACTTCAAGGTGGAAGCAAATTGAGTAGAAACACTGGTTTTCAGGCTTGTAATAAGTCACTCTTCATCAGTTTGTGCTTTCTGATCGGGTGCTGCTGGCTGAAGACAGAACGCTGAATAATCACAGAGCTTTCCCCTCCTCAGCTTCATATTAGAGAAAAGAAATTCAATCAGAAGGCAGAAATGGGAAATAAAAGCGTTTTCTGTGCCTCCTGGATGAGTTTCAGATTTATGTCTTACACACATAACGGGATAACTGTCACGGTTGCGCATTAGTTTCAGACTTTAACTGTTTGCATACGCACAAGGTCACCGTTAGTGTGGCATGCTCACAGGAGGAGAGATTAAAAACACACGTAAAAGACGGACGTATCAGTCGTTAAATGAATTCAAAGGAATCAAACAACTGTCAGGATGAATGAGCAGCAGTTTTAGATCTATTTGGTAACCATCCATGCAGTTTCTTTGGACCTGTGCAAATGTTTGAAGGTGATTTTGATGGTTACATTTAACCCGTCCGAGACTGAACCTGGATTTAACTAAGCAAACACAGATGACGGTCAAACTATAGAAAGTTTTTGAAAATGAAAGAGCAATAGAAAAATAACTTTTGAAGCACATTATGACAACTTTGAGTTTTAAGATGTGTTCTTACAAACAAAAAAACCATTTTAAAGACAAAAGCACTGATTTTATGTGCCGATGAGTTTCTGAAATAGTTTGGAAGGGAACCAGGACACAAAGCTGCAGACGCTTCTCTGTGCTGTGCTCAGAACTTTCTCTTGTCATCTCGAAATAAACCCCATCTCAGGAGAGCTGCATGCGCTCCCCGATTCTCTCCGACTCCGCGTTCAAACCGTCATTGAAAACATTTGTTTCTGGCTAAATGAGCAGGCTTGTGTCCAGGCTGCTCCAAAGGCTAATTAAAAGCTCATCACCAAACAAACCCAAAGGCACTAAAATGGCTCTCACGCGGAGCCGCGCCGTCATTTAATGCACGGGAAGCCGAGCAAAGAAAGAGAGCGAGCGCGCGTCGGAGCGCCGGCACATTTGGCACCGACGTCACTTAAAGTTTTGTTGGAGCAGATGGCGCTTTGGCTCCAAATTTGGCAGCAGGCATCAAAAAAAAAAAAGAAAAGAAAAGAAAAGAAAAAAGAAAAAGAGGAAGAAATAAAACAAGATTTTGATTCCTGTAAGCTGAGAATACACTCAGAGACGACACAGTTATACAAAGGGAGAAACAGGAGTCAGAGCAAAAGAGCCACTGAAGGTGGACTCAGATGGTTGAGACTAAGAGAAATCCAGAAATATCTGAAGTATCAAAAAAGACTGAAAATATCAAAACATTTTAATTTGCTTAATTTTCACGTTTATTTCTTATTTATTGTTATTTATTTATTCAGAGATCTGTGTGCCCTTTTAGGGATTTGTCTTGATTTGTGTTGATGTCTGATTGCCTGATCAAGGATGATTATCTCCTGTGGGAGATGCAGTTATCTTACATCTGATGCTCATTTCTCTGTATATACAACGCTCAAAAAATTTCATGAATGCACTGAAAACACATCGGATATGAATGGGAAAAAAAAATCATGCTGGATATCTATAGTGGTACGAGCTGGGCAATGTGTCAGGAGGGAAAGGATGCCTCATCGTTTAATGGGTGAATTTAAAGATACCTCAAAATGAAAAGATGATGTGGCAGGGTACTCTATTTTGATGAAATTTCATGGCAGCAGTTCAAGATGGTACTCAGTAGTTTGTATGCATGCCTGACCACATAGATGGTGTCCTGGGGGTTCTTCGCCCAGACCTGGAAGCAGGGCACCACTGACCTCATGGACAGTCTGAGGGGACTGAATGGACCAAAGATCAAAAGGTGTTCTTTTGGATTTAGGTCAGGTGAGTGTAACAGCCAGTTTCTTCATCCCACAGGAACTGCCTGCAAACCCTTATGTGGTATGAGGCCGGGCTTGGTCATGCACCAGGAGGAACCCAGAACCCACTGCACCAGCATAGCACTCCTGACAGTCGGTCTAAGAACTTCATCCCGATACCTAATGGCAGTCAGGGTGCCGTTGCCTTGTCTGTAGATGTCTGTAGGTCCCTCCATTAATATGCCTCCCCAGACCATCACTGACCCACCACCAAACCGGTCATGCTGAACGATGTTACAGGCAGCATAACGTTCTTCACAGGTTCTCCAGACCCTTTCACATCTGTCGCATGTGCGCCGTGTGAACTTGCTCTCATCTGTGAAAAGCACAGGTCACCAGTAGTGAACCTACCAACTCTGGCATTCTATGGTAAATGCCAATTGGGCTCCACGGTGCCAAGCAGTTAGCACAGGGCCCATAAGAGCATGTCAGACCTTCAGGCCACCCTCATGAAGTCTGTTTCTGATTGTTTGGTCAGAGACATACTCACCAGCGGCCTGCTGCAGGTCATTTTGTATCTCTGGCAGTGCTCCTGTTCCTCCTTACACAAGGGAGCAGATGCTGGTCCAGCTGATGGATTAAGGGCATTGTACGGCCCTGTAACTGCCTGTCTCCTCCATGCTCTTTAGACTGTGCTGGAAGACACAGCAAACCTGGCAATGCCATGACTCCACCAGGAAGTCGGCCTACCTGTGCAGCCTCTGTAGGGTCCAGGTATCTCCCCATGCTACAGTACCAATAGTGACCCTGATGCTGGTAAATGCAAAACTAGTGAAAAAATGAATAAACAAACAAAGAAAACCTATAAAAGATGAGAGAAAACCATTCATGTTGTGGGGAGTGTGTCATGAACCAGAATGTTCATGACACACTATCCTGTGTGCCTATCCTCTGAAGCCTGTTAGCATATTTATTGTTATACTGCTTTTCACCCACATCAGTACTTCCCTGCACAGGGAAGGAGGCGTTACAATTACTGAGATCAGCAGCAGACTGATCTGACTGAGGTTTAGAGTTTATAAATATGTGATAATGACACGACTAACATATTTTACAGCAGTGAAGCAGAAGTTCTAACTGAATGATGCAGAGAAGGGCCGTCAGGTTAGGCAGGATCCTTTCACTCTTCCACTCAAGAGAGTGTCTGTTCCTCTCTATCAGCCCGTCCCAGCAGCTGCACCATTACTTGCAAAGAAAGCAAACTGTGCACTTCATAACTGTGGGATTTTGAACAGATGTTTCCTGATCCCCCTCCCCCCCGCCCAACAACAGTGTCACCTCTGCTGTCAAGGGATGAAGACCGCTGAAAGTCAGTTTCTGATTTGACTGTTTGTCCTGTAGATGCATCTCCTCTAACCCTCCCCTTAAAAACTGCACTCTGGATAATCCAAACACTTTTTGAGACAGCTGCCTGTCACTGTCATATAGGAATGTCAGTCTTACTAAACATGCTCATTCTGCTGGCACTTCTGGGGAACACTTAGTTTTATTTTACCTCTTTTAGTTTTAGAGTGTTCTGTTTTGCTAACTTTAATAATGTCGATGTGCAGCATAAAAGGTGTGGATCACTGTGCAGAGAAAAGCACCAGTGTTCATGTTTGCAAACTGGAACCAGCTTTTACTCTATTAAATTGATGTTTTAAAATTAACGGGTGATTAGACTTGCTAGTATTTCAACGGATTAAGATATAATTCTTTCTGCACCGTATACAATGAAATCCCTTTAATCCTGTTTAAATAGCTTGTCCTGTCCCCGACTGGAACTCTTAATGGGTTCTTCCTGATGTTTTTTGGACAGGATCAACATTAATTAGGTCTCAGCACAGCTGTTTTTGAAACCTTTAGACACGGCAGCAGCGACTGAGTCATATCTGTGACGTTTGTCTGGTTATTTTTACCCAGACAGACTGCCCAGCATGTATCATCCCCTTACCTCCACCTTGACCCTGTTGTCTCCGTAGCACAGGTGCTGCAGGTAGGCGGCGGCGTTGGCTTGGACAGAGGGGAAGTGATGCTGCAGCATGTGGATGACCTCGGGCAGCTCGGGGTCACGCCAAGCAAACTCCCTGATGGGAAACAGAGAGAAAAGTCTCCATAAGGGTGGCTCACCTTCTACGCTCAGCCATTTTTGGTTTATTTGTGCGGTTTTGTAGCATCTTGGATTCATTATAACACTTCTGACATTTTTTTTTAATGTTTAGCTATTTTCTATTTTCAGAGGATTTATCCTTTTGATTGCCTGATATTTAACAAGTAAATCAGCAAATAAGCAAACAAACTAGGATGACTGAGCAGAGCATTGGATGGTGCTGAAGACATTCCCACGTATATTGCAAGCATCTACTATGGGTTTTAGCAATTTTGTAAAAATAAACACTCTTTGTCAAGTAACAGAATTTGAATAAATTGAATACCCACTCTGTGACCACCTACATCACTGTGTAAAAGTTTGAGTGATTTGTGTGTTTATATTGCTCATCATCAGCAAAAACGGGGGCCAAATTAATTCAGTGAGCTCAAACAGCCAGACTCCAAAAACAAAAAAATCTACGGCCAAGAGATGAAAAAGAAGTCCTGCAGCAGATGGCGAGGCCCCAACAGAGGCCTGCAGACAACACAGAGACAGCCTAAACCCCCCCAAAATAAAGACTGTGGCAAGCTCTCTCACATTAATACACCAGTATACATGCTAATTAAACTGTATTGTACTGAGAAGAACTGGTGGTTGGAGACTTTGAGTACCTGGGGTCCTTGTGGATGCTCTCGATGGACGGGGTTCGGGTGACCACCTGGTCCACCAGTCCAGAGTGCCTGTGTGAGTAGACGGGCTCGCCGGGAACCCTGAAGGAGTCGACGTATACAGCTGCAGAGCTCAGCCCATAGCTGCTTCTTTGGTACGGCAGCGTGTTGCAATGGCTTGTGGTCCGAGGGAGAGTCCCCATTCCTAAGAAAATTAGGAAATTTAATCTGTGCTTTCTTTCATTCGCGATCAAGGATGTGTTTCTGGAGGCAGTTTACATCGTCAAAATGCCTCCAAGGTCACATAAAAGAGAAAGTAATATTCTACATTAAGTGCTTCAGCAGGCAAGGAGACGAGTCTCAGGCCAAACCTGTTTAAATCTTGACTAAACAAAACTAAAATGGCTCCTTAGATCCTCCACTATCAAACTCTACAGAGCTTTCAGCCTTAAATCATTCAGCAAAGACTTCAATTAAGAAGCTGCCGAGTACATGAAAGGTTTCAGCCTAATTAAAGTTTGACCTCGGGGAGCGATAGTAATAACAGTTCCTGTGCCTGTAAACCACGATTTCCGCCACAGATTTTAAAGGAATAATTTCTAACCAGATGTGAAACTGAGCTCCATCTCAACCTGGGGAAACAAGAAAAAATAAAAACTGGGTCGTCTGAGTAACTCTTTCATTTCAAAAAGACTGCTACCACAACCCAATACCACCACCAGCACTGCTACGGATATGATACAGATTTTCTGGGGCAGTTAGCATTTACTTCCTTTTGATTTCCAGTTAGATTTAGTGCTGAAATGTATTGATAATTCACAGTAAAACATAAATTTGATTTATTAGGACATAAAATTTGTTAATTTTATTTAAATAACCAACTGTCACATGCAGCTAGCAGAAATATTTCCTTATAAACAAGTCAAACTTCTGCTGATGTGCAGTACCTGTGTTTGTCCTGTAGAGGGAGCCCTGTGGGTCGTGGGTGGGGCTGTGGTACAGGGGGCTGTGGAAGGAGCGCTCGTCGAAAACAGGCGTCATGTGGCAGTCTGGAGACAACGCCGCCCTCAGCTCTGGATCAATTTGCCCGCTGTGACCGGCGTATGAGCTGTGGAGCCCTGCAAGTAGACAATTAAGCTTTTAAATAAACGTTATTTACACCACAGTAAACATAAAAATGTTTACTGAGGTGGCCTCCTCCATACTACACTCACAGAGGATGAGGAGACATCCTAATAGTGTTACCGGCAACTTTGTTAGGTACAACTGTTCATTAATGCCAAAGTCTTCTCAGCCAATCATATGGCAGCAACTTATTTAGGCATGCAAATATGGTCAAGTCACCCTTTATGGTGAATAAAGGTGATTTAAGCAACTTTGAATGTGGTACGATGGTTGGTCTGAATATTTCAGTAACTGCTGACTTACTGGGATTTCCACCACACAACCATCTCTAAAGTTTACAACAAACAAAACATCCGGCGAGAAGCAGTTCTCTGGGAGAAAATCTCTTGTTGACGTCAGAGCTCAGAGGACGATGACCAGACTGCTTCATACTGAAGGCAACAGTAACTCAAATAACCACTCGATACAACCAAGATATGCAGAAGAGCATCTTCTACACCAGGTGTGTCCAACTCCAGTCCTCGAGAGCTACTTTCCTGCAGCTTTTAGATGCATCCCGACTCCAACACAGTTGAATCAAAGGGTTGGATTACCACTTCAGCATGCCATCAAGTTTGGCAAAGGCCCAGTAATAAGCTATTCTGTCGGAACAAGGATGCATCTAACAGCTGCAGGACAGTAGCTCTCGAGGACTGGAGTTGGACACCCCTGTTCTACAGCAACAGAAGACCGCATGGAGCACAGCAAACTGAGGATTCACACTGGCTCACCAAAACTGGATAGTAGATGATTGTAAAAATACTGCCCAGTCTGATGATTTTCAATTTCTGCTGCAACATTTGGATGGTAGCGTCACAATTTGGTGTAAAAAGCAGTAAAGCATCCTGCCTTCTATGAAGGGTTCAGGCTGCTAGTGGGGTAATTGTGTGGGGGATATTTTCTTGGCACACTTAATACAAACTGAGCATCGTTTAATCACCACAGTCTACCTGAGTGTTGTTGCTGACTCTTTATGGCCTCAGTGTACCATGTTCTGATGGTACACCTCAAGGTACTCATGTCACTTGAGCTACTTCACATGTACTGTGTGCAGAAATACTGAAAAATGTGCAAGAAAACACAATGTCTAATATCTAAGAAAGAAAAAAGAAGCCCAGAGCTGCATGACACCAGCCTATCATGGTCACACATGAAATCGCCTCATTATCTGGCTCGCATGCTTGTCATCAACTTGTGAGACCGTGCCAATCCATACTGTTCAATACTCTGTATTTTAAGTCACCAGAAACTGTTGTTGCGCCTATAAAATGCATGAAGACTCTGGTCATTCAAACCGTGCTGTAGGCTCAGACACCAGCAAGTCAAACAAGTAAAGCAGAGGGTTTTTCCATCCTCCAATCTCAGAGCAGATCAGTTCAAAGAGTGCTCCAATTATAAAGAAGCTTTAGGGCATGAGGGGGGCAGCCTCGGCGGATCAGTCCAACAGCTGAAGCACACAATTTGCACTTAAAGCTGGTGATGAAGGAGCCATTTACTTCTGCAGTTTGCCTCTCTCAGTTTACATAAATGTCCTAGTGAAAGAGATGGGCGCTCTGATCTCACATGGCTGGATGTATTTCTGAAAGAAAATGAAAAAATGAAAAAAAGCCCTGTTCAATCTGGACCTCGGGGTCGTACTCGAGGGCTCTTCAATGGCCCATAAAGAGTGTGACCTTCAGGTTAGAGGATGCTAAAGCTACCAAATGTATGAAATGTGCTAGAACGACACAGAATCAGGTTTCAAGGGGTTCGCAAAGGCTTTTATCAAACATCGAGCACTGCAGCGGCTCCTAAACTGGAGATTACTACACTATTAATAATATAAAGACGACTGTGTCCTGTGTATAATTTATTACAGCTAAACTGTCAATGTCAAGGCTGGTTTGCATTGTTATAACTAGAAACCAAAATAGAATCTGAATAATTTCGTCCTCAACCCGCTTATCTGGTGAATAATATAACAATTTCTCTGAAACCGGATTTATCTTTTTATCCATTAAGGTTTAAGCTAGTAAACTGGTGTCAGCGGTTTACAGCCGTTTCTGTCAGTTACTCAGACTACTTTTCGATATCCCAACCATTTAAGCACTCTGAGACACACTTTCACACACTAATCTAAAACCTTTAAAGTCTCCAGTCCCGTGGAAACTTGATTCAGCAGCTTGTGAAGCCTTCTTCAGCTGCCACATCTTAAAGTAATGTAGTAACAGCTCAAGGATGTTTTTTTTTCTTTTTTTAGCCATCTTGTTGCAGATTTGCCGCTAGGCCTGGGATAACTGGGATTCATTCACTAATATTTTAGTAGAAATGTTCTTATCTTTCACAAAAAAATACATCTGTACCCAAAATTACCATCAGATTAATTAAACGTGCACACCTACCTATTTTATTCTTACCACAGCTGTATATGTGTGAATCAGACTGAATCTGAACCCACAGGCTTGTGCATCCTGCATACCACCATGCTCTCATCTCTCTAATTTAGGACAAATACATCCAATTCCAGGAGAAGCAGAGAAAATGGTGACGATGTTGCAAGGGAGAAGTCTGCACTGGCAACGCAAGAATAACGCAGAAGTCATTTTGAATAAATAAAATGAGACATGAGATGATGTGAGGTAAGGAATATTGGAGTATCTTTAAATGAAAAGCCTGCAGCTTTACATTTAGTGTTTTGTTGTCTTTACATGCATTTAGCACAAAATTTCTAATTCACTAAAATTTCAGCCATCTATCGACAACTTAATTACCATTTCAAACAATCTTTTACGTTGAGCTTTTAAAATCATTTATCCAATCATTTTAAACAATTTTATACATTTTTATGCTACTTCTAAACCCAATTTCAGCCACTTACCCAATAATTTTAGCTAAAATGCTTATTCACGGCTTTAAACCACATTTTTAAGTTACTACAAATTTCTACAATATCAGCCATTTACCTCCCTACCTATTACATTTAGTATCTATTTGAACAATTTACACATTTACATTATCCATATATGGTTTTACACTATTTCATCTGCTGTCTTTAGATATCTGTCCATGTATGACTTTTAGCTAATTATGCTAAATCAGACATTGCGGATCAATCCTTGTTACATGAAAACAGATCCTTCCTGTATCTATTTTTCTGTTTTCAATCAAAAAGAGATCTGGGAAGACCAAAACTTAAAAATCTGAAGCATAATAATGACAGCGCTTATTGAAAAAATTATTTCCACAAAAAACAAACAAAAAACCAGCTCATCTTGCAGTTGCATTCGTGTTTTGGAGGCACACCGGGTTTCAGTACCTAAGCCACGAGTTTCACTGATCAGTAATAGCCTAATCTTGTATATCCATCTATTGCTTATCTCACTCGTGTAATCTGGGATTACGCTGGATCTGCAGGATAACCGGGAATAAGGACTTAGGCGACGTATTAGGCCACTTAGCAGCACTGCAGGATGAAAACCAGTCAGCTAGAGAATAGAAGGCATTTTATTTAGTCCACTGATTCTGCCTCCTACCCACACACAGACATAACGCACAAGAAATCCTTCCATCCTGTTTTCACACATGCACAAACACAACAATAGCACAACACACAAGATGCACAAATGCATATTCATATTCTTGACACATATGCTTGAGCTGATGCACACAAAAACAGTGCAGAAGAAAACATATGAAGACTAGTACAATAAAGCCTTCCAGTGCAGTCAGCTGATAATCACATGCTGATGCTCCATGGGGCTTTGTGATAGAAACTCCCCTATATGGGTCAGTGGGAGCGGCTTAGTAAAGTGGCAGAGGGCAGGACGAGGCATAAATCTGTGTCGCTGCTGCAGCATCAGCAGCGCTTCTCCGACAGTAAATCCTCCACCGGCCTCGTGCAGGGAGGAAGCTGTCGATAACCAGTTAACAGGCAAGGAGCGGCTGCGTCCTAACGTTTCCAGAATACAAAGCTCACGTCCTTCAACATCACCACGGCCCCGGCGACAGAGTCAAACACGTCTAGTTCAAAGCCACTTTTGGGTCTGAAATGTGCTCCAAAGACGCCTCAAAGGCAGCTGTAAGCCAGGCTCATTGAACAGCCTGGCAGCAGTACAGAAATAATCCCTTCTCAAGTTTCTCAGCCAGCCTCGGCTGTCTCAACCAATCGGAGAGGCACAAAGTCAAAAGGTTGGCTCTCAACAGAAAGTCAGTCAGCTTCTCATCATCCACTTAGCGTTGTTATTAACTCTGTAGACTGACAGTAGCTGCTAATTTTGGTGGTCAAACTAATTTCATCCCTCAAAGCTTCACAGTTCCCACAGTTCGCATAAAACAAAAGGAAATGTTTAGTGGCACTAAATGTGTTGACATTTCACCAGTTTTACTCTATTTTTAAAGGTTCCCACTAAATGACATATTAAACACAAGCAGGTTATTTATCAGGCAAACGGGCCAACTTCTGTTCTCCATTTTATCTCATTTTCAGAATAAGCACAATGAAGACGTCAAAACTGACACACTGAGCTATAATTAATAATAAAAATAATCACGGCGGCATGCATGAATGACAGACTTGCAAACTCACCCTGACTGCAAATCCACTCCTAGCACCTCATTAGACAAACTGAACTCACCTGGAGGCCCGTGTGTTCGCCAGTCTCTCGTTAGGTGAGACCGAGCTGGAGCGGAGCTGCGGTGACTCAAGAGTGGACTGTAGTTAGTTCTAACAAAGGCTCTGTGGTGTGTACTCACACTGAAAAGTACTCACTGCTTAAAAACTGCTTAAAAATATATAAATACACGGTGAGCTGCCAGACATCAGAGCAGCTTGAGATGATGAAACAAAGGTAGAAGCGTCATCTTTCTATCCACCTAGAAATGGTTCAGTTTAGTTTCAGCTTCTTTCCAGGCCCACATTTAACAAGCTCAAATCTGTTATGTAGACTTCCCAGCCTTACAAGTTCAAACTGAGCAGAAAGGTGATCCAAGTGACTTTGAGCGTGGCATGGTTATAGGTCAGAGTGTTATAGAAACTGCTGACCTACTGGGATTTTCCCACACAACCATCTCTAGCGTTTACATAGGCTGGTCTGAAAAGGAGAAAATATCCAGTAAGCAGCAGTTCTCTAGGTGAACATGCCTTGCTGATGCCAGAGATCAGAGGACAATGGGCAGACTGCTTCATGCTGATGACAATAGTGACTCGGAAAACCACTTATTATAACCAAGGTCTGCAGAGAAGCATCTTTAAATGCACAAAATCCCGAACCTTGGGCTACAGAGGCACAAAGACCACTCTAGGTGCCACTCCTGTGAAGAAAGTGAAGTTACAACTTGAGTCTCAAATCCTCCTGCAACATTCAGATGGAACAACCTAGAAGTGTGGATTTGTCCTCCCTTATATCGGCAGTTCTGCTGGTGGTGTAATGTGTGGGGGATACTTTCTTGGCATACTTTGGACTCCTAAGTATCATGTGACCATGTCCATCCATCTATAACCACAGTATCTTAAATCATCACAAAGAGAGTGGTGAGGGAGGCAGAGCCTATTATGGGAAGTGAGTTTCCTTTCTTCCAGAAGATGTACGAGCACTGATGCACTGCCCAGCCAACGGTTCATCAAAGGCGCTCACAACCTTAACCGCAACCTGTTCCAGGCCTGTAAGAACTCACATGAGCTATTTTCCTGGACAAAGTATGACTGTTTATTAATTAATTAATTGCCAGACGTATGTTCTTATATTTTTGCATTTGCATATATCTAAAATATGGTGTCTTATTAATTGTGATCTGCTAAAACATTTTCACCAACTTCTTACTTTTGAAAATCTGTGATGACAATAAAACCAGGTGAGAGTCTGAATCTGAGTGGGCTTCTCTGTGCGTATGTGTAAAAACTGGTAACGGGAATAGTAGCAGTAATAGCTGCTAAGATATGAGGTGTGATCAAACATCAAGCTCTGTTTCCAAATGACCTGAATTCTCTATAGAGGATCACAAATGGTGATGAGAGCTGGTTCAGCAGCTACAAATAAGCAGTTTTCATTGAACCCGATTCCAAACCCCCATAAAGACTGCATGTGACGACCTCCCCTGTACCGTCAATGACTAGTTTTGACATCTCAGTATAAATCAATAAAGATTAGAACAGGTTCCAGGATTTTTCAAGGGTAGCCCTGGTAAGCTGTATAGGCAGAGATCACCGTCACTAACTTCTAACGCACACGCAGTCGTTTTGTTCTGGAAAGTTTGTTCTTTTGTGCCTGAAATATGGAAACCACTCAGTTTAGAAAAGAGAAACACGGGTTACTTCTAGTAGACATTTAAGGGGGAAAGAGTTAAAGGGTTAGGATGTCAGCTGAGAAGCAATACCAGGAGCCTGTACTCCTGACATCATCGTCATGGATGGACTTCGGCTGTAACATTATGAGTTGTCTGAAGTAAAATATCTACACTGTCGTGCACACCATTGTGAGGTTTTTTTGCAGATACCAACATAATCATCGGTTGCTATTTGGACCATTTGCCGCATTTGCCTCCCTGCAGGTTTGGCCAAAAACAAAAGTCAAGTTTAAGAATCTCGATTGTGACAAACATTGCATATCCAGTGCCCACAGCAGATACACTGGGTCCAGTGTTTTTGTTTAGTTTATTTGAATCATCTATTTGGACTGTGGTTTGTAAATGGTTTACATTTACTTCATGTATGTTTTGGTGTATTTAGTGCTGCTACTTGCTCCTGGTTGCTTTAGAGTTTATTCCTCCCTCATTGTTTAATCCTCTCGTGTCTAGGCTCCCATGTTTATGCTGCGTTACAGATACCTCAGAACTCAGATGTTGGGAGTTAGCGTGCTCTTGAAAAAGTGAGGAAAAACAGGATTTGATTTGGTTCCTTAGCAAGGTAGAACCATTCAGGTATCACTAGCAGTAGAGCATGATATATATATTCTTTTGCACTTAAACACATTCATGACTAGAGCCTGGTCAGTGCTCTGCATATAGCTTATTGAGTGAAACATAAATGAACAACAGTGACGTTACAGGATAAAAGTTTAAGTTTTACCTCTGTTTATATTCAGTGGCACCATCTTGCATTGTTAACTCGGGGTTGCTGTGGCTGCTTCGTCTTTCTGAGTGGGAAATCTGAGGTAGAGGGACTTTCCGCGTTTCACAATGGGAACTTGGAAATTCAGATTTTCTCAGGAACTCACTGTTAGTTAATTTGTGTTTCTGCATTTCCTGTTATCACACTTGCTGTTTTACTTTGAGAGTCAGTGTTCTTGGTGCTTTGCTTTTAGTTTTGCTTCCTTTGTCTTTTCTCCTGTGATTTAGTTCTCCTGTGTCTCCACTTCCCTAATCACCCTGTGTCTATCTATTGTGTCTGTATTAACTTGTCCTTTGTTGCATCCTCCCACGAAGTAATATCTTTTCCTTGTTCCACGTCTCCCCAAAATTCCTAGTTTTTGATTGTTTGTTTCAGCTCAGCTCATGCCCTGTTTTTTATGTTCTAATGAAGACGTTAATGCTTGCTGTCAAAGTGTAACAGGCGCAAGTATAACAGGACATCTAAAAAAAAAAAAAAAAAAAAACCCATCTAAAAATAGCAGTGGAACTGAAAATGGTCCAGATGTGCAGGACAAGGTGAACTTGAAACTGATATGGGCAAAATTTAAATCAGGTATGGACTGCTCTCCAAAATTTTTCTTGCACAAGCCCCCTGCTAGATATGCTCCCACTGGGCATGTGCAGACTGATGGTGGTGAGACCACAGTTCATAACAAGCAGAAGTCAAGGTTCTTAGCATCCAGCAGCCTTCTGGTCAAACACTCCTCTATGAGTGTTACATGCAATATAAATCACTGTCGACCTGCTGCACTGCAACCCCTTGCTGCTTCTTTCTTCTGCTTCATATTCAGACCCATTGATACTAACGCGGTTTCCTCGCTCAGCCATCATTTTGCTGAACGGCACATGAGAGAGAAAATGGAAGCCCTGCGATCGTGCGCAGTGTGTTTTTTAAGCATTGGCTCTGTCTCTGGCTTGTTTTCCTTTAACCTGCCGCACATCAATCACAGCCGCCAACAAGATTAAAATTAAAAGACTTCAGAACTACCTGCTACAAGTGAGATCCTTCCCAGACGACATTGCACTCCTTATTTTTCAAAGTAGCGTGGATCAAATAAAATTTTATCTAACCCAGCAGCATTATCTGCCAGTGCCGGAAGATAATTTGACTGAAGAAAAAACAAAAAAAACAAAACATGAAATGAGCTCCCCAAGCCTGGATAGGAGATAACATCACCTGCCGAGCTTGCACTTTGCCTCAAACTTATTTTGTTCAACGTGAGCTTCGATTAATGATTCTGGACGCTTGACAAAGACGCAGGAAACATCTGCAGAGAGCACAAATGTTGTGTGCTACAATATTAAATCAGCGCTGCTCAGTCAACTTTCCCCAGACCAAGGAAAGGTTATTAAATCAACAGAGGAAATGGTGTCGAGGCTGTGGAGCGTGGCTTTGTTTATTTACAGCGAGGAGAGCGCACAATCAGTCCGCCTCCCGCTGCAGTGCAGCCATTTTCTCAAGGGAAACTTAACGTTTCTCCAGCAGCCCTCCAGGCCAGAGACTGACCTCTCTACCGGCTACATTACTGACTCAAGAGATGGAGGAGGAAAGGAGAAGCTGCGCCTTTCCACTCAGTACGTTTGGAATGCAATATCAGACCGTAGGCTGCAGTGATCCCAGAGGTTTGTTTACACAGTTTCACACCTGAGATTTTTATCAGCCTCTGCAGCTCTGAAAGAGAATCAAGCTATTCATGAACATTTACTGGTTGTGATGGTTTTACTATGTCGAATTTAAGACTACGAATTTAATGCCTTATTTGACCTAGTTTCCCTCTGAGAACTGAAACTGAAAAGAAGGACTTTGATCTAGATCATGCTTTTTAATAATTGGCTTTATTTTAAAACCATATTTCTTTTAGTTGGGATTGGATTTGCTGAAGCATGAAAGAGCCCTTTGTTTCCAAGTTGTTCTGTAAAGTCACACAGACTTACTGTAATGCAATGTTTTACATTATACGCTCTGATTTTTATTGCTTTTTATAATATCTTGATTGTCCTGATTGCCAGGACCTGGGTGAACAAAAAGAAAAAGAATAGAAAGATTTAAAAACCATCCAAAAAGTTAAAACCAAATCAGCAAATAAGCACTGAATCATAGTTAACGCTGTTTAGAAGTCTTTAAATAATGATTTAGCGGGCTTCAATCTGCAGTTTGTGACATAATTAGATAATTACCGGCTGAAATGTTGAAACAGTAGTAGTTATTTCCTTTTTTCAAAACGTCTCTGATTATTTTTCAAGCTGTTATTTTTGTAAAACGGCTAATGGCTACAGGAGGCTAATATGATACATTTATTAGCCTGCTAATTCAAAAACCAGAACTGCTAAGATAACAGTTGTAGTTTTTGCAGAAACAACTACACTGGTAGAAACCTTAAAAAGCTGTTGAATGCAATGTGTACGTCTGCTATAAATATTTCTGATTTTAGGGAGCAAATGGAAAATGTAAATAAAGGTAAGAATGGAGCTAATGTTTTAATATATGACTATAAATACTGCTTAGAACAGCTTCAAAAATAGAAAATCTTGTTGCTTTTTGGCAGTTTGAGGTACGTACACTCTAAGAAGGGAAACGAGACAACGTGACGCATCTGGCAGCTCAGGAAACAGACTCTGATGAGTTGATTTAATCCTAGAAATGAGTGGAGACTGCTGTCTGCAGACAGATAACCCTCTGTAACATTATCACCTTTATGTGGATAAAACAAGCAAGATAAAACATGTAATCGCTGAACTTTAGAGTCGATCGTTTTCTCCTGTCTCAAGTCTTAAAGCTAATCTGTGACAACTCGCTGCATCTAAATCTCATCAGGAAAGCTAATAATCTGTTTTTAAGGTGGAGGCACATTAGAAAGACTGTTGACAATCTCATCCTTTTTCTGGGGACTGATTTCCTCAGGTACCGATGAGCATGACCGTTATTAGCTGGGTGTCACACTGACCTATGAGGCTGTCTGGGCGGGGCAGAGCGCTCCTCTGGTACAGGCCGTATGGATCGGTGCCGTACGCCAGCGGCTGGCTCTGCCTGGGGAGGGTGGAGCCGTAGTGCTGCGGCACCGCCGTCATTCCTGAGCGCAGCGGTGACCCCATTGAACCCCTCCCCTCGATCAAGGAAAGGGAGGACCCCAGACGTCCTCCACTTCCTCCTCCTCCTCTTTCGCCTCCTCCTAGTCCAACTCCTCCTACAATTCCACCTGCACCACCCCCTCTACCCTGGGTGCTCTCAGTCGGGGAGGTCGGCGACGGGCAGGAGGGCGGCATGGTAGTGCCTTGGAAAACAGCGGCCAGCGGTTTGGGCTCAGACAGGATGGGCGAGTCATACGTGCTGCCTTGGGATGTTCGCAGGGAGATGCGGGAAGGTGAGACTGTGCCGGCGGTGCCGCAGCCAGGAGACTGGCTCCTGGAGGGGAGGGAGGCCATCCTCCGTAACACCCGGCTGGAGGCCTGGGAAACCAAGAGGAGAAGAAATATTACAGTTTACCCTTCCAGAGAGTAGAGTGTGACATTTTATTCATCTGATAATGAGGCATGAATTTTTATTACACCTTCCTAAAGTGCCCTTTGCATCTCACAGGTCATTACGTTTGTGCAAAAACCATTAAATTGCCCTTATGTGCTGTTTAAAATGTGCATCATGTTCAGTGATGTGCTTGGAAGGGTGCAGAGAAACGAAACAATTAAAAACACTGAAAATCCGTATTCTTATTTTGGATAATTGAAATTAAATAAATATTCCAGTAGTCCTGCCTGCCTGCATCATTATTAAATGACATTTAATGGCATTTTATTCATTTCTAATTAACATTCACTTGATTCTTTGCTCCTCTGTGACTAAAAATGTCAAGTATAATACCCGTAACAGTGTTGACAATTAATCACTTCAGCATTTTGGTTTCCTAAATAAATACCTGACAAATGAACATTAAATTCTGCACACTGCGCCTCTCCCATTTGCAAATATACTCGCCAATTAGGAGTAATGCCACACTCTCAGACAGCGCACTTCATCACGTCTGATGAAGAGCATCGTTATCTTTTCCATTTGTCCAAGAAGCTGAACGTGCTTGCCTCTGGGAAAACGTCCTAATTCATTACACTTCAGACTGAGCGTCACTTTTTAGGGAAGACTTGACAGAATTTTCCTGATTTATGGTGTCAAACATTTTCCCTTTTTTCTTCTTCTCCTCATTTATGAAATATAGAATGTCTCCTAATTACAGACTCAGCCAACTGGATGCCGATCTGTGCCGCCTTAATCCATCGCAGCCTCGAACGCCTCGAAGGGAAATTAAGAGCGGAGACATGTAAGCCCATCCAGTGAGGCTGCTGGGTTTGGAATAAATCAGGAGAAAATTCAAACAGGCTCACCATTATCTGTCATTCCTACTCCTACTTTCATTCTAAGTGCGTATAATTATTAGCCACAAAAAAAGGAGCTGATAATGTTTGAGCCTGAGACATTTCAAGGTAGAAGTGGTTTTGATTTGAAGGGTTTAGCTGATGTTCTTCGTCGCTCATGACAGTAATTACCGAGCCTCAACCAGCTGTCATTACTTTAAGAAAGAATATTATTGCTTAGAGCAAAGACATACATATTTTTCGGGTGGCAACGCTCTGAAAACCAATCAAATGTGGGAAACCTGAATATGATTTCTCCTCATGAGGTTCAATTACCTGCGCCGGAGCTTTGATCGTGTTACTCGATGATTCGCTAGCAGCTGGAATTCACCGTGTTATCACCAACTTAGCGACTTTATCGCTATATTTAGCGAGTTTTCAGACCCCCTTAGCGACTTTTTTTTCTAAAAAGCGACTAGCGACAAATCTGGCGACTTTTTCTGGTATTACTGGAGACTTATTTATGACGACTTTTTGACGTGAAAACACGTATCGCTCTTACTCTCAACAGGCAGCGGTGCTGCCTTGGGCACCTTGCCCGTACCAAAGCGCTCACAGGCGGAGGATAGTCCTCCCCCAGCTGCTATCAGGGCAGGAGACGTTCACACCTGTGCGTCCAAACGGCAAATGAATCGCGCATGAGCGAAGCCGCTGCTCCCGCACTGACTGTAACGCAGTCAGTTCTTTTATTGTTATGCTGTTTTGTGAATCACAAGGTTTAAAACTACTTATAAACACACACACACACAAAGTAATTCCACCAGAGCGCCAGTTTCGAGTCACTTTTGCCGGTCCAAGCCCGGGTAAAGGAGCAGGGTTGGAATTGTGACATTAAAAAACAATAATTGCTAAAAGAAATTTAATTTGTAGTTCTAAATAAATTTAACTGCATTTAGGACGTTTTTTACTCACTTTATGTCTCTTCCACGATGTTATTTCTCTCTCCAACAACGCAGGTTACAATTACATTAGCATGACCAATTGTGCAAATTAGGCGATGACGTCATTTGGCGACTTCTAGCGACTTTTAGGACAACCAATAGCGATTTTCCTTACTGAGGAGTTAGCAACACTGGTCCTAATTTGCTTTAGTACCAACGTCCAGTGTACAACTATAGTTAATGTTGCCTTTAATGAGTTCCCTGTGCTGAGTTCATTGGTACGCTACTGCAGCGAGAGAAAATGTCTCTCCTGCTTTGCATCTGCGATCTAACATAGATATTTTTGCACTTTTATAACTGTGGCTACATTTCTCTATGAGTGTAAAAATCATAGCTGTGACTATGCATACCGATTCATGGGTGTGGTTGAAAGTAGCTCGTTAATTAAATGTGTCACATAGCCTGTAAAGGTGGCACATACATTTTGTAATCATACAGGACTGACTCTGGTAGTACCAGGGGCGGAGCGGGGGGGTGGCTTACGGGGCTTAAGCCCGGGTTGTTTTGTCAGAAGCCCGGGGTATTTTGGAGTGTAATTTTTTCATAGTTAGATGCCTGGCTGACAACTGTATAAAACAAAAAGTACACACAATATTCGAAGCACATAGTGCACACTGTGGGAATTTACGACTGTGCGTGAATCCCCCCCTGATATTGGTATGATCCAAGCTCAGGCACTAAGCGACTGAGCGAGGGGGCGGGGGGAGCTGCTGCCCGTGAGTCCGCTGTTGGAGAGACGGAGCCAGCCATACTAAGGAGAGCTTAAGTTTGAGCAGGTACCAAAGCAAATCATTCGTACCGTACAAATAATGTAAATATGACGGTGCATCACGAAAGATTGATATGAAACTGATCACTTGACCAATATTATTTTACTTGCTCTTCAAGTGAATCAACAAATGGCGAAATGAAAAGCCGAACAAATGCTATTTTTTAGAGAGTCTTAGCTTACGTGTGTTTATTTCATATTTTCAGTTCTTACCCTCCCCGACTAATTCGGTTTCAGTTATGTACTGAAATATAAGAATGGACATTAGAGGGTTCTTTCAAAGAAAAAACTCAGGTAAATGTTATTTTATATATTATGCTTTGTATGTTGTTCAGTATATTTCTATGCAAAACAAGAGGGATTTCAGTACACAGCAGGATATTCACATTTGTAACCAGATATTTACATACACTTTAGGGAGAAAACATAAAACATTTTTACTGTACAACATCAATTTAGAGTAAACTTTTGTTTTAGATAAATATTGAAATATATTTTGAATTAGTTAAATGTCAGAATAAAGAGAGACAGAGCTGTCTATTTTTTATCACTTTCATTAAATTTAGGAGTACATGTACACTCAGTTTATTGTTAATTAATAAGAAAACTCCAGACGATTCCATTCTGAGCTGAAGAAGCTTCTGATAGGTTAGTAGAGTCCATGTGAGTAAATTGGTGGCACAGCTGTGGATGCATATAAGGCAAAACACAGAGCCTGTTTCTTTGAAATGGGAAAATTAAGAGATGTCAACCAAAACACCAGGAAAAGAACTGTGGAGCTCCATAAGTGTGGCTCAATTTGAATACAATTTGGTGCCATTTGCAATTAAAAAACACAGACAGTTTCTCTCTTTACTCTTAAAGTTAACAAATATGTTTTTATATTTATCAATCTAAAAAAATAAACATTTAGTCTGATTTGATGTTACAATTAAAAAAGTGTTTGTGTTTTGATCTGAAGAGTTTGTAAATATCTGGTTTCAACTGTATATTTGATGATTGTCAGCACAAAGAGGGAGAGAGAGGAACAGAGAGGGAGAGAGGAGAATAAGGACAGAACAGAGATGAACAAGAGCAGGTGAGACACACATGTTAGTCAAATGGTTGCTTACTAAAAGTATCACTGTATCATAGGTACTCATGTATCTCGTACCTAGTGTTTCTTTTTAGGTTTGCTATTTTTCAAATTCTATATTTATTAAGTTCTGCAGGCTTGTTTGCACAACAAGGCTAAATAATTATATAAACTTTTCTCAATCTAAATATTGTACTTTGGTAGAATTAAATAAATAAGTGTAGTGCAGGTCTATGATGATTTTTAGTGCTACTATCATCTAGTTCTGATTGTGGTTCTGTCTTGGTTAAGTCCTCAGTAATCCTGCTTTTGAACTGTTGTAGTCCTGTTTTAATTCTGGATCAGTTCTGGGTCTGGTTGAATTGGGGTTTAGTCCCTGTGTCTTGATACAGCCCCGACTTCGTTCTGTCTTGCTGCTCAATTAAAAAACTAGTTTAAGGTGTCCTGCATGTGTGATATATATATTTCCCTATATGAAGTCATTCTTTTTTGAACAAAACTCAAAACAGAGCCTATTAATCTTTCAGTCATTTCTACACCCCCCCCCCCCCCCCCCCTTCAAAAAAAAAAAAAAATCCCACATGCATACTACCCTTTAGGGCTAAGCCCCGGGTGTTTCAAATGTCTGGCTCCTCCTCTGGGTAGTACCCTTTATGAACTGGCAAAGCACTAACATTTATGTTCTCCACAGTAAGGGATGGATCTAAAATATTGGTTTAAGACATTTTTACACATTTGTATTTGTGGTTTTCACCTTTGTGCTCTTAATCTTACTAAATGTGGCTGAAAAGCTAAGTGGACATAGAGGTAAAATCTTACCCTGAGCTTTTCTTTCTAAGGTTAGTGACTTGTGATGTAACCCTTTGGAGATCAGGCCTACCTGCCCAGAAGCTTGACCCTCTGCTCTTGGGCTTCTGGATATTGATGCTCGGGGCTCCGAACGCACTACGTTCTGGTTGCTGTAGTAACTGACGCTGCTGTCCTGGTAGCCGCTGTCAGAATACGAGGTCATCTGGACCGAGTGACCTCCTGAGCCTGGAAGGAAAGCACAATAAGAGGCCTCAGTGCTTCTTGTGACACATTAAAGCAGGACGTGGTGTGATCAAACCACAGCCACCCCGACATCAGTCACTGCGGTTTACTGCGATTTGCATAGTATCTCACTCGGCTTTCAACTTGTTAAAAAAATATTATGCGTATAAATACATACACGCGGACATCTGCATTAAGCCGTTCCTGGAACAATCTGCTGGCCTACTTTCTCCTGTAGCACCAGGAGGAGGAAGCGTGGGTGATATTTTTACACTTCCAGTGCACTCCAGCTGTATGCAATATAAATAAGACCAAAGGCAAGTTTGTTTTAAACATTACAAATCGCTACTCAGATGTTACATATTTACTAATGGTACCGATAATAAATGTGGAGGGAGAAGGAGGCCGAGTCTTTTTCTGCGTCGTGCTTTAAAAACATGAATAAAACCAGCAAGTGTTCTGCACATATAAGAATTCACAGCTGCACCCACTGCTTCGCTTTGCTGGCCGTCCAACTTTTTTGTGGTTTAACACAAGCTTCTGAGGTAGCTTGATGGACCAAAGTGTCAAACACTCCAGTGAAGATGCCTAATGTCCAACCGCTGTTGGACATTAGGCAGGCTGTGGCTGTAATGCAAAGCTCCCACGAGTGAATACGTGGGAAACATTTCCGCCAAACATGGCAGACTATAAAAAATAAAACTCAGACAGCAGAGCGGAGGCGGATATCAGGTTCTGGGTATTTTAGACTCATCTGAAACAGTGTGGGGCCTTTGGCATCTCTTAAATGTGATCAGATTGTCCAGTGTGGGTTCAGAATTGTGGACTTATATTCACTGGTTGGTAAAATGCTGCTGTGAAGCCTCGGGCTGAGCTTTGGCTCCCTCAGCATCTGGTGTTTAGACTTGATGAGAGAGGGGTGGATCTGACTGTGAAGCTGAAGGATGCTACATGCTTGTATGGTAGACATTCCTTAAAACTTAGTACTGTAAAAAAGCCTTGAGCCACCCCTCATTTCTTGTCATTTCTTCAAGTAGTCTTCAGGAATATTTCTCCAGGCTTCTTGAAGGACATCCAAAGCTCTTCTTTGGATGTTTTGTTCTGTTCTCTGTCCACATGATCCCACACTGCTTCAATAATGTTGAGGTCCAGGCTCTGGGAGGCCAATCCATGACTGATAGTGTTGCATTTTGTGTTACTGCATTGGCAGTGTGTTTGGGCTCATCAACATCCAAAAATAAAGATGGTACCCATCAGATCCTTTTCAGATGATATTGCATGCTGGATGAAATCCCGTTGTTTTGCAGCCACAGGAAAGTGTATCCCGCAGTGACAGAGCAGACCATGAACTCCTTTGTATACCAAAGTATTCTAGAGGCCATCTGTCCAACAGCTAAAGCTTGGCTTAAACTGGGTCGTGCAACAGCACAATCACCCCAAACATATCAGCAAATCTACAACAGAATGATTGAAAGAGAAAAGAACGAAGGTGTTGCGATGACCGAATTTGGACAAAAATTCCTCCACAAGAATATGAGAGATATATTCAAGTTACTGCTGCTAAAGGTGGTTCGATAAGCTATTGAATCAAGGGGTGATGTTGTTAATATAAATCATTTTAGGACCAGAAGATTTTGCTTTGTCCCAGTATGTAAGATTACAAGAGGGTGTACTTATTTTGCTGCATGGCTGCAGAGTAAACTAAAAATGCTGGTGTTTTCCAGAATCTGCACTCAACATCATGAACTTTAGTCCCTTCCTAAAGCATCGTTTAAACCGTGTGCTGAGTATATTTAACAGACCCTCACTGCCATGTAGGGATGCTCGGTCCGGCTCCGGCAGGAAGAGTCCCTCCTCTGCTTCCAGGTGACGACCAGGACATCCAGACCCCTCTGTGGCTCCGCCCTGAGACTCTCCGCCTGTTGTACGATTAAAAACATGCAAAGACTCTAGCATTAATGCACGTACTTCACACACATAGATTCACACGCATTGAAAAACACAGGTATGGCAAATCAACAGCATCATCTCTGCATCAGTTCTTTTTATACCACTTCTTTTATTTCAGGGGAAAGATGACAGTGAAGAATGGGATGGAAATCTGAGGAAAGGGATCTGTGACAGAATAGTAAATGGACCCAATTCAAAGCTTTTATACATACAGTATATATACTGGCAGAAACATTGCTTTGCTTTGCTTGACCGGCTGGTGCTGCATTCTGGCAATGTTCAGCCTTTTGGAGGCTATTATAGCTTTCTCATGTTAAAAAACAAAGTTCTTTCAGCGGCCTAATCATATACACTTCATCCTATCTGAAACTACAGCATTTACCATTTAAATGAAAGTACCGCAGGCATGGAATAAAACTCCACTGAGCATCACTGAAGCTTTTTGCCTTCATGTAGCCTTCATGCCAACACTTTATATTACCATTTTGTATCTTTTATTTATTACATAATGTTAAATGTTAAACAAAAGAAGTCATACCTGCGGATCTCCATGCAAACGACTTCTCGGATGAGCTTCGGCAGCAGAGCAGATGAGGAAATGGAGGAGGCGAGAGAGCAGAGAGAGAGGTAAATCAAATTAGAGTCACTGTCTACGTCCGATCAGACCAGGAAGAAGAAGGAAGACGGTAGAGAAGATATAAGAAGATAAACTGGATAGGGAACCATCTCGTGAAAAAAAAAAAGCATCCAATACACAAGAACAATGAAGAAAGTAACGCTGTGTGAGTTCAAGTCACTTTTTACACAGACTGACTGAAGTCTGAGGAAACACCTGCAGCTGAAAACAAATCATTTATACTGAAATGAACACCGAAAACCCCCCATACAAATACAACTACCTCTAAGAATATGACCAAAGTCAAAGCTCTGTTTAGGTCACTAGATATTGTAATGCTTATTGTCTTATGATTTGTGGACCAATGTTACAACTTGAAGCATCTTTTAAGGGTCAAAATTACAGACATCATGCATAAAGTGTCAAGTTTTCTTTAATATTTCAGCAGTTTTGTGGATTTCAAGGTTTCTGTTTGTGCTCAGAGTGATGTATGCTGGCTGTGACACCACAAAGTGACTGTCAGCTGGCTGAACATCACTCCTCATGAAGACAGATTTCACCATTATGTGGTTTGACAGAGCTTTCTGGAGCTGGGTGTGATTTACAGCCAGCTGGAATCCATATAACAACAACAACAAATATAGGTGCATTATTAGGGCTGTTTTGCTACAGATACGAAAATTAAATGAAAAAAAAAATACTTTCAAGGGGCCAGAGTTCCTTGTAAGTATGCTAAATTAAAGTTGAGCAATAATTCTAGACTTACTAAAGTTCTTTCACACTGTTTCTTTGGACATTGGCTGCTTTTACACTCATTTTCAGTCCAGTCCTAATACCTGAGCCTTTTTTGTTTGTTTGTATATTGCACAAAATCACATCATTTGTTTTGTTTTCTTTATTTGAATCTATGAAGAATGCCAAAGATAACAAAGCTGAGAGAAATAAAATAGAAACCAATAGATGCAAAAATAGGTGATTCACAAAAAGCTATTACCTGAAAACTTGCATATCTCAGCGTGCTCTGCAGTTTGTCCTTTAGGGAACTGGACAAGTGGAGGGCAAAAGAAGTGTTTCTTTTCTAACAAAAGATCGAGAAATGAGGGTGGCTCAGGACTTTTTTCACAGTACTGCACTGTATTTATTAATGCTAACATCCTTCTTCTTCTTACCCATTTATACATGCTTACACTGAAGAAACTAGGGTCCAACAAAAAATATGTCCTTGCATGTCCTTGAGTAACATCCAAAGAAAAACTCAAGGATACACTGCACATAGATGTACCACGTTTGTCAGTTAATGGGTCTTTGGTAATAATTTTCTTGGCACACAAATACTAAAATAATTTGAATGAAAATGGTCAGATACAAGTAAGGGCTGAATAGGGTGAAAAAGCAGCCAATGTCGAAAGGAAAACTCAAACGATAAGAGGTGGTCATGTGTATTTTTGTCATGAGATACTGTGTGTTTTTAATTGCAAAAATCTTCCAAATACTTGATGTGATCACTTTAGTCAAATCTACCTGCTGCTGTCTCCTTCTGGTGACTCGGCTCCCAGCATGCACCTCTCCAGCTGGCTAGCCACGATCTGCCGCTCCTCCTCCAGCTCCCGAGTCAGCCGCTCGAACTGGAGCTCCTGGGGCAAGACATTAACAGCAGTGATTATAACCCAACATCCACCATGACGCGGTGATTTAAGCCTCTTCTTTAAGACCTATTTGGTGCCAGTTAGAATTAAGTGTAAAACCCATTTTGTATTCAGCCTGCGCGGCTTGACTGATTTCTCACCGTCTGTGAGCTCGCTGAGAGGCTGTTAAAGGGGGGATTCAAGATTTTAAACACTAAGAGTGTGTCCGGCACCTTTTAACAGCATTTGGTTCAGATAATGTAATTACACACATTTTTGAAACTTTTGGTACAAAGCACAGAGGTTTAAGCACAGAATGATAAAATGTAGACTTCATGGTAAAAATTCACCACAGAGGGTGAAACCAGATGTTTCCTTTTTCTTTTATCATGAGTATTCTGGGCACAGCCTTTAATTCCACATTACTAATAGATACAGTGACACAGCACTATATCTGTAAATCTGGGGGGTTTAAGCCCTTAGAGTGAATTGCTCAAGGTGGTGGCTGACCTTTCTTATTGTTCATTCTACTTATTGTTGTGATAAACAGAATAGTGTGTGAAATCTATTGAGCTGTAAATGCAGTTTACTTTCGAAGAAGATGAAGAAAACCAGAAATTATTCACAATTTAGTAGCTGGAAACAAACTTTGTGGCATTTAAACTTTAAAAATTAGCCTGCAAGCATTTTGCAAAGTCCTCACTGACATAATATACATAATATTGTAAAGGATTTTGAAAGAATTTCACAGGTGCGCGCAATTGAGAGTGTTTGATTGCCAAATTTAAATCAGTTCACCCAAGTCTGAGCAAACATTCGTGTCGTATTTTATGCCAAAGTCGCGGAGGCCTGGAGACAAATTGCCAACTCCCCGCCTCCACAAAAATAAAATAGATTTTCACTCCCAGTAAACGTAAAGCAATAATTTTGAGTAAACTGCAACTGAAATATGTAAAAATTTAAAGGTTAATTCATTCAAATACTTATGCTTGGCATAAACTGGATGCAAACCCATCAGGTGGATTTCATTTGACCAGATTTCATTACATTTAACATTTTATACCGTTTCATGGAAAGTTAATTAAGTGATTTAAAGTCAACATTCTGGGCAGAAACTATCTTTTTGATTGTGGCAAACACTGTTTGCAAAGGAAAACTGTGTATTTCCCAACAGGTTGGAGCGTGGTTGCTGGAGGTGGGGGTCCCGAGCCAGTCTACTCCTAGTGTCCTAATGTGCTCCTAAAATCTTTGCCAAATCAAACACTGGGATTATCAAGAACAGGGGTGATTTGTGACAGATGTAAAGAAACAAAAGTGAAAGGGAAAGTTTACAAGATGCTAGTGAGAGCTGGTATGTTTTATGGTTTGTAGACAGTGGAAGTGACCAGAACTGACAGGATTAGAAATGACTTAATCAGAGGTCGAGCTGAGGTCGAGCAGTCTGGAGACAAAGTTAGAGGGACAAGGCTGAGATACTTTGCACGTGTGCAGAGGAGGGGAAAGTGGATATATTGGATAAAGGATGTTGAAGACAGAGCTGCCAGGCAGGAGGAAAAGAGGAGACTGATGGATGTGAAGAAGACATGCAGAGGGTTGGTGTGACAGAGGAGGATGGTAGGGACAGGGGGAGATGGAGGCAGATGATTTGCTGTGCAGACTCCTAAAAGGAGCGAGAAGAAGAAAAAGAAGAAATCTGCACTGTAAACCTAATGGTTAAACATGCTGTTGCATAACGAATTTCGGTGTTTTGCACCTTTAATATTCATTATGATGTACAACAAAAGTACAGATGACAGTCACTGTTACAAAACTACAACAATTTAAAGTATTTAGTAAAGTGTAATGTGTATAAAATACCTTAGAAGGAAGCACAGAAAGCAACTTTTTCTTTTACCGGTTTGAGCTTCACAAAATGAGTGTCATTTAATTCAATTATATTTCACAGAAGACAGACATTTCTACAGCTAATATCTACCAAACTAGGCAAATCTCATCAAAACAGTCTAGATAGTTAAACATCATTAAAATATGAAAACTGGATTTTCCAGCCTCGCTCCTCAGGCTGCACCACCTGCTAAACAGGGGATGAATAATCATGTGTATTGTAGGTTAATGGGGCTCACATGCGGCCACATGTCCTCTAGTTTCCCCTAAAAACCCATCCAGTTTGTGACTATGGAGCAGTAAAATAACTCTTTTAACTAAAATTAGGGATTTGCATGATTGCAAAATGAAATTAAACACAGAAAACTGATGTTGAGTTCAAAATGTCCACAAGATTTTGTCAGCAGATCGTGTTTTGGAGAATTTTGACTACTGAAACACCAAAGCATTTAAATATACCCTGTTCACTGCCATCCCCAATAGATGGTTGGGTTCCAATACCTTGCTCAAGTTTATGAAATTGGAGCAGATGTTTATGGACTTTGACTGAATAGCAGGTATTGTTGGCACTAGCTTATTTGTATTCTGTAAAATAATACAGAAGCTTCCCAGTTGCTCCATAAATCATCCAGGAACCACAGCTGGTGTCATCACGGAGGTCCACTGGAGAATTAGCTGTCTGCAAATAATGTCTAAATATAAAACTGGCCTGCTGGAAAAATACACCTTCACAGGGAAACGTCACTGTGATTCATCCATCCATTCGCTTCCACTTATCCTTTTTCAAGGTCGTGGGCAGTGTTGGTCAAGTTACTTTAACTAATTACTGATTACTTCCCCCAAAAGTAATCCCGTTACTTTACTGATTACTTATTTTCAAAAGTAATTAATTACTTAGTTACTTAGTTACTTTTTAAAAACACGATTTACAACCTGAATAGGTGATAAAGCGATAGATCTTTCAGCCCAATTCTACTTTTTCTGCACAATCCATCATACAAAATGTAATCAAATGGAAAAGTCCTTTTTTAAAACTTGTTTTATTAGTTTTAATCTTTTAACTTTATGCATCAAGCAAACATTTAATTATATGCAACATTCTCTGACTGGAAGAAATTTGTTTTAAACCTATTTAAACCTATTTTCTGCACATTCCAGCACATAAAATATATATATATTTTTGTGTTTACACTCACTCTTTCAAATAGATGCAAGTAAAACACAGCAGAAAATAAATAAAGTCAAAGACTCAGCGGTCCTGTTGCTCTATTTTCACCTGTAAAGCAGGAGTTGGGTAGGCGCAGGTTTACCCTGGTGCATGTGTTACGCAGCGGTCAGTGAAAGAATCCGCGAGTTTCTCTGTGAATTTCCCATTACGTCGTAGCTACTCGGTGTTTGCTTGGAAGTTTAGGGGTTTTTTGCTGTAAAAAGAAGTTTTCTTCCCACGCACAATGCTAATGGACGCTAATGTTTTTGTCACTTTTGGAATCAAACTTAAAGTAAGGTCAGTACTTCCACACTTTAAACGCTGCACGCTCATACTCTCTCCCGCAGGCGATCCATTGTTGATCTGCACACAGCTGTTGTCAGGAACATCGCACTTGCTTACGTCACTGTCATGAGACATTCTCGCAAAAAAATCACGGTTTTAGTAATGCAGTAACGCAGCGTTCCTACGGGAAAGTAACGGTAATCTAATTACCGTTTTTGCAATAGTAATCCCTTACTTTACTCGTTACTTGAAAAAAGTAATCGGATTACAGTCTCTGGTCGTGGGGGACGCTGGAACCTATCCCAGCTGTCATAGGGCGAAAGGTGGGGTACACCCTGGACAGGTCGTCAGACTGTCGCAGGGCTAACACACAGAGACAGACAACCATTCGCACTCACATTCACTCCTAGTGGCAACTTTGGATTATCCAATTAACCTATCCCCACAAGCTGCATGTCTTACCTCTCTCCTCCTCCTCTTACCTCATGTTATGTATTTTCGTTGTTTTTTTTCCTATCAGCCTACCTTTCTGACGTGTCTCCCCAATGTGATGTTTGTGTTAAGTTGGTCAGAAGGTTCCTTTGTAAGTGCACATGCGCAATTAGCGTGCTGCCTGCTGTAACCCTAATTTCCTTCGGGATTAATAAAGTATTCTGATTCTGATTCTGATGTCTTTGGACGGTGGGAGGAAGCCGGAGTACCCGGAGAGAACCCACGCAAACACGGGGAGAACATGCAAACTCCACACAGAAAGACCCCGGCCTGATGTTGGAATTGAACTCAATTGCAGCAACAGTGCTAACCACCGTGCCACCGTGCTGCCCCTGTGATTCAGGACTTCATTAATCCAATAAATTTTCAGAGGCACCAAAAGAGCTGATAGCTGCAGCTCATTATGACACCTGTGGTTTGGGTAAAAAAAACCTCACTGTATCTCATTCAAATGCTTTACTCAGGTAAAGGACCTCAGCATGCCTGTAAGTAAAGTAAAAGTACTCATTATCTTCTGGATAAATCAAATTTTATTGAATTTTTAAGAAGTTTCGTTACAGTGGCATGTTTGTTTTCTAAGGCTACGTTCACACTGCAGGTCTTAATGCTCAATTCCGATTTTTTGATCAAATCCGATTTTTTTGTCTGCTTATTCACACTACAAATAAAATGCGACAGCAAACGCGCTCTAGTGTGAACGCTCAAAGCGGCCCGCATGCGCAAAACAAGACGTCACACACAACGCGCTCTGTATAGACCCAGAGCAAACAGTATTGTTTGACTGATGGCCCTTAATATAAAGACTTCAGACTTGACGTTTCCCAATTTTTGCTTTAAGTTATTTTGTTATTTACATAATACTGTAGATAACCTAATAATTATCCTTATTGCTTTTTTAGAGGAGCAGTGCTTCAAAGGATAGTTGCAGATTTCTGACAGAATCTGCAGGTTATACAGTACAAATAAAATGTTCACGTTTCTCCAACGTTGTCTTCCCAGCAGTTTCACTGGATGGCCAGGAAGCGTTCACGATGTCTTCTCCGGCGCTGATAATTGGCGTCTGTCTTGTGTCAGTGACGTAAAAGACGGATTTAATGCGACATGACCGTTCAAACAGCAGTCGCTTTCTAAAACATCGGATATGTATCGGATTCAGTACCACATACGAAAGTGACCCAGGTCGGATTTGAAAATATCGGATTTGTGCTGTTCACACTGTCATACCATGATCGGATATGGGTCGCATAGGGTCAAAAAAATTGGATTTGATGCGCTTTCGCCTGCAGTGTGAACGTAGCCTAAGTGGATCAACAAAGAATAATGGATGACAGATGATTCCGTTCTCCCGTACCACTGTTCTTTTATTGAGGTTACATGAATATGCATAAGTTCATTAACATATGACGTCTACATACACACAAAGAGTACCTTGCCTGTGTGTGTGTGTGTGTGTGTGTGTGTGTGTGTGTGTGTGTGTGTGTGTGTGTGTGTGTGTGTGTGTGTGTGTGTGGACTGCTGATCAAAGGGTCAAACATCCTTGGTCAGGAAGAGGGTAGCCTCCCCCTCCCCCTAGATGGTTCATCCTAGATAACACGGTGAGGAAGTCGTGCAGTTCATCTAAACAAAGAGCACTTAGACTAGAACAGACGCAACTACGTTAATCCTACCATAAAACAATAAGACATGGTATGACCTCTCATGCTCCCAAAGTGCTGTCTAATACACACAAAGTTTGCAGACTATCAAGGATCAAAACCTCTACCAATCTACAACTAATTACAAAACTCTAAGCATATATAAGTAAATATTTCTAAGCATAAATGACAATCAACAATACAAATCTAACAATACTGAACTACGACAGACCTATGTGGTCTAATATTTGTTGATATCACATATTAGACCACAGATCATGTCATACAATAAGAGCATAATATGAAATAGTAGGAAATTGATGATATAGACAGAGCCTTGCATTTAAATTCCATCCACAGCAATGACACAAGCCCAGACATGTTTGAGGGGGTGTGTCTGATGACTTGTGCTGTGCAATAGTACAAAGTTGGCATCAATCCGATACCAAGTAAATACAGGGTCAGTATTGTCTGTACCAATAGAACAGTGTGTCATGATTTAATCATCATCTTTAATTTCCTTTCAGCTTTCGTTTATTTAGAAACTGGATTTTTTTGGAGACCTGGAAGGAAAATGTGCTTGTCCCTAAAGCACTTTGGGTCACTTTGTTTAAATGTGCTATAGAGTAGACTAAAATTAAAATAAAATAAAACAGAAAACAGAAAACAGTTCCGACATTTTTCATAGTGCAAGTTTGAGGTATATTTTTCATTTCTAAAAGCATATATATACACTACCAGTCAAAAGTATGGACACACCTTCTCATTTATTGGTTTTTCTTTATTTTCATGACTATTTACGTTGTAGATTCTCACTGAAGGCATCGAAACTTTGTTTACTACGTATTTCCATATGTGTTCATTCATAGTTTTGATGCCTTCAGTGAGAATCTACAACGTAAATAGTCTCCAACAAAACACACTGCTTTACAACATATGCAAGAAAACTATTCTTGCTAAAGGTGGAAACAACAAATGTGTTTTACCACTTGACTCCAAAACAATTGTTGATCCAAAATCTAACAAATGACTCCACCGACCATTGCTGGAGCACTCATTAGCTGTCCTCCATATGACAGGAAGAGCAAACAGTGGATAGAAAACACTCATTTGATTACATGGTGGAAATCAAGGCTTTAATAAAGGTGGTCGTACCAAATACTGACTTTCAACCTGGTTAGAAACTCTGAATCCACATCGTTCAATAAATCACTGCACCTATTTCACATTTTTCTAGCAACTTAGGAGAAATGAGGGATGGCTCAAGAGTTTTGGACATTACTGTATCTACCCATCCTACCAGTACAGTATGGTGAAAGTCCTTCAAATCATAATCCCTCATAAAAAAACAACAAAAAAACAAAAACAAAAGACCCTTAAATCCACACTGGCAGCTCTCCATCTGTTTACATCTCTTAATAAAAGCTTTTTTGTATTTGGGTCAGCGATGACCATGTGATGCACGGAGCCTTAACAGTCTCTTTAGTCAGATGGTGTACAGTGATTTAGCTAATGGTCTCCTCATGCTGGTTCTTTTCTTCGGTCTCGTCTGCTGTGGACTGAAAAAGTCTGTGTGTTTATCACAGCTGACTGCAGAAACAAAGCTGGCTGGATTTCAGAGTTAGCATGCTTGCTTCTGTAATCTAAGTAAACTCACAGAAATGAAATCTGTTAAAAGGCATTAATTCAGACAACTTAAAAAGCATTCCAGGCGATTTTAGACAGGGGACTGTTTCGCTTGGGGAACATAATAATTCAGTAATTCCCACAAGGAAATAGGCTACATGGCTAATTCTGCAGCAGTAATAAGTGTTGGTTTTTCTGCTGTATTCCCTTCCAAGCTAATTGAGTAGATGTTTGTAGGCTTGTGGGGCTAATGCAGCTCAGAGCTTGCTGCTACAAACTATTACAAAATGTTAATAATAATGATAAATCATGCAAACATGAAAAATGGTCTTTTGGTTTAAATCCAGCCACGCAGAGCTTATTTCAATACATTTGTTTTTAAAGAACTGTCATGTCAGTACAAGAGGTTTATCACAAGTTGGTATGATGGTGCTCCAAGGTGAGTCATGCAGGAAATTTGAATGAAAAATAAAAAATAAAAGCGGGTGAGAAACTAAAAATATCCTACAAAGCTCACACAATAACGGTAAAACAATGCAATACAATCAAACAAAAGTAAATGCAAATTAGTGATTTGCAAAAGTCGAGAAAAACCTACAGAGGTTTATAAAGAAAAGTAACACGTTTCAGATTAAGAGGAAGGTAATGACAACAGCAAAAGAGAAGCTCAAATATAATAGATGTGTGTCATTCAGACACGGTGCCTTAAGGGGACCTGCTGTGCTCATTTCCAGCTCTACAGCACGCTGTACGTCTCCGGGTTCTGCCCGTGACTGAAGCAAGTCTTTTTTACCTCCTGTCTCTTTAAGGCACCAGCACACACCCAGCAAACTGTAAATGGTACATGAGGACTGACATGATACTGGCAGCAACAAAGATTTCAGCAGGACAGCTTAGCTCAGTAAATATTGGGCTCATAAGCTGCTTATTACATCACATAATGGAGGATTTAATCATACACTCATAATATCCTTTAAACAGTATCTATATAGTTCTCTCTCCTGTATATAGGAACAGGAGAGGGAAATATGATAAAGGTCAACTGAAATGCAAAATACTGCCACCAGTATCTATCTATCTATCTATCTATCTATCTATCTATCTATCTATCTATCTATCTATCTATCTATCTATCTATCTATCTATCTATCTATCTATCTATCTCACTCTTTAAACTCTTGCCATGTTTAAAATGGATCGACTCTGTTAATTTTGCTCTTTTCCAGGCCCAGTCATCCGTTTTCTTCTACTGGTCAAGGGGGCAGCAGTCTAAACCTAGATGCCCAGACCTCCCTCTCCACGGCCACCTCCTCCAGCTCAGCTGGGAGGACATGTAGGCATTTCCACACCAGTTGACAGATTTAATCTCTCCAGCATGTCCTGTCTCTGCCCTGGGACATTCTTCCTGTAGGACTTGACTATAACACCTAGTCTAGGAGGCACCCAAGAGGCTTCCTAGTCAGATGCCCAAGTCACCTTGACTGCCTCCTTTCAATGTGGAGGAGTAACAGCTCAGCTCCGAGTCCCTGCTGAATGACTGAACTTCTCAGCCTATTTAATTAAGGGTGACTCTAGCCACTGCTTGGAGGAACCTTATTTCCACTTGTGTCTGCGATCTCATTTTTTCAGTCACTACACAGAGCTTATGACCAGAGGTGAGTGCAGAGGCGTAGACTGACAAGTAAGTTGACAGCTTCGTTTTTACACTCAGCTCTCTCTTCAGAACAAAAAACACAGGTACAGCGTGAACATCACCTGTCAGTCTCCCAACTGACTATTTGAGGCAGGAATTTGTCATTGACCCAGAGTGCACGCTCCACCCTTTTCAAGCTGAGAAACATGGGCTTGGACTCGGAGGTGCTGATTTTCATTCTTGCCCCTTCACACTCAGCTGAAGAACACCTCAGTGTGAGCTACAGGCCACCGCCTGATGAAGCCAAAGGAACCACATAAAATTCTTAATTCACTGATTCTTAATCAGTGACAAAGGGGAGCCTAGGTGTAGCTCAACACCCACTGGGAATAAGTCTCACTTACTGCCGATGTAGTAAGTGTGTATACACACACACACACACACACACACACACACAATTAGGATGTAATATATACACAATTGGGACCTGTTACTGTTCTGGCTGTTGACAGTAGTTTCTGATTTATGAAGAAATAAAAATAGATGTCCAAAATCCCCTTAAAAACATTATGACAGAATCAAATCTGAAATCTGAGCCTTTCTTTATCCAAAGTTCAAAGTTACATTTATTGAAAAGTAAGCAGGTTGCCACATAGTTGGATAGATGACACCTCGCATGTGTTCAACTGGGAAAGTTGAAGGGTGATATCTGTAATGGGAAGTCTTTTAAGTGTCATCGGAGCCGTGAACTCTGACAGCTCTGGGATTTTGGCTCTATCATGCGTAGCTGGCTCACTGCTGATTGAAAAACAATAAATATGTTTCCTTAGTGTTGATGAAATTCCATAAGATTGGAAGTTCAGAACTGGATGACCATCTCTGCTATACCAGTCATGGGTGATGTCATGGTAGCTGTGTCTGTGTTTTATAGGGTGTAATATGTACAGCATGCTCATCTATTTTATTTGATAGCTAGTTGATATTTCACTATAAATGTATCCATATTTCATACAAAATATGTATTTCTGCTGAACCATTATATCAGTACAAGAGCAAATCTAAATTCCATTATAGCAAATAGCAACATGATCCCTACAATCAAGATCAAGGAGATGATTATTGATTGCAGGAGAAAGAAAACAGATATTCTGACACTTTTCATGAGTGGGGCATGTATGGAGAGTCTTGGTTTTCCTGTTCTGCAGTGTGGACCTAACAGACTTTGCTTTCTGATGATAGTCAGGGAGAACCACCTCACCCAAAAACTGATAGCATCTTTCTAATATTGCTCCACAGAGTGTATATTGAATGCTGTGTGTTTGTATGCAGTTTTACAGCTGTGCAGAAAGAAAAATGCATAGAGAGTCATCACCGCTGTCCTAAAGATCATCAAATGCCCTTTTCCCTCCCTGGAAGGTCATTAGAGTCTTCAGATTTACAGGTTTCTTTGAAGTAATCTTTCCAAGTAATCCCAGGTAGAATGATTGTATATCTTTAAAAAACAAGAATTGGGTGCACAAGTTTGAATTTATGTTGCATTTTCTTTAATCCACACAAACATATTCACACTTAAATCTTTTAATAAGTGATGCTGAAGCTTTTTAACTTGACAAGGCCAATTAACTCCTCTTTAGTAATGATGATTGACTGCAGCTTGCAGCACAAAAAGCATTTGTTTGACAGCACTCATTAGATTGACCAAGACTCAGAAAAATGAGAAAGTTCAAGGAACAGTGAAGATCTAAGAAGGAGAACTGTCCGAGGTCTGGAAGAAAGCCCAAACCGTCACCCACACATGACAGGAAGATAGATCGGTTGTTCCCAGGAACCACCAGAGCTCAAGTCTGAACTGGAAACTTCTGGAACACCAGCTGTCAAGCATGGTGGTGGCAGCATCATGCTCTGGAGCTATTTTGCTGCCAGTGGTACCTCCAAATTCTTCAACCTTATTATTAACAGCTAGATAGTTGACACTTGGACACAGCTGGATGTTCCAACAGGATAAAGATCCATAGACTGCTTTTGTCATGGTCCTGCGACCATGACTCAGTGACTTTATGTTTATGTACTTATTGTTATTACTTTCATTATTATTCATGGCTGTTTTGGGATGGTTTGTGTTTGGGATTTTAGACACTGGGTTCTGGGTTTGTGCTCCCTCTGTTGGTCCCTGGTGTTAGTGTTCCCCTGTCTCGTCAGGTTAATCAGGTCCAGCTGTTTCCCCCATCTGTGTGTGATTTCCCAGTGTCTCTTGTGTATTTATAGCGTGTGATTTCCTCTGCTCCTCGTCGCGTCGTCCGTGTTCCTACCTGTGTTCCTACCTGTGTTCATCCTCTGTGTTACCCTGCGTACTCTGCATCTACCCTGTGAAATCCTCTGCGTGCTCTCCCTGCTGTTCTCCCTTCGTGTTCAGGTTTGCCACTCCTTTGTGTAGTTTCACCCAGTTTAGTTCATCCGTAGTTCTGTTTTGCCATCTCCTCTTTATGTTTGTTATTATCAATAAATCACCCTCACACCTGAATGAGTGCTGCGCTTTGAGTCCTCCTTCCACTCTCCACACGGCCGCTGCCCCGGACCGTGACAGTACGACGCGACCACAACATGGACCCAGCAGCGCTTAATCCATCCAGGGAACTACGGGAAAATCTCATCGATGCCACACAGGAGCTGATCGACCTGTGGCTGGAAAGCCCGGGTGGCACGTCCCAGCGCGCTGTAGAGAGGCGGCTACAGCGTCTGGTGACCGGTCTCCCATGGCTTCTGGGCTCGCTTTGTTCGTGGGAGCGGGAGTTCCTCCTTCTGGACCTCGGTCTTCACCCCCCGTCTGCTTTTACTTCCGAGCAGTCCGAGGCGGTGAGCGAGCGACATGTTCTGGCTTCCCCAGATTCCGAGACTCTGTTTTCTGGGGCTATCCAGAGCGGGATGGGAGACTGTTCGGATCGCTTACCCACCTTCGTGGTAACGGACCCTTCGCAAGTGGGCGTGTACAGACCCTCTGTGAAACCGAGAGACTGTTTCTCTGCCGCTCCTTCTGAGCCAGGACTCTATCACCATTCTCCGGCTCAGTTCTGTGTCCAGCCACAAGCTTCCCAGTCTGTAGCTCAACCATTAGCCTCCCTTAAGCCACAATTTTCACACTGTTTTTCCACCGCCGTTTCTGAGCAGGGAGACAAACTGTTACATTACGGACCTGTTCCTCAACAGCTGGCAACATTAGTGACTGTTACTCACTCCGGGGCTTCCCCAGAGGCGGGGTTGCTGCCCTCAGCTTACTCTGGACCCCTGGTGGCCAAGATGCCAGCTGTGAACTGCACCGGGCTGTCACTGCCTGAGCAGGGTCAGTGCTCTGCGCAGCTGCAGCCCTCCGTATGTGTGCCAGAGGCCCACGTGCCTTCTGGTTTTGTTTCATGTGTGCCAGAGGCCCACGTGCCTACTGGCTTTGTTTCATGTGTGCCGGGGGCCCCGGTGCCCACTGGTTCTGCGGCTGTTTTCGCTGGGGGGCCCGAGGAGCCCGTCCAGCCTCCTGTTTCGCCTGCTGGGGGGCCCGAGGAGCCCGTCCAGCCTCCTGCTTCGCCTGCTGGGGGGCCCGAGGATCCCGTCCGGCCACCTGTGGCTGCTTCTCCACCTGTGGCTGCTTCTCCACCTGTGGCTGCAGCGCCGCCTCCTGCAGTATCATCACCTGCAGCGCTACCACCTGCTACTGCCACGCCTCAGCCTGAAGCTTCAGCCTCGCCTGGTTCTGGTCCAGCTTCATCCTCACCTGGCCCAGCTTCAGCTTCAGCATCTGCTTCGCCTAGCCCAGCTTCAGCTACAGCTTCATCCACGCCTGGCCCGGCTTCATCCACGCCTGGCCCGGCTTCATCCTCGCCTGATTCTGGTCCAGCTTCATCCTCACCTGGCCCAGCTTCAGCTACAGCGTCAGCTTCGCCTGGCCCAGCTTCAGCTGCAGCTTCTTCATCCTCGCCTGGCCCGGTTTCATCCACGCCTGGCCCGGTTTCATCTTCGCCTGGCCCGGTTTCATCTTCGCCTGGCCCGGTTTCATCTTCATCTTCGTCTGGTCCATCATCAGCATCATCAGCATCGTCTGGTCCAGCCTCCGTGTCTCCATCGTCTGGTCCAGCCTCCGTGTCTGCATCCTCGCCTGGTCCAGCCTCCGTGTCTGCATCCTCGCCTGGTCCAGCCTTCGTGTCTGCATCCTCGTCTGGTCCAGCCTTCGTGTCTGCACCCTCGTCTGGTCCAGCCTTCGTGTCTGCACCCTCGTCTGGTCCAGCCTTCGTGTCTGCATCATCATCTCCGCCTGCTGCGGTCCCGGCCCCCGTGCCCTCAGCCTCGCCTGGCCCAGCCTCGTTTGGGTCTGGAGCTAAACGGCCGTTTTCTGGACCGCTGGCTAGGCTACTGGCCGAGCGCCGTCGCCTGACTGGCCGCCGTTGCCTTCCGCACGGCCGGCCCCCGGACCGCCATCGCCTGTGTGGCCGCCGCTGCCTTCCGCACGGCCGGCCTCCTGAACTCTTTACACGCCGCCGTTGCCTTCCGCACGGCCGGCCTCCTGAACTCTTTACGCGCCGCCGTTGCCTTCCGCACGGCCGGCCTCCTGAACTCTTTACGCGCCGCCGTTGCCTTCCGCACGGCCGGCCTCCTGAACTCTTTACGCGCCGCCGTTGCCTTCCGCACGGCCGGCCTCCTGAACTCTTTACGCGCCGCCGTTGCCTTCCGCACGGCCAGCCTCCTGAACTCTTTACGCGCCGCCGTTGCCTTCCGCACGGCCGGCCTCCTGAACTCTTTACGCGCCGCCGCTGCCTTCTTCGTGGACGGCCTCCTGAACTGTGCTTTGGACTCTGCTCCCCTGTTGTCACAGGCTGGGTCTCCGACCCAGCACTCTGAGTTTTCTTTGTATTTGTCTCATTTTGTTATGTGATCAGTTTTGTGTTATTTCGTATTTTCCTTTAGTTTAGGCAGTTATTGTTCTTGGTTTTCTATGTTTTGGGGTTTTGTAATTATTCATCACGTATTAGGTCTGTTAAGTTGTGTTGTCATGTTTTAGTATTTCCTGTTTTATTCTGGCAATGTCATGTGTTCTTTGTTTATTGTATTTAGCTTTCCTCTCCTGGTCCTGTCATTAGGTTTATGTCTGTCAGCTGTTTTCCCCCATGTGTCGCCACTTCCCCTGATCACCTCATGTCTGTATTTAAGCCTTTTGTTTTCTCCATGCCATTGTCGGTTCGTCTGTTTACATCACCGCAGTCATGGTTATAGTTTTCGTCTGTTTAATCTCACCTCAGTCATAGTTATAGTTTTTTGGTCTTAGTACCTTTAGTGTTTTGTTTCTTAGTGTCTTGCCAGTTTAGTGTTTTTGGTCTCTTGGTTTATTTCCTGCCGGCATCGCAATAAAGCTTCACCTTCTGTTAAAACCTTACTACTCCTCATCGTCATCTGCTTTTGGGTCCTGTTTCCACACACACACCGGCGCACCCTGCCGTGACAGAACGAACCGACCAGTATGGACCCAGCGGATGCTGCTCTCACCGAGTGTCTGGAGGAGACTGCTCGGATCCAAGTGATCCTCGACCGCATCTTTACAGCGCCCGATTTAAAGAGCAAGCAGGTAATGATTAGCGTTGCTGAAGCTATCATGGAGAGGGATCCCCGCCTTCTCCAGCTCCCGGACTCACCTGCCATACTTGATGCCTTTACTAAGATAAAGGAGATGCTGCAGGCCCAGGGATTGTCGAGTCAGGAAAAGGCTTCCAGCACCCACCAGTCACAACAACCCCACAATCAGTCATCTCCATTGCTGCCTCCGGAACCTGAGTGTGTTCGTGTCGGTTCGCTGAGATTCGCCGCAGCGTCACCACCCCTCAGCTCACCAGTTTCCACGCCCTCATCACAGTTTCGCCATACTCCTGTCACAGTTCAGCGCGAGGAAGCGCCGGACACCATAGACTTGGACGACGACGAGCGCCAGTCTATATTCTGCGCTCTCTTGGAGGAGGAGCTCCGGTGGAAGCCGTGGCTCATTCCGGAGCACGAGCACTCTTTCCGGGGAACTCGACTGGCTCTCGGGGGACCTCGGAGTTACCAGGGACTTCCACCTATTTCACCACCGTCTTCCACTCCTAAGAAAAAGCGGCGTGCGCGCCGCCGACGCTCCATTACACAAACACAAGTGAGTGACTATATCTTGGCACCTCATGTTTTTTCTCCGGAGGTTATGGAAACTGACACTACTTTTCCGGTTAATGAGCCCGGCTATACAGAGACTGTTTGCCCTGGAAAAGCTAGCCATCAGGCTCAGCTAAGCTGCTGTGGGACTGCTATCCAGGCCGGTTTGGAGACGGAGGTACAGCTGGTGCAGCCAATTTCAGTGTCAGTCGGAGGGCCCGGGGAGCCCGTCCGGCCTCATGTTTCGTTTGCTGGAGGTTCAGGAGAACCCAGCCAGCTTCATGTTTCGTCTGCTGGAGGTTCAGGAGAACCCAGCCAGCCTCATGTTTCGTCTGCTGAAGGTTCAGGAGAACCCAGCCAGCCTCATGTTTCGTCTGCTGGAGGTTCAGGAGAACCCAGCCAGCTTCATGTTTCGTCTGCTGGAGGTTCAGGAGAACCCAGCCAGCCTCATGTTTCGTCTGCTGGAGGTTCAGGAGAACCCAGCCAGCCTCATGTTTCGTCTGCTGGAGGTTCAGGAGAACCCAGCCAGCCTCATGTTTCGTTTGCTGGAGGTTCAGGAGAACCCAGCCAGCTTCATGTTTCGTCTGCTGGAGGTTCAGGAGAACCCAGCCAGCTTCATGTTTCGTCTGCTGGAGGTTCAGGAGAACCCAGCCAGCCTCATGTTTCGTCTGCTGAAGGTTCAGGAGAACCCAGCCAGCCTCATGTTTCGTCTGCTGGAGGTTCAGGAGAACCCAGCCAGCTTCATGTTTCGTCTGCTGGAGGTTCAGGAGAACCCAGCCAGCCTCATGTTTCGTCTGCTGGAGGTTCAGGAGAACCCAGCCAGCCTCATGTTTCGTCTGCTGGAGGTTCAGGAGAACCCAGCCAGCCTCATGCTTCGTCTGCTGGAGGTTCAGAAGACTCCAGCCAGCTTCATGCTTCGTTTGCTGGAGGTTCAGGAGAATCCAGCCAGCTTCGTGCTTCGTCTGCTGGAGTTTCAGAAGAATCCAGCCAGCTTCGTGCTTCGTCTGCTGGAGTTTCAGAAGAATCCAGCCAGCTTCGTGCTTCGTCTGCTGGAGGTTCAGTTGAACCCAGCCGGCTTCAAGTTTCGTCTGCTGGAGGGCCCGAGGTGCCCGTCCAGCCTCATGCCTCGTCAGCTGGGGGGCCCGAGGAGCCCGTCCAGCCTCACGCCACGTCAGCTGGCGGGCCCGAGGAGCCCGTCCAGCCTCACGCCTCGTCAGCTGGCGGGCCCGAGGAGCCCGTCCAGCCTCACGCCTCGTCAGCTGGAGGGCCTGAGGAGCCCGTCTGGCCACCTTCTGCTTCACCACCTGTGGCTGCAGCGCCACCTCCTGCGGCTCCCGTGCCGCCGCCTGCAGGACCACCACCTGCTGCGCTACTGCTTGCTGCTTCTACGCCTCAGCCTGAGGACGACGCCTCACCTGGTTCTGCCACACCTCAGTCTGAGAACTCATACGAACTCATTTCACCCACTATAGACTGTGTGTTGCTGCAACTTGAAAAGCAACCTGCCTCGTCAGCTGGAGGGCCCGAGGAGCCCGTCCAGCCTCATGCCTCATCAGCTGGAGGGTCCGAGGGGACCGTTCAGCCGCCACCTGCGGCCGCCTCGTCGTCACCTGGTCCAGCTTCATCCGAGTCTTCATCCTCGTCTGGTCCAGCTTCGTCAGAGTCTTCATCCTCGTCTGGTCCAGCTTCGTCAGAGTCTTCATCCTCGTCTGGTCCAGCTTCGTCAGAGTCTTCAGCCTCGTCGGGTCCGGCCTCTGCCTCTGCTACGCCTGGTCCGGCCTCTGCCTCTGCTGCTCCGCCTGGTCCGGCCTCAGCCTCTGCAGCTCCGCCTGGTCCGGCCTCAGCCTCTGCAGCTCCGCCTGGTCCGGCCTCCGAGTGTTCAGCTTCGTCTGCTCCTGCACTTCCCGTCCGGCCTGCTCGTCCCGTCCGGCCTGCTCGTCCTGCACGTCCTGCTCGTCCTGCACGGCCTGCACGTCCTGTCCGGCCTGCACGTCCTGTCCGGCCTGCTCGTCCTGCACGTCCGGTCCGGTCTGCACATCCTGTCCGGCCTGCTCGTCCTGCACGTTCTGTCCGGCCGATGACTGGACGTCGTTGCCGTCATGGACAGCCCTCTGAACTACGCCGCCGTCATGGACGGCCCCCTGAACTGCTACGCCACCAGTGCCTCCCGCCCGGCCGGCCTCCTGACCTGCTCGGTCGCCGTCGCTGCCTCCCGCCCGGTCGGCCTCCTGATCTGCTCCGTCGCCACCGGTGCCTTCTACCTGGCCGGCCTCCTGAACTGTTTTCTGGGCTCTTGGACCGTTGGCCTCCGGGTCGGCCCCCTGAGCTCATGGATTTTGGACTGCTGGACCGTTGGCCTCCTGGTCGGCCTCCTGAACTTTTGAATTGTCTTTTGTTTTGTTGTCGGCCTCCGGGGCGGCCACCTGAACCGCTTCGCCATTCGCTCCTGTTCTGCCGGGTTCATGGTCGCCCTCCTGAAGTCGGGTCTCGGACTTTTTGTGCCATTGTTGTGTTTGCTCTGTGTGTTTTCGTTTCTTTGTTTTTTGTGGCCTTGTTTCTGGCCCTCCGTCCTGGGCCCCCGCCGCCCGCCCTTGGTGGGTTGTTGTGGTTTTGTTTTCTGGGTGTTTTCGGGCGTCTGGAATCCGCCCTTGAGGGGGGGGCTCTGTCACAGGCTGGGTCTCCGACCCAGCACTCTGAGTTTTCTTTGTATTTGTCTCATTTTGTTATGTGATCAGTTTTGTGTTATTTCGTATTTTCCTTTAGTTTAGGCAGTTATTGTTCTTGGTTTTCTATGTTTTGGGGTTTTGTAATTATTCATCACGTATTAGGTCTGTTAAGTTGTGTTGTCATGTTTTAGTATTTCCTGTTTTATTCTGGCAATGTCATGTGTTCTTTGTTTATTGTATTTAGCTTTCCTCTCCTGGTCCTGTCATTAGGTTTATGTCTGTCAGCTGTTTTCCCCCATGTGTCGCCACTTCCCCTGATCACCTCATGTCTGTATTTAAGCCTTTTGTTTTCTCCATGCCATTGTCGGTTCGTCTGTTTACATCACCGCAGTCATGGTTATAGTTTTCGTCTGTTTAATCTCACCTCAGTCATAGTTATAGTTTTTTGGTCTTAGTACCTTTAGTGTTTTGTTTCTTAGTGTCTTGCCAGTTTAGTGTTTTTGGTCTCTTGGTTTATTTCCTGCCGGCATCGCAATAAAGCTTCACCTTCTGTTAAAACCTTACTACTCCTCATCGTCATCTGCTTTTGGGTCCTGTTTCCACACACACACCGGCGCACCCCGCCGTGACACCTGTGGGTTTTGTGTTCATCTTTGTTTTGGGACTCTGGGGCCTCCGTCCGTGGTCGTGGTCCGGTCCCTCCGTCCTGGGCCCCCTGCCGCCCGCCCGGATCTGGTGGTGTGTTTCTGTGGCTGTCGGGGGCCAGCCCTTGAGGGGGGGGTACTGTCATGGTCCTGCGACCATGACTCAGTGACTTTATGTTTATGTACTTATTGTTATTACTTTCATTATTATTCATGGCTGTTTTGGGATGGTTTGTGTTTGGGATTTTAGACACTGGGTTCTGGGTTTGTGCTCCCTCTGTTGGTCCCTGGTGTTAGTGTTCCCCTGTCTCGTCAGGTTAATCAGGTCCAGCTGTTTCCCCCATCTGTGTGTGATTTCCCAGTGTCTCTTGTGTATTTATAGCGTGTGATTTCCTCTGCTCCTCGTCGCGTCGTCTGTGTTCCTACCTGTGTTCCTACCTGTGTTCATCCTCTGTGTTACCCTGCGTACTCTGCATCTACCCTGTGAAATCCTCTGCGTGCTCTCCCTGCTGTTCTCCCTTCGTGTTCAGGTTTGCCACTCCTTTGTGTAGTTTCACCCAGTTTAGTTCATCCGTAGTTCTGTTTTGCCATCTCCTCTTTATGTTTGTTATTATCAATAAATCACCCTCACACCTGAATGAGTGCTGCGCTTTGAGTCCTCCTTCCACTCTCCACACGGCCGCTGCCCCGGACCGTGACAGCTTTATGCATAAAGCTAACATTAAACTTCTGGTCCTCTAAAGTGCTGACTTCAACAGGTAGTGGTGATGTGTGTATATATGGATTGGATTAGAGAAAATCCAAAACACATTTAAGCTTGTGCACCCAATTCTTTTTAAAACATTTTTAAAGTCAGTAAAGATGTAAGCAGTAAAACCATTCCACGGTGGAAAACGAAAAGTTCAGAGAAATGATTAAAAGCCCCAAAAAACATAATTCAATTTCGATCTACATTTGACAACAGAGTTATAGTTACTGCTAATATTTTTATCTCTTAACATCCAACACTGCAACACATATTTGACAAAAGATAAGAAAGCCTAATAAGTACTCTTAAAATATGCAGCATGTATTCAGAGCATCAGTGCTGACTGTCCTCCTCTGCTCCTGCATCTCCTTACATCACTCTGGAGCAGCACAGAGACAGGGCAGCAGCACACAGCCCTCCTTATCTCAGCCTTGCCACGTCACGGCACATCTCGAGGGGCAAACAGAGCTGCATCGGTGCCGTGCGCCCATCACCTCGTGATGTCTGGAAGCACGCCTGGCCCTGCCAGGCCGATGCAAAGCCGTGCCAGGCAATGTCTCGTACCAGCTGGGGGCCACTGGACGATTCGCCACGGCTTATTGGGAGGCGTCACTAAGTGTTTTTCTCTCTTTTCTGGAGTGACACCAACCGCAGACCTCTGTGTTTCACTCCTTCTCGCCATGTCTAATCATAGCCCGGCAGTTCAGTTTATCTGGACTGCATCTGTGATACCCGTGAAATGTTCGGCCTAGTTGTGCAGCTGTGACACGCTGCTGATTTTTGCTGAAACTCGCCATCTTAAAGAGTTTGTTAAAAAAGGCAGCTTGAAGATTTTCAGGCTCATTTGACCGCTCAGAGAAGACTTATTCTTGCTCTCACAAACGTCTGGCCATCATTTGGTCAGTGACGTAATGAGACATGTCAGACGTGGCAGTAAATTTTCATTATGAGACTTCTGTTTCTTTCTCGAGGCACAGAGAGAAATCATCAGAGGAGAAGCAGAGATACCAGCTGCTACACCCACAGTAGCCTCAATAAACCAGAATGCTATGCATCCACTTTTGTTTTTCCATGTCTCTCGCCCTCTCTCCACCCACACATGCAACCCGTATATGGGTTTAAACATTTTCAGTCTTTCTGTGCGCCCAAACAGGCACCTTTGATCGAAAGCAACAAGTTGTGTGAGTCGTTCTGCGAGGGCTCTGACAAGTCACTAAGCAGATGAGACAGGTGCAGGCAGCTGAGGTTCAATAAGAGAGTAAATAACTCCTGGAAATGCAAAGAACAGCCCCGACTGATGAGATCTGAAACAGTAACCCAGCGTGAATGTTCCTCTGTGATTTCTGTGAGACATCAAGAGAAATCAGCGTCCTCTTCCGCCACACTGACTTTGCTGCAGACTGCTAACCTCAGGCGTCCGTGATCCCGAGTCAACAAGGCAGGCCGCCGCAGCGAGCCATCGTGAGCTCTCCCTTTTCTAAAGCATGACAGCAAGCATGCATTCAAATCCAGGCAGATATCCAACACAAACAGCAAACAGCACTGTGGCTCGGATATCATTGGGATCATCTGAAACATTGGAGCAGGGAGGCGGTGGACGTTGACATAACTGGATTGACGGAGCTGGTTAAACCCTGCAGGTCACGTGAAGCAGGGAAAGCGGTCACGGTGGCGGCTGCCATCAATCATGCACGCCCAGATGATCTGCGCTGTAAATTTACTTTGACGTCAAAGAGTGGTCTTTTGGCTCTGAAACCAACCCAAGTGTGCAGAGCGCTGATGTGGCCCAGTTGTTGTTATTTTATTGGGCTTTTTTTTCTCCTCCTCTATATATCCTGAGATGACATTTGCTGAGCATGTTCTTTTTCATCACGCCATGCTGCAGGCTCATTCAGTGGGACCCTGCGTTTACACCTGGGAGCTGCCCCGCACAGTCTGTTACTGTCGGCTAAGGCAGCAGTTCTCACGCTGGGCGGGGTGGGGGATGACGAGGGGAAAAAACATACCGTGAAACTAGGCTGCATAAAGATGATTAAAGCAGGGGAACATATATAAGAGTTTGCCGGAGCTGGAATCCTTTTTTAGATGCCATTTCCTCTTGAAGTAAACTCTCCGATGGGGGTTGTTACACCAGCAGAAAAGCTGAAATTAAGAGAATCTCTGTATATTTCTAAACAGTGATAGATATGCTTGTTTTGCGTTCAGTAACAGGATAAAACTGACTCACTGTTTACTGACCTGCTTGGCCGTGCTAAAACCACTGAGAGTCCAGCATCACAGGTTCACACTGTGAAGAGTTTGAGGTTTGAATATTTTTTTTTCACAAGAGCTTTGCAGCTTTCATATGTATGTGTGAATTGATCAAGCCTAGAGCTCCACTGATGCTGGATATTTTGGTAGAGAATAAAACATTCTGGTATTGATATAGTAGCCCATAGCTTACACCAGGAGGAGTTTGAATATTTTACAGTGTTTTCACTGAGCTGTGTAGTTTGAAAGAGTTAACCTACACCTGAGTTTTACAGGCGACGCAGATAATGATGAAAAGATTCAGACAGGTACACCCCACGATTCAGTAGCTTGTAGAAGCATCTTTAGCAGTAATAACTTTAAGCATTTTCTGTAGGACTGTCGTCTCTCACATCACTGTAGAGGAATTCTGGCCCACTCTTCTTAGGATCATTGCTTCATTTCATTGGGGTTCATGCACAGCTCTCTTAAAGTCCCACCTCAGCATTTCAATCAGCTAGAGGTCTGGCTGTTGACTGGACCACTGCAAAACCTTGATTCTTTTCTTTTTCAGTCATTCTGTTGGAGATTTGCTGCCGTGCTTGGTATCATATTCCTGATGCATTATTTAATTTCAGCTAAGCCTTATCTATTCAACAGATGTCCTCACATCTGTCTTTTGAATGCTTTTGTGTACAGAGGAGTTTATAGTCGACTCAGTGACTGAAAGTTTGTCCATGTCCTGTGACTGCAAAACAAGCCCAAATCATCATGCCTCCACCACTGTGCTACTGTTGGTATTACGCGTTTGTGCTGATGTGCTGTGTTTGGTTTTATGCAGTATAGCAAAGTACCTGCACTGTGTCTCATCTGTATAAAGGCACAAGTCTTGTGGTTTGTTCAGATGTAACTATTGCATGTTCTGTTTAGAGTGAAGAGACTTTCTTCTGGCAAACCTTCTAAACAAGTCATACTTGTTCAGTCTTTTTCTAATTGAACTGTCATTATCTTTACCTTAGGCTCTTAGGTTTTTTGACCTTGTGACCTTAACCTCCTAGGACCTGGCGTCCACATATGTGGACATCACATTTTGGGTTATTTATTCTAAAATAATCAATTTTGCTCTACAAGGGCCTGATATCCACTTACGAGGACATTATACTGCTACTCTTCTATCGAAATTTTAAACATATATCCTCCATTAAGGTGAAGGTTATCTCTGGAAAGAAAAAGTCTCCATGGAGAAACTGCACACTAGTGAAAAATGAAAAAAGAGAGTGTAGGAAAGCTGAGCACAGATGGAGAAAAACAAACCTCCAGGTTCATTACGACATCTATATCAACTGAGGAGTGCAAGAAGGTCCTACTTCTCTGACATCATCACTAAAAACAGCCATAATGCTCAGGTCTTATTTTCCACAGTTGACAGGCTAACAAACCCTCCTGTGTCAGTGGCAGGTGAACTTCATTCGACCATGACCTGCAATGACTTTGCCAAATTCTTCACAGAAAAAATCCAAAAGATTAGACAAGCAATTGGTACATCAACAGCAGATCCAGGATATGTACTGTGTCCACTGAAAAACTGTTTAAACACCATAAAACAGTTTCACCCGATTAACAGCAAAGACCTGGAGGACATCTTAGGTCAACTGAACTCCTCCTCCTGCTGTTTAGATGTCCTGCCAACAAGTTTTTTCAAAAAGGTCTCAAAGACTTTGGAGTCAGACCTGTTACAGATCGTCAACTTTTCTTTAATGTCAGGTGTGTTTCCAGAACCACTAAAAACTGCTGTAATAAAACCTATACTGAACAAGGACAATCTTGACAAGACACAAATGAACAACTACAGGCCAATCTCAAATCTCCCATTTTTAAGTAAGATCATTGAAAAAGCAGTTTCTCAACAGCTCAATTACTTCCGCTCTGACCAAAATGTTTAATGACAGTGGAAAAATGTCAGTCTTAGTTTTTCTGGATCTCAGTGCAGCATTTGATACAGTTGACCACAACATATTACTCAAACGACTGGAGAACTGGGCAGGTCTTTCAGGAACTGTGCTAAACTGGTTCAAAACATACTTAGAAAAAAGGAAATACTTTGTATCAATAGGTAACTTCACATCTGAGCAGAACAAGTATCACATGTGGAGTTCCCCAAGGTTCCATCTTGGGACCCCTTCTGTTTAACATTTACATGCTCCCACTGGCACAGATTATAAAGAACAACAAAATAAACTATCATAGCTATGCAGATGACACACAAATATATATCACAATGTCACCAGGAGACCGAGGCCCTGTGCAGGCTCTTGGTAAATGCATTGAGGAAATTAATGACTGGTTGTGCCACAATTTTCTCCAGCTAAACAAAAACAGTTTTTGGTTTAGTCTTTGGTGCCAAAGAAAAACGATTACAGGTCACCAGAGAACTTCAATCTATACACCTAAAAACCACAAACCAGGCGAGAAATTTGGGTGTAGTGATGGATGCAGACCTAAACTTAGAAAAACACATTAAGACAATAACAAAATCAGCTTACTATCACCTCAAGAATATTTCAAGGATAAAAGATCTGATGTCTCAACAGGACCTGGAAAAACTAGTCCATGCATTCATCTTTAGTAGGCTTGATTACTGTAACAGCATCTTTACAGGTCTACCTAAAAAAAATCAGTCAGACATCTACAGCTCATTCAGAACTCTGCTGCTCGAGTCCTCACTAAGACCAAAAAAGTGGACCACATCAGTCCAGCTCTGAGGTCTTTACACTGGCTGCCTGTCCGTCAGAGGATAGACTTTAAAGTTCTGATGCTGGCCTATAAAGCTCTGAATGGTTTAGGACCAAAATACACCAGTGACCTCCTGACCCAGTATGAACTTTCCAGATCCCTCAGGTCATCTGGATCCGGTCTTTTATCAGTTCCCAGAGTCAGAACCAGACACGGAGAAGCTGCATTCAGCTTTTATGCTCCTTATATCTGGAACAAACTCCCAGAAAGCCTCAGATCAGCTGAAACACTCAGTTTATTTAAATCCAGGTTGAAGACTCACCTATTCTCAGCTGCATTTAAATAAAGCACCAAATCCGCACTTAAGCTTAAATTTCAAAACTAACATTTTAACTACTGATTTTATCTACTGTTCTGATTTTATCTGTTTTGATTTTATATACTGTTTTGTTTGTTTGTTTGTTTGTTTGTTTGTTTGTTTGTTTGTTTGTTAGTTAGTTTGTTTGTTTGTTAATTAGTTAGTTTGTTTTAATCAATTTTAAATCATGCTTTTTATTTGTTTTTGTTTACAATGTCTCTGTAAAGCACTTTGAATCACCTTGTTGTTGAATTGTGCTATACAAATAAACTTGCCTTGCCTTGCCATATGTGGCTCTCATTTTTCTTAAAAAAAAATCAGGTAAAAAAAAAAAATCAGGTAATTCTTTGTTTTTACATTCATCGGGTCCCAATATGCCCAAATATCAACGAGAAATTAAACATGACGTGGAAGAGTTTGGGTCCTAGGAGGTTAAGGTTAAATTGCTGGGACATCCACTCCTGAGAAGACTGTAACATTGTGTTAACACACACCTGAATGCTCCAGACCAGCAAACTGCTAAAATCTGGCTATATAGCAATACATAAAGTCAGAATTGATACAGTTATTTTTGACTTGTTATTGAAAACTTTCTTCAGTTTTTTGATTTTATAAACATTTTTGAACGTGCAGTGAGGCAGTTAAAGTTATCACGAGTTATCATGAGTTATCACGATGAACACCGGTGTACCACAAGGCTGTGTGATGAGCCCTTTCCTCTACTCCCTCTTCACCCACGACTGCAGACCTGCTGATGATTCCAACACCATCATTAAGTTTGCAGATGACACCACGGTGATTGGCCTCATCAGTGACAACGATGAGGCCGTCTACAGGGAGGAGGTGGATCGTCTGGCTGAGTGGTGCGACACAAACAACCTGCTGCTTAACACCGAGAAGACCAAGGAGCTCATCGTGGACTACAGGAGGAATACTGACCCACATCCACCCATCCACATTAAGGGGACGGCTGTGGAGCGTGTGAGCAGCTTCAAGTTCCTGGGAGTCCACATCTCCGAGGATCTCACCTGGACGACCAACTGCTCCAAGCTGGTCAAGAAGGCTCACCAGCGCCTCTTCTTCTTGAGGACTCTGAGCAAGAACCACCTGTCCTCAGACATCCTGGTGAACTTCTATCGTTGCACCATCGAGAGCATCCTGACCAACTGTATAACAGTCTGGTACGGGAACTGCTCTGCCTCGGACCGGAAGGCGTTGCAGAGGGTTGTGAAAACTGCCCAGCGCATCACCGGAGCACCACTTCTTGCCATAAAAGACATCTACAGGAAGCGGTGTCTGAAAAGGGCTGGGAAAATCATCAGAGACCCCAGTCACCCATCACATGGACTCTTCACCCTCCTGCCCTCTGGGAGGCGCCACAGGAGCCTCCGGACTAAGACCACCAGGTACCGGAACAGCTTCTTCCCCACAGCTGTCAGACTCCTGAACTCTGCCTCCTGACATCTGACCCACGTTAACACATGGACTGAACATACACACACACAATGGACAACTGTACCCTCAAACACACAATAATAACATGGACTGAACCACCACTCACAACCACTAGCACTTTATATAGCCTCTGTAGAAATTATCCACATATCTCACTTATCTTAACTGCACTACTGTATAGCTCTGTGTAAATAATCATTCTGTACATTCGATAATCTTTAATCCTACAACTGTTTACAACTTGCATAGTTCCCATTTCTGTATAGCTGTGTATCTCAAATTCTGTAAAGTTATTTATTTCATATTCTGTATAGTTTTTCATATTTATATCCTGTTCATAGCCTGTACCTTCTATGCTCGCTTCGAGGCTGCAGCTAAGGTCTCCAACAATGCTAGTTTTAGCGGCGCTAACGGCTGCAGACAGGAAGATACTGCCAGCACCGGAAACGTGCTCGTCATCTCCGAGCATGAAGTAAGGAGAGCCTTCAAGAGAGTGAACACCAGGAAAGCAGCAGGACCAGACGGCATCCCAGGTCGTATCCTAAGAGACTGCGCATACCAGCTAGCTCCTGTGTTCACTGAGATATTCAACATCTCTTTATCTCAGTCGGTGATCCCCACATGCTTCAAAGAGTCCATCATTGTTCCTGTCCCGAAGAAACCCCACCCTGCTTCTCTCAATGACTATCGCCCTGTAGCCCTCACCTCAGTAGTGATGAAGTGCTTTGAACGCCTGGTCAGAGACTTCATCATTTCTTCACTACCAGACACACTGGACCCACTACAGTTCGCTTACCGTCCAAATCGTTCCACAGACGATGCCATCTCTCATCTCCTCCACACATCACTCACTCACTTGGACACTAGAAGGGGGAATTATGTTAAAATGCTCTTCATAGACTACAGCTCTGCATTTAACACCATAATTCCCTCCACACTCACCACCAAGCTGGAGCATCTGGGACTCAGCTCATCTATGTGTCAGTGGATCTCCAACTTCCTAACTGGCAGACGACAGGCAGTAAGGATGGGCGGACATGTCTCAGCCTCCACCACTCTCAGCACTGGAGCCCCCCAGGGGTGTGTTCTGAGCCCCCTGCTGTACTCTTTGTACACATATGACTGTGTGGCCACTACCAGCTCCACCACCATCATCGAGTTTGCTGACGACACCGTCGTGGTGGGCCTGATCTCTGATAACAACGAGACGGCCTACCTGAAGGAGATTAGGAATCTGGAGAACTGGTGCCAGAGGAACAACCTCCTTCTAAACGTCAGTAAGACAAAGGAGCTGATAGTGGACTTCAGCACTAAGCAGGAGAGGAACTACCAGACCCCCGTCATCAACGAGGGCCCAGTGGAGAGAGTGGACAGCTTCAAATACCTCGGAGTTCACATCACGCAGGACCTGTCATGGTCCTGTCACATCAACACCGTGGTGAAAAAGGCCCGACAGCGTCTCTACCACCTCAGACGCTTGAGAGACTTCCAACTGCCCTCCAAGGTGCTCAGGAACTTTTACTCGTGCACCATAGAGAGCATCCTGGCGGGAAACATCTTAACCTGGTTCGGGAACAGCACCATGCAGGACAGACGAGCTCTAGAGAGGGTTGTGCGGTCAGCTGAGCGCACCATCCGCTCCGAGCTCCCTGACCTGCACTCAATCTACAGCAGGCGGTGCTGGACCAAGGCCAGGAAGATCGTGAAGGACCTCAGCCATCCCAACAACAGACTGTTCTCTCTGTTGAGGTCAGGAAAGCGATTCCGCTCCCTGAAGACCAACACAGAGAGACTGAGGAGGAGCTTCTTCCCGCAGGCGATACAGTCTCTCAATCACACCACCACACAGTACTGACCCACACATATGGTTCTTACACACACACTGGACTTTCTGGACTTTGGTTTTGCACAACACTGGTCACTATATTCTTCATTTCCGGTTAATACTTGTACAGCTGCTGTTATTGTGTATATATTTATTTATATTTAGATTTCTTCATACATTCTTATATAGTTCTATATTGTGTATTGTCTATTTTGTTGTACAGTTATTTTATTTTCAACTTTAATTTATATATTTTATCTTATTCTTCCCAGTTAAATTTACCCTTCATTCTAATTTGTGTTGTACAGTTATTTCATTTTTAACCTTAATTTATATTTTATTCCTTCCTAGTTAAATTTACCCTTTTTAATTTTTCATATTTATTTCCTATCTTATTCATAGCCTTTCCTTTTTTGTTTTCTTTAGGTCACGAGCAGTTGTCCAAGCATTTCACTACATATCGTACTGTGTATGACTGTGTACGTGACAAATAAAATTTGAATTTGAATTTGAATTTACATAGCTTGTACTCACTACAGCCTGTACATACTTAGAGTTATAGAATATTCACAACATACTTCATACCGTGTACATTATAACATACCATAATAGACCCATTTCTGTATCTATATTATTGCTAATATATATTGTAATATATATATATCACTAAAGCACTTCTGGATGGATGCAAACTGCATTTCGTTGCCCTGTACCTGTGCATGTGCAATGACAATAAAGTTGAATTCTATTCTATTCTATTATATTCTATTCTAAAGACACGACTTCTCTCGAACCACAGTTGGGTTAGCGGAGATGCTACTGTGCTCTGCTACTTAACACTGATTGGAGCTTTAATATTTAGAAGCCCATGTTTCTATTTATTTGTATGATGTTAAGTAAAGCATGACATTTTGTGAAATGTATATGGGAGTTTCAGTACAATGTAAATGCGAAAATAGCACTATTTCCAGAACTTCTGCAGCTTCAGTCTCAACCCAAACAAGTACAAGATCTCACAGCGCAGCACTTTTGCTTATTACAAATGTACATTACAGCAGATCTGCAGACTCTCTGGATTTGATATCAGGGAGTCTGTTTCTTTGTTGATGCCGATAGGAGCTACAGAAGTCTCATCTTTCATTTTGGAGCAACTTTGCTGCAGGCTGTTGTCTCAACATCTGATCAGTCTCACCATGTTTGCTGAAGAAGTGACAAAATTAAAATGCACACACAGACACACACCGGGGCAGTTTTGGGTTTCACAAGTTGCCACTTTTGCAGGTCTGGCATTTCCCTGCTCACATCTATCACTCTGCTACTTTTAATGGGCTAAATGAGAGCAAAGTGGAAAGGCATCAGGGCCTAAACACAATGGAAGGCAATAACTGATGTGCTCTATTTAGCACGTCTAATTTGACATTTCTGTGGAGGAACTGCAGGCGGTAGATTTGATGCTTCAGCAGCACTGCTGCCTGCATGCCAACGCTGAGAAGAGTGAAGCAAGTTGATTATATTTTCTGGTCGCAGACTTTTCAACAGCCTGAGACGAGCTACACAATGAACGTTCGCTCTCCAGCAACACCCAAGTTTAGGCTGCAGTCGTCCTGAATGTTGCAGGGGGAATCTTTCTAATTTGTTAGCTGCTAATTATCCATTTCTCACATCAACATATGCCGTCTAATCAGAAGACACATTGAGTGTGTTTGTGTAACCTTTTCCATAAAATCTTCATAGCCTCATACTCATTGGCTCCCCTGGTGAACCTCTTCTGCTCTTGTGGGTGGTAAAACCTAAACTGCAGAATAATGTGAAGTTTTGTTTGACGGTTTTCACAGCTCATGTGAACTTTTCACAAAGAGCTCATATTAAACACACAAAGGATCCTTTTCCTGGTTTCTGTGACTACTGCTGCTAAGTCTGTAAAAGGTGTTGGAAGGAGATAAAGTGAAAAAAGCAGCCTCGGGTGTCAAAGACACACAATATTTCTACCCATTTTCTGACCTTCTCCACAATGTTGGGGCTCAAAGACTTCAGTGTTGCTTCTTGTGGCAATTGTTGCTCCAATGTCACTCAGCAAATCAGTGTTTCAAGTTTACCTTTGAATAATGAAAACCTTGTGAGTTGAAAGGTTGAACAAATAAACTCCAGATGAAAGTGAGCCAGGGATGCTATGCTCTTACAGGATATTACAAAGCCACTGGTAAACAAGGACCTGCGGAAGTGCACTTATTTCCAATTATCCTGAGGCACAACAGACAACACAAAAGATACTTTACAGCTAGTCTCACGGTTACTGACACACAAGACGTTCGATTAATTGAAGTTTTGGTTATTTAGCTGTAAAGTCTGGTTGAGTTTGGACTGTAGAAACATTTCCTTCAGAGTTAGAGGTGAGGCTTTGTTATGACCCCTTACACACCTTCAGCATTACTGTCTAGCATGCATGGTGATGTTGCCATTTGTGTGGCAGGGTCTTCGTGAGCTTTTATTAAAGTCAAGATTGCCCCATTGGGTCACGACTTAGACAGGATCGTAGGACAACTGGACAACGACAAAGTCGACCAACAGAACTGACGAGCCTCGCATCGAGAGTCAGTTATGGTCACCACGTTGGTCGTATTGTGCACAAGCAAGGACATCACCATAGCAATGTCACTAAGTAACCACATGCTGAGGGAGAGGGTACTCGCTGTGGTGTTCTTCTGAAAGACACGGGTCGCCATTAAGCCAAAACCTCCACGTTAGAAAAAAGACACTTTTCTCCAGCTGCTGCAGCAACTCCCTATCAGAGAGTCTCTGCACAGATCAACATGATCACTGTACGCTCACGTCTTCAACCCAGCAGCAGCAGATGTGACATAACTTCGAACAACGGAAGACAAATGCCCAACATTGCTGTTATATTGGTTGGTTTGATGTTTCCACTGTGCACCGTCTCTGTCGTGTTTAGTGTTAGTTATTAGCCTTTGTAGGTTTGTCTCATCATGTGTCTTCTTGCTTTTGTTTCTTTCCTTCCTGCGTGACCATCTGCCCGCCCTCATTAGTTTCACCCGTGTTTGACCGTCTCCACCTGCTCCTGTTTCCTTAGACCGTGCACAGTCTCATGTTTCCCTTTTGTCTTTGTCAGATCTTTAGTTTGCTCCCTAAGAATTAACCTCACATTCTTCTTCTTGCTACTTTTGCAGATTCATGTTTTGTTTCTTCGTGGACTTGCTGTACTTCTGGATTCTTGGAGAAACCAATAAAAAGTTATTTTTTTAATTTTACCTACCCAGCATCTTGCATTTGGCTCTAAAAGCTAAACGCACATGAAATTTCTCAATTTTTTTGCATACTAATGGTAACCGTGCCTACAAGAGTAAGAATATCAGAAGAAAACATCTGGGTCAATTTATTTCAGATGTTGCAGGACTTCTATTGAGGACAGTCAAACTATTTTGGATGTAGACAAATGACACTAAAGATATCGTGTATGTAATAATATGTCATTAATGGGTCCTGAAATCTTTTTATCATTACACAATTCATTAAATTTTTTTAATTAGCTTCCATACGATCCAATCCACAGGACTCATGCTTGTCAGTTTATCAGTGTCAGTGTAGTGGTGGTGTTACACCTGATTCACATGAAAGCCTCTTCGTTCTGTTTCCACCTGTGTGCACGGCTGAATTTTCCAACACAGAGAATAAAAAAGTACCTTTAAATCGATAACATCACTGCTATGAATATGATCCCATTAATGTCTCATCTTAACTCCTCACAAGGTTATAGGCTGCTTCAACACCATCTTTAATGTGACCCCAACGTGACCTAAAGAATACATAATCAACCTGACAAAGAAAAAAGGCTTTCGACTTCCCGCCTTTCAATCAGAGCTGAGGAAGTCCAGCTGCCCTTCACTTAACCCTTCAGGACACAGATCAGTTACTGAGAGCAGCCTTATTGGATCCTATTTCATCACCTCGCTGGTGCCTGCAGGAATATACCCACAACAATACCTTCTAACAAGCTCTGCAGCGCAATAACTACACAGAGTCACCTTTGGTAGACGGTTTAAAGATCTGAGCAGCTGGCAGGGAAGCTGGATTCAGATGTGGGGGATGAGATTTAAAAAGAAAAAGAAAATGCTGACCTTAAGGTTGTAGAGCAAATGCTTTGCAGCCCATGACACATGAAACATAGCTAAAAAATGGTGCATCATAATTTGAAGATTGGTTTCTGGTTAATAACACAGAAAAAAAACCTGGCGGGCAATAATGCAAAGGTTTAAAACTACAGCTTATCGAGAACATGGAAGGAGAAAAAGATTATATATATGCGATTATATCAGACAATGTTTGAGTCAGCAGGTTTCCTGTCAGTACTGGGGTTCAATGGAGCTGCTATGTTACTACAAAAACATGTCCGATGACTCATGGTGATGAGAACAAAACTCTCCAACGCTACAGAACAACTTCAACATGTCAGAAAATGGCCAGTGTGGGTTTAACGCTGAATCTGTGATGCACGGACTCTTTAAGGAAACAATGTTGGGCAGTGAAAGACGGCTCTGCTGGTTAGTTATGAGGATCATTAACACTCACATCTGGAAAATAAGAGCTAAAGTTGCTACTGAACAGTTTAAGGGTGCAGTTAGTTGTTTTTTTAGTTTATTTAATAGAAAAAATGAATTTATGAATTTACACTGATTAGTGTGTAATTACATCTTCCAACAAACTGATGAGCTCTCATAAAATTAGAATCAATTGAAAACACACAGGAGCAGCAGGCTTTTGTGGAAGCTGCTGTGTTACCCCGCCATCTTGAAAACAGTGGCTGAGACGGACATTGGTGTTCTGCCTAATCACGTTTTCTATATTTGGACAGAGATTAGCCCAATACGTAGCGTACCAATAGTGGAGAAGAAGAGAGCTAAAGAGAGCTCACAGGTGCAGATGCAAATTTAATTTGCATTCATGAAGTTTTATCATTCGAGATGGGATCCCCTTCACCAAAGAAGCAAAAAATGAGAAGGTAAGCGACTTGGCCACCATGTTGATAAAATGTCATCCTCTTCTACCTCAGCTCAGGCCTCAGAGCCCTAACATACAAAAAAAGAGCGTAAGCGTGCTTATTTATTAATGATATCGTCACACTTAGAGATGAGATGATGAGATGAGATAGCCTTTATTTGTCAGTTGCAGGTCTTTTGCCCACAACCGAGATGACAGACCTTGCCGACCGTACATACAATACACAAACATCACATTGAGGAGACAGGTCAGGCTAGGTAGCGAGGAAAAAAACATCGAAATGTGTAACACAAAAGGATAATACAGGAATGCACAGATATCAACACACCATAGCACAATAAACAAAGACAAGCAACATGGGAAAGAGTTCCAGTGTGTACATCTGATCTGGGACCGCTGCAATCTTTCGACTGCGCCTCCAACTGACCCGATGTCCACATCAGAGGGGAGGTAAGCATTGGAGGTGGCGTTGGATCCGGGGTAAGGAGGGTGATGCGTCGGTGAGTGCTTATCAGTATCAGTATATGTATATGTGTGTGTGTCCATAGTTCAGCTGAGACAGTGTCCTTCGCCCTGCCAGGCTAAGTAAACAGTCTTCCAGCCAACCCAGGTGGCCTTGCATGGAATGGGAAGGAACAGACTAAACACAGTTGTTATCAGGGTGTTTTGTTCAGCTCCGGCCTTGCAGCTGGCGCCGAAGAGGTATCCGCATGAAGTGATGGTATTTTTTACTTTAGTGCGAACAGCTCATATGAATTTCAAAGCAGTTCTACAGTCCAACACTGGTCTCTCAATCTCCCGTTGGAGAGCCGCGAGCTTCGCCATACTTGCGTTCTGTGATGTTGTCATTTCTTGTGCTCAAGGAGCCAATTTCTGAGAACTCACGGCAGCGTGCCTCCCCGAGATGTCATCCAATTTTGCGCCCAGAGATGTTATTCCAGGCTAGCCCTTCCGAGATGTATCCAGTCTGCAGTCAGAGATCTTATTCTGAGTATTCACAGCAGCCGTAGCCTCTCCAAGATCTTATCCGTGTTGACTCAATGAGCCCATTTTGAGAAACTCACGCCTCTCCCATCGTTCCAATCCCAGCGGGCAGCCTTGTGGGGGTTTGAACAGCCGGTTCCGCTTCCTTAATTCTTCGATAAGTCAGGGCCAAGCCAGCTCCGATCAGCCAGAACCCTGTTACCATGGTTCCGAATAGGTAGATATCTTCAGCACTCAGGCTCACCCGAGCCCAAACTTCTCGTTGAGAAAGGGGTGTCAATTGCATTTAGGGACCAGTTGATCCAATCCATAATTCCTCTTTTAGGTTTTAGAGAACAGACTGTGAGAGAATATTCCAGGGAAAATACAAAAAAAACCCACGAGACTAGACAAGGACATAAGCAGGGAAGATAAGGGAGAGGAGAAAAAGTGCGTCCGCCTCCTCCGAGAGCCAAAGAAGGAAACTTATTGTCAGCAGATTAGAGATGTGACCCTCCCGTCTCCGGACAGCTGACAACAAGCCGGCTAAACGACAACAACATCCAGCTATAAGCTAACATTACGCCAGCTAAAGTTTGGCTCGAGTGTCCTAAAAATCACACTTTCCCTCTGACAAACAGCTTGATCAGATTCTCACATCGTATAAGGGTTTCTTCACTAAGCGTGCTGGGTTGCAGCTACACCCTCCAACTCACATTTCTTATGATATTTAAAGTGTGTTGTGATCTAGGACGCTGAATGTGGAACCGCTGAGCAAAAGGAAAAAAGAAAGCCCGGAGAGAAGATTCATGGATGTAGTAAAGGAAGACATGCAGAGGCTTGGTGTGACAGAGGAGGATGATAGAGATAGTGAGATGGAGGCAGATGATCTGCTCTGGTGACCCCTAAAGGGAGCAAGAAGAAGAAAAATAAGAAGAAATCTAAACAGTTTTGCCTAATCAAGAAGAAGAGAAGGGAGAATGTTGTGATCTCTCTTGTGTGAGTAGAAAAATCAACTGCTTCAGCCTCTAAATGTGGAATTTTTCAGTTTTGAAAATGGAAAATGTGCATTTCATGAACGTGGACATGAATGAGCAGACATTAGAGCGGTCTGATTAAAAAAGTTGTTTTCTAGGACGCAAAAAAAATGGAAGATTCACGTCCACAAAAACGAATCAATGTCTTACAAGTCGTGACTACTTCACAAACTCCTTTGAAACTGTTGTGTTTAGTATTGATCTTGTACTGACTCTTCATCCAACTTTTTCAATTCCAACCTTAAGTTTTTTTTCATCGTGGGGGGACCCGCTGTAGACATTAATCAACAAGAAATGAAAACAACACAGGCGACATCTGCAACATGAAGCTCAAGCAGAGCTTTTTAAAGCACCAAGAGTGATCGAGGGGTGACAAAGCTGCTCCTGCTGCGTTCTACGAACACCAAAAGCAGCTGGAAACAACCTTTTCCCCCAAATTCACATCAGTAGAGATTTAGCCACAATCTGCAGCGACACAGAAACGGCAGATTAAAAGTGAGAGCTGATTCTCTTTTCTTGGACATCATAAGCCTTTAAATAGCAGCCTGCCTCATTCGGCGTCACACACACTCGGGGACTAAGTTGAGAACATGGCCACAGTCCAGGAATAATTAAAAGCAGGACAACAGACAGACTCCTGTGTCGACTGGACAGAAATCACCACAAAAATAACAGCAGGGAAGGGAGACAGACGGAGGCTGTGTTCACATGTGTCTCTGTGTTGTAACGCTCTCCCTGATCTCATGTTTGTTCAGCGAGTGTCAGCAGAAAGACGTTTGTGTTAGAAAAACAGAGGTCAGCTGATATCAGCATTCAACCCATCAATTTGAATATCTGAATGTTCCTGAGCTTTTAATTAAATTTTACAGCATTTAACCAGAGATAGGTTTAGTCACACTGGCAGGGCAGCAGTAGGAATGATAATGACAAGGACAAAAACAGTGAAATACTGCAGTGGAATATAAAAGGAATGACAAAAGACAAAACACTATCTGAAATGTGTGGAAAGCAAGCAAAGGAAACAGGTACAAAAACACACTTTCATAACATCGCTGTCAGTTCGTATAAAGGACTGTTTACATTGGATAAATATCACCAGGTGACCTCAAGCGATCTGTAATAACTGCAGCAGTTGTCTTTGCTCTTAATCTTGTGCAAATCTGCCATGTCTATAATCTTCATAATAAAAAAAACCCATCAAAATAATGTTCATACATCTACTCCTGTGTGAGTAAATCTTTTTTAAATATGTTTTCCCCCCCCATCCTTTTAAGGGCAGAGCATCACAGAAGGCTGATAGTGGAAATTTATTAATGAGAGTTTTAATAGAATTCTGGGTGCAAATTCATGAGGCTCAGCATGGAGACCCATTACATTTCAGTCTCATCTGCAGATAATCCTCTGGATTTGCTCAGTAAATTTGGGTGAATCGCAGACTTCATTTATCCTGTGAGAAGGGGCAGGACCAGAGGGATGGCTAGTGGTGTAGTGTCCCCTCATACAATCTGACCATCCTCCCAAAACAACTACGAAAGGATGTATAATGATCAGAAAGAGGAGGCAAAGTAAATACAAAAAAGATGTAAGATGATCTTAAGGACATAAATGCCAAATGAACACAAATGGTGTTACAGTTAGCCCAAAGAGACAAGAACAACCACAATCAGATATAAATGACTTCAGAGAGCAGCAAACGACAAAACCACCACAGAAGGGAAGCAAAATGAAAAATAAAAGAAGAAAAACAAAGACACAATGTGACTATAAAGGAAAGGAAAATGTAGAGAAAAGGATACAAAATGATGCATATAAACACAAAATGACAATAAAGGATAGTGAATAGGTACACATGATTCTACAGAGGGATGGAAAAATATCCAGGGACACAAAACCACAGCAGAGAAAAGGGATACAAAATAATACCAGAGATACAAAATTAATATAAACAGATGCAAAAGGGCCGCAATGAGAATAAAAAATGCCCCCCAAAAATGCAATACAAATACAAAAGGATAGAAGATGACCTCAATGTTAAGCAAAATGCCCCCAAAACACAAAAGAAACCAGAGAGGTAAAAAACAAAGAAGCCCAATAAGAAGCAAAATCAAAGAGAAAGAGAAACGAAAGAAATGCAAAATGACTACAATGGAATGCAAAATGGCACAAGGAGGACTCAACAACAAAACAACAAAATAAAAGACAACTAAACAACATAACAACAACAGGTAGAAAGAGACCACTAAGTGACACAAAACAACTTTAACGTGCTAAAGATGAACACAATAAATAAATAAATTCCAAGAACCACAATAGGAAACAAAAGAATGTTAGAGAAGCAAAATGTCCCCGAAATAGATAAAAGAAACATAAAGCAAGACAGAGGAACCTGTTCTAAATGAATACAAAACAAAAAGCTCCAAAAACAAAGGGATGTGAAATGGCTCCAGAGATTTAAAAAATGACCACAAAGGGATCCAAAACAACCACAATGGGACACAAAATGACCACAACGAGACACACAAGACCATGAAATAACCATGTAGGAGTATGAAATATCTCAAGAGTCAGAAAATATCCTCAAGGGGATGCAAACAGACCTTGAAGAAAGGCAAGCTAAACCCACAGACACAGTGGGACGCAAAATAGTGCAAGAGAGACACCAAATTATCCAAAAGAGATACAAAGTGACTACAAAGAGAAGTTACATGCCCCAGAAGCACACAAAACAACAACAAATGAACAAAAAATTAGCACATCCCAAACAACCAAAATAGGATTTAAAATAGCCATAGGGAGGCAGGAAATGCCCACAAAAAGCTATAAAGGAGGCAAGAAAAACCATCAAAGATAAGCAGCCTACCACAAAACAGATGAGATGAAAATTAGCTTGAAGAGAAACTAAATAACCAATAAAAACACAAAAATATCACAGTGGGATGTAAAATGATCATAAACAGACATAAAATAACCACAGAGAGTTATACTACATGACTCAAAAACAAAAACATATGCAAAACAACCACAAAGCATGCATGGATCTTCCTAAGCGAGTGCCTCTGTGCAGAGATCTTCAAGCAGGTCTAATGCAAAGAAACAGCGAAAGAAGATAAGGTATGAGCTCCATTAAAAACACAGAGACTGTCAGTGTGAATGCAGCCTCAGAACTGGCAGCGTAAAGCCAAAGTCAGTCACTGATGAGTTAATGGAGAGTGAAAGGCGTGGGAATAATGTGGGAAAATGAGGAGCACACACGAACAAGGGTGTGACTGCAGCATCTTCTGCCGCCTACCTGCTCTTTGACAGAAGCCAGGAGGTTGGTGGTGGTGGTGCCGCTGGAGTCTGTAGGGTGGCTGTGACCACTCGGTCCCTCTCTGGCCACCATGGGCCCTTCCCCCTCTGTGTCACCCTCCTCCATCGCCTCTACCTGCCCGCTGTAGTCCAGAGCCGGCTGGCTGCTGAGGCGCCCTCTCTGACCCTGCAGGAGGACTACAAGTCGGTCAGGATGTGGACAAGGAGGAGGCACAATGACCAGAAAATCACTGTCACAGCCACTGAGCGTGTCACAGGGTGAGTTTACAGGGGAGCACCCTCTATAATAACCCTGCAGGGATTCACACTGGTTTTTATAAACCTCCCTAATATCCCTGCAGACACTCATACTGATTTTATAGTGACCTTATGGTATCACTACAACACCCCTATGGAGGCTCATGGTGTGCTTTTCTTTTTATGCACCTACAGTATCAGCCTCCGTAGGGATTCATAATGAGGCTCACTGATGAGATTAGAGTGCTTTCCCTTATATATGCTTTAATCTCCATGGAATTGTGAGGCATTTCAGCGGGGATTTAACCCTTCTGTGCCGCAGGTGACTGCAAATGTCTCCACAATTTACAGTTGCAGTAGTGTAAATGTTATGGATTGCATTTGAAGGTGTGCATGCAAGCTGCACGGGAGGCATTTAACAACATGTCACGTTCAGGATCCTTTTTTCCTTTTATTTATTTATTTATTTATTTATTTTTTACCCCCGTTTCTTTTCTGGGCGATAAGCGAAGAGCCTTGATCACATCTGCACACCAGCCTGACTGTCACACATCAATCACTCATCCACCATCCGGCAGCCAAGGACGAGGTCACACCGACTCACCGGACCGGAGACCGGGGAGCGCGGCTGTGTCAATCCGAGCCTGCCTCTCTTGTTTCGGGCACGCAGAGCTGCGCTGCCCGCCCTCCTGCCTGGCAAGCGGCTGTCAGTGAGGACTCACCGGCCAGATGTTGCTGTCAGAAGCAGGCCACAGCTGGCTTGATCCGTCCTGTTACACATCCATCCTCCACCTGCGGACGGCCGTGACAGCTACTACATTTCCCACGCGCCGACGTCAAAATAAACAAACAGTCCCCGTGCACGTCCTCGCGCTCCTCCTGCAATTATGTGTTTCCCCCCTCCTCTCCTCTTCTTTTTCACCTGCTGTGGGGTTTCGGTGCACTCATCCACCCCTGGCGTCCGCGCGGCACCCAGCCACCCACCCACCAATCAACCCGCCCAGCCACTATTACCGATCAGCGGCGTGACGTCACCATGCGGCTACGAATTGCTTTCCGATACGATAATCGATCAGCGGTCACCGATGCCCCACCGGTGCATGCGTTGCTGCAGCAGCTGCAGCCGTGCAGATGCGCGGAAGCTCCGTGCAAACACCCCGCTGGAGAGGAGGGATGCAGCCCGCGTGCGCGCGTGTGAGTGTGTTTTCTCCCCTACACAAACCTCCGTGGGCCTGAGTGGTCATTATGGGACTCCCAACGGTAAATTTAATAGTAAAGTTTATGAAGCACTTCAGGATAACTTATGGAAATTATTTTATGAAAGCCCTTTTACGCCAGGATAATAAAACAATTAAACTATTAAACCACTGAATTCAAATCAATACAGATGAAATATTAAGAGATTTTTTTTAATCCGAGTATTTTAATACACATATTTTGATGACATTTTGCCCCGTGTTAGCTGACTACAGTGGCAGTGGAAACCCACCAGTACTTGTCCCTAACAGCTAGCAGGATGGGGCATACAACTGATAGCTGCAATCAAGTTAACATATTTTGAAACTTACCATGAACTCCTGTGACTTCTAACACTTTTTCCAGACTTCTCCTGTCACACAGCCCTGGTAAGCTTGCTCTTCATTTCCGGTTTGCTGGTAGCAGGTTTTGCTTTTCTAGCTGAAATGTTTTAACTTTCAGACATCATGTTACAACTGTAGTGGAGCAAATTTACAATTGATTAGGAGATTTTGTGGTTGTATATCTGTTTAAACGCATATGCTATGTATGCTATAATCTTATCAGACTAAGATTTTGTGCTTTTATTTTATTTAATTATGTATATGCTTCTAAATTACACTAATGTAAGGTGACCTGGAGAGTTTTGAAGAGACTAAAAATAAAGAAAATATTGTTTTAAAGTTGTTGTTTTTTTTTAAAGCTACTACAAATTTCATTTTGTTTTAAAGCTTAAACATGAACACACCTTCACTCATCTTTAAATAGTTGTGTGTGTGTGTGAGAAAGCATCCACATTTGGTGTAGAAAGAAAAGGAGGAGCTTCGTTAGTAGATTCTCACGCTCAGAAAGAAAAGAAAAAGCAGAACACAGGTACATGCACATGCCCATTTATTTAAATGACAATTAAAGAGTCTGTGTGCGGTCTTAAACGTAAGCATGGTCTCTGTTTAACAGCTGCCTTCTTCCGTCTCCTCTGGTGCACCTTAAGTAAACTTGCAGATAGAAAGCAAGACGAGTGACAAGACTTCAGGAAGGAAGCTGCAAAGTTAAGCCACTAAAAGGTTTCCCACTACTGGTTTGTAAACCGATAACGCCACCGGCTCACACGGAGCCGAGGAAGACACATGACAAAACACTGCTTTTTTTAATAACTGTGAATACCTGAATATTTAACAGCTTGTTAAAAATAAACCCGCTCTTCAAAGCAAACCGTTTCAAAAGATGATACATTCGACGTTCCTTGTACTGCAAAGCAAAACACTGTGCCGGTAAAACATGTTGGAAACACCACACAGAGATAAATTATGCATCACTGATTAAATATATTAAAACCAGACAGCCGTGTTGAACATGAAACATCCCTTGTAAGGGTTTTAAATTCTTTCCAAACAAGAGTCCGTTACTGCTGCAGCATTTCTGACACGCAGGTGATGAATTTGTTGGATGTATTAGGAGAGACACGTCACCGCTATCCTTTTCATTTTAAGAGCAACACCCCCACCCCCAAACGAATGTCCCTGAAGGATTAGGATTTCTGCTGTCACGGTTACGCCTCAAAAGTTAAAACTATTAAATGACTCAAAGCTGAAATGTCCATCAAACACAGAAATCCATTACTTTTTTTCCCTGGGCATCCTGACAGTCAAACTAATGTTGCAACAAGAGGAGGAGATGGGAGCTTTTCAACTTTTATAGCATCAGTCTGCTCCTAAACTGAGCATTTCAGGTCCTGAAAGTCTCCTGCATTTAATTTGGGGAATTACATCAAACACAGGGACATTATCACCTTGAATACAATGCATTGGTAAGTTAAAATCTAAAGATTCAACACTGCCTCTCGACTGATGTCGGCATATTAAGTGGGAGGAAGAAGGTACACACGCACACACACACATATATATATATACACAGACTTTTAAACTAAACATGGCTATGTGCCATTTAGTCTATTGGCATCAATGCATTTCAAACCGAAAAGTACATTTCTAGGCTATTTTATTATAACATTTTATACTTATATGATGCATATCTTAAATGTTACATGAACAAAAGTTTTCCTTGCCTTTAATGCTGCAGCAGTAATCGTTCCTCTCATCTGATCAGAATAAACTCTCCATCGCGTCATGGGGTGGAGGGCTCAGCATGACTGGGCTGTGCACTAACACTAACTTCTTCCTACTGATGTCTACGAAGTCTAAACACTGCATGAGCAGGGAAAAAACTGCTTGGTTGGCACGTTCAGAACTCACTTAAAAAAAGACGAAGGGGGGAAAAAAAAAATCCTCTCCTGCCTTAATCGTCACTGGGAATTACACTGGAATTGACTTTCAGCTTGTCGGCCTGCAGAAGGAAGTCGTTATCCCCAAAGTTGTCCAGGATGTTTTATCTGTTGTGTGGGATTTGGGTTTTTTAAGCTGGAGGAAAATGCACAGATTTAGCAGAGAGGGGCTTTAACCTGGAGAATAGAGTAAATTTAGATCTTTGATTGGGAAACTGCTGACATATCTGGAATGGACTCCAACATTTGGTTCTTTGTTATATTCTGCTCTGTTGAGCCTTGTTACTGAGGAAAAATGAGTCTTTATGAGTGCATGTTTCTGGATTTTCTAGCCTCAACAACGACAGCGTTGTGGGGCGAAGGGGTTTGCGAGAAAAGGCAACCTTTTGCAAAGCGGCAAGCTGAAAGAAAAAAAAAAAAAATCACTTTTGGTCCAAACAAACTGTGGCGGCTGTGGCCATCAGCATTCGTTTTAGCACGTGGTCACAGCCGCAAGGCTGCTGTCTCAGCGAATGAGCGTATTTGCCCCCGCATCAGCAAACACACAAACCTGTAGCATCCCTTCAGACAGCAGGAGCATTTGGTCAAAAAGAATAAATATGTCACGTCACTGGAACCACAATTTATAAGCACAAACACTTGGTTACTTCACTAACTCGATCTTCATACAACCAGGGAGGGGAACTAACGGCAAATGAGGCGGAAACGACCAGCCTGTTAGTTTCCAGCCCTGCACACGACTCGTCTTTCAAATCGAGGAACGACAAAACAAATAAAAGACACCGTGAGCACCGACAGTTCTACTCAAACATAAAACCCGCCTGACTTCTTTTTACAAATTAAAACAAATAAATAGGGAGAGAGGACAGTACCTTTGCATAAACATGAGTACAAAAACATAACAGTCAGTGGATGTACAGTAAATGCGAGTGATTCCAAGAGGGGCAGAGCAGCGCCTTCGTGGGTTTGTGACACCATGAATCAGTGTTAAGACGCCCCCTCCCCCCCTCCGGACCAAGACCTGCGCTCACTACTCCAGATCGTCCACGTCCTCCGTCGCGACAGTGCTCGTCTGTTCTGAGGTCACACCTGAAAGACAAAAGAAACATGAAGAAGAGGAAACGTCTCTGAGGCCTATCAGGCCAAACTGTAAACGCTCTCTCCCACCAATGACATACGCGTTAATACCACTGTAAGCTACTGTTACAACCAGCTTATTAGGGCTGGGTATCGTCACTGATTTCTAGAATCGATTCAATTCCGATTCACAAGGTCCCGAATCGATTCGATCCACGATTCGATTTAATTCGATTCGATTCGATTTAAATCTGGGAAATTTTGACAGTCAGAAATATAATTCAGATCAGAACATTTACATATTTTTGTATCTATAAAAAGGAAGCTGACACTCGCAAGACTTTATCCAAGGTGTGAGCATCACAGCAGATGCCTTTGTGTCAAAGTAGCTGAAGATAAAACACAGAAAAACATGTAGGTGATTTTCCTGGCCTGGGATTTTATAAAAATATTCTGCAGTACATCGAAAACGAAAGAAAACCATTAATTAATGAACATTACCTCTGACGTTACAGCGGTTTTATTAGAGACACGGCTAAGCATTTTGCATTTTGAATAATTTTAAAAAGTTTCAATTTGTTCAGTATTGAACAGCAGAAATGAGGTTTTCTTTTCGGAAGAATGTAAAAGGGAAAAAAACAGCGGCCGACAGCGCTGTAAGCAACAGTAGACTTGTGCATAACAAGCAAGCGAACAATGAAGAAAGCGAAACTGTTCGAGAGAGGGGGGGGGGAGGGAGAGAGGGAGAGAGAGAGAGCTGCGCATCGCAATGGAAGCAAAACAGTAAAAGAATTCATGACGATGTTTATGTGAAGCGTTTGGATCTTCTTTTGCTGCTGGTTCGGTCAATATTGTTTGGAGAGAGATCAAACTAACAGCTTTAGAATCAGCGCATAAAGGGCGTGAACACAAAGCGCGGACCCGGATCAGCGAGCTGTCGGCTTTCAGCCCCGACTGTGAGAAAGGCGACATCTAACTGATTCTGATCCGCTGTGTGTTTAAGTCTATGTGCAGAATCCCTGTACCTGCTCTCATTTACTGTTTGGTGGTTCTTGAAATTTTGTGAGATGTCACCAGAGATTCTGGCATTTCGGACAAAATAAATTTATATTAAAAAATCGATTTAGGATTTTAATGAATCGATTTTACGTTATCCAAGCCAGAATCGATTTTAATCGATGAATCGATTATAAAAACCCACCCCTACAGCTTATTAGTATTAGTGTTACATCAACTACTTCAATCGGACAGTTTATCCAAATAAATGTACACTGTATTGGAAAAAAGTATTGCTCAAGGGAATTTGAATGCCATCCCATTCTTAATCCATAGGGTTTGTTATGATGTTGGCCCAGCCTCTGCAGCTATAACAGCCTCAGCTCTTCTGGGAAGGTGTCTGTGTAGGCTCTTAGTGCTAGTCATTGTAATCTAAGGAGCTTGGAAAGAAAAGCAAGCTTCTTCGGTTAAAGAAGCTTCTCGAATGAGAGATGAAATGTCTTCAAGAAACTGAAAGAAATCCAGTTGCTTTTCTTTCCCAGCTCCTTAGATCTTCTGGGAAGGCTTTCCACAAGGTTTAGGAGTGCGTTTATGCAAATTTTGAGCAGACACTGATGTTGGATTAGACGGCCTGGCTCGTGGTCTCCACTCTAATTCATCCCGAAGGTGTTCTGTTGGATTGAGATCAGGACTGTGTGCAGGATTTGTTAACTTGTCGGGTTAACCTCGAGTTTTCATTTTTATAATGACTTCTGCCACAGGCCTAACATGCTCCAAAGCACATCCAGTTTAAAATAAGAGATCACCTACTGACCAATCAATTCTCTGAAAGTACATCACCAATGCTGGAAGCTTGCTCAATGCGCAGACAGCAGGAAGATCTAATCTTTTTTTAATAGTGTCTAAAGTCTTTGCCTTTCCCCGGTGAGGGTCAGTAAGAAATACAGATTTCTAGAAGCAACTTTGTTCCCTTTTTTTCCATGTTGGTTGCAAACAATTTTAAAATGACTTCATTTTCCTGTAACCCTGAGCCAAGTCTGTTTGATTTCTTTTTCTTTCATCTAGTTTATAACCACACACAGCTTCTGCATTTTGGCATTAAGTAAATAATTACAATGCCTCATGTGTTGTTGTTCATCTGCGGTATTAAAATAATTAAGACCAGATTAAATTCTTTAATTATCCACATATGTCAAACGTTGAAATTGAAAGAGGGTGTAGTTTTTTTCACTACTGTAGCATCACAAAATGTAATTTAAAAAAAAAAAGCCTCTTGAAGCCATAACAGTAGCTCGACAGCAATTTAAAGGTATTTTACTTTCATGAACATTTGGAATATTCATGAATATTTGGCATCATATTTGGTGAAGTCAGTCTAAAGACCTACATGATGCCCTAGGTGCACGCACTCTTTACTCATTTTTGATACTCGCTGTGAAAATTCATCATTGGTGCTGCTGTTTGAACCACCATACTGTTTGGACACATCCATCAGCTGATGCAGACTGTGGCTGTGGATGCAAAGACCACTTGCTGGACCTGTAGCTGTATACATTGTCTAGCATCTCCATTAGCTCCGCTGATAGAAGAACAGATGCAGAAAATTTTTACCAACCTATACCACAATACCTGCCTTCATTACTTATTTCCTGAGGTCTTCAACTCTTTGTATTTTCTATTTAATTGGCAACTTTTGGGAAAATTAAACATTTCTTATCTTACTCTGTATTAAATCTGTAAACATGATCAATACTATGTATTGAATTTACTGCAGGATTCACACATCACTGGCTAACACCCTCCGGCTGTTTGACATCATACTTGAGGCATCGTCGTCATTGAGTGACTTCTTCTGCCCCTCCACGTAGCCGTGACTCAGCAGCTTGGACATGCTGACGGGTGTAGTCTTCTTATCATAAGACCTGAAGAGGAGGCAGAACGCAGCAGTTTTACTTTACGCTTATATATATATATATATATATATATATATATATATATATATATATATATATATATATATACACACTCAACAAAAATATAAACGCAACACCTTTGTTACTGCTCCCATTCCCCATGGGATGGACGTAGAGACCTAAAATTAATTCCAGATACACAATATAACCATCCCTCCCAAACAGTGGTCACAAATCAGTCCAAATGTGTGGTAGTGGGCACATCTGCTATATTGAGATAATCCATCCCACCTCACAGGTGTGCCACATCAGGATGCTGATCTGACATCATGAGTAGTGCACAGGTGTACCTCAGACTGCCCACAACAAAAGGCCACCCTGGAATGTGCAGTTTTGTCTCACAGCAAAATGCCACAGATGCCACAGCAATGAGGGAGCGTGCAATTAGCATGCTGACAGCAGGAATGTCAACCAGATCTGTCGCCCGTGCATTGAATGTTCATTTCTCAACCATAAGCCGTCTCCACAGGCGTTTCAGAGAATATGGCAGCACATCCAACCGGCCTCACAACCGCAGACCTCGTGTAACCACACCAGCCCAGGACCTCCACATCCAGCAGGTTCACCTCCAAGATCGTCTGAGACCAGCCACCCAGACAGCTGCTGGAACAATTGGTTTGCACAACCAAACAATTTCTGCACAAACTGTCAGAAACCGTCTCAGGGACGCTCAACTGCATGCCCGTCGTCCTCATCGGGGTCTTGACCTGACTCCAGCTCGTCGCCGTAACAGACTTGTGTGGGCAAATGCTCACATTCGATGGCGTCTGGCACGTTGGAGAGGTGTGCGCTTCACGGATGAATCATGGTTCACATTGTTCAGGGCAGATGGCAGCTGAGAATGTCCCAGTTCTTGCATGGCCAGCATACTCACCGGACATGTCACCCATTGAGCATGTTCGGGATGTGCTTGACCGGCGTATACGACAGCGTGTACCAGTTCCCACGAATATCCAACAACCTCGCACAGCCATTGAAGTGGAGTGGACCAACATTCCACAGGCCACAATTGACAATCTGATAGACTCCATGCGACGATGTGTTGCACTGCATGAGGCAAATGGTGGTCACACCAGATACTGACCGGTTCTGGGTCCCCAGACCCCCAATAGCGCAAAAAACTGCACATTCCAGGGTGGCCTTTTGTTGTGGGCAGTCTGAGGTACACCTGTGCACTACTCATGATGTCAGATCAGCATCCTGATGTGGCACACCTGTGAGGTGGGATGGATTTTCTCAATATAGCAGATGTGCCCACTACCACACATTTGGACTGATTTGTGACCACTGTTTGGGAGGGATGGTTATATTGTGTATCTGGAATTAATTTTAGGTCTCTACGTCCATCCCATGGGGAATGGGAGCAGTAACAAAGGTGTTGCGTTTATATTTTTGTTGAGTGTATATATATGTACAGGAACCAAACAACCAGAGAGTTATTACCTTCTTTTGTATTTGTTGGTTATTGTCAGACCCTCCATCTCAGAGCCTGGAGCATCAGGAGACATCTGCAGGTTGAGAAAGCTGTGGTTATCTCTGTATCACTTCAAGACATAAAGGACTTGCATGTAACAGCAGAATTATTCAACAAATACATCATTACTTTAAGTGGGCTACTAATATAGCATGGGGTAAATCTGGGAAACAGAAAAAGGATGAAATGAAGGAAGAAAAGTGAAGAAAATAGTTATGCCATGAAAAATGATCCAAGAAACTGACAACAAAGTAAAACTGCTCAAACCCAAAATACTTAAAAAGCATAAATATATAATAAATAGCAGTTTAAAATTTTTTTGCACTTTCTCTGCACATTTTATTTGATGCACTTCTCAATATCTGAAAACTATCTCTGTCACAGCTCAGGAACGTTACTTCTTCAGATATTGTACAGTGTAACATATTCAAAGCATCGCTTGTACTTACCCAGAGATTTGATTAAAAAAAAAAACAAACAACAAAATTCCAATAAATTATCACCCCAAAGCACCGGCAGCAAATTAGACCCAAATAAACTTCAAATAAGCTGAAAATGCATCAATGGAGCGAAACCAGGTGAAAACACAAGGAAAGGTGATGGGAAAAACTTATAAATAAATTAAATATGGAAGGCACTGGTATGGCGTCAGTGGAAGTGGGAGGGGGTGATGCATTTTTGGAGTCCATTCACCTTCTCTTTACCCTGGGTAAATCTATCAGTCTCTCTTTCCCAGGATGTACTGTTATCAGTGCCAAACGGCGGGGCAAGAGGCTGCCTGCCTCCCTTCATCTGGCCATCGGGAGACGTTTCCTTGCTTCCGCTGTAAGCACAAAACCACGATGACATGCCATGTGAAATTACTGCTGGACACTTCTGACAGCCTGCCAACTGTTAGGATGCAGACTTCATGGCTTGCTAATGCCGAGGCCCGCGCTCAGGGTGACCAATGAGCGCAAATGGTCATCAGATTTCTCTTTTATTAAACAATCGCTATAACTGAAGCTTTTCAGTTAGTGACGCGTCCTCATCGCAGCTCGTCTCTCACCTCTTTGACTCATCTCCTCCAAACCAGTTGGATGGATTGTAGGTTTTCTTCGGCATGTCGTCATCGTCCACATCGTGGCTCAACAGCCCTGCAGCAAAAAGAAACCCCCCCCCCCACAATGAAACCAAAGCACTGGCAGCAGTAATGATGCATTGTGTCTCACCTTTAAGAGCACAATGTGGCATTTAACTCACAGCCTATTCAGCCAAGCAGCTAAACAATTACTCCAGTCCAAGCTGAGGCTGGAACTGTTTTTTTTAGGCAGCCTAATTGTGAATTCGTAATGTTTATCTTCTCTTCTGCTGTTTGCCACATTATTCTCCTGCATTGCTGTTACAGCAGTGATTTGACAGTCCTTAACCATCTACAACAAAGGGTGGATCGCGACCCTGAACTTTTCAGTTACAGCACAAGATGGAGAGAAGCTGTAGAGTGCCCAGGAGGCAGAGTGAGTGCCAAGTCACTAAAAGCTTTAATAAAGAGAGCAGATTATGTTAAGCAAGCAGTGCACTTGAACTTAATGCATCAAAATCTTTAATTGGAACTTTTTCCAATGGACTCTGGTATCTGGAATCAAACCTCTAATGCATGTATGTGCACAAAAACAAGCACTACAACTTCTACAGGGCTCTGATTATTCTATACCCTAGACATCACGCATACACTTTAAAATACATTTCCTTAAACTTAATTTAAAAGATACATGAGTAATATATGTGGATATAGTGAGTAAATTAAAAATATTTGTTTTTAATTAAAATCTGAATAACCACAATATCACATTTCTTATCAAATGAGCCCACACGTGCAGACTAGCATGAAATACTCATATGAAACTTTCTGTGCAGGAGCTCTGCTTCTCCCAAGAGAAATGAAGCCTGCAAAGTTGCAGTTTCTATAAACAAAAAGAGACTGTTGTGTTTTCCTAAAACGCAGAAGCTTTTCTTTCTCTCCTTCTTTTCATGTTGTGGACTTTTAAGCCTGTTGTTTGAGGTTTGCATTTCAAAGCCATGTGTGTCACCCGTTAGGCATTTTTAGTCACAAAAATGGGGCGAGTAGTGTGGCTTCAAAGCCTCCACGCTGAGAGCAGCAACCGCAGAGGGCTCATCCAGGTAACTTCAGGGTATCCTGACCAGGTTATGTTTAAGCTTAGACATCATCAGGTTTGAAATTGCTGCCTATCAACTAACCACTTCTCTGGAAAACAGAATCATCATCCTTGGAAAAGCCCTCAGACCTGTGTTGTGTTGTCAGTAACAGAGTGTTAAGTTGTTTTAAGAACATCTGAAGCCTTTATTATTTTCCCTGAAGAGCAACAGTAATAAATACAGGCTCTTTATTATTGATTTTCCTCCCTGTTTGCTGCAATTCTTGATCAATTTTATTGTTCTACACGTGTGAATACAGAATCCTAAAACACGACACCTATTTTATTTACTTGCTGACCTTTTAACAAATTTGCACACAGACTACGACTGAACATTACCAGGACAGTCGCTCAAAGAAAATCTAACGATTAATTTAATATAATATGTAACTGTAATCCATCTGATTCACCCGCTCTTTAAAGATAGAGCTGTGGTACTGAGAGGTCTGTAAACTCTTACAGTCAGCATTTTTGCCAGCTTTCCTCCTTCAAATAAGCTAAACTTTATTAATATAGCCCAGTAACGCTTCACTGAACTTAAAGCTCACATGCATTCATGCAGCACCTTTAAAACCTCACACACACACACACACACACACACACACACACACACACACACACACTCACAGCTGATGTGTCTGCAGCAGCTGTGCTGCTTTCAGTCTGGATCATGTGGTTAACCTCTTCATCTTTTTATCGCCACTGTAAAATCTGTGGCTCTGCTGCTGAGTACCCTATCCATGTTTTGTATGATAAATAAACCCTGGCTTCACTTATCAACCTTATAACCACCTTTATTGACTGCCTATATTAGGGTACGTGAAGCCAGGTGAATGAGTTTCCTTATCCAAATGCTGGTACAGACCGTAGAAGGAATCTCCTACGTTGGATTGTGCTAAACAAAACTCCTTTCTTGCACAGCTGTGAGCCATTTTAAGGCCTTCTGATTTTTGTGTTTTTATGTTTCATTTTCTTTTGTTGACATTAGGGCTGCCACGATTAGTCGACTAGTCACGATTACGTCGACTATTAAAATCGTCGACGACTAATTTAATAGTCGACCCGTCGTTTGAAGCTTTGTAAGATCCCAAAAGACGCAGGAATGAGTAGTAGGATTTAAGAGTGTAATAACGGACTGAAACAGAAGATGGCAGCACTGCATGTACAAGGATGCCAGCTGCCCTTAAACCCCGAAGAAGAAGAAGCTATGTCCCAGAATTCATAGCGTGGCCCAGCTCAGTTTCCAACAATGGCGGCAGCTAGTTAGTTTTAATATTACTCTTATTATTCTTTCTGGGTCACAAAATAAATGTTTAACATATTTTCAGGCGAGAATGTAGCTGTGTAAACCTCAAATATCTGCTCAGTTTATCAAGACATCACATATTTTCAAAAGCGCTCCGACGTTTTCGGAGACATCTGTTACCCACTAGCTCGATAGCTAGCCGAGGGCAAGGCTCACTAGAGCCGTGAGAACACCGGACTCCCGGCAAATCGTTTACAAACCCACCGCAGTCTTTCGCTACTCAGGTTAAACATGATATATGAGTCACTTAGATAACTTAAAAATGTTAGTGTTTGGCTTTTTTTTAGTATTTTATTTGTTCCTGAGTAAATCAGTTTGGCTGAGGTCAAAGTTATAGTTTTTACACAGCTGAATAAACGTCAAGCAGACAGCTGATCATCAGAAGTGTGAGATGCTGGAGAATTTACTCCGGTGTCCTGTTATATTTTAGATGGCAAGGAGTTTATTAAACTCCACCGAAACAATCTGCAGATTTCATTAAAATTTAATAAACTGTCATCTTGTCTTTTTAGTTAGCACCTTAAACACTTAAAGCTGTAAGCTAATGATAGTTATATAAGAGCAGATGCTGCTGGTGCAATAAGCTGTACGTTTTATGTCCAATGGATTTGATTAGTCGACTATCAAAATAATCGTTTGTGGCAGCCCTAGTTGACATTCAGATACTAAACTTTATTATAAAATTTTAATATTACTCAATATCCATCCAAGCATCCACTTTATATGGGTCCAGGTCACAGGGGCTGCAGTTTAAACAGAGATGCACAACCTCAACCCAGCCACCTGTAAAACTCGTCTTGAGAAACACTGAGGGGCTCCCAAGCCAGCCAAGTGACCGAATCTCTCCAACATGTCCTGGGTCTGTTCCAAGGTCTCCTCTTGGTAGAACATGTCCTGTATACCTCACCTAGGAAGTGCCTAAAATGAGATGATCTCCAAACCACCTCAACTGGTTCTCTATATGGTTGCCTGTGTCAAAGTGCTGGCCCTGAGACAGACATGATCTGTCTAGGGTGTACCCCACCTCTTCAGCCTCCCCATGACCCTGAACTGCATAAGCATACTAGAAGCTGACCGAGAGACATATTTGATGATTTAAAAATGGAATAAATCAGACTCTTTCAGACACACACAACAGACTTCTCTAATATTTGCTATATATAGCTCTAGTACTTATACAAGTACTTTATATAGTTTAGTCTCCGCTCAAAATATGTTACTGTTTGGTAAATGGACAAAAATTATAGACTTCTTTTTAGTCTTCTACTCTGAGCCAGGAAAACTCTGAAACTCTTTATAAAATTAGAGCATAAAATCATTTTTTTTTACACTGGCAATCTTCATATAGATGCATTTCAAGGCATCTATATGAACAGACAACAACTGTCTAATTTTACCTTTGTGTCCCCCCTGCTTCGCAAGCTTGACATAGTCCGAGTCCGTCTCAAATATCCCAACTCGCCGCCCACTGATCCTCTCCGCTGGAGCGCTTTCAGTGGCGGTCTGGCACAGCCCAGGGATCTGGGAGGTCGGTCCCGTCACGCCGCTGTTCGCCGCCCCGGGCTTTATGCCTGCAATAAATGAAAATTACAACGCTGTGTCCTTGCTGATAAATATGTAATTAATTTTTTAGCCTTTAGTTTCAACATGTATTACAGGTTATAGAGTTTGGATCTTACCACCAGGCTTGGTCCTTCTATGGTTGGGTACAGCAGCACTCATTTTATCTGAAGACAAAAAGGCAGGTCTGATGAGAAACAGGCCCGTTTTATAATGTGCAAAGAGTTTCTTTAAAACAACCTGGCATTTCTCACACCTAATTTATTGCTTAGTTGACAGCATGTGTGTTGATTTTATAAAAAAAAAAAGAAAGCCAAAGAACACTGGAAACACCTGCTTATATTTGTAATTTTTCTAGGGTATTTGGAGCCTTCTGTAAAGCACAGCGGCGGTACTGTGCGCCACAGTAATGACACTGACGAGACCATTAAGAAAAAGCAGTATTTTGCGTTTATTTTCAGAAGCTACCACCAATAAAAGCTAATAATTGCACATTTCTCATTCTTTAAAAACTAAAGCCGTGTAAAATTAAGAGTTTTACTTCACAAATACTATCCTGCATGTGCATACGGTCACACAGCTTGGGCAAACACAGCTGAGGCATCTTTTTTTTCTAGTGTTTTCCACGCTATAATTTAACAAAGCCGTGCTAATGTGGTTAGCCGCCTCCCTACTTGCCGCAGCAGCTCTCCTGTGTTCAAATATTTTGCGCTACAGCGGTGTTCTTTAACAACACAACAGCAACGAAAACAAGACATATGTCATATGTGGTTTTTGATTTCTCATAATTGTGAAGCAGGGTGTTGCTGTTAAATACCGTTAGCTTCTCGTTCCTCTTCTTCTAGAAGCAGGGCTGGACACAGACACTTCCTGCGGCACCTGCTGCCCACTTCCGGTGCACAAGGAGGAAGATCGTGTGTGTCTGACGGAGAAAAACTCTGTGATTTTCTCTGTGACACTCACAGTGGATTTAGAGATAATGGCACAGAGCAGGAGTGAGAATGGGACAGAGTGAGACCTCTTCTCGTGATTGTGCTCGGAGCATGAACCGCTAATCCTAACTGGGCTACGACTAATTTCGGTTTCAAACGAACGACTGTTAAAACAGGCTAGTTGGTTAATGAACTCAGTTTTATGTTCCAGTGTCCCTTATTGTTTATTATAAAACAATTTATGTATAGTACACAACAATATTTACTCACCTGTGATCAGGTAATCGTAATGAGGTTGGACTTGAGCTTTTTTTTTCTTAACCATACCATAATTTATTTATATAGCACTTTAAAGGTTTGATTGTATGTATGGGTGCTACCATGCTAATTACATTGTCCGTATTGACACTAGTTGTGTCTATAATACAGATGAAGACTGATTGATCGTTCAGACCTTCTGCTCGCTTGTCTGATTCTTGCATCTAACAGTCTGCACAGTTTTGTCTTGATGCATGCTCAATCATCCAGGTAAGTAAATCCCGAAAGCTGACTGAGCCCACTTATTCAGTGGACTAGTTTCAGTTATTGTGCAAATGTACTGTTTATAAGGTTGGGGAAACCTGCAGTCAGCTGAGACTGAAGAAGTCACTTGGATGAGTGAGGAAACCTTTGTCCCACTGAAAACGCTACGTCCAGATGAACAGAATCAACCTTTTGGGAGTCTGCACAGTTCTTTCATTAAAAAAAAAAAACAAGAAAAAAACTAAATATTCATGTTACAGGATAATACAATCAGCTGTTTGGTTGCCATTATAAGCTTCTGGTTTTTAAGTGTTGCTGTTATAATCGAAAGCATTTTTATTACATATCAGTGTGTTCTCATCCCTCTGTCTTGACTGCATATTTCCTTTGTTTAACAAGATATGAGGATATTGTTGCAGGATCCCTTTCCCCTCTTTCCTGATAGTTTAGGCTAAACCCAATATGATTAATTTCTGCACAAATTAATGAATGTTTTAATACTAAACATATAAAAGCGTAAAACGAATTTTTGTAAATTGGGTCTTTTTTTGGCTAACTTTGTCATGCAAACTTTGTGTCATAACTGTGTAAATGTATACTGTCCTTCTGGATTTTTGACTCAGCATAGCTAGTGGGCCAGCATGTCAAAGCCTTAATCCAGTTTAGCATCCTTTAAAGCTCTTTATTGTGCCTAACAGATTGAAATTAGATTACATAGCAATGATTTAATTAGAACAAACAACATTAGTAGTAACAATTGCATCATAGTGATATCAGTTAAGAACAGCCTCACATGCTCTTACATGTGCTGTCACATAGTATATTTGGGTTACAGCATTCTTGACTTGAAAGTAAAACATGTTCTTGTTCCACGTATGGATGTTTTCTGAGCAAAATGCAGAAATCCTGATGGGGAGTAAAGGCTGCAGGTCATTCACATAAGACGCAGTATCTTCAGTGCATGCATAAAAAAACATGTTAATGTTTAAGACACTGATAAATGATTCAAATCATGCAAAGTTAGGTGAATGCTGCTGTGCATGCCGACAGGCAGCCAATCCGGCTCGGGTTGTCTTCTGGTGGATTTCGCTCAGATGTCCTTGCCGCAGTCGGGGCACAGGATGTCGTCTTTGCACGTCAGGAAACCCCGACCAACCAGAGACACGCAGCACCGTTTGCAGTTGAAGCAATCGTTGTGCCACTGGCGCTGCTCGAAAGAGATGTATTTGCTCCCCCCAAGACCTGAGATGGAGAGAAGAGTCAGTAAAGGGGAGTCTCATGATCTGGGTAATGAAATAACTCCGTAATTGATGGTGAGTGGATCCACGCAGGATGCTGAGGAGGGGTGATTTATACTGTGATCGTCACCTAAAAGCAGTTAAGATTAAGTTGCTTTTAAGTATGCTCCCATGATCAAAACTTTGCAGTATTAGATTTGCCTTGCTTCTGGGTGTGATATTTAAAGTGCTGCTTTAAGTCGCACTTATGGTTGCCCGTTGGCCCAAAATAAAAAGTGATGAAAGCCACGGCCAAAACCATTTAAACTTGTTATTCAGTCTTTGAAGACAAGTAGACAATTATTTGTTTAGTAGAATTTTGACATTGCATGATAAACTCCCTGAACATTTTATTAGGTAATGCAAATGGCTAATCATACATTAAAAGACGAACTGGCTAAAGCTTAAATGTAGTTCGAAAGGGGAACCTGGGACCAGTAAGGTGTACTAATTTACTCAGTCCTGAGTTCATATGTTACAAAGAAACTACAAAAGAGTCCATCATTTCAAGCGTTCCCATCCATCCATCCATTCGCTTATCCTTTTCAGGGTCGCGGGGGGCGCTGGAGCCTATCCCAGCTGTCATAGGGCAAAAGGCGGGGTACACCCTGGACAGGTCGCCAGTCTGTCACAGGACTAACACATAGGGACAGACAACCATTCACACTCACATTCACTCCTAGTGGCAATTTGGATTATCCAATTAACCTATCCCCACAAGCTGCATGTCTTTGGACGGTGGGAGGAAGCCAGAGTACCCGGAGAGAACCCACGCAAACACGGGGAGAACATGCAAACTCCACACAGAAAGACCCCTGGCCTGATGGTGGAATTGAACTCAGGACCTTCTTGCTGTGCGGCAACAGTGCTAACCACCGTGCCACCGTGGCATTCTGTGCAAGCGTTCCCTTGTATATTATTTTAAACTGATTTTATGTTTACCCAGAGTCACACTTATTTAAGGGAGAATTCAGTTTCTGGAGAACAAACCTGAACTTCAACAAAAATAGAGGGTATTTTCACAGTCTACTATTGTTCATTTATCAGCAAATACCTTCAATGCTCACGCAAACAGCAGCTCCACTGGAATGTGGATGTCATGCTGCCAGATGAAGCTGCCAGTAGTTTAGTATAATTTAACAGGAAAAATTATTAAAGTGTGGACTTAAAATCATAATTCCAGCATATTTCCAGTAATTCATTTTCCAATGAGCCTCGACTCAACATGCCAAGCTCGTTTGGACAAGAATCCCCTTTGTACA